>NC_083411.1:2668929-3289241 GCF_020745735.1 Hemiscyllium ocellatum | reverse complement strand
CACATCATAATTTCCTGAGCTAACATCCTTCCTCACAATTGCATTGTTTGTCCTTTATTCCATTGTCCATTGTTCGTCTTAGAATTGTAAAGGATAGAATTTATGAACATCTGGATAGGAATAATGTCTTCAAGGATAGTCAGCATGGTTTTGTGAAGGGCAGGTCGTGCCTCACAAACCTTATTGAGTTCTTTGAGAAGGTGACCAAGAAAGTGGACGAGGGTAAAGCAGTAGATGTGGTGTATATGGATTTTAGCAAGGCTTTCGATAAGGTACCCCATGGTAGGCTACTGCAAAAATTAAGGAGGTATGGCATTGAGGGTGCATTAGAGGTTTGGATTAGGAATTGGCTGGCTGGAAGGAGACAGAAGGTAGTAGTTGATGGTAAAGGTTCATCTTGGAGCGCAGTTACTAGCGGTGTTCCACAAGGATCTGTTTTGGGACCATTGCTGTTTGTCATTTTTATAAATGACCTGGAGGAGGAGCTTGAAGGCTGGGTGAGCAAGTTTGCGGATGATACGAAAGTCGGTGGAGTTGTGGACAGCGAGGAAGGATGTGGCAGGTTACAGCGGAAATAGATAAGTTGCAGAGCTGGGCAGAAAGGTGGCAAATGGAGTTCAATGTAGCTAAGTGTGAAGTCATTCACTTTGGTAAGAGTAACAAGAAGATGGATTACTGGGCTAATGGTAGGCTACTTGGCAGTGTGGATGAGCAGAAGGATCTTGGTGTCCATATACACAGATCTCTGAAAGTTGCCACCCAGGTAAATAGTGCTGTGAAGAAGGCATATGGTGTACTGGGCTTTATTGGTAGAGGAATTGAGTTCCGGAGTCCTGAGGTCATGTTGCAGTTGTATAAGACTCTGGTGTGGCCGCATCTGGAGTATTGAGTGCAGTTTTGGTCGCCATACTATAGGAAGGATGTGGAGGCACTGGAACGGGTGCAGAGGAGGTTTACCAGGATGTTGCCTGGCATGGTAGGAAGATCGTATGAGGAAAGGCTGAGGCACTTGGGGCTGTTTTCATTGGAGAAAAGAAGGTTTAGGGGAGATTTGATAGAGGTGTACAAGATGATTAGGGGTTTAAATAGGGTTGACTATGAGAACCTTTTTCCGCGTATGGAGTCAGCTGTTACTCGGGAACACTGCTTTAAATTAAGGGGAGGTTGGTATAGGACAGATGTTAGGGGTAGATTTTTTACTCAGCGGGTTGTGAGTTCATGGAATGCCCTGCCAGTAACAGTGGTGGACTCTCCCTCTTTATGGGCATTTAAATGGGCATTGGATAGGCATATGGAGGATAGTGGGCTAGTGTAAGTTAGGTAGGCTTCGGTCGGCGCAACATCGAGGGCTGAAGGGCTTGTACTGCGCTGTATTTTTCTATGTTCTATGTTCTATTAACAATGATACCTCACCAGCTTTGCCTTTGTATCTGTACTCCTGAAATAATGAACACCCCTGGTCAATTTCCATCCTTTGTCCCCTGAACCATGTTCTCTGTAATCATAACTATATCAAAACCATAACCTTGCCTTAAAACTATGGACCTTTGTTTTGGTCTTAAACTTACATTATATTACCTTTATTACCTCATTACATGGGACCTCACTTTGTCAGGTAAATCCAAGTACAGCTACTTGTTTTAAAAAATGTACACATTTTCTAATTTGCAGCCAATTTGTAGACAATCCCTAAAAGCAGGATTTTTAAAAGATCAGTTAATGAAGTAATAGGTTTCCTGTGATATCACTCTTTGTTTAACATACCCTGTTTCAAACTCAATGTTGCTCATTCTCAGGGTTCCCCTGCAGCTCCAGCTCCCAAGGTAACTGATGTAGGCCCCAGGCTTTGGATTTAAACCCTCAGTTCTGTACTGCCTCTTTGCTGCCTCTTGATTCCATATCTCAGTGTTCTGTCTGATTCCTCAGGTAACCTTCCAAAAATTCAAAATATCAGATGATGAATTATAGATTTTCTGTGATATCACACTTGATTTTTCAACAAAAACCAACTGCGGTGTGCTCTTCCCAGAATGCTTCATTGTGATGCTCACTGCGGAGGGCTCTTCCCAGAATACTTCACCGCAATACTGACTGTGGGAAGAATGCTTCACTGTGTTGCTCACTACGGGTGACTCTCCCTAAATTCTATTTCTAAATTCTGAAAGTGCACTGACCTCCTTCCAACACAAATGTGTCTGTATCCTGAGGTTTGATGCACAGACCTGAATTCAGTGAATAATATGTAGTCTGACCAAAGAGCAATACAAGTCAGAATTAACATATCTTCATTGGTTTTCCAATCCCTCTCCAAGAATGTGTGTGTGAGAGTGTGATCCTGTGTGTATTTGTATGTGCCATGTAATGTTGCACCTGCCTCATTGTCTGCATATCTAATGCCTGAGTGTGTGGGTGTATACATTGCCTGTCTGTTAGTGTGTGTGTAGATGTATACATTGCCTACCTATAAGTGAGTGTGTAGATGTATACATTGCCTGTCTATAAGTGAGTGTGTGGGTGTATACATTGCCTGTCTGTTAGTATGTGTGTAGATGTATACATTGCCTGTCTATAAGTGAGTGTGTGGGTGTATACATTGCCTGTCTGTTAGTATGTGTGTAGATGTATACATTGCCTGTCTATAAGTGAGTGTGTAGATGTATACATTGCCTGTCTATAAGTGAGTGTGTGGGTGTATACATTGCCTGTCTGTTAGTATGTGTGTAGATGTATACATTGCCTGTCTATAAGTGAGTGTGTGGATGTATACATTGCCTGTCTGTTAGTGTGTGTGTGGATGTATACATTGCCTGTCTATAAGTGAGTGTGTGGATGTATGTATCCCCTTTGACTGTCAACACTGAGAAATAAATGGCTTTAGAAGCCAGCATCTATAGAAAGGATGTACTAGAGGCCATATGAGAAATACTCTCCAATGATGTTACTATTTATTTTGCTTTCTATTTCCTGATATGAGAGTAATAGGCAGAGCTACACCTACAAACATAATCCTTCCCCCTCTTGCAGTCTGTGTTAATTTTATTGTTTAGCTTCTTCGATCCTTCCTTTGCTTCGGGTCTGAAGTAACTTTGTGAAAGTTGAAATTTCTTTCGCTCTGGTAAATGTTAGGACCCACTGAAACTGTTCACATCATTGTTGAGACTCATGAAGAACACTCTGTGCTGCAAGTTAGTAATGAGAGGTAAAGCAATTAAGGTGAGATCAGCATTTTAATGAAAGTAAACAATACATGATAAGCTAAATGATTAATACAAATATAATATAGACATGGACAGAGTGACGCAAGTGTTTCCTAAATTGGGTGCACTCGCAATAGAGTAGAGGAGGATGGAGAGGAGCTGTGATTATTTTGAAGCATCTCAGTGAGATGGGATCATACTAACAAGCTGTCTCACCTCCAGAATCAGAGGGCATGGCCTACCTTTGGACAAGGTCAATTCAAAACAAACCGGTGAATGTGTGGCTAATCCATCGAGCAGGCTCATGTGGGACACAACGGAAACCATCGAGCAGGCTCATGTGGGACACAACGGAAACCATCGAGCAGGCTCATGTGGGACACAACGGAAACCACACTCAAGAAATTTTTCTCGAATCTTGAATCTTGAGATTCAAATTCAAGAGATTCTTTCAGAGAATAGCATTTTTGGGATCCAACATTTGATTAATTGGAGATGTGTGGTAGGAACAGGAAGGAACAGGTAACTCTGATTCTCAAAGCTTCCCCCCTGTACCCCCTCATGTCCCACCACCACCACCAAACAGAGACTTTCCTAACCTCATGCTGGACTCTTTATTGATTCAGTGGCAGAAATTGATCACTATGATTGGTCAATAAGTCCATTCCTATTGGATCAGGTTAAGCCCAGAGCAGGAGAAAGTGACTTGGCTGGATTTTGTCCAACTCTGTTCAGCAATTTCTGTGATCCTGGAAATTTAATGATTGTATGACACTTTGTTTACTGTTGTTGCCTGTTCTCTTGCTTTTTCCCTGAAACCTTTTGAACTAACAGATACAGGGACCCCGTTATACAACCTTTAATGATCTGTGTAAGTAACACCACAGCACAGTGAAATAACAGTCAGCCAATCAGCCCTCAATAAACAGAAAAATCCACTTGCCCCATTTCTATGACCTTTCTCTATAAATAATTTTTCTAAGAAGTTCAAACTTTCCTTTTTAAAAGATATAACTTTGATCTCTGTTTCCCCAGCAGTGTCTGATCAGAATCTCATGTCACAAGAACACTCCTCATTAAAGAAAGATAGCTTCCTATACATCGTGCCTGTGGTGATGGTCTGAACTTGTCTGCTATCATCAATAACCACCAGGAACAGCGCTTACCTCATCAAAACATTCCCTGTTTTTAATTGCTGACATTGTATCTGTTGAGAATATCAGACATCAGAGGCTCACATTGACTGGCAACTCTCGCTGATCGTCAAGTTCATCCTTTCCTGGCCTTTGCTTTTGATCTTTTGGATGAATACATACCTCTGCTTTATTGCATCGATAATTGAGCTGCGTGTTTCAGTCCATGTCACGACCCACTCGGAAAAATATGCTGAGACTTGAGTCCCACTGCCCCATGAAGACTGTAAGATATAGGGACAGAATTAGGCCATTTGGCCCCACCATTCGATCATGGCTGATATGTTTCTTAACCTCATGCTGCTGCCTTCTCCCCAAAAACTTTGATCCCTTTACTAAACAAGACCCTATCTATCTCTGTCTTAAATGCACTCAATGACTTGGCCTCCACGGCCCTCTACAGCAATGAGTTTCATAAGTTCCCCACCCTCTGGCTGAAGAAATTCCTCCTCATCTCAGTTCTAAACGGTCATCCCTTCACCCTGAGGCTGTGCCCTCAGGTCCTAGTCCCTCCTACTAGGGGAAACATCTTCTCCATGTCCACTCTATCCAGGCCTCTCTGTATTCTGTAAGTTTCAATCAGAACCCCCCTCATCCTTCTGAACTCCATCGAATACAGACCCAGAGTCCACAACCACTCCTCATATGACAAGAGGGTAAACTTGAAATCTTCCTCTGGACCTCCTCCAATACCAACACATCCTTCCTTACATATGCAGCCCAAAACTGCTCACAATATTCCAAATGTGGTCAGACCAGAGCGTTATATAGCCTCAGCAGGAGAACTGTGCTCTTGTATTCTAGCCCTTTTGAAATTAATGCCAACATTGTGTGTGCCTTCCTAACTACCAATTGAACTCTGCATGTTAATCTTAACAGCATCTGAATTGTTGAAAACTAGGGGGCATGCATTAAGGCAGCATCCGAGGAGCAAGAAAAGCGATGTTTCGGGCAGGAGGATGTTCCTGATGAAGGGCTCCATCCCAAAACGTCGATTCTCCTGCTCCTCGGATGCTGCCTGACCTGCTGTGCTTTTCCAGCACCACTCTAACCTTGACTCTAATCTCGAGCATCTGCAGTCCTCACTTTCTCTGGCATGCATTTAAGGTGAGAGGGGGAAAGTTCAACGAGATGTGAGGAGCAAGTATTTTTATGCAGAGAGTGGGTGGAGTTTGTCATGCACTGCCATGGGTGGTGTTGGAGGCAGATATGATACAGGCATATAAGGGGCTTTTTAGATAGTACATGGATATGAAAGGGATGGAGAGATATGGACCAAGTGCAGGCAGAAGGGATTAGTTTCATTTGGCATCATGTTCAGCACAATGTTATGGGCTGAAGGGCCTGTTCCTGTGCTGGACTGTTCTGTGTTCTCTGGGTCTTCTAAGCTCCTTTATGCTTCAAATTTCTGAAGCCTTTCCCCCTTTAAAACACAGTCTATGCCTCTAATCTTTCTACCAAGTGCATAACCTTGCACTTTCCCACATTACATTCCAGCTGTCACTTCTTTCTCCACTTGCCTCATATGTCCAGGTCTTTCTGCAGCCTCCCAACACTACCCGCTCCTCCACTGATCTTTTTGTCATCTGCAAACATAGCAACAATGCCCTCAGCTCCTTTGCTCAGATTGTTAATGTATAATGTGAATAGTTGTGTCCCAACACTGACCCTGCAGAGCTTCGCTAGTCACTGGTTACAATCCTGAAACTGACTCCTTTATTCCTACACTCTGTCTTCTGCCAGTCAGTCAATCCTCTAACCATGCCAATACCTTGTCCCCCACACCATGCATTCGTATCTTATTTTGGAGCCTCCTGCGCAGTTTTTTGCAAACGTCTTCTGGAAATAGACCCCGGGTTCATCACTGGAGTTAAAGATTTGACCAGTTACCACAAAGCCCCACCAACTTATCTTGCCTGATGGACTCAGGTTAGCAAAAAAAAACACTGACCACAACCAAAACAAAACTGTGAATTGACAACATTGAACTCTGCTCAGAGCAACTCTAATTTCTTTCTTACACACGGATTGACAAACAAACATGGATCCGGGATCAGTGGTGCTGGAAACTGGATTCGGGATTAGAGTGGTGCTGGAAGAGTACAGCAGTTCAGGCAGCATCCGAGGAGCAGCGACATCGACGTTTCGGGGAAGAGCCCACAGCTTTTGCCCGAAACGTCGATTTCGCTGCTCCTTGGATGCTGCCTGAACTGCTGTGCTCTTCCAGCACCACTCTAATCCTGAATTGGGTTTCCAGCACCACTAATCCAGAATCTGGTTTCCAGCGTCTGCAGTCATTGTTTTTAAGCCCTTTAAGCCTGCTCTACCATTCAATATGATCATGGCTGATCATCCAACTCAGTCTCCTATTCCTGTGTTCTCCTCATACCCTTGATCCCTTTAGTCCCACAAACGATACCTAACTCTTTCATATAAATGGTCAATGTTTTCTCCTCAACTGCTTTCTTTGAAAGCTTTAAAAGGCTTACACCAAAAGTTAAAGGAATTTAAACAGCTACTGAAGATTCAGATGAATAGACATTTTGGGCAAAAGCCCTTCATCAGGAATGGTTTTGCCTGAAATGTCAATTTTCCTGCTCCTCGGATGCTGCCTGGCCTGCTGTGCTCTTCCAGCACCACTGATCCCGAATCCGGTTTCCAGCATCTGCAGTCATTGTTTTTACCTCGTTGAAACAAACATGGATATTAAGTGTGAATGTAAAGGTACTGGGAAAACACAGTTCAATAGCACCAGTCCACAGGGTTCAGTGAGGTTTCCTGTTTGCTTCTTCTAAGATTTTCTGCTCTTTGATTTCCTTATTTCAAGATTCTTTAAGTTCTTTCTGAAGAACATAGGGCAGTTGAGCAATCGATACATTGATTGTTCAGTCTTTCAGACACTGGTAGGAGACAATAGCTGACAGCAAATTTTGGGGGAGAATTGCTTTCTTTCAGCTCTAAGTTAGTTCTCCACTGCAGACAAAGAGGCGGTTGGGGTGTGGGGTAGGGGGAGGGTGGGGGTTTGGGGGCGTGGAGAGAGAGCAGAAGAGAGAGAGAGCTTCACTGATTTTCATCATTTATATAAATGATTTGGATGTGAACATAGGAGATATTGTTAGTAAGTTGGCAGATGACATCAAAATTGGAGGCGCATAGTGGACAGCGAAGAAGGTTACCTCAGAATATAATGGGATCTTGATCAGATGGGTCAATGGGCTAAGGATTTGCAGATGGAGTTTAATTCAGATAAATGTGAGGTGCTGCATTTTGGAAAGGCAAATCAGAGCAGGACTTATACACTTAATGGTCAGGTCCTTGGGGGTGTTGCTGAACAAAGAGACCCTGGAGTGCAGGTTCATAGCTCCTTTAAAGTGGAGTCGCAGGTAGATAGGATTGTGAAGAAGACGTTTGGTATGCTTGTCTTTATTGGTCAGTGCATTGAGTATAGCAGTTAGGAGGTCATGTCATGTTGCGGCTGTACAGGACATTGGTTAGGCCACTTTTGGAATTCTGCGTGTAGTTCTGGTCTCCTTTCTATCGGAAAGATATTGTGAAACTTGAAAGAGTTCAGAAAAGATTTACAAGGATGTTGTCAGGGTTGGAGGATCTGAGCTACAGGGAGAGGCTGAACAGGCTGGGGCTGTTTTCCCTGGAGCTTCAGAGGCTGAGGGGTGACCTTATAGAGATTTATGATGTCATGAAGGGCATGAATAGGATAAATAGACAAGGTTTTTTTCCCTGGTGTGGGGGAGCCCAGAACTAGAGGGCATAGGTTTATAGTGAGGTAGGAAAAGTTTAAAAGGGACCTAAGGGTCAAATTTTTCATGCAGAGGGTGATGCACGTATGAAATGAGTTTCTAGAGGAAGTGGTGGAGGCTGGTACAATTGCAGCGTTTAAAAGGCATCTGGATGGGTATATGAATAGGAAGGGTTTAGAGGAATATAGACCAAGTGCTGGCAAATGGAACGAGATTAATCTAGGGTATCTGGTTGGCATGGACAAGTTGAACCTAAGGGTCCGTTTCCATACTATATATATCTATGGCTCTGTGATTTAGTCTCTGTTACAGTCTAGAAACCTCTAACCCTACAGTGCTCGCATACTTCCTATTCAGTTGCCTTGGAGCCAATCAGAAAGTTGCTGTTATGCTGATCCAACTTTTACAAACCAATCAGCCATCTGTCTCTGGGTGAAGCTTATTGTGCGTACATACCCATGGTGCTGTGGTATTGTATACACCTTCCCCTTTCCTCCCCTCCACTGACTGAACAAAGCAACAGTGTAAACACAGCTCACAATGAGCTTCTGCAACTTGATTTTGCAATTCCTTCCATAAGTCTCAGTGTAAAACAGCCCTTTTCCCATTAAGGTCCACAATTCGAAATGAAAAATCTATAAAAATTATACGCTCTTCTCACCCTAAAGTTTGTGCTTAATTTAACACTGCTCAATACAGTTGTCCTCGTGTTATTTTTGAAATGGAAACAATAAATTTCACTCTTCCAGGCCCCACATTCCAAATCCTAACAACTAGATCTACAAAATCATGAGAGGTGTAGACAGGGTGGATAGCAAGAAACCTTTTCCCAGAGTGGGGAATTCAATTACTAGGGGTCACGAGTTCAAAGTGAGAGGGGAACGGTTTAAGGGAGATATGGGTGGAAAATTCTTTATGCAGAGGCTGGTGGGTGGACTAGCACGTGTTGTTAGTGGAGGTGGTAGAGGTGGGCACAATAGCATCTTTTAAGATGTATGGAGATAGATACAGGAATGGGCAGGGAGCAGAGGGATACAGATGCTTAGAAAATAGGTGACAGGTTTAGGCAGAGGATATGGATTGGCACAGGCTTGGAGGGCTGAATGGCTTGTTCCTATGCTGTAATGTTCTTTGTTCTTTGTTCTAACTCTCTGGGTGGAGTGGTTTCTCCTGTCTCACTTCTTGCTCCTTGCTGGCAACTTGAAATTGTGATCCCTAGTTACGTACCAGATGAGAGAAACACAATCTCCTTCTTTACCCTGTCAAAACTGTCCATAATTTTGAATATCTCCACAAAGTCTCTCATGATATCTTCAATATCACCATGGCTGAACATTCTGAGATATGCGAAAGAGTGGGAAGTGGGATTTGTCTGGCAAGCTCATATTAAGGCACCCTGGAACTAGGGTGGGAGATCATAGTGCAACAGATTTCCACTTTGCATTCCTCCCAGTAATTGTGGAATGTCATCACAGTAAAATTAATTTGAGTACAATGGAATTGATAGATCACTCGGCTGTAGGAAGCCACTGATTGGCTCCTAGCCTCCCCAGTGAGAGGGTACTTGAGCCTTTCCCCAGGACTTGGAGCTCATTTGACATAGAACATAGAACAGTACAGCACAGGAACAGGCCCTTCCGCCCACAGTGTTGTGCTGAACTTGATGCCAAATTAATCTAATTCCCTCTACCTAACCTTTTTCCATATCCCTCCATTCCTTGCACTGACATATCATGACACATCGTGAATGATGACGTTCCTTTCCAACTTGCCTTACTTTCCTGAGGGAATTGCTAGTAATTTTTTGTCTTTTTCCTTAAAAACACTCTGACTTTCATTATGTCCATCCACCCCATACTGCCTCCACACACACAGGCACAAACACAGACTCAGACACACACACACAGACACACACCCATACCCACACACACCCACACATGCAAACACACACGCGCACATACACGCACACGCACACACCTCCCACCAGTGCTCCATCACTGTCAATGTAAGCAAGCTTCAAATTAGAATGGGATAATGTGAGGGGAAACGATTACCAGCATTAGTGAATCATGAACCAGTAACTGGTGTAAAACTCCTGTCTAAAAGGCAGACAAAATGAGTTTGCATTAGTCAACATATTCTCCTGTCACCTCACTTCAGGCTGACCGTTTGTTATCCTGAGTGATGAATGATGTTGTAAATGTCAGCAGGGTGTACGGTCTGACACAGCCATGCCACAGTTTGTGAGCTGCTGAAAGAATCCCTCTAATACATGGATAGAAAAGAGGTCCATGTTCACCGGGTCATCGGGATCTGTCTGCTGCCTGAAAGCTCTTTATTTTGAGAATTTGTCCTAGTTTCATCCCACTCAGTAAATACTAGCCCCCAGAGGCATGACCTTGTTCAGTTATTGTAGCTGACAGGAGGTTGGAGGACACTGTACAACTGGGCTAATTTGTACATACCATAACCAATCTGGAAGTGGCTTGGATCTCTTTGAAGGGAAGTTTCTAGAAACTGGTTGCCATGGCAACTTAGTGCTTGTTAAAACTGTGATGACTTTATATCAGCTTGAATCCAACGAAAACTGGCATCAAGATCTCTGTCTTCTTTGATATCTCCACCAACTCCAAATAAGGAATTAGAAATAAAAACTTAACAAGGGAAAGGAACAGGCCACTCAGCCCACACAAACCATGCTAGTGTTCACCATCCACCTAAAGTGAATAGTTATAATCACAATTAGCCATGATCTTTCCAAACCTTTTCCAATTCTTTTCCTTCATTGATAACATTAGAACATTAGAAACAAGAGCAAGAGGAGGCCATTCAGCCCCTTGAGCCTACTCTGTCATTCATAAGGACCAAGGCTGATGAAGAATGATGGATACTGGTTGACCTCTCCTATATTGTCCATCTGTTCATTTCCAAGTATTGTATCGTTTAAACTTTTTTTCTCTTTTAAGATTCTAGCCCTCAACTCCACTTTTCAAGAACGTCTCCCATCCCTTGACTATCTATTGATCTCAGTCTTGAATTTCAGTTGAATGATTAAATCAGTACATGAATAGGAAAGGTTTGCAGGGATATGGGCCGGGGCAGGCAGGCAGGATTAGTTCTGTTTGGGATTATGGTTGGCATGGACTGGTTGGACCGAAGGGTCTGTTTCTGTGCTGTATGATTTTATGACTCTATGACAGTTCTTCCGAAAGCCCCTGGGATTGACAATTTTGCCACCCTCAAAGTGAAGACATTTTTCTCAGCATTCACTAAATTGACCCCCACCCCCTCCAACCCCCCACCCCATCCCCACCCCCAACCATCTGAACTGGAGACTGTGAACTCTCATTCGAGACTTTCCAAAACACTCACTGCATCCATTTGTCACATCTCACCTCAAAGGTGGACACAGTTTCTGCCTCACCCTCTAATCTTGGAAATGAAGCAACCAGCCTCACAATTCTCTGTGTGTGGAATTATCTCCTCCCCTCTGTTTGAAATCTCTTGTGTTTAATCTTGCATGACTAGAAACTCATTCTAGAAGTCTTAGCTACTCTCCTCTCTTTTCATCCTTTATCGGCCCTTCATGTTGTTCCAGCCTGTTTTCCTAATGAGCAAGCCACCAATATTTCAAGTGTTCAGCTGTATTTGTATTTCCTCAAACTAGAAACAATCCCTGCACTCTAACCCTTCCAATCAAGCCACAAGATCCATCCTACAGTGTGGGTTCCAGGGCCACCAAATCAAGGACAGACGTTCAGTGCTGTATCTTCACAGGATAGGGGTCTGCATCTACCATTCATCATTCACCTATCAGTGAGATACTAACCTCAACTACATCAGGATAAATACAGGAAGGATATTCCCAGTGGGCAGGTAGCCTAGCACCAGGGATCACGGTGTAAGGATACAGGGTAGGCCATTCGGACTGAGATGAAGAGAAATATCTGCATTCAGAAAGCGGGTTGAGGGCAAAACATTGATTTTTTTTTAAGCAGGAGTTGGATAAGAGTGTGGGGAGAAAGCAGAGACAGGGAGCTGAGTTGGTTGATCAGCCATTATCGTATAGAATGGGGGAGCAGACTCAAAGGGCTGAATGGTCTCCTCCTGTTTCTATTTTCCGTATTTCAATGGAAGTCCACCGGGCCACCCGGCCACAAGCTGGGACTCTTGGGTGGACAGTTAAGGTCATTGAAGCTCATCATCCCACCCCTCCCCCTCCAAGGATAAAGCCAGACACAGGCAGGTCTGTCACCACAGACAGGTCCCAGTCGGCAACAGTGTCCAGGCAGCGGCTTAGCTGGCATGGGGCAGATTCTTTGATCAAAGCTTGTTGGTGCATCATTGAGGGATGAGACATTGAGACCTACCCCACACCTGCCCACACCCCCACCACCTACATCCTTGAGAGCATCAACCCAGAAACTGCCCCATCAGCACAAAAACACCTTTTAGCATGATGTTCTGTGATTCTCAATGTCCACCCACTAACACTCACTACCCCCCACACACACTCACTCACTCACACTCTCTCTCACACACTCACACACAGAAACAGACAGACACACAGACTCACTCAAACACAGACTCACACACACACAGAGACTCACACTCACACACGCACGCACATACTCGCTTACACAGACACTCATACACCCACACACACACAGACTCACACACACACACACACTCACAACCCGACGCTCACACTGACACACAGACACTCCCTCACAGCACACACACTCATGCACACACACATGTACACACTCACACACACACACTCAGGCGCACACACACACACGCACACACACACACAGACTGACACATACACAGACATGCACACATGTGTATACGCACACACAGAAGATATTGACACAGACACACATGTACACTGACACAAATACACAACACACACGTACAGGCACACGCTCACACATAGACACACACAGACACGCATAGCTATGAACACTCACTCTCACACACACATACACACACATACACACACAAACACACACGCATACTCACACAGGCACATACCGACACACACACAGATATTAACACTCACTCTCACACACACGCACACTCACTCACAGACAGACAAACACGCACACACAGACACTCACAAACAAAGTTCTCCCCATGTTCATTAGCAATGAACTTCATACTGCATTATCCTGAAATTTGCATTTTTAATAATTTGGGTATTAATAAAGGGAAAGAGCTGACATTTATCTTCTACCTTGTCATACCATTAAGATATCTCGAATTTGGATTCTTTCTCAAGGGTTCTTACAGTGGTTACGTAATTAAATATGCCAGTAAGCTGACAACCAAATCCCACAAAGCAGAGTTGAAATGAATGAGCCGTGACCCTGACATTTTGCTGGTTTTGGTTGAGTGATAGGTGTTGGCCCAGGCAGCTGACAGGATGAGCTATTTTCAGGTGTTAGTTCTTAATGTAACTGGAGAAGTAATTGACAAGCACAGGTGAGTTTGACATTTGATTGTATGCCTGGAAGATAGAATCGCCCTGAGGCATTTTATCCTCCAAAAGCTTAAAACATTTTAATAAAAATTCTCTTTTAGCTCCTGCAAATCTTTACAGTTTACAGAGCATCACTTCCTGCTAGTCCCCAGGCGAAAGTCTCTCGAGTCACTGTCATTCCAATTACCAATCTGTCCTCAGCACCTGGAAATAGCCTTCAGGAAAGATACCAACATCCTTTATGACGGGGAATTGGTGTGCACTTCCCTGATTGATCTTTCCATTGTTCCCAACAAAAATGTCAGGAGGAGTGAGTTACGTAATCGAGAGAATTGAGTCATCGATTTCAGAGGTTGGGGGCTTAGTGGGGTTAAGGGATTGGTTGGTTCATCTGCTTAGAAGCCTAAACTGTGATGATAGATGCCATACCAATTATCCTGAGCAGTACCTCCTTGACATTTAAGCAATTGTCTCTCTCTATGCCATGATGTGGAGGTGCTGGTGTGGGACTCATGTGGACAAGGTCAGAAGTCACATGACACCAGGTTATAATCTAACAGGCTTATTTAAGGTCACAAGTTTTTGGAGTGCTCCTCCTTCCTCAGGTAGAACAGGCTATTCTCTGAAAGCTTGTGATTGCAAATGAACCTGTCAGACCCTCTCTCTAAGCAGAAGAGATGCCTGTCTTTTGTGCTTTATGGCTAATTAATCATCAATTCTTTCTACTGACAGTGAAACTGTAACCAGAGAGCTGATATCAGTGCAATAATCAAATAGAAGGTTCCAAAAAAATCCTGGCAGAGGGTAATGCTCACTGTCAGAAACCATTGAGAAAAGAAAGAATAAGTAATTGGATAATTGTTTGACGAAGAAAATGAAAGATTAAGGAGCAGAATGAATTTATTTCAGCAGAGTTAGGGAGAGGAAGTCACTGACATGAATACACTGTGCTGAATGGTGTATCCTGGACCATTCTATAAATTCCACTCTCAGACATGTTAGTCCATAAACGACAGCCCGTATCACATTAACGGTTCATCTTATCACCTCATTCTGTTTCAGGCTGGTGTTTGTTGTCAGAGGAGATAGACTTTCCTTTCTATGAGTCATTTTAGCTTCTTCCTCATCTTCAGAACTCTGACTGATCCTTCACAGACATCAGCTCAGAAATGGTGCCGTTATCAGCAAAGCTATTTCAAAGTAAATTGAGCAACCTGTAATTTTACAAGTGGCTTGCTATTGGACAGGCCCCTCCAAGAATTAAAACCTTCCAAATCCAACGTTGGTCAGAAACTGGAGCATTACGCTTCACATTAAGATGTTGGTCAGAGTTTGATTTTACCACATAAAAACATTGAGCCAGTATGTGTCACTAGCTTAATCATGAACTCATACGTACAGCAGCTCATTGTGATCCTATATTTCAATGCTAGATCTCATGGGAGTTAGAGATCTTTGTTGATTTACCAGAAATGTTCATCTTTTCCTGAACAAGCTGTGCATTCTATTTTTTGGTGAATTTAACTGACAGCTAAAACTGTTGATCACTCTCTGGAGGATGGCTGTTGCTCTCTATACATGTTGCTGCAAGATCTACGTATGTACCTTCATCCCTGAGGGTTATTGTGATGTTGAATGGAAACAGAAACTGAGGTAATCTGAGGAAGGGAATGATTTCTAGCTGTGCAGAGCGATTATAATCTGAATGCTACAGATGCTATTTAATCATTCGTTTTAGGGATTTCTTTGGAATTGAGAATGATGTGACATACATTCCAAGATAAACTTTAGAAGCAGGCAGTTTGCAAATTTGAATTTCATAAAAATCTTGATCTTTCAGCAGAAAGTGTGAAAGTATTTCAAAGGTATAACATCACTATAGCATTTTATATTCCGGGTGAAACATAGTCACCTACTGAGTGTAATATGACCCTTTTAAAACTGTCATTTTGTTCACAGTCAAATATAAAGGAACCTTTAGAGAAAGGATGTGAAGATGGGGAGGTGATTATATAAAGCTATGAACACTAGACTATCAATCTGAGAGGCAAAAAGTAAGGATTGCAGATGCTGGAAACCAGAGTTTAGATCAGAGTGGTGCTGGAAAAGCACAGCAGGTCAGTCAGGATTTTCCTGCTTCTCGGATGCTGCCTGACCTGCTGTGCTTTTCCAGCACCACTCCGATCTATCAATCTGGGACACTTAGGTAATGGGCTGGAAATCTGGGCTTAAGTCCTGTCTTGGCAAGTAGTGAAATGTGAATTTAATCTAGAATTGAGATAACCACAAGCCCATTATTGATTGTGAGGGAAAGCCCTCCTGGATCACTAATTTCCTTCAGGAAAGGAAACTACCATGTTTACCTGGTCTGACCTACATGTGACTCCAGACCCACGGCAATGCAGTTGACTCTGAACTGCCCTCGAGGAGATTAGGTAAAAACAATGACTGCAGATGCTGGAAACCAGATTCTGGATCAGTGATGCTGGAAGAGCACAGCAGTTCAGGCAGCATCTGAGGAACAGGAAAATTGACGTTTCGAGCAAAAGCCCTTCATCAGGAATACAGGCAGAGAGCCTGAAGGGTGGAGAGATAAGTTAGAGGAGGGTGGGGTGGGGAGAAAGTGTCATAGAGTACAATAGGTGAGTGGGGGAGGGGATGAAGGTGATAGGTCAGGGAGGAGGATGGAGTGGATAGGTGGAAAAGGAGATAGGCAGGTGTGAAAAGTCATGGGGAGAGTGCTGAGCTGGAAGTTTGGAACTAGGGTGAGGTGGGGGGAGGGGAAATGAGGAAACTGTTGAAGTCCACATTGATGCCCTGGGGTTGAAGTGTTCCGAGGCCGAAGATGAGGTGTTCTTCCTCCAGGCGTCTGGTGGTGAGGGAGCGGAGGTGAAGGAGGCCCAGGACCTCCATGTCCTCGGCAGAGTGGGAGGGGGAATTGAAATGTTGGGCCACAGGGCGGTGTGGTTGATTGGTGCGGGTGTCCTGGAGATGTTCCTTAAAGCGCTCTGCTAGGAGGCGCCCAGTCTCCCCATTGTAGAGGAGACCACATCGGGAGCAACGGATACAATAAATGAAATTGGTAGATGTGCAAGTAAAACTTTGATGGATGTGGAAGGCTCCTTTAGGGCCTTGGTTAGAGGTGAGGGTGGAGGTGTGGGTATAGGTTTTGCAGCTTACTTTTACAATCAGGACTCCCGCCCACCTTTCAAGGACCCCTTCGCCCACCTCCAACACACTGCATCCACCTGGACAGCTCGCGCTGGCCTATTACCCGCCCACGACCTCTTCATCTCCAACTGCCGCCAGGACATTAACCGCCGCAACCTGTCTACCCCCCTCCCCCACTCCAACCTCTCACCCTCACAACGCACAGCCCTCCAATCCCTCTGCTCCAATCCCGACCTCACGTCAAGCCAGCTGATAAAGGGGGCGCAGTGGTAGTCTGGTGCACTGACTTCTACACCGCTGAAGCCAAACACCAACTCGAGGACACCTCTTCCTACCGCCCCCTCGACCATGACCCCACCCCCCCATCACCAAACCATCACCTCCCAGACCATACAGAACCTCATCACCTCAGGAGATCTCCCACCCACAGATTCCAACCTCATAGCCCGGGAACCCCGCACTGCCCGGTTCTACCTCCTTTCCAAGATCCACAAGCCTGACCACCCTGGCCAACCCATTGTCTCAGCATGCTCCTGCCCCACTGAACTCATCTCTACCTACCTCGACACTGTCCTATCCTCCCTAGTCCAGGAACTCCCCACATGCATTTGAGACACTACCCACACCCTCCACCTCCTCCAAGACTTCCATTTCCCCGGCCCCCAACGCCTCATCTTCACCATGGATATCCAATCCCTCTACACCTCCATCTGCCATGACCAGGGCCTCCAAGCCCTCCGTTTCTTCCTCTCCCAACGACCCCAACAGTACCCTTCCACTGACACTCTCATTCGTTTGGCCGAACTGGTCCTCACCCTTAACAATTTCTCCTTTGAATCCTCCCACTCCCTCTAGACCAAAGGGGTAGCCATGGGCACATGTATGGGCCCCAGCTATGCCTGTCTCTTTGTTGGCTACGTAGAACAGTTGATCTTCCGTAATTACACCGGCACCACTCCCCACCGCTTCCTCCGCTACATTGATGACTGCATTGGCGCCACCTCGTGCTCCCGTGAGGAGGTTGAGCAATTCATCAACTTCACCAACACATTCCACCCTGACCTTAAATTTACCTGGACCATCTCTGACACCTCCCTCCCCTTCCTGGACCTCTCCATCTCCATTAATGACGACCGACTTGACACTGACATTTTTTACAAACCCACCGACTCCCACAGCTACCTGGATTACACCTCTTCCAACCTACCTCCTGCAAAAATGCCATCCCGTATTTCCAATTCCTCCACCTCTGCCGTATCTGCTCCCAGGAGGACCAGTTCCACCACAGAACACACCAGATGGCCTCCTTCTTTAGAGACCGCAATTTCCCTTCCCATGTGGTTAAAGATGCTCTCCAACGCATCTTGTCCACATCCCGCATCTCCACCCTCAGACCCTACCCCTCCAACCTTAACAAGGACAGAAACCCCCTGGTGCTCACCTTCCACCCTACCAACCTTCGCATAAACCAAATCATCCACCGACATTTCCGCCACCTCCAAACGGACCCCAGCATCAGGGATATATTTCACTCCCCACCCCTTTCCACCTTCCACAAAGACCATTCCCTCCGTGACTACCTGGTCAGATCTATGTCCCCCCCAACAACCCACCCTCCCATCCTGGCACCTTCCCCGCCACCTCTGGGACATTAGGGATGGGCAATAAATGGAATGAATGTAAAATATGTTGTTAGTATATAGTCTTGGCTAACTCTATCGGTACAGTGTTGAGGATGTGTCACATTGTCTGAGGTGCTGTCTTTTGCATGAGGTGAGAGTGAAGCTCCTGAGTGCTCTCTCGGGTGGATACAAAGTGATCTTGCATGGTTCAGAACAATATCCTGATCCAGCTTTACTGCTTGGATACTAACCCAAATAATATCACCATTTATCTCATGGCCTATTGCTTTGTTCAAAATCCCTGCTGTTTCTTCAATAATACAATGATTGCTATATTTCAAAACTATCGTTTTGGATGTAAAAGATCTCCTGAGATCAGGAAAAGTGCTACATCAATGCAGATATGCTCTTCATCTCCTAAAGGGCATCTGTGACATGCAGTAACGTACTTGTTTTTACATAGTACCATGTTCAGAACCCATAGTGAATTAGTTTTGGATACATAGAATCTATGGACAATTTAGCACAGTCAATCCACCTACCCTGCCATCTTTGGACAGTGAGTGGAAACCCATGCAGACAGTTGTCTGAGGGTGGAATTGAACCCATGACGCTGGTATCATAAGGTAACAGTGTTGACCACTGAGCCACCACGCCACCGTGCCACCGATGTCATAGCACTGTTTAAATGTAGGGAAATGCAGCTGCAAATATCATGTTGGAGTGTCCCACAAACACCAAAAGAGCAGTCAATTTGTTCATGCTTTACCAGGGCTGCTTGTGATTGGGTGTTGGCCAGGGATATGGTTTGGAGAGGGGGAAGTTGGGGGGAGACTTGATGGTATTGATTAAGCAGAAGATTGTGCGCCTGGAGAATGAGGGTATCCCTAAAGGGTTGAGGATAGAATCAAATATGAAGGAACAAAAACAGTGCAACAATGTTGTTTGGTGATGGGTATTGACCATCAACTCGTGGAAACAATGCAAGGCAACAAATTTGCAGGAATTTACAAAGAGAGGCATAAACTATAGGCTGGCTGTAATGTGGGATAGTCAGCATTAGTAAGGTAAAAAGAGTGAGTGTATTCAGATGTTAATGTGTTCCCAATTCAACAAGAAAGAAAGGCATGCTCGACCTGTTCATGAGAATGAGGTGGATCAAGTATCTTGGTCTTTTTTTCACACCGGGAGTAGTTCATATGTGGAATGAACTTCCAGAGGAAATGGTGGATAAGGGTACAGTTACAATATTTAAAAGACGTTTGGATAAATACATGATTAAGAAATATTTAGAATATGGGCCAAGCGTGGGCAGGTGGGACTAGTTTCGTTTGGCATTAGGTCAGCATTGACTAGTTGGACTGAAGCTGAAAATGTGTTGCTGGTTAAAGCACAGCAGGTCAGGCAGCATCCAAGGAATAGGAAATTCGACGTTTCGGGCCAGAGCCCTTCATCAGGAATGAGGAGAGGGTGCCAGGCAGGCTAAGATAAAAGGTAGGGAGGAGGGACTTGGGGGAGGGTCGATGGAGATGTGATAGGTGGAAGGAGGTCAAGGTGAGGGTGATAGGCTGGAGTGGGGGTGGGGGCGGAGAGGTCAGGAAGAAGATTGCAGGTTAGGAGGGCGGTGCTGAGTTCAAGGGAATCGACTGAGACAAGGTGGGGGGAGGGGAAATGAGGAAACTGGAGAAATCCGAGTTCATCCCTTCTGGCTGGAGGGTTCCCAGGCGGAAGATGAGGCGCTCTTCCTCCAACCGTCGTGTTGTTATGTTCTGGCGATGGAGGAGTCCAAGGACCTGCATGTCTTCGGTGGAGTGGGAGGGAGAATTAAAGTGTTGAGCCACAGGGTGGTTGGGTTGGTTGGTTTGGGCGTCCCAGAGGTGTTCCCTGAAGCGTTCTGCAAGTAGGCAGCCTGTCTCCCCAATATAGAGGAGGCCACATCGGGTGCAGCGGATGCAATAGATGATGTGTGTGGAGGTGCAGGTGAATTTGTGGCGGATATGGAAGGATCCCTTGGGGCCTTGGAGAGAAGTAAGGGAGGAGGTGTGGGCGCAAGTTTTGCATTTCCTGCGGTTGCAGGAGAAGGTGCCGGGAGTGGAGATTGGGTTGGTGGGGGGTGTGGACCTGACGAGATGCTGATCTCCAGCATCTGCAGACCTCACTTTTTACTAGTTGGACTGAAGGGTTTGTTTTCAGGCTGTATGACTCTATGACTGGGTAAGTAGATCAGAGATCAGTCGGAGAAAATATAGGGCAGAGTGTTCACTAGGCTAACTGTGGGAAAAGATAAACATAGAAACATAGACGTAGAGCAGGAGTAGGCTATTTAGCCCTGGGAGCCAGTTCCACTGTTTAAGATTATCATTGCGAATCCTTTCAGGATAAGAACAATCCAGAGTCAGTGCAATTCATTGGGAGAAACCCAACTCCATTAAATTTAGGAATGCACCTCGGTTGAATTTATTGAACTCGTTAGTTGATAGGAAAAACAATGGTTGGACAATGTTCAAGCAGGAGGTTCGCTGCTCCTCGGATGCTGCCTGAACTGCTGTGCTCTTCCAGCACCACTGATCCAGAATCTGGTTTTCTGCATCTGCAGTCATTGTTTTTACCATCCTGGGCACAGTCAAAGTATAATTCCTCTAAAGGACAAAGTAGCTAAACAAAACCAGAGTCTCGCGATGTCAGAAAAGATGGAAATTAAGATAATAAAGAGAAGTTGAGCCTATTACAGACATAAGGTTGGAAAAACAACATAAAGGTGAGACTTTCCCTTAAGTTGATATTCTTGAGGATTGTCCTGATGAGTACAAGATGAAAAGCTTTTTCAAAATGCATCTATTTTCGGCATCAATTCACCATCATTGGGATGGGAGAGATGAAGAGAGAAGGCCAAAAGTTTAGGCAGGATGCAGTGGATCTAGACTAGAATAATACCAGGAAGGAGTGATTTAAGTTAATGCAACTCCCTATACATTGAAATATTAGTCTTGAGTATTTCTGATCTGTGGGTGCCTGTATGTATGTATGTGTATATATATACATAGTACCTGAGGCAGTTAAAACAGAACATAGAATAGTACAGGACAGGAACAGGCCCTTCAGCCCATCATGTCTGTGACGACCATGATGCCAATCCAAACCACACCTGCACATGGTCCATATTTCTCTATTCCCTATCTATTCATATGTCTGTCTAAATGCGTCTTAAACATTGCATTGTTTCTGCTTCTATTATCTCTCTGGCAGTGTGCTCCAGGCACTTAGCACCCTCTGTGTAAAAAAAACTTCCTCACATATCTCCTTTAAACTTTAGCCATTTCACCTAAACCAACACCCCTAGTACAATGTTTGATGTTTCCATCCTGGGAAAAAGACTCCAGCTATCCACCCTGCCCATGCCTCTCATAATATACCTCTATCAGGTCGCCCCCAAGCCTCGGACACTCGAAGGAAAGCAATCCAGGTTTCTCCAAATTCTCCTTGTAGCTAATCCAGGCAACGTACTAGAAAACCTCTTCTGTACTTTCTCCAAAGCATCAACATCCAGAACTCCAAACAATACTGCAAGTGTGGCCTTACTAAAGTTTTCTACAACTACAACATGACTTGCCAACTTTTATATTCATTACCCTGACCAATGAGGGCAAGCATTCTGTACACCTCCTTTACTACCTTATGCATTATTACTGCCACTTTCAGGGAGTTATGCTGTTGGATCCCAGGGCCCCTCTGTATATCAGTGCTGCTAAGGTCCCTGCCTTTTACTGTGTACTTTCCTCTTGCTTTTGACCTCCCAAAATGCATCTTCTCATATTTATCTATGATGTGCAGGTGCTGATGTTGGATTGGGGGGTGGATAAAGTCTTCACCTGACCTCACCCAATGAAGGAGCAGTGCTCAGAAAGCTTGTGATTTCAATGAAATCCGTTGGACTATAATCTGGTGTTGTGTGACTTCTGCTGCAAATGTGTTGCTGGTCAAAGCACAGCAGGCCAGGCAGCATCTCAGGAACAGAGAATTCGACGTTTCGAGCATAAGCCCTTCATCAGGCTTATGCTCGAAACGTCGAATTCTCTATTCCTGAGATGCTGCCTGGCCTGCTGTGCTTTGACCAGCAACACATTTGCAGCTGTGATCTCCAGCATCTGCAGACCTCATTTTTTACTTGTGTGACTTCTGACTTTGCCACATTTATCTGGATTAAACTCGATCTGCTATTTCCCTGCCCAACTTTCCAACTGATCCATATCCTGCAGTACTATTTGCTAATCTTCCTCACTATTCCTAACTCCATCAGTTTTCATGGCATCTGCAAATTTACTAACCAGATCACCTGCATTTACTCTGAACTACTCTGTCTTCCATCCAACTTACCAACTCACTGTGGATTCCACCTCACTCAATCCTACAGACCAGCCTGCCATCAGGCTTTCTCATTAAGGAAGGCTCTTCAAGTCCTCATGATGCACTGCAGCATTATTGAATTTATAAATGTGCATTGCAGGTTATAAATACAACTCCTTAGTATAGTGTCTCAGACACATCTCTTTACATGGTCACTCCAATCTGAAGCCTTCTTTCATTGTCTCTTACCAAGGTCAGAGTAATACTACATCATTTAGGGTGGCACGGTGGCTCAGTGGTTAGCTCTGGTGCCTCACAGCACCAGGGTCCCAGGTTAGACTCCAGCCTCAGGCAACTGTCTGTGTGGAGTTTGCACATTCTCTCCGTGTCTGCGTGGATTTCCTCCGGGTGCTCCAGTTTCATCCCACATTCCAAAGGGGTGCAGGTCAGGTGAATTGGCCATGCTAAATTGTCCTTAGTTGTTAGGTGCATTAGTCAGAGGAGGTGGGTTACTCTTCGGAGGGTCAGTGTGGAGTTGTTGGGCCGAAGGGCCTGTTTCCACACTGTAGGGGATCTAAAAAAAGGTTTGTGTATATCATCCCAATACAACAAGAAACTTCAGATGAAGGCGCTGGAGAAAGACAATCACTTGCAATTTTTTAATGGCCATCAGCTATGTCAAAGTGCTTGACAACTGATAAAGTACTTTTTGAAGAGTCGCCCGTTTTGTTTTAATGCAGGAATGTGGCACCTAATTTGCATCAGCAAACATCCAGAAGCAGCAATAAAATAATGCCCAGGTTTTTTACTTTGTGGGCAATGGTGCTTACGGAATAAATATTGGCCAGAAACTGGGATTGTTCTCCTTCAATCATAGAAGGTTGAAGAAAGTCTAAACAAAAAATCCTGGGAATACTCAGCAAGTTTGACAATTCCAAAGATCATTGTTCTGAAAATTTAACTCTGTTTCTCTCTCCACAGGTGCTGCCAGACCTGCTGAGTTTCTCCAACGCTTATTCTTCTTCGTTTCAGCATCTGCAGTACTTTGCTTTTGGCTAAGGTTAAAATGAGATTGAGTGGAACTTTTTAAAATCATGGTGCGTTTTGATGAATTCTAGAGGGAGAAACTGTTTCCAGTAGCGTTAGAGGGCTGGAAGGCAACGGGACACTGATTTAGGAACCAGAGGGAGAGATGATGTGGAGGAGTTTTTGACACAGTGATCTTGCTGAAAAGACAATGGAGCCAGATTCAACTGTAATCTTCAAAAGAGAATTAAATGAAAAGAAGGTGAAAAATAACAGGGCTCTGGGAAAAGAGTAGGGTCAGAACCATGATGGGTTTCAAAAGCCCTGTTCTGCATTGCATTTATTTATCATTCCTGGCCCATGGTCAGGCCAGCACTCATTGCTCATCTCTAGTTGCTCTTCCTAAAGTGCCTTCCTGAACCACTCCCGCCCAGGGTTTTGTGAGAAGTGGCAAACATTTGAAGTGAGTAACCTTCAGTCACTGACACTGATCCACATCAACATCTTTGACTATTTCAGTAAGAGATGAAATAAATCCTTCCCACACTCATGAGGACTTTCAGCTTTTAAGTCTTCATGCGTCTTCTGGACTGCTGCCAGTTTCAACCCTGTCATTTACCAGATGCGTTATTTATACACTCTGTTTATAAACTGTTTTCATGGACTATTTATACACAGTATTTATGCATTCTGTGTTTATACATGGTGTACACAGTATTTATACATTTCAGTTGCCCTTTGGCTGATGACACTTTGTCCCATGCTGGTGTTTGGTCTGTAGGGCACTTACCTTGGTTATGACCTCTACCTGACACTGTTGTGGGGAGGTCACTATTACAGATGTTTGGAGCACTCTGTGCAAGAAAGCACATGAGACCTGGGCCAACTCAGCACTCATTAATGGGATCTTCAGTAACTTGCAGGTTAATTGTGCATTGTGTATTGCTGGCTCTGGTGGTTCTAGGTGATTTCCATGGTGGCCTGTAGTTAACAGGGTAAAAAATGAGGTCTGCAGATGCTGGAGATCACAGCTGCAAATGTGTTGCTGGTCAAAGCACAGCAGGCCAGGCAGCATCTCAGGAATAGAGAATTCGACGTTTCGAGCATAAGCCCTTCATCAGGAATAAGAGAGAGAGAGAGCCAAGCAGGCTAAGATAAAGGGTAGGGAGGAGGGACTAGGGGGAGGGGCGATGGAGGTGGGATAGGTGGAAGGTGGTAGTTAACAGGGAATGGGTGCTGCATGGAGAGAACGGATTGGGACAGGATTGACCATGGAAAGAAATACTCTCTGCCCTTAATCGAAGGCGTGGTTTGTCCCAGTCTCCTAGTATTGAACCAGTTGATTGTCTTTATCAGCTTTCCTCTACCAGCAATCAGTTGGCATGCAGTGGCATCATAATGTAATTCCAACTCTTTATTCGTACTGTCGACATTACTTAAAAATCCCATAAATTGCTCTCGCAGCTGGTGATGAGTTTAACCTGAGTGTCAGCATGCCTTAGGTGAGGGGGAGAGCTTGAGAAGGTGAGACCTTCATGGTAATCCCAGCTGGTTCAGGAATTGAACCTCACGCTGTGTGGTATCACTCTGCTTTGCAGACTTGCCATCCAAGTTCAGCAGCATTTGTGTAGTGTTGTACAACTGTCACTGCTCTCTCAGTCTGCATTTCAGACTCCAAGAGTTTGGCTGGTGACATGATTCCAGCAGCAATTAATCACTGACTGGTAAACCTTTACTCCTCAGGGAAAGGTCTAGTTTGATTCATGATTGCTTTCTGCTAGCCAGGGGGTCAGTAGTTCGCCTTACCTTGAGATACAGCTGGAGGGATAGATAGAGCAGAGAGACAGCAAGGAAGAGGAGCAACCTGCTCACACATGAGGAGGAGAAAAGGGAAAAGCACCATCACACAAGATCACCAAGCATCTTCCTAGGGAATGTCTCTAATTTCAACCACCGCTTTCCAAAGTGTGGGTTCCACTTTCCAATCACACCTTCTCACAATGTGGACACAGGTTCAATGTGTCTAACGGCTTGTGAGGCACTGACTTTACAGAGTTGTAGAATTACTACTGCAAAGGAGGAGGCCATTCAGCCAGCTGTGCCTATACTGGCTCTTGTTGAGCAACTTGCCTTCTCTCTGTAACCCAACACATTCTTCCTTTTTAAATGCAGCCTAAATCCCTTTTGAATGCCTTGGCTGTTTCTCTCTCCATCAGCTTCTTAGGCAGTGCAATCAGATCTCAGCCAATCACTGCATAAGGAATAATTTTCTTACAGTCATAGAGATGTACAGCATGGAAGCAGACCCTTTGGCCAATACGTCTATGTTGACCAGATATCCCAACCTAATCTAGTCCCATTTGCCAGCACTTGGCCCATATCCCTCTAAACCCTTCTTATTTATGTCCCCATTCAGATGCCCTTTAGATGCTGTAATTATACTAGCCTCCACCACTTCCTCTGACAGCTCATTTCATATATGCACCACCTTCTAAATGAAAAAGTTGCCCCTTAGGCCTCTTTTCTATCTTTTCCCACTCACCCTAAACCTATGCCTCTTGTTCTGGATTCCCTCGCCCCAAAGAAAAGACTTTGTCTATTTACTCTATCCATGCCCCTCATGATTTTGTAAACTTCTATAAGGCCACACCTCAGCCTCCAACACTCCAGCCTGCGTAGCCTCTCCCTATAGCTCAAACCCCCAAACCTTGGCAACATCCTTGTAAATCTTTTCTGAACCCTTTCATGTTTTCTCCTGCTTTTGTTTCTGTTTTGTCGGTTTTTCAGCTCTTGTTTTCAATCCCTTTCACGAATGGGAACAGGTTCTCCTTATCCACTCGGTCTAGGTTCCTCATGATTTTGCAAACTTCAATTAAATCTCATTTCAGACTTTTCCACTCCCAGGAGAATATTCCCAACTTCTCCAACCTACCTTCATCATGGACGTTTCTCATCCCTGAAATCATTGTCATGAACCTTGACAGCATTCTCTCCAAAGCCTTCACATCTTTCTTAAGTACAATGTCCTAAATTGTAAACAATAATCCAGTGAAGAGTAAACTGGTGTCTTCTCCAAGTTCAGTATTACCTCCTTGTTCTTATACTCTTTGCCCATATTAATAAAATCTAGATACTATATACTTTATTACCAGCTCCGTCCTGCCACCTTGAATGACCTATGAATACCCAGGTCTCTGCTCCTGTATACCATTGGGAACACTGCGTTCTGTTTCATAATGTATCTCCATGTTCTTTCCACTAAAATACATCACCCTCACGTTTCTTCATGTTGAACTTCATCAGCCGCCTGTCCGTCCACTCTATCAACTTGTTTACATCCATTTAATGTTCTATGTTATCCTTGTCACAGTTTATAATGTTTCCAATTTTCATGTCTTCAGTAAGTTTTGAACCAGTGCCCTGTACACCAGCATCTATGTTAACATGTATGAGGAAAAGTGAGGGTCCCAACATTGACTCTGACTTCTATTACAGACCACCCTCCAACCGAAGAGCATTGATTAACCGCTATTTGTATGGGACTGCTAACTGAAGTGGTGGAGGCTTCATTTAAAAGGCATTCTGGGTGGGTATATGAATAGGAAGGATTTAAAGGGATATGGGCCAAATGCTGACAAATGGGACTGGATTAATTTAGGATATTTGGTCGGCATGGACAAGTTGGATCAAACGGTCTGTTTCCATGCTGTAAAACTCCATGACTCACTGACTGTTTTCTTTGTTCCCTTTCACTCAGCCTGTTTCAAATCCATCTTACTCTTGTCCTTTTTATTTTGTGAACTCTAACTGTGCTCACTAGCGTTTTTGTGATGTTATGTCTACACCTAGATGTTTATGTCATCTCTATATTGAATTGGGGGGGGGGGGGCGGCATGGTGGCTCAGTGGTTAGCACTGCTGCCTCACAGCACCAGGGACCCAGCTTCAATTCCAGCCTCGAGTGACTGTCTCTGTGGAGTTGCACATTCTCCCTGTGTCTGTGGGGGTTTCCTCCCACAATCCAAAGATGTGCAGGTTGGGTGAACTGGCCATGCTAATTTGCCTGTAGTGTCAAAGGTGAACATAGGGTAGGGGAATGGGTCTGGGTGAGTTACTCACCAGAAGGTTGGTGTGGACTTGTTGGGCCGAAGGGCCTGTTTCCATGCTGGAGGGAATCTAATCTAATCTTCGTATCAGCTCGGATCATTGGCCTGATCAATGAGGTACTATCCAGATGCAATGGGGGAATTGCATGATTCAACTATCCCATTGGATGTCAACCCAGTTTTCCCAGTCTGGGACTCTTGTGTCTTCCTGGTTGGAGTGGAGCTCAAACCCATAGCTTAGGGGTTTCAAGGAGGGAAATGCTATTAATGAACCAAGGCTACTCTAGGTTCAGAGTGTTTGATGTTTTAGGCATGAGCCGTCCACCATGAATCATCGATTAATCAGAAACATTGATTCTCCTGCCGCTCACACGCTGCCTGACCAGCTGTGCTTTATCAGCACCACACTCTCGACTCTCATCTCCAGCATCTGCAACTTGCTCCTAGTTTTTCTCTTGGTTCAGCTGTGATTGTACTGAATGGCGCAGCAGGGTTAGGAACAGGAGTCGGTCATTCAGCCCCTCAGCTCTGTTCCACTACTCAATGATATTGTGGCTAATGTATGATCTAACCCCATGTACCTGCCTTCGGCCCATATCCCTAAGTAACCTTTGCTTAACAAAAAAAATCTCTGATTTAAAATTAACAACTGATCCAGCATCCATTGCTGTTTGTGGAAGAGAGTTCCAAACCTCTCCCACCCTTTGTGTGTGGAAGTGCTTCCTAACATCTCTCATAGAACATAGAAAACATAGAACATAGAAAAATACAGCATGGTAGGTTAGGTGGGCTTGGATCGATGTTGCGCCAATCCAAGCCCACCTAACCTACCTAGCCCACTTTCCTCCATATGCCTATCCAATGCCCATTTAAATGCCCATAAAGAGGGAGAGTCCACCACTGTTAATCTCTCCTGAATGGCCTGGCCCTAATTTTCAGAAGGTTTGCAGGACTGTGTAGTTGAGCACATTTTTAATGTTCTTATATTCTTAAATTGTGTGCTTCTTGTATTTCATTCAGCAGTTTATTAATATTGCATCTGTCTCACACAGGGCCTGTCTTCATTTGGCAATTTAAATATGTGCTTTGAAAGCTAGATGTATCATATTATTATGAAAGAAGCCAGTACTTTGTGGGAATAAATGTATGTAAAGTGCTCCTGTTCACCCCTGTACAGCAGTGAACGAACTGTAATTGCTTTTGAGGTTCACTGATACCTGCCAATGTAACTATAAAATCATAATCATAATATTCACCCTGCAAACGACAAATGCACACTAACCGAGACCTCATTTAAACTTTTATTTAAAGCTTTCCACTTCTTGGTACAATATTTACATTGTCACTTTCCAGATTAACTCAGTTACTGGATAACCTGTTGTTACATGTGGAGTACTGCAGTTGTACAGACTAGAATCGTGAGGACTTGACATGCCTTACCTTATGTAAAGGCTGATCTTCCCTTCTCTTCCACCTGCTACACACTGATTGAAGTCAGAAATGTTAATTTTCCTGCCCTGTTAAAAATGTTTAAATTGCCTCCATGGGACATACATTTGAAATTTCTCATTAGGACTAATTTAACAAAAATGTTCACCTCCATTTTAAAACAGGTTTGTACAATTAGTCTTAAGTACATTAGTCTACCCCTAGAGGATTCAAACAGCAATTTTACATTTTGATAAATTTCTTGACAACTTGGAAGGAAAGAGAATGATACAGAAACATAGAAACCAGATTAGGCCATTCAGCCCGTCAAACCTGCTCTGCCAGTCAGCGAGATTGTGGCTGATCTGTGGCCCTAACTCCATAGAGCTATCTTTGGCCCATATCCCTTAGTCCCTTTGCATATCAAAAACATTTTTGTTTCACATTTAAAATTAAGAACTGACCCAGGATCCACTGCAGTTTGTGGAAAAGATTTCCGAACATCTCCCACCCTTTGTGTATCAAAGTGGGTCCTGACATCTCTCTGAAAAGGTCTGGCCTTAATTCTCAGACAATGCCCCCTTGTTCTGGAATATCTAACCATTGAAAACAGTTAATCTTTATCTACTTGTCTTTCCTATATTGGGACTTTGTAAGACACTGCTCTCATCTTTCTGACGAACTTGAAACATTAACTCTGTTTTTCTCTCTCCACAGATGCTGCCAGTCCTACTGAGTTTCTCCAGCATTCTCTGTGCTAGTTTCATTGCCCAGCTCTTTCTGTAGAACTTCTAATTCAAGTGTTGCCCAATTCCGTTCCAAACGCTATTGTGCCTACTTCCACCAGCTACCAGGCTGAGCAATAACAAATGATTGAGTAAAAAAAACCTCTCATCTTGCATTAATAGATGAGTTCATATCATTTAAAAAAAAACACTGTAGGAAAAGGTGAGAGGCAGCAAATTGGTTGAAATTCTACTTGGCGAGTGGAGATCTCTGATCCCACTGGTGTGGCTGGTTCTGACCAGAGAGAATCTTCTGGTCTCAGTCTGATTTCTATGGGACAGACTAACACTCTTCTGCTTTAGAACATAGAACATAGAACACTACAGCGCAGAACAGGCCCTTCAGCCCTCGATGTTGCACTGACCTGTAAACTATGACAGCTCGTCCCCCTAAACTATCCCAAAATCATCCATGTACTTATCTAAGGATCGTTTAAATCTCCCTAATGTGGCTGAGTTGACTACATTGGCAGGTAGGGCATTCCACACCCTTACCACTCTCTGAGTAAAAAACCTGCCTCTGACATCTGTCTTAAATCTATTACCCCTCAATTTGTAGTTATGCCCCTTTGTACACGCTGACATCATCATCCTAGGAAAAAGACTTTCACTGTCTACCCTATCTAATCCTCTGATCATCTTGTATGTCTCTATCAAATCCCCCGTTAGTCTTCTTCTTTCCAATAAGAACTGACCTAAGTCTCTCAGCCTTTCTTCATAAGACCCTCCCTCCAGACCAGGCAACATCCTGGTAAATCTCCTCTGCACCTTTTCCAATGCTTCCACATCCTTCCCAAAATATGGGGACCAGAACTGTACACAATATTCCAAATGAGGCCGCACCAACGTTTTGTATAGTTGCAGTACTTTGCCCGTTACCACTCTCAGAGCCTTATGTAACTGAATGCTGCAGATAAATAAATAATCTTTAATCACCTGCTAGATATCTGTTTTTGAGAATCAGAGCCAGAACTGAATGATATCTTTATTTCCTGGACCATGCAATATTGTGACAGCATAAATCTGTTCCAGGGACTTCAGAAACATCCATTTAGATTGTAGATTCTTTGCACGGTTTATAACCTGCTGAATATTTCAAAGCAGCCTAGCTTTATTTCCGGAAGAGATTTATTTTAGTTCAAGGAGATCATTTCTCTGCTAAAATAGATTTGTAGCTAATTCTGGCAAAAGAGCAAGAATGCACAGAAGCTTCCATGCTATTTTAATCAGTAAACAATTCCCTGCAATTCCTTATTAAAAGCTTGCAGTGTTTAGTGCAAGGGTATTCAAACTCCCTCTTAACTATAAGGAGCCTTCAGTGATTATTAACATATCCCCAGAGTCCACGTTGTTGAAGGTGTCAGTACCTAACACACAATGGTATCAATAGACACAGGAGATTCAGCCACTGCTGTTACACACCTGATATAATGGGAGATTGGTTCCAGCAGCAACCTCATGGAAGAATTAGGACTCAGTAAAAAAACAATTTTGGCACGAGAGGAGGTTATTCATTTCAACGTCTCTGTGCCAACCAATCAAGAGGATTCAGTCTAATCCCTGGGTGTGTAGCCCTGTAGGTACAGCAGCTATTCCTGATGAAGGGCTTTTGCTCGAAACGTCGATTTTACTGCTCCTCGGATGCTGCCTGACCTGCTGTGCTTTTCCAGCACCATTCTAATCTAGACTCTGGTTTCCAGCATCTGCAGTCATTGTTTTTACCTGTAGGTACAGCACTTCAATTGCTTAGTCAAGTGTTTATCACATACAATAAGTGTTTTTACATCTAATATTCTTTCAACTTGTGACTTTGAGATGCCTAGAACCCCCTGAATAAAAATATTTCTCCTCAACTCCTCTCTTGAACCTTCTGCCATTAGTTTATATCTACATCATGATTATTGACCTCTGTCTTTGGGGAGAATAGAAAATCTCTATTCTCTCTACTTTGGCTCCTGATGATTTATTGTGCCGTAAGTAGGGCAGCACGGTGGCTCAGTGGTTAGCACTGCTGCCACACAGCGCCAGGAATATGGGTTCAATTCTCGCCTCAGGTGGCTGTCTGTGTGGAGTTTGCACATTCTCCCCGTGTCTGTGTGGGTTTGCTCCAGTTTCCTCCCACAATCAGAAAGATGTGTAGGTCAGGAGAATTGGCCACGCTAAATTACCCTAGTGTCAGGTGCATAGGGCAGGGAAATGGGTCTGGGGGGGTGGGGTTACCCTTCAGAAGGTTAGCGTGGACTTGTTGGTCTGTTTTCATACTGTAGGGAATCTAATCTAATTTAAAAAAATTAAATCTCCCTTAACCACTTCCATTCCAAAGAAAATAACTCCAGTGCATCTGATCCTTCCTCGTAGTGAAAATTCTCCATTCCTGTACATCCTTGTAAATCTTCCCTGTGTCTTCGGTGGTACAACTGCAACTGTCCAGTGGTGTTGGAACCAGAGGGAGGAATACACAGTATTCCTTAACTCCTGTTTTACAAACATCATCCCCGCTCGAAAAATAAAGCGACATATCCCATAAATCTCCTTCGCCACCTTCTCCAACTGTTACTTTCAGGGACCTGTGGACAGCACACCAAGGCATTTCTGTTAAAAACCAAAGAACTGCAGATGCTGTAAATCAGAAACAAAAACAGAAGTTGCTGGAAAAACTCAGCAGGTCTGGCAGTATCATGAAGAGAAATCAGAGTTAACGTTTCGGGTTGAGTGACCCTTCCTCAGAACTGATGGTAGCTTGGAAAATTTTGGTTTCTATCCAGAAGGTAGGGTTGGGGGACGGGGTGTGGAGAACGATAGGTGGGGATAGAGTCCAAAGAGAGAGAAGAACAGTTGGACAGACAAAGGAGTGGATAGCGATCTGGCTGAGAGGGTGAATAGCTGTTAATGGAGACTGTTAGTGGCTAACAATGGGTTGTGTGTAATAGCAGACTGTGTGATAACAAGGCCTGGTGTGTGGGGATTGGGGTAGGGACATGTGAGAACTCAAGCCCTAAAGTTACTGAACTCGATATTGAGCCCAGAGGGTGGCAGGGTTCCCAAGTGGGAAATGAGGTGTTCCTCCAGCTTGCACTGAGCTTCACTGGAGCAAACCTGAGACAGAGAGGTTGGCCGAGGAACAGAGCCGGATGTTAAAGTAGGAAACTGGATATTTCTGATCCTGTGGGAAGCTTTTATCCTGTGTCTCCTTCTCTTGCTTGCCCTCCCAATCTTCGCCAATTCACATAGCTCCTGACTGAATTCCATTGGCCACTTTCTGATCAGGTGACCAGTCTATTATGTGACATCTCCCTCCAATCTTCAGCTTCCTTCCTCACTATCAGCTATACACATGGTGCCTGGGGAGATATTGGTCGTTTGAAGCATATACTTCAGAGACTCTGTGAGTACACCAACCAACTGCATTCACCTGCACCAATCTACTACATTCACACTTTAGGGCATGGAGTTAAAATGGTGTGCAAACAAAGCAAGAACAGTGTGAGAGAAGAAACATTTTTCCCACACAGCAAGTTGTTTCTTTTTATTTGTTCCCAGGATAACTGCATCACTGGCCAGGCCAGTATTTATTGCCCATCCGGTAGTTAAGAGTCAATCACATTGCTCTGGCTCTGGAGTCACATGTAGGCCAGACCAGGCAAGGATAGCAGTTTCCTTCCCTAAAGGGCATTGGTGAATCCAGATGGGTTTTACTCCAATGGGTGCACGGTTGTCATTAAGACGTCTAATTTCAGACTTTTATTGGATCAAATTTCACCATCTGCTGCGCAGGATTTGAACTCAATTCCCCCGATCAGTACCTGGGTCTCTGGATTAACAGTCCAGCAATAATACCACTAGGCTATTGTCTCCCCCAGTTAAGGTCTGGAATGTACTGTATAGCTGACAGCCTGAAAATGTGGCTGAGGCAGGTTCAATTGATGCATTCAAGAGGGTCTTGGAAGGTTTTTTGAGTAGTAATGATGTACAGGAATTTGGAGAAAAGGCAGGAGATTGATACTACGTAATAGAGCTGGACTAGATAATGAAGCTGGTGCAGATTTAATGGGCTGAATGGCCTCCTTCTGGACAGTAACAATTCTGTGATTGTGTGACATTTCTGTCAGAGGGAAGGTCGGAGTTGACCAGAGTTTACACATCAGCCCTCTGTTATGTACCTGCCAGATATTCAATGTGTGATCAATAAGATCCACTCACTGCAAAATGCTGCTCTAGAGAGAAGGGAGGGATGTCTCCATTTCGAACACTCTTGTTTGGAATGTGATGGTCAATTATTCTCAATCCTGCCCCTGGTCAGCAGCTGTGTGAAATATCTTTCCGGACTTGCTTCCCATCCAGTTGCTCTACAGGTAACCTTACCCTATCACTGAGACTTTGCTGCTTTCTGCATAGTTCATAACAGGCTGCTGTGAAACAGGAAAACTCTCCATGTCTGTAATATATATCAGTTAATTTGAAATAATTTGGTCTCCCAATAAAATAATCGGAATAGTCAGGACTACATATCCTTTGCTTTAAATAACTAACAAATAGCTGCTGAATTCTGTGGAGACTTGCCAATCTGATTAAATATCATAGATACAACAGCATAGGAAATCAGATCAGATGTAAACCATGCGCCCCTTGGAAATATTCTATGATTTAACAGATCATAAATGATCTTGAGATTACAACCCCACAAACCGGCCTGCTCCCTGTGCCCTTCGATTCCCTGAGAGACTGAAACCTCTCGATCCCAGCCTGAATTGTATTCAATAATGGAACATCCACACCACCTGGGAGAGAAACTTCCAAAGATTCACAATCCCCTGAGGGAAGACATTTCTCCCCATTCCAGCTCCAAATGAGCAGCGTCTTAACCTGAAACTGGGTCTTAGTACTCCTGACACCCGACCAAACACCTTCAGAACCTCACAACAAAACAATCAGGAGACCTGAAACAAATACAAAGAATTCTGGAGAAACTCAGCAGGACTGGCAGTGTCTGTGGAGAGAGACACAGAGTAAGTGTTTCCAGTCTGGTATAACTCTTCTTCACGACTGACAATAGGTGGGAATGGGTAGTATATTTAATATTAATATTCTAATAAAAACCATTATGTGGAGGTGTCGGTGTTAGACTGGGTTGGACAAGGTCAGACGTCTCACGACATCTGGATTATAGTCCAATAGGTTTATTTGGAGCGCTGCTCTGACAGCTTGTTGAATAAACCTGTTGAACTATAACCTGGTGTACTGTGGCTTCTGACTTTCTTCAGTCATTGATACAGATGGTACAGTGTTATCATTTCAAACTTATTGCTATTCCTCAATAGAAATGAGTCCAATGTCAGTTAAGATGTGGCCATCAGTTTATTTTTTATCAGAACAAAAGTTCAATTGCGAGAGGAAATCAACATTGAAAAGTTTGACACATTTATAATTCATCTGTCTGTGAGTCTCCCGTATAAGTATGGAATGCTTGGTATAAACCTGTGACATCTCACTGAATGGAACAATTCCAAATTACATGTACAGATCAAACAGGTGTAACTGACTTTCTGGGCTCTTTAACAGAGCTACCTCCTATATGATGGGCTGAATAGCCACCTTCTGAGAGCGCCACCTCACCCCCTGGAGGTGTCTGATCCTGTGGATGTAATACACACATCTGGACAAGGAACAAATGAGGCTCCACTATTCAATAAGGTCATGGCTAATCAGGGCACTGTCTTACCTATTTTGACATAATAACCTGGTACACAGCAGGGTAACTTAATATTTTAGATACACAGTCACATGTTTCAAATCAGTGTGAAGTAATTCCTGCTTTACAAACTAATTTACTGAGTTCGACGTGTAATGATCTAATGCATGTCTCATTCATTCCATTTGATGTTGAGCCCTGATCCCAGAGTGCATGTATAACTGTAAAGTCATACTACAGTTCACTCAGCCAGCCCATGTTGCTATAACCTGGTGTCTTGTGACTTCAAACTAATAAAAACCCATTTGGTTCACTGATGTCATTTTGGAAAGGACATCTACTGAGCTCACCTGGTCTGGCCTCCATGTGTCTCCAGCCCCACGGCAACGTGGCTGTGTCATCTGGGCTCTGAAGAAGCCCTAGCAGGCAGAGGAGACTGAGGTGGGATATGATTGCGGTGTACAAAATGATGAGAGGATCATAGGCAGGGTAGTCAGGAAGAAACCTTTCACATTGTTGGAGGGATCAATGACCCGGATGGTAGAGTTTTAACATAAGGGGCAGGAGGTTTAGAGGGGATTTGAGGAAATATTTTTCACCCAGAAGATGATGGTCATCTGGAACTCACTGCCTTTAAGGGTGGGAGAGGCAGGAACTCTCTCACCTTGAAGAAGGATTTCAGTTTCCAATAGTGATGCCAAGCAGGAAAGTGAAGAGTTAGGTGAATAGTTTGACTTAGTTGGATGTTCTGGGCTAACGGGGCACTTTGTGTGTTGTACATCCTTATCACGCTATGACTCTAAGCAACTTAGTCAAGTGACAACTAGGGATGAGCAAGAAATGGTTTCAATGCTCACATCCCAAGAGCAAATAGTAAAAGGTACAGCATTGACAGTGCCAGCCAGGATTATTTCTCAGGTTTCTGGAGATGGACTGAAGCTCACATTCCTTCCTGGCTGAGGGACTCACTGAGGAGGGATCTTATAGAAATATGTCAAATTATGAAGGGAATCGATTAGGTAGAAACAGGCAGGTTGTTTCCACTGGTGGATGAAACTAGAATGAGGGAGTACAGCCTCAAAGTAAGGGGGAGCGGATTTCAGACTGAGCTGAGGAGGAACCTCGTCACCCAAAGGGTCGTGAATCTGTGGAATTTCCTGCCCAGTCAAGACAAAGATAGATAGATTTTTGAGCAGAAAAGTAATTAAGGGTTACAGTGAGTGGGCAGGTAAATTTATAAATAGATTAGCCATGACCTTATTGAATGGCAGAGTAGGCTTGAGGAACTACACCTAATTCAAAAGTTCTTATTAGATTAGATTCCCCACAGTATAGAAACAGGCCCTTCGGCCCAACCAGTCCACACCGACCCTCCAAAGAGTAAGCCACCCAGACCCATTTCCCTCTTCCTAATGCACCTAAGACTATGGGCAATTCAATGTGACCAATCCACCTCACCTTCACATCGTTTGGATTGTGGGAGAAAACCAGAACAAACCTACACAGGCACAAAGAGAGTGTGTAAACTCCACACAGACAGGGAGTCACCCAAGGCTGGAATTGAACCCAAGTTCCTGCTGCTATGAGGTAGCAGTGCTGACCACTGAGCCACCATGTTGCCCCTTATGACCTGGGGGGATTGACAGAGTGATTGATCAAGCATTTTTGCTAACCTGATCAAGCCTTGGTATATTCTCCCCAAGCACTGCCACTGCTGTTAATTGCTGATGGCTGAATGTTTGGGTCTAGTCTCTGAAACAATCAAGAATCTGTCTACTTTGTTAATTTACACAAACAACTGCAGAGATTGTTTAACTCACAATCCCAGCTGCTCCTGTGGGAGTCTGGAAATTACAGGTGACGCGAGAGGGAGATGGCAATTTTTTTCACTGCTGCAAATACGGAATAGTTAATTGCTCGCCACTGTTTAAATCCATCTTGTCACAAAGACCATGCGGTCTGTTATTTCTAATGTGAGCGTTGGAAAGCTGAGATAAATTAAACTAATGTAACATGAGCACTCGCCAAAGGCTGCACTGATTTCCACCACAACAGTAAAACCATTTGACACTGCTCACACAATCTGACTACATTTCTAACCTGTGTAGACAACCCTCCTGACAGCAGTGCAGAACCCACGGATCAAGGCTTGACACAGTTTCACTTACAGACAAAACACATGAATTGGATTAAACCACACGGTGTGCATTTCAGAACAGAACATCGCATTAAATGGCTAAGGTCATGAGTTTGAGTCACACTCCAGAGAGCTGAGCTCTATTGTCATACAAAATGTGATAGAGTCAGAGTTTTAACTGGGGATTTAATATAATTGGGGACATTGTCCATTCAGCTCATTCTTAATGCAGGCCTCTAATTTGTTTCCATGGAATTGAAGTACTCACTGAAATGGAGAAATGTCAGAGTATTTTGTCACTGACATCAGCAGTTGCAGTGTGTCTATTTGCTGTTTGATCCTGATTTTCAGTCAGAGGAATATGTCGTTAAACATTGACAGTCTTTAAAGCCTTTCTTTACTCAGAAACACATGCAGTTATTGTTTCAAATGTTACAAGTAATCATTAGTGTCCCTCGAGCATTACATTACAATCCATCAATATTATCATTTGCAAACCAACAAGGGGGGGGGGGCACAATCTGCAATCATTTGTTTTCATGAACATTAAATGCTAATTCTTTTGGAATTAAATATTACGGGATGTCTGGCTCCAATAAACTCATCCTGGAATTCACCAGTTTCCTCAAAGTCGGAAAATAATTTGGGAGTGAACCAGGTGTAGCTCTTCCCTGTCTGGAAGTGAAGTATAGCAATGGTCATTGTATTCCCTGGGTGACTCCATTAGCTCAGTTGGCTGGCTGGTTGATTTGTAACATGGAGTTGATGCTAGCAGTATGGGTCCCATCCCTGCACTGACTGAGAGGATCAGGAAAATCCTGCCACCTCAATGCCTCTACTTCTGGTGTGGTTGCCCTCAGGTATAGTCAGAGCTGAAAATGTGTTGCTGGAAAAGCGCAGCAGGTCAGGCAGCATCCAAGGAACAGGAAATTCGACGTTTTGGGCATAAGCCCTTCTTCAGGAAGCAACACATTTTCAGCTCTGATACTCCAGCATCTGCAGTCCTCACTTTCTCCTCAGGTATAGTCACCTCTCTCTCTCTCTCTCTCTCTCTCTCTCTCTCTCTCTCTCTCCAGTGAGAGAGTGGGATGATAGCAACTCCTATTAAACTGGATGAATCAATGAAAGAACAGAATGGTGTCCAGTCAGCGGAGTACAGAGTTGATGGACCCCTCCTTCTCTACATGTCAGTGAGTTGTAAAGAGATATTCTTGCCTTCTATTGCCAATTTTTCAAATTCCCTTGTAACAGTCTCTAGCCTGTCTTCTGAGTAACCCCTTCACACACCACCTCCTCTTAGCTGCTGACCAGTTTCACAGAAAGATTGTGAAGCCAATCCAAGACCAGATTTTGTGTATTTGAACCCAAGTGAGCATTTCCCATTGGGTTAGCTCTTGAATTGGAGGAGATGGCAGGATTTGCAGCGAAGTTAATTCCCCAAGCAAACAGAGTCTACTTAAACAGACTCTCCAAACAAAAACCGGATTATTTTCCCAGCAAAATGCAGTTGGTGGAGGATAATTCCAGGATACAAACCATGTTCAAAACAGGGAACGAGAAGCCAGTTAGCTTAACGCCTGTTATTGAGAAAATATTAGAATCTATCAGAAATGATGCAAAAGTGAGGACTGCAGATGCTGGAGATCAGAATCAAGATTAGAGTGATGTCTGACCTGTTGTGCTTTTCCAGCATCACTGTAATCTTGACTCTATCAGAAATGATGCAATTCAAAACTGCGTATTATAATAGCTTCCTGACAGGGGAGTCATCTCTGATAAAGTTACAGCAATTCTATGAGTAAGTAGTAAGCAAGATAGACAAAGCTGAAACGGTGGATGTAATATATTTGGATTTTCAGAAAGCATTTGCTTCATGTCACTTTCAGGCGACTTCATGAGATAAGATATTTTTCACTGCATCCCAGTACATGTGACAATAATAAATCGAGTCAGACTGGTGGCACGGTGGCTCAGTGGTTGACACTGCAGCCTCACGGCACCAGGGTCCCAGGTTTGATTCCAGTCTCGGGCGACTGTCCGTGTGGAGTTTGCACATTCCCCCTCTGTCTGCGTGGGTTTGCTCCGGTTTCCTCCCACAATCCAAAGATGTGCAGGTCAGGTGAATTGGCCGTGCTAAATTGCCCATTGTGCTAGATGCATTAGTCAGAGGGAAATGGGTATTGGTGGGCTACTCTTCAGAGGGTCGGTGTGGACTGGTTGAGCCGAATGGCCTGTTTCCACACTGTAGGGTATCTAAAACAAAAAGGAGCCCATGGTTTTAGAGGTAATATATTAGCATGGATAGAGGCGTGGATAACTAATAGAAGATAGAAAGTTAGGATAAGGAGGGCATTTTCAGGATGGTAGCCTGTAACAAGTGCTACAGAGACCAGTTGGGGCCATAATTATTTACAATACATATTCATGACTTGGATGAGGAAGGTGAATATCAAAACTGTGGCATGTTAATGGATGACACAAACATTGGTGGGAATGCAAGTGGTGAGGACAACACAAAGATCGTGCAGAGGGATATCGACTGGCTAAGCAAATGGGAAAACACATGGGATATAATGTAGGGAATAGTGAGGCTATGCAAAATCAAAAGATCTGTGGATGCTGGAAATCAGAATTAGAAACAGAAACAGAAATCACTGGAAAATCAGATGTCTGGCAGCATCTGTTGAGAGAAATCAGAGTTAATGTTCCAGGTTCAGTGACCTTCCCTCAGAATTGTTATCTTCAAAGCTGACTCTTCTTCAGAATGGAAGGGTGTTGGAAAATAGGTTCGTTTTTATAATTTTGACAGAGGCAGAGGAGGAGCAGGTGGTGGATGGTGTTGTGAATCAGTACAAAAGACAAAAGGGTTGTTAACATTAGTGAAAGAGAAAGAGAGATGTAAATTTGGCATTGATTAAGGTGTAAAAGGGAGAGAATTGATCCTTTCTACTAAGCACAAAGTAAACAAGACACAAACATGACTGTGGGAGTGGAGGGGAAGATTGTCAGAAAAATGGAGAACAGAACCTTAAGACGGGGTTACCTGTGATAACAGTAGATAAGAGCCATTATCTCCTAAGAGATAGCAAATAGATCTGTGGTATATGACTGTCGGACTGTCAGGTGATATGAAATAGGAAGAGGAGTAGGTCATTTGGCCCCTCAAGCCTGATCTGCTATATAATAGGATAATGGCTAATCCAACATTTCTTACATCCTCTTTCCAGCCTTTCCTCTGTAATCCTTGCTTCTGTGGCTGATCAAGAATCTACCTGCCTCAGCCTGTGAACTGTAAAACACAGACAAGTTTAGAACCTAAAACAACTGATGAGCTCCTCCCAGAGGCAGGACAGAGCAAAGCAATTATGTATCTCATCCCAGACCAAGTCTGACTGAACTGCTCAGATTATCAGGGCTGGGGGAAGCGTGGGACTTGAGAATTGCAGGTTGACCACTTTTACTTTACATCTGCAGCAGAACCATTTCGAGCTGATTGAACTGCGCTGTGAGCTCAAGTCTGTTTCTCTTAGAAACATTGCACAGGGACAGAATACTGAATAAGTGTTTCAGTTCATCCAGACGTGTTTCATTCAGTAGGAACAGAACCCAAATGCCTTAGAACATACAATATAGAACATTTAAAAATACATCACAGAATAGGCCTTTTGGCCCACCATGTTGTGCCGAGGAGGAATCCTAATCTAAACTAAAATAACCTAAACCATGCACCCCTCAACTCACTGTTCTCCATGTGCATGTCCAGCAGTCGCTTGAATGTTCCCAATGACTCTGCTTCCACCACCACAGCTGGCAACGCATTCCATGCATTCACAACTCTCTGCGTAAAGAACCTTCCTCCGACATCTCTGCTATTCCTTCCTCCAAATATCTTAATACTATGGCCCCTTGTGCCAGTCAATCCTGCCCTGGGGAAAAGTCTCGGGCTATCGACTCTATCTAGGCCACTCATTATCTTGTACACCTCGATCAGGTCTCCTCTCTTCCTCCTTCTCTCCAGAGAGAAAAGTCCGAGCTTAGTCAACCTCTCTTCATAAGGCAAGCCCTCCAGTCCAGGCAGCATCCTGGTAAACCTTCTTTGCACCCACTCCAAAGCCTCTGTATCTTTCCTATAGTACAGCGACCAGAACTGGACACAATATTCCAAGTGTGGTCTCACCAGGGACTTGTAGAGCTGCAGCAAAACCTCACGGCTCTTAAACTCGATCCCCCTGTTAATGAAAGCCAAAACACCATATGCTTTCTGAACAACCCTATCCACTTGGGTGGCAACTTTGTGGGATCTATGTACTTGAACACCATGATCCCGCTGTTCCTCAACACTGCTAAGAAGGTTAGATTTCCTACAGTATGGAAACAGGCCCTTTGGCCCAACAAGTCCATACTGACCCTCCAAAGAGTGACCCACCCATTCTCCTAAATTTACTCCAACTAATGCAACTAACACGATGGACAATTTCATTTGACCAATCCACCCTAACCCGCACATATTTAGACTGTGGGAGGAAACCAGAGCACCCGGAGGAAACCCCCGCAGACACGGGGAAAATGTGCAAACTCCACACAGACAGTCACCTAAGGCTGGAATCAAACCATGTTCCCGGTGCTGTGAGGCAGCAGCACCAATCACTGTGCCACCATGCCACCCAGAATCCTATCTTCAATCCTATATTCAGCATATAAATTCGACCTTCCAAAACGCATCACTTTGCATTTATCCCAGCTGAAGTCCATCTGCCGTTTCTCAGCCCAGCTCTGCATCCGGTTAATGTTGCCTTATTGCCATCTATTCGAAGCACAGCAACAGGGTACAGCTCTCAGGTATGATCCATCAGTCAGTTAGATTATAGCTGATCTGTGCCTTGGCTCCATAATCATTAATGGACATTATATTATGCTATCTTATATATTAGGGAGACTGTATTCTACATGTCAACAAATCTCAGCAACCTTAGATTTTCAAATACTGGAAAAGCTCAGCAGATCTGGCGGCATCTGTGGAGAGAAATCAAAGTTAACATTTCGGTTCAGAATGATTCTGAAGAAGGGTCACTTGACCCAAAAAAGTTAACTCTGATTTCTCTCCACCAGGAGAGGGTAAAGCAATTACGTATCCCATCCCAGCCCAAGTCTGAGTGACCTGCTCAGATCTTCTGAGCTTTTCTAGAAATTTCTGTTTTTGTTTCTGATTTACAGCATCTGCAGCTCTTTCAAGTTTCACTCAATTTTCAATTGACCCTCAGCCTCAACCTCACTTTGGGAAAGAGGGTTTTGGATTTCTGGTGAGGAATTGTTTCCTGAGATCAATCCTGAATGATCTGGCTTTAATGCCGAGTTTCAGGATGACCTCATTCGGCACACTTTTAAAAATGTTTTTTTTCAATCAAGTTTCTTCCCAGTTCCAAGGAAGCTTTGCATCTTTGATGGTCACAATGCAGTCTTTTCTTGGAGTGGGGTGTTATTTCTAATCCTGTTGTCTGTCTTTGCAAACTTGGCTGAACAATGAGATCATTTTCTCCCCTGCTGATGACATAATTCATTTTCCATAACTACGTTCAGCTTGCCCATCCAATCTCAGTTGTTTAATAAATATGCTCAGATTGTCTTAAAGTTAATTACCTCTGGGCTGAAAGTTAAGAAGCTGCAAATGTCATAATGATTTTGTTCGGAAATACATGAGAGCTTTAATACTTACTTAGAGCCCAGTCTTGCTGCTCTTTGCTTCTAGTTTTCAGTAAGTACAAGGTATCATTAAATATTCCCACAACAGTGAGTCAGTTCTCATTGTAATTAAAAAGTGTTTGTGATTAATGGCCAGCAGATGTTTGGTGCATGCATAGGTAATGACTCTCAGAGCTCGTCCTAACCCAACAAAAAACACCACATTTATATAGCACTTTTTATGACAATGGAACACCCTCAAGTGTGACACAAGCAGTGAAGTATTGGAGAGTCATAAAGGCATATGGCACCGACACAGACCCTTCGGTCCAACCAGTCCATGTTGACCATAATCCCAAACTAAACTAGTCCCACCTGGCCCATATCCCTCCAAACCTTTCCCATTCATGCACCTATCTAAATGCTTTTTAAACATTATAATTGTATCTGCATCCACCACTTTCTCTGGCTGTTCATTCCACACGTGAACCACCCTCTGTGTGAAAGGTTTGTCCCTTGTGTCTTATTTAAATTTCTCTCTTCTAAAAATTCCCTCTAGTCTTGAACATTCTACCCTAGGGAAAAGACAGCTACCATTAACTCTATCTATACCCCTCATTATTTTACAAACTTCGATAAGGTCACCTCCCAACCTCCCACTCTGGTCACAGTTGTCACGGCAGAAACATGGCAGCCAATTTGTACACAGCAAGATCCCATTAATGACAATATGATAATGAGCGGATTCCTTTTGCAATGCTGATTGGCAAAAAAATAGATGTTTGACGGTTCTCCAGAAGATCGCCCTTCTCCAACTTTCTCCAACATACAAACAAAAAACAGCAAGTGCTGGAGAAACTCAGCAGGCTTGGCAGCATTGATGGAGAGAGAAGCAGACTTAACAATTAGTGAGTTTTCTAAACTCAAATAAACACGACCACTTTAGCGCACCTGAGGCTGGCATGATGGCTCAGGGGTTAGCACTGCTGCCTCAAAGTGCCAGACATCTGTGTTAATTCCAGCCTGTTTGTATGGAGTTTGCACATTCTCCCTGTATCTGCGTGGGTTTCCTGTGGTTTCCTTCCGCAATCCAAAGGTGTGCAGGTCAGGGGGTAAATTGATCTGGGAAATTGCTCGTTGTGTTCAGGGATATGTAGGCTAGGTGCATTAGTCAGGGGTAAATGTGGATTGGTAGGGAAATGGGTCTGGGTGGGATACTCTTCGGAGGGTCAGTGTAGACTTGTTGAGCCAAATGACCTGTATCCACACTGTAGGGGTTCGATGAATTTGAGTTTATGGTTTAAAATTCTAACAGGGCTGGTTAGACAAGATGCAGGGAGGATGTTTCCCCTGATTGGGGGAGAATATAACCAGGGGTCACAGTGTCATACAGGGTCAGCCATTGTGTTCCCTCACTCAGAGACTAGTCAAGCTCTTGGATTCACAACCACAGACACTTATGGAGTCTGGGTCACTGAGTATCTTTAAGAAAGTGATTTAAAGGCATCAAGGGGTATGGAGAGAAAATGAGGATCTGACACCCTGTACCCACTCCACTTTTCAAAGGGATTATTGGGGAAATGGAAAATAATTACGTATACACATCTTTTCTTTTTACACACATCATTACCCCACATCCGTAAGCAACAAACATCCATCAGCCTCAGGTTGACAGTTGTTAAATAATCAAATATCATGTTTTGTTGTGTGAAGAAGTGGTTTCCAATGTCAGTCCTGAAAAGATTATATCTAATTTTTAATTCCTTACTTCCTAACCACAAGTAATGGTTCCTCCCCATTTAATCTATGTGTTCACCTTTAAATCTCAGAAACTGCGGCTAAATCACTGTTAACCTTCAAAATTCTGGACAATCCAACCCTTGTCTATGTAATTTTCCATAATAATTTAATCTTTTTATATTTAAATGGGGAAAAAATTCACAAAGTTGCAAAACAGAGGGATTTGGAAATGCTTGTCCATGAATCAAAAAAGCTAACATCCAAGTTCATTGAGTATTAGGGAAGGTAATTGGAATGTTCACCTTTATTTCAAAGGAAATGGAGTTAACAAGAGGGAGGGTTTTCTAAGATCTTACAAGGAACCAGTGTAACCACATCCAGAGTATTGTGATCAGTTTTGATTTGGAGATGCCGGTGTTGGACTGGGGTGTACAAAGTTCAAAATCACACAACACCAGGTTAGAGTCCAACAGGTTTATTTGGAAGCACTAGCTTTCATAGCGCTGCTCCTTCATCAGGTGGTTGTGGAGAATAAGATCATAAGACACAGAATTTATCACAAAAATTTACAGTGCGATGTAGTTGAAATTATATATTGAAAAAGACCTGGATTGTTTGTTAAATCTCTTATCTGTTAGAATGGGCATGTTGGTTTCAGTTCCTTCATATGTAAATTCCAAAACTTTTTTAAAGTTACATTCTCAAGTGAACTTTAACAGTAAGTGCTATGTCGGCCCAGATAATGCGTTGAAGGTGTGAGGTGCTCTGTGTGAGGCTGTCTGTGCCCCAATGGTCAGACTGATTCTAAACTAAGAAAGGGATTTACAGAATCTTACATGGATTTGTGCAGTTTTTGAGAAAAATAAATGCAATTCTGCAAGTACAAATTCACCCCACCAGCTTTTATGTGTTGTGTGTGTGTGGGGGTGCGTGTGTATGTGTGTGAGTGTGAGTGTAAAGGGTATAAGTCTGTGAGGGAGTATGTGTGTGCATGTGAGTGTGGGTGTGTATGTGTGAGCGTATGAGAGAGAGTTTGTGTGTGAGAGAGGGTCTGCGTGAATGTATGGGTCACCTGATGAAGGAGCAGCACTGCAAAAGCAAGTGCTTCCAAATAGACCTGTTGTTGTGGGAGTTTTTACTATGATCAGTTTTGGTTATCTTATCTAAGGAAAGATTAGATGATTGGATTAGATTACTTACAGTCTGGAAACAGGCCCTTCGGCCCAACAAGTCCACACCGACCCGCCGAAGAGCAACCAACTCTGACCCATTCCCCTACATTTACCCCTGACTAATGCACCCAACACTACAAGCAATTTAGCATGGCCAATTCACCTAACTTGCACATCTCTGGATATACTGACATTGGACACAGTGTAAAGAAGGTTGACTAGATAATTCCTGGTTATGGATGGACTGTCTTCTGAGGAGAGGTTGAGTAGGTTAGGCCTGTAATCATTGGAATATGAGGGGCAATAGTATACAAGATTCTGAGGGATTTGACAGAGTAAACGGGGAAAGGTAATTTCTCCTCATTGTAGAGTCTAGGGCCAAAAGCTGAATCTCTGAATAAGGGAGCTGCACATTTAAGACAGAGATGAGGAGAATTGCTTCTCTCGGTGGGGAGTCGATTTGTGAACTCCTTTACCTCAGAGGGGCTGTTGAGACTGAGTCCTTACGCATGTTCAAGGCTGTAGTGGTTCTGTTCGCCGAGCTGGAAGTTTTTGTTGCAAACGTTTCGTCCCCTGGCTAGGAGACATCATCAGTGCTCTGGAGCCTCCTGCGAAGACTGATGATGTCTCCTAGCCAGGGGACGAAACGTTTGCAACAAAAACTTCCAGCTCGGCGAACAGAACCACTACAACAAGCACCCGAGCTACAAATCTTCGCACAAACTTTGAAAATGTTCAAGGCTGACTTAGACAATATTTTAATCAGGGAATCAAGAGTTATGTGAAAAAGGCAGGAAAGTGGAGATGAGGGTTATCAGACCTGTCATTGTCTCATTGAGCGGTGAGCAGGCCTCTGTCTCAGGGTTCATTGGATAGAATCCCTATGGTGTGGAAGCAGACCATTTGGCCCATCGAATCCACATCCACCCTCTGAAGTACACCCCGTCCAGAACCACCCTATCCCTGTAACTCTGCGTTTCCCACGGCCAATCCACCTGACCTGCACATCTTTCGATTGTGGGAGGAAACCGGAGCACCCGGAGGAAACCCACGCAGACACGGGGAGAATGTACAAACCCCACACAGACAGTCATCCGAGGCTGGAATCGAACCCACGTCCCTGATGCTGCGAGGCAGCAGTGCTAACTACTAAGCCACCAGCCTACCCCTTAAAAAGTGTTTACCGCACCTTCCACTTGGGGATCCTGTAGCCTTCAGGACTCCATATCGAGTTCAATAATCATACAACCTGAGCACCTTCATCACATAGAGTCCGAGAGTCCGAGACTCATCCAGCACGGAAACATCCTAACATTTAACATTGTCATATCATGGCAAGTTTGGAGCTTTATGGCCCTGAGGGGGGACATTTAGCCCCTAGTGACTGGACCAACTCTCCAATTGCCAACCAGGCAAGTCTCAAAGTGACACAATGTCTCACCCATATTTCTATACTGTAAATTTTCAGAATTTTCCTTTACAATCTAGGCCCGTTTGGAATGCCTCATCCAGATCCACTGCTCTGTTGGAGAGCCCATTCCAAACCCAAACCACTCTCGGTGGAAAAGGGGTTTCCTCATGTCACTTTAGTTTCTTTTTCTAATTACTGTAAATCACTGCCCTCTTGTTCTGTATCCTTTTAAAACTCTATCCCTTTCACCTCTGTCCAGGCGTCTTGTGATTTTGAAAGCCTCAATTGAATCTCTGCTCAGGCTTCACTTCTGCAAGTCCCAACCTCCGCAATCAAAACGGACATTCCTCTTCACTGGACCCATTCGGCACTCCCTACCAAATCTTCATGTCCCTCCGAATGTGCAGTACCCGGACCCAGGTACAATACTTCAGCTGCAGCCAGACCTCTGTCTTATTCAAATCCAACATCCCCTCCTTATTGTTGTGTTCTCTGTCCTTGTTGATAAAACTGAGGATACTGTACGCTTTATGGATGACTCTCTCCCCCTGTCCTGCCACCTTTAATGACATGTTTTTAGAAGTTTACATCTGAAGGGGTTGACACAATGAGAAAGGAATTGTGACATGAGAAGCTGTATTCCTGGTGTGTGTGTGTGTGCTTGAAAGTGCTGCCAGATATTTGGGTGAGGGACAAAGTTGTTGAAATTTCCTTGCCCTGGAACCTCTGAATGTCACATTTTTAAAAGTCATTTGTAGGACTTGGACATTTCTGGCTGGCCAGCAGTGACAGACCATCCCTATTTGCCCCTTGAGAAGGTGGGGGCGAGCTGCAGTTCACTTGCTGTGGGCTGACCCACAATGCCCTTGGGGAGGGAATTCCAGGACTTTGATCCAGTGATTGTGAAGTGACAGTGGTATATTTCCAAGTCAGAGTTGTGAGTGGCTTGGAGGGGAACTTGCAGGTGGTGGTGTTCCCTGCTGCTCTTGTCCTTCTAGGTGGAAGTGGTCATGGGTTTGGAAGATGCTGTCTAAGGATCTTTGGTGAATTTCTGCAGTGCATCTTGTAGATAGTACACACTGCTGCTCCTGAGTGTCGGTGGTGGAGGGATTGAATGTTTGTGGATGTGGTGCCAATCAAGCGGCTGCTTTGTCCTGGATGGTGTCAAGATTCTTGGTGTTGTTGGAGCTGCCCCCATCCAGCCAAGTGGGGAGTATTCCATCACACTCTTGACTTGTGCCTTGTAGATGGTGGACAGGTCTTGGGGTGTCAGGAGGTGAGTTACACGCCACAGTATCCCTAGTCTCTGACCTGCTCTTGTAGCCAATGTGTTCATGTGGTGAGTCCAGTGAGTTTCTGGTCAATGGTTATCTCAAGAATGTTGACAGTGGGGAATACAGTGATGGTAGTACCGTTGAATGTCAGGGGATGGTCATTAGAGTGTCTCTTATTAGTGATGGTTACTGACTGGCATTTGTGTGGCACGAACGTTACTTGCCACTTTTCGGCCCAAGCCTTGATATTGTCGAGATCTTGCCACATTTGAACATGGACTGCTTCAGTATCTGAGGAGTTGCAAATGGTGCGGAGCATTGTGCTACATCCCCACTTCTGAGCTTATGACAGAGGGAAGGTCATTGATGGAGCAGCTGAAGATTGTTGGGCCTGGGACATTACCCTGAGGGACTCCTGCTGAGATGTCCTGGAGCTGAGATGACTGACCCTCAACAACTCCAGCCACCTCTCTTTGTGCCAGGTATGACTCTAACCAGCAGAATGTTTGCCCCCTGATACCCATTCATGCCAGTTTTTCCAGGGCTCCTTGATGCCACACTTGGTCAAATGCTGCCTTGATGTCAAGGGATGTCCCTCTCCCCTCCCCTCTGGAATTCAGCTCTTTTGTCCATGTTTGACCCAAGGCTGTAATGAGGTCAGGAGCTGAGTGACCCTGGGGGAACCCAAACTGGGCGTCACTGAGCAGGTTATTGCTGAGCAGGTGCTGCTTGGTAGCACCTTCCATCACTTTACTGATGATGGAGAGGAGACTGATCGGGTGGTAATTGGCCGGGTTGGATATGTCCTGCTTTTTCTGTACAGGACATACCTGGGCAGTTTTCCCCTTGTTGGGCAGATGCCAGTGTTGTAACTGCACTAGAACAGCTTGATGAGGGGAGCAGCAGGTTCTGGAGCATGTCTTCAGTACTATTGCCGGAACGTTGTCAGGGCCCGTAGCCTTTGCAGTATCCAGGGATTCCAACTGTTCCTTGATATCACATGGAGGGAATGAAATTGGCTGGAGCCTGGTATCTGTGATGCTGGGACCACAGGAGGAGGGTGAGATGGATCATCCACTCAACAATTCTGGCTCAAGATCCCTGTGAAAGCTTCAGCCTCATCCTTTGCCCTGATGCGCTGGGCTCCTGCATCATTGAGGTTGAGGGTATTTTTGGAGCCTCCTCCCCCAGTGAGTTGTTTAATCATCCACCACCATTCACAACTGGATGTGGAAAGACTGCAGAGCCTGGATCTGATCCAATGGCTGTGAGATTGCTTAGCTCTGCCTATCACTTGCTGCTTATACATCTGCTTATTTAAACACACTTCCTGCTTCATCTGTTTGATGGAAACATGAGACAAAGTTGATAATCCAACTGTAATTCTTTGATTAGAGCACAGAACGTTACAGCGTAGTACAGGCCCTTCGGCCCTCGATGTTGCACCGACCTGCAAAATGAATCTGATGCTCACCTAACCTACACCGTTCCATTATTATCCATATGTTTATCCAAAGTCCTTAATGTCGGCGAGTCTACTACTGTTGTAGGCAGGCAGTTCCATGTCCCTACTACTCTCTGAGTAAAGAAACTACCCCTGACATCTGTCCTAAATCTATCACCTCTCAATTTAAAGCTATGGCCCCTCATGTTAGCCTTCACCATCTGAGAAAAAAGGCTCTCACTCTCCACCCGATCTAACCCTTTGATTATCCACAAATTTACTAACTCATCCTTCCAAGCCCACATCCAGATCATTTATAAAAATGACAAACAGCAGAGGCCCCAAGACAGACCCTTGTGGTCCACCACTGGTAACAGAGCTCCAGGATGAACATTTCCCATCAGTCACCACCCTCTGTCTTTTCTCAGCTCACCAATTTCTGATCCAAACCTCTAAATCACCTTCAATCCCATACCTCCATATTTTGTGCAATAACCTACAGTATGGAACCTTATCAAACACCTTACTGAAGTCCATATACACCATATCAACTGCTTTACCCTCATCCATCTGTTTGGTCACCTTCTCAAAGAGCTCAATAAGGTTTGTGAGGCGCAATCTACCCTTCAACAAAACCGTGTTGACTATCCCTAATCAAATTACTCTTTTCCAGATGATTATACATCCTATCTCTTAGAACCTGTTCCAACACCTCACCAGATAACCGAAGTTAGGTGCATTAGTCAGAGGGAAATGGGTCTGGGTGGGTTACTCTTTGGAGGGTCAGTGTGGACCTGTTGGGCCGAAGGGCCTGTTTCCACACTGTAGGGATTCTAACCTAAAGGCAAACGTCTCATGTGTGGAATCGATGTAATGAATCTCATCTGAACTGCCTCCTGTACAACTACATCCCTCCTTCAGAAGAGGGACTAGGATTGTACACAACACTCCAGGATCTGTCTCAGTGATGCCTTGTACAGTTACAGCAACACGCCCCTACCTTTATACTCTACTCCTTTAGTAATAAATTTCAATTTTTATTGATTTTGAAATAACATTGGAAGACATGTTAGAATAAGGAGATAGAGAATGAGAGGTGAAATAGAGAAAGGGAACGAGGGTCCTTGGAAGAGAATACAAAAGATGGGAAATGTTGACAGCAGACATTGTTAAATGATGTTTTTCAAAAAAATGTACATCTTATGTACACAGGAGGATATCACAGCAGTAAAAAATGAGGTCTGCAGATGCTGGAGATCACAGCTGCAAATGTGTTGCTGGTCAAAGCACAGCAGGTTAGGCAGCATCTCAGGAATAGAGAATTCGACGTTTCGAGCATAAGCCCTTCATCCTGATGAAGGGCTTATGCTCGAAACGTCGAATTCTCTATTCCTGAGATGCTGCCTAACCTGCTGTGCTTTGACCAGCAGGATATCACAGCAGTAATGTGACACCTAATGCTTCAGTACTTTACGTCCTGTTTTGAAGGAGTTTGGTTGCAGACTGGGGAACATGCTGGGAAACGAAGGAGGTTGAGGGTTAACCACGAATTACCAACGTCACTAAATCTGTATCCTCAGTATTAACCAAGGAAAGCTCCCATAATACCTCTCCCAACCCCCACCCAACCACCCTTGCACCACCCACACCCCCTCCCTCATGATGGTCAATCCAAGTGACACACAGCAGTGCAAACCCTGGGAGTCCCAGTGCAGGATGGTGGGCCTGACCAGGAAACTGGGGCTAAACCACCAGCCTCTGAGCTCAGTCTGTCAAGCACACGGAATCACACCAACTGCTGCCTTCAATCGTTTACGAACAGTGCATCCTATTAAGTTTCCTTCAATGTGGGAGAATAACTGAGATACATTGCAATAAGGATGGAATTACAGGGTATGGAATCTAATGTTATGTGACTGGAGGACAGTTGTTCCCTTGTTTAAGGAGATGAGTCAGGACAACCCTGGTAATTGCCTCTGGGCAAATTAGTGTGACCAATCTCCCCTGACCTGCACATCTTTGTGACTGTGGGAGGAAACTAGAGCACACGGAGGAAACTCATACAGACGCAGAGAGAATGTGCAAATTCCACACAGACAGTCACCCGAGGCTGGAATTGAACCCAGGTCCCTGACATTGTGAGGCAGCAGTTCTAACCACTGAGCCACCGTGCTGCATTATGAAGAGAGATTGAGCACTTTAGCCGTACACTGCCTGGAGTTTAGTAGAGGAACTCTAATTGAGGGATATGAGGGATTTGAGAAAATTGGCAGTGAGAGGTTGTTTCTTGGTGTGGGGCAATCTACAACAAGAGGTCTCAGTTTTAGGATGGGGGAGGGGAGATTTAAAACCAAGATGTGGAGAAATGACTTCTCTCAAAGGGACACGAGTCTGTGATAGTCTCCCCCAGGGTGCAGTGGATGCTGGGACATTGATTAAATTTAAGGAGAAAATGGACAGCTTTTTAATTAGTAATGGGCTGAAGGGTAACAGGGAACAGGCAGGAAAGTGGAATTGAGGCTGAGTTGAGATCTGTGTGGATGGTGTGGGATGACAGAGCAGGCTCAAGGGGCTGAATGGCCTTCTCCTGCTCCTAGCTCACATGTTCTTATTGAATAGGGGAGCAGGCTTGAGGGGCCGAATGGTCTACTCTTGTTCCCTTTGTGTCAAACTGGACTCCCTCTCCGATTTGAAGTTTTCCCTGGTTATCAATGACACAAAACTCAGAGTTTCCCCAACTAACGACTGACTTTATTGGTTTGTGACAGCACATGGACTGCAGTGTTTAAAGGAGACAGCTCACTATCACCACCTCAAGAGCAACTGGGAATGGCAATATATGCCGGCCCAGCCAGCAGCAGCCCACATCTGACAAGTTATTTTTAAAAATAATTTGTTTCCCTGATATTTATGTCCAAATGATTAATGGATACAGCAGAGGGCAGAGAACGTTGTCCTGAGGCCTACAAAAACAGGCCTACAGTCACAAAGATGCCTGACACCCATTACCCTCCTGTTCTGTTGCTGCTGAGTAGGTATTGTTTCTGATTTGTTTCCTTGCTTCAGATCCCATAGGTTATTTTTAATCTTAACTGGTCATAGTGAACCTATCAGCAGCCTCTGATTGGATGAACTGTTCCTCGCAGATTCTGATTGCACCAGTAATGAGGACAGCCTTTCCACAATTAGTGGCTCTCATTATGGATTTTTCCTGTGGTGATTTGGCCAAGGAATATTGAATTTGAAACCCCCCCCAACCCCACTCCACAATACTGCAAACGCCCCTCTCCACCTCCATCCCCTCATCACCCCAGGGGAGGTTTGAGTGTTGCTGTTAAATTCTATCCAGTCTCCGGGACACCCGCACCAATCAACCCCGCCACCCTAAGGCCCAACTCCCCCTCCCACTCCGTCGAGGTCATGCAGGTCCTGAGCCTCCTCCATCGCCACTCCCTCATCACCTGGTGCCTAGAGGAAGAACACCTCATCTTCTGCCTCGGGACTCTCTTACCCCAGGGCAGCAATGTGGACTTCGCCAGTTGCCTCATTTCCCCTCCCCCCACCTTACCCCAGTTCCAACCTTCCAGCTCAGCACCACCCTCATGACCTGTCCTACCTGTCCATCCTCCTTCCCACCTATCCACTCCACCTTCCTCTCTGACCTATCACCATTGCCCCACCTCCATCCACCTATTGCATTCTCAGCTACCTTCTCCCCAACCTCAACCCCCTCCCATTTATCTCTCCACCCCCGAGGCTCCCAGCCTCATTCCCAATGAAGGGCTTTTGCCTGAAACATCAATTTTCCTGTTCCTCGGATGCTGCCTGACCTGCTGTGCTTTTCCAGCACCACTCTCGAACCTGATTGGTCAGCAGTGCTCTGAGGTGAGGGGTGAAATTCCATCTCCTGTGCATTAATGCTTATATTATACAGAGAGTTTTACAGCACAGAAATGGGCCCTTCGGCCCACAATCTCTGGGCTAGCCTATATCAGCAGCAATCCTACTCCCCACTGTCAGGAAGGGAAGTAAAAAATCCTGACCAGAGGAAGTGTGTGTTGAATGATTGAATTCAGAGTGAAGTGAGGTACAGAAACCAAAGTAACGAGGGAAAAGAAGAATACAACTGGGGAGAAAGAGAAACAGCACATGAAAGGAAAGCAAATAAAACTTTTCTACACCTTTAAAAATCTCGAACAATTATGAAAAGCTGAAGCAGTGAATCTATGTTTGTGGGAGTTAATTTTCAATGCCAGAGAGTTTTTTTCTGGAGTAATTAAGAGTTTTCACGTAGTTAATCATTATGTTCCTCTTGAATGCACCGTTCTTAATGTTTTCTGCCATTTTTAACAGGCATCAGGTTGGCAAATAGCACACTTTCACCCTGTTCCACATGTCTGAATTTCAACTGTTGCTGAATTACCTCTCAGTAACGGGATGTGAGTGAGAGGCAGAGGCTGGAGAGGCTGGGAGAAGAGGGGTGACCTTATAGAGGTTTATAACATCATGAGGGGCATAGATAAGGCGAATCACAGGTGTGAGAAGAGAAACGTTTGAAAAAGACATGAGGGACAACTTCTGGATTAGTGGCGCTGGAAGAGCACAGCATCCAAAGTGCAGCGATCCTGCCTGAACTGCTGTGTTCTTCCAGCACTAATCCAGAATCTGGTTTCCAGCATCTGCAGTCATTGTTTTTACCTCCATGAGGGACGACTTGTTCACACAGATTGTGTGGATTGAATTTCCTGAGGAAGTGACAGATGCAAGTACTGTCACAGCATTTAAAAGACATTTAGACAAGGTCATGAATAAGAGGGATATGGGCCAAGCGCAGGTAGGTGGGACTAGTTTAGTTTGGGATTATGATCGGCATGGACTGGTTGGGCCGAAGGGTCTAGAACATAGAACAATACCGCACAGAACAGGCCCTTCGGCCCACGATGTTGTGCCGAACATTTGACCGAGCTTAAGCACCTATCCATGTACCTATCCAATTGCCGCTTAAAGGTCAACAATGATTCTGACTCTGCCACTCCCACAGGCAGCGCATTCCATGCCCCCACCACTCTCTGGGTAAAGAACCTACCCCTGACATCCCCCCTATACCTTCCAATCTTCACCTTAAATTTATGTCCCCTTGTAACACTCTGTTGTACCTGGGGAAAAGTCTCTGACTGTCTGTTTCCATGCTGTATAACACTAAAACTCTAAGACGCTATGAGTGCTGATAACCTGGCCATTATTAATATCCCTTTCCTGGACCACATAACATGATAGGATCAGTGAGTTTTTGAACAGAAAAAGTCCCTGACCAGAAGTGAGTTGTTGTAAAATCTACTAAATCTGTCACCAAGGGAATTTAAACACTGCACAAAGTGAGGGTTAGTGCTGCAGTGGGGCTGGTCACCGTGTTATAATGCAGCACCACGCAAAATTGTTAATACTGCAATATCATTCCAGTACGGACTGGGCAATTGCTCACTATGGTGTATTACTTTGTAATAAGAATTCTTCAGGGAGAGAAATATCACCTTGGATTCAGAAATCTAATGCAGCAAATCAGTTCAATCCTTAGACATTGCTGCCATCTGCTGGTTAGAATACTCCCTGCAATGAGGACTGCAGTCCCATGGCATTGACCTGGAACGTAGGTTCGTGGTTTATCAAAGAATCCAAGAGCACAGGAAGAGGCCATCTCGCTCATCTTTCCTGTGGGAATGTTTGAAAGAGTCTTTTTTTCTCCTCCATGTGCCAACAAAGCGTTCCTTTTCAAATCTTCATTCAATTCTCTTTTAGGAGTTATTGTTAACATGAACAAAGATTATGATAACTCAGTACACAAAGTTAAAAACTAACAATGGCTGATGACGGGTGATAACAGATTAATCCATTTTAAAATTGACATTGATCAGTTTTTTTTAAATCAAATGTATTGAGAGGTACAGCACTAAAGAAACTTGACACCATCCAGGACAAAGCAGCTTGCCTGAATGGCGCCACATCCTTCAGCGAAAGTGAGGGCTGCAGATGCTGGAGATTAGAGTCAAGAATGTGGTGCTGGAAAAGCACAGCAGGCCAGGCAGCATCCGAGGAGCAGGGAAATCGATGTTTTGGGCAAAGGCCCTTCATCTGATGAAGCGTTTTTGCCTGAAACATTAATTTCCCTGCTCCTCGGATGCTGCCTGACCTGCTGTGCTTTTCCAGCACCACACTCTCAACCACAGCCTTAAGGATCCACTCCCTCCAACCCTGATGCTCAGTAGCAGCACTGTGTACTGTCTACAAGACGCACTGCAGACACTCACTAAAGATCCTCAGAAAGGAGAGCCAGGTGAGGACATGAGAAATTGTTAGCAGATAGGATCAAGGAAAGCCCTAAGACTTTCTACAGGTGTATCAGGAATAAAAGAATAACTAGAGAAAGATTAGAGCTAATCAAGGATAACAGTGGGAAGTTGTGCATGGAATCCAAGGAGACAGTGTAAGCACTAAATGAACATTTTTTTGTCAGTATTCACACTGGAAAAAGACAATGTTGTCAAGGAGAATACTGAGATACAGGCTACTAGACTAGATGGAATTGAGGTGCATAACGAGGAGGTGTTAGCAATTCTGGAAAGTGTGAAAATAGATAAGTCCCCTGGGCCAGGTGGGATTTATCCTAGGATTCTCTGGGAAACCAGGGAGGAGGTGGTAGAACCTTTGACTTTGCTTGTTCTGTCATCATTGTCTCCAGGAATAGTGCCAGAAGACTGAAGCATAACAAATGTTGTTCCCTTGTTCAAGAAAGGGACTAGAGACAACCCAGATAATTATAGACCAGTGAGCTTTACTTTGGTTCTGGGTAAAGTGTTGGAAAAGGTTATAAGAGATAGGATTTATAATCATCTAGAAAGGAATAAGTTGATTAGGGATAGTCAATGTGCTTTTGTGAAGGGTAGGCCATGCCTCACAAACCTTATTGAGTTCTTTGAGAAGGTGACCAAACAGGTGGATGAGGGTAAAGCAGTTGACGTGGTGTATATGGATTTCAGTAAGGTGTTTGATAAGCTTCCCTATGGTAGGCTATTGCACGAAATACGGAGGCATGGGATTGAGGGTGATTTAGCGGTTTGGATCAGAAATGGACTAGCTGAAAGAAGACAGAGGGTGGTGGTTAATGGGAAATGTTCATGCTGGAGTTCAGTTACTAGTGGGGTACCGCAAGGATCTGTTTTGGGGCCACTGCTGTTTGTTATTTTTATAAGTGACCTGGATGAGGGCTGAGAAGGATGGGTTAGTAAATATGCAGATTACTCTAAGATCGATAGAGTTGTGGATAGTGGTGAAGGATGTTGCAGGTTACAGGGAGACATAGATAAGCTACAGAGCTGGGCTGAGAGGTGCCAAATGGAGTTTAATGTGGAAAAGTGTAAAGTAATTCACTTTGGAAGGAGCAATAGGAATAAGGAATATTGGGTTAATGGTAAGATTCTCAGTAGTGTAGATGAGCAGAGAGAGATCTCGGTGTCCCTATGCATAGATCCCTGAAAGTTGCCATCTAAGTTGATAGGGTTGTTAAGAAGGCATATGGTGCATTGGCATTTATTGGGGGAGGGATTGAATTTCAGAGCCACGAGGTCATGCTGCAGCTGTACAAGACACTGGTGCGGCCGCACCTGGAGTATTCTGTACAGTTCTGGTCACCGCATTATAGGAAGGATGTGGAAGCTTTGGAAAGATTTCAGAGGAGATTTACCAGGATGTTGCCTGGTATGGAGGGAAGGTCTTATGAAGAAAGGCTGAGGGAACTGAGGCTGTTTTTGTTAGAGAGAAGAAGGTTGAGAGTTGACTTACTTGAGACATATCAGATAATCAGAGGGTTAAATAGGGTGGACAGGGAGAGCCTTTTTCCTCGTTTGGTGATGGCTAACATAAGCAGACCTGGCTTTAAATTGAGAGGTGATTGATATTGGACAGATGTCAGAGGTAGTTTCTTTACTCAGAGATTAGTAGGGGCATGGAATGACCTGCCTGCAACAGTAGTAGACTCGCTGGCGTCAAGGGCATTTAAATGGGCAATGGACACACATATGGATGAGAATGGAATAGTGTAGGATAGATGGGCTTCAGATTAGTTCCACAGGTCAGCACAACATTGAGGGCCGAAGGGCCTGAACTGCGTTGTAATGTTCTATGCTCTACAACACCTTCCACGACCATTTCCATCTTGAAGGACAAGGGCAGCAGATACATTGGAACACCACACTCTTCAAGTTCCCCTCTGAGTTACTCACCATCCTGACTTTGAAATATATCGGGGGAAAGTGAGGACTGCAGATGCTGGAGTACCGGAGTTGAAAAATGTGATGCTGGAAAAACACAGCAGGCCAGGCAGCATCCGAGGAGCAGGAGAATCGGCGTTTCAGGCATAAGCTCTTCTTCAGGAATCAGGAAGAAGGGCTTATGCCTGAAACATCGATTCTCCTGCTCCTCGGATGCTGCCTGGCCTGCTGTGTTTTTCCAGCACTACATTTGAAATATCTTGCCTTTCCTTCACTGTCTCTGGGTCACAATCGTGGAATTCCCTCCCTAAGGGCATTGTGGGTCTACCCACAGCACATGGGCTGCAGTGAGCTCACCCCCCCCCCACCTTCTCAAAGGGCAACTAGGGACGGGCAATAAATATTGGCCCAGCTTGCGATGCCTGTATTCCATGAATCAATAAAATTAAAATGAGGTAAAAATAAGTTTATGAAATGTGGAAGACAGGGATATAGAACCAGGAGGAGGCCATTCAACCATCTCTATTGTTCTATATCTAGAGGTCACAGATTAATGGTCAGCTTGCTGAATGACAGTACAGGGAGAGGGGCTGAATGGCTTCATCCTACTCCCATGTTCTTGTTCCTCTGTATAACGCAAAAATAATTTTGTCATCTCACCTTTGTTTATTTTGCCAGTCCATCCCTCACTTGTCTCAGACGTCCTGTGCTGAGACTCTAATTAACCTGCAAGTATTCACAGTGCTGGCAAAACAACTAGAATGTTCCATTTTACTCTCAGGGAAAAAATTGCATTTGTTTGATTAAGTCCTTGCTCAGCTCCCCCAATTGCCTTTTGAGCAGCAAAAAGAGAAAATACTGGAAAAGCTCAGCAGGTCTGGCAGCACCTGTGGAGAGAAAGCAGAGTTAACATTTCTGGTCGAATGACCCCTTCCTCAAAACCTTTCGACAATCTTTTGCATTTTGAGACCCAGGTGATGAAAAGGTGAATGCAGACTCGGCCAGTGAATTAAATAATGGGGTGATATCACCCGGAATTGTTTATATTATCATATTGGTTAATTTTGTGAGCTTTCATGTTGAATTTTCTGTTTTTTTAAAAAAAAAGCAATGTTGTGATGACAGTTTACATCATCAATTCACAAATCAACCAGTGAGTTCAGGGAGGACTTCACAATGGAAGGTCCCAGAAATTAATGATGACTCAAACAGATAGTGTGATCTTCTTAGCCACCCTGGGACTTCTATAAACTTGTCATTAATTACCCATCAGGCTTGCCATAGGGAGTTAGAAGTGGTGGTTGAAAGTGTACTTAGCACCTTTCTTCATGTAATGCTCTGAATCTCTCTGGGTCGACGTTGGAACTTTCTGGACATTTCAATATCCAACTTTTTAACTTTTTAACTTTTGTTTGCTTTCTTGTCCTTTCTGCCTCTCTCTTCATATCCATTAAATTCACCTTTTTGCTCTTTGTGTCTGTTTCTGGACTTCTGGGGTGGCACGGTGGCTCAGTGGTTAGCACTGCGCACAGCCCCAGCGTCCCAGGTTTGATTCCAACCTCGGGTGACTGGGTGGAGTTTGCACATTCTCTCCGTGTCTGCTTTGGTTTCCTCCGGGTGCTCTGGTTTCCTCCCTCAGTCCAAAAATGTGCAGGTTAGGTGGTTTAGCAATGGGAAATGCAATGGTAGGGGGATGGGTAATGGTGGGTTGCTCTTTGGAGGGTTGGTGTGGACTTGATGGGCCAAATGGCCTGCTTTCACATTGCAGGGATTCTGTGATTCTCTTGCTCCAACTCACTGGAAAACGTTTGCATTCCTATGTTTCTCTGTCATTGACTCATCACTCCCTGAGGATCCAAATGTCCTGCTAGCTCATTGTGTGGTCAGTTCACGCTCCCAGAATGTTATCACTTCACTGAAATTTTAGCTGAACAACAGTCTCGTACAGAGGAATCATTCCAGCCGGATTTAACTCCTTTCTGGGTGGAATTCCTTCCTGTTCATTGGAAATCCTGAAAGGTGTTTCTGTTTCCAAGCAATAGATTAGAAACTCGGGAAATAGCTAAACATTTCTGTAAATCGTATCAGTGTGGTCCCCCATGAAGAAAAACAAAAATGTGTTGCCACATTGTATAAAATTCCTGAGTGCACCTTAAACAAGCAAATCAGGCACTAAAAATACACTTTCAAACAAGGGGGTTGTTGTCATGTAAATAAATTAATGGTCACACGTTTCAAAGAACAAGTGTCCCAATTCACAGGATTTGTCCCAGGGGTTAAGGGCTTGTCATGTGAGGAGTTCAAAATCCCACAACACCAGGTTATAGTCCAACAGGTTTATTTGGAAGCACTAGCTTTTGGAGCGCCGCCCCTTCATCAGGTGGTTGTGGAGTATTCTGGTAACCTGCTGTTGTGTCATTTTTAACTTTGCAGAAGTGGGTACCGCTGCGACTGGAGATTAGAGTCGAGATTAGAGTGGTGCTGGAAAAGCATAGCAGGTCAGGCAGCATCTGAGGGGCAGGAAATATTGACGTTTCAGGCAAAAACCCTTCATCACATTCCCAACGAAACGTCGATTTTTCCTGCTCCTCGGATGCTGCCTGACCTGCTGTGCTTTTCCAGCACCACTCTAATCTAGATTTTCAGCTTTGTCCACCCAAGTCCAACACCAGCTCCTCCACATCATATGAGGAGTGATTGCCGACTCTGGGTCTGTTCTCAGTTGAGTTTAGAAGGATGAGGGGGGAATCTGAATGAAACTTACCAAATACAGAGGCCTGGATAGGGTGGGCATGGAGAAGATGTTCCCACTAGTTGGAGAGACTAGGACCCTAGGGCACAGCCTCAGGGTGAAAGGATGACCCTTTAGAACTGAGATGAGGAGGAGTCTCTTCAGCCAGAGGGTGGGGAATCTGTGGAACTCATTACTGCAGAGGGATGTGGAGGCCAAGTCACTGAGTGTATTTAAGACAGAGATAGATAGGGTCTTGATGAGTAAGGGGATTGAGGGTTACAGGGAGAAGGTAGGAGAATGGGATTGAAAAACCTATCAGCCATGATTAAATGGGGAGCAGACGTGATGGGTCAAATGGCCTAATTCTGCTCCTATGTCTTATGGTGTCATGGTCTCTCTGTCACTGTTATAGACCAGACCAGAGCAGAGCCCCCTCACTTTATTTTAAGTAGATAGCCTAGAGCCGAACCTTTTCTTGTTTATAAAGGCAAGTATGAAGTGTCTGTTCCAGATGCAATGTGCCTGGTCAACCTCCTAAATGTTAGATAAACCACAATTTATTAAAACACGGGAATTAAAATACAACCAAAGAAAGAGAAATCTGGAATAACTGAACTCCAGTGAAAACTTAACAGAATAAAAAAAAATTAACTGTTACTAATTAACTGTTCCAGTATAGTAACATCCCAAAAACATACTCCTTGGCAAGAAAAGGTAAATTCAGACACAGATTCTCACATGTGGTTCACTAATCCAGGAGGAAAAGGAATCAGGAGAAAATTCAGAGAGAGGAGCATCCCGGAGACAGTTACTGAAGTTTCCAACTCTGTTGAGATCCCAAAGGCTTCAGTTTAAAGCTAACTCCATAATCACAGTAATCCTGATCTGTGAGAGTTGGCCACACCCAGTCAGGCTGTGAAACAAACCTAACCTGGTTCTGCTAGGCTGTTTGATGTCTTAGCCTTACAACCTCTTTTCAAAAAAAGCCAACAAAATAATTTCTTAAAGTCACAGTGTTATCAAAATCACACCTGAAACTTCTAAACTCTGGAACGTTGAGCTATCAGTCCTGCCCTTCGCTCTACTAAGTTTCTGTCACGGCCATCAAATTGTTCTAAGCTCATCTGTTTTTCTCTGTTAAACTCTTTACATTGGATCAACCATACTTCAGACCACCAGTCCCACCATTTACACTAATTGGCCCTGCCTGTTCTTCCTGATAGACTGACTTGTCTTAATCTCTACCCTTTCCTCAATCACTCCATAAGCTGAGTTCCTGCTCTGGTTCCCACCCCCCTCCCACACAAACCCTCCCAAATGGCACCAGCAAACCTCCTGACAAGAACACTGGGTTAGGTTAGTAAATTGTCTAATGAGGAGAGATTGGGGAAACTGGATCTCCTGAAGAAAGAGAGGTTGTGCCAGGCTCTGCCGAAGCGCAACCCACCCAGACCCATTCTCCTATACTTACCCCTTCACCTAACACTATGGACAATTCAGCATGGCCAATTCACCTAACCTGCACATTTTTGGATTGTGGGAGGAAACTGGAGCACCCAGAGGAAACCCACGCAGACAGGGGGAGAACGTGCAAACTCCACACAGAATTGAACCTGGGTCTCTGGCGCTGTGAGGCAGCAGTGCTAACCACTGTGCCATCGTGCTACCCTCTACTTTATTGCAACTCTTCTGTACAAGCTCCATTTCCCTTCCTGTCAATTTCTGTCCGCTCAATGATTGAGCTGCCAATGCCCTCTAGGGTAGAACATTCCGAGGATTGTGGGTGGCACAGTGGTTAGCACTGCTGCCTCACAGCGCCAGAGACCCGGGTTCAATTCCCGCCTCAGGCGACTGACTGTATGGAGTTTGCACATTCTCCCCGTGTCTGCGTGGGTTTCCTCCGGGTGCTCCGGTTTCCTCCCACAGTCCAAACATGTGCAGGTTAGGTGAATTGGCCATGGGAAATTGCCTGTAGTGTTAGGTGTAGGGGTCAATGTAGGGGAATGGGTCTGGGTGGGTGCGCTTCGGCGGGTTGGTGTGGACTTGTTGGGCCGAAGGGCCTGTTTCCACACTGTAAGTAATCTAATCTAATCTAGAGGATTCTCCAAAATCCATAATCGTACAGCAGATTGAGGGGTGGAATGGCCTGTCCGTGTTCCTGTGATTCTCTAAAATGGCCAGTTGACTCCTGGCCTTTATAGATTTTTTTAGGGGAGGGATTTCTAGTCCCCTTCATATGAAGTTGTGTTCCCCACCATCACATCAAATAGCCTCAGTGCAGCTGAAAGTTACTGGCCTCCTGGTTCAGACTCCCCTAGCAGGGAAAAAGATTTCTCACCATCCTACCCTATGCACTTTATTGAATTACCTTAACCTTTTCCATTAGATCAACTCATAGTTACCCACACTGTAGGGGCTAGCTCACAGGTTGGTTGGCTTATTTTTCTGAATGGCTGGTTGGCAATACAAAGTGATACCAACAGTGCAGGTTCAGTTCCTACACCAGCTGGGATTGTTGTGAAAGACTATTCCCTTTGCCTGAGGTGTGGTGACCCCTAGGTTAAACCACCACCAGTTATCTCTCTCTATCCTGAGTTCAGTGCCTGTTCCCATCTATACAGCACGTCCTCCCAACTTTACCCTTTAACCTAAGTATCACCTCATTCTACTGAGGGAGAGCCTGGCTATCCTCTCAGACTTTGGAAAACAATTTGAGACATTTGTTCAACAACTGAAAAAGATTGTGATATACTTTACCTACTGGTGCGCTCAGGTTATTTCTAGGATCTTAAGTAATGAAGTGTTTTTGAAAATTCCACAGTTTTGGAATGAAGTATTTCATTTCTGCAGAGCAGGATTCTTCTTCACTTTTACAAGGTTTGCAGGTGTTGCTGGATGGGCCAGTACTCATTACCCATCCCTAGTTGCCCCTTGAGAAGGTGGGAGCGAGCTACCTTCTTGAACCGCTGCTGTCCATGTGCTGTAGGTAGACCCACAATGCCCTGAGGGAGGGAATTCCAGGATTCTGGCCCAGCTACACTGAAGAAACGTCGATATATTTCCAAGTCAGGATGGTGAGGGCCTTAGAGGGGAACTTGCCAGGGGGGTGCTGTTCCCATGTATCTGCTGCTCTTGTCCTTATAAATGGAAGTGGTTGTGGGCTTGGAATGTGTCGAAGGTGCCTTGGTGAATTTCTCCAGGACATTTTGTCGAATGTACACACTGCTGCTGCTGCGAACTATCGGTGGTGGAGGGAGTGAATGTTTGTGGATGTTGTACCAATCAAGTGGACTGCTTTCTCCCAGTTGGTGTCAAGCTTCTTGAGTGTTGTTGGAGCTGCCCCCATCCAGGGCAAGTGGGGAGTATTGCTGAAAATGTATTGCTGGAAAAGCGCAGCAGGTCAGGTAGCATCCAAGGAACAGGAAATTCGATATTTCGGACATAAGCCCTTCATCAGGAAGTGGGGAGTATTCCATCACACTCCTGACTTGTGCCTTATAGATGGTGGGCAGGCTCTGGGGAGTCAGGAGGTGGGATACTCGCTGCAGTCTTCCCAGCTTCTGACCTGCCTCTGTAACCATAGTATGTATATGGATTACCAGTTGAGTTTCTGGTCAATGATAACCCCCAGGATGTTGATAGTGCAGAATTCAGAGATGGTAAAATCACTGAATGTCACGTGGAAGTAGTTCGATTGGCTCTTATTGGAGATGACCATTTGTGTGGTGTCAATGTTATTTGTCACTTCTCAGCCCAACCCTGGATATTGTCCAGATCTTGTTATATTTGAACATGGACTGCTTCAGTATCTGAGGATTCACAATTTCCCACACTCTGTGTTAAATTGCCAGTGGGGCTGCCCACGCCCAAGAATAAATGGACATTGTTTTCTGACGGTAACCATTTTGGGGGAGGAACTGCTCAATTCTGTTGTATTGTGCCACCTGCTGTTGGGATCCTGTATCTACAACATGATAGTAAGAGAGCTTGTGCAGAGGAGATGACCTGGGGGATGCTGCCTGGCCTGCTGTGCTTTGACCAGCAACACATTTGCAGCTACAACATGATAGTTGACCAAGCCAAGCTGAATGAAAATCAAATGGACAAAAGTAGTGAATGTTCTTAGAAAACCATGCAGGAAAATACACTGCGGTGGAAAATAGGATGTTTATGCAAGGGTTCTTTTCAATTATTCATTAGAGTGAAGCACAGATTGATTTGATTGAAATAATTGCTCTCCTTGTGCATAGCTGAAGCTAGGAATGTGATTGCTGGGCCTCTTGCTGAGATAATTGTATCATCGATAGTCACAGGTGAGGTGCCAGAAGACGGGAGGTTGGCTAACGTGGTGCCTCTGTTTAAGAAGGGTGGTAAGGACAAGCCAGGGAACTATAGACCGGCGAGCCTGATGTTGGTGGTGGGCAAGTTGTTGGAGGGAATCCTGAGGGACAGGATGTACATGTATTTGGAAAGGCAAGGACTGATTAGGGATAGTCAACATGGCTTTGTGCGTGGGAAATCATGTCTCACAAACTTGATTGAGTTTTTATGAAAAAGTAACAAAGAGGATTGATGAGGGCAAAATGGTGAATGTGATCTATATGGACTTCAGTAAGGCATTCAACAAGGTACCCCATGGTTAGCAAAGTTAGATCTCATGGAATGCAGGGAGATGCTGGAGGGTTGTTTTTCAGACTGGAGGCCTGTGACCAGTGGAGTGCCACAAGGATCGGTGCTGGGTCCTCTACTTTTTGTCATTTACATAAATGATTTGGATGCGAACATAAGAGGGACAGTTAGTAAGTTTGCAGATGACACTAAAATTGGAGGTGTAGTGGACAGCAAAGAGGGTTACCTCAGATTACAACAGGATCTGGACCAGATGGGCCAATGGGCTGAGAAGTGGCGGATGGAGTTTAATTCAGATAAATGCGAGGTGCTGCATTTTGGGAAAACAAATCTTAGCAGGACTTATGCACTTAACGAAAAGGTCCTTTGTTGAGCAAAGAGACCTTGGAGTGCAGGTTCTTGGCTCCTTGAAAGTGGAGTCACAGGTGGATAGGATAGTGAAGGCGTTTGTTATGCTTTCCTTTATTGGTCAGAGTATTGAGTACAGGAGTTGGGAGGTCATGTTGCGGCTGTACAGGACATTGGTTAGACCACTGTTGGAATATTGCGTGCAATTCTGGTCTCCTTCCTATCAGAAAGATGTTGTGAAACTTGAAAGGGTTCAGAAAAGATTTACAAGGATGTTGCCAGGGTTGGAGGATTTGAGCTACAGGGAGAGGCTGAACAGGCTGGGGCTGTTTTCTCTGGAATGTTGGAGGCTGAGGAGTGACCTTATAGAGGTTTATAAAATCATGAGGGGCATGGATAGGGTAAATAGACAAAGTCTTTTCCCTAGGGTTGGGGAGTCCAGAACTAGAGGGCATAGGTTTAAGGTGAGAGGGGAAAGATATAAAAGAGACCTAAGGGGCAACATTTTCACACAGAAGGTGGTACATGTATGGAATGAGCTACCAGAGGATGTGGTGGAGGCTGGTACAATTAGAGCATTTAAAAGGCATTTGGATGGGTGTATGAATAGGAAGGGTTTGGAGGGATATGGGCCGGATACTGGCAGGTAAGACTAGATTGGGTTGGGATATCTGGTCGACATGGACAGGTTGGACCGAAGGGTCTGTTTCCATGCTGTACATCTCTATGACTCTATATCTCAATTAAGTCACCTCTCAACCTTCTTCTCTCTAACAAAAACAGCCTCAAGTCCCTCAGCCTTTCCTCGTAAGACCTTCCCTCCATACCAGGCAACATCCTAGTAAATCTCCTCTGAACCCTTTCCAAAACTTCCACATCCTTCTTATAATGTGGTGACCTGAACTCTACACAATACTCCAGATGCGGCCGCACCAGAGTTTTGTACAGCTGCAGCATGATCTCATGGTTCCAGAACTCAATCCCTCTGCCAATAAAAGCTATCACACCGCATACCTGGTTAACAACCCTATCAACCTGAGTGGCAACTTTGAGGGATCTGTGTACCTGGACACCGAGATCTGTCTGCTCATCTACACTACCAAGAATCTTACCATTAGCCCAGTACTCTGCATTCCTGTTATTCCTTCCAAAGTGAATTACCTCACACTTTTCCACATTAAATCCATTTGCTACCTCTCAGCCCAGCTCTGCAGCTTGTCTATATCTCTCTGTAATCTACAACATCCTTCAGCACTATCCACAACTCTACCGACCTTAGTGTCAGAACTGGATCTTTCCCCTCCCACTCCAAGTTCCTCTGCAGCCCAGGGAAGAAATCCTGAACGCAGGCACCAGGCAGACAGCCTTCAGGACCCTCGATCCTGACCGCAGGGAGTAGTGTCTATTCCCCTGACTGTGTTATCCCTGTTTACAATCACATTTCTCTTTCTCCCCGCTCTTGAGGGGCTCCCTGTATCACGGTGCTCTGGTGAGTTTGCAGTCTCCCCCTACAGCCCTCACTCCCCTCCACAAAGGGAGAAACAATCTCAATCTTGTTAGACAAGCTCAAGGGCTGTGGCTCCTTCAGCACTACCTCCTGGGTCCCTCTATATCCCTCACTCAGAGTCAGACCCTCCTATCTCTGACCACTGACCGAATTTGAGGTTGCTAATCTGAGGGCTGTGACTGCCTCCTGAAACAGACTGTCCAGGTAACTCTCCCCCTCCCTGATGGATCGTAGTGTTCGATGCTCAGACTCCAGTTCACCAACTCTGAACTAGAGCTCCTCAAACAACCAGCACTTGCTCCAGGTGTGGTCACTCTGAACCAGCTCCTACATCATGCAGGTACAACACATCACCGAGACCAGCAAAGCTATTTTAATCACTTTCCTCCTGATCTCATGAAGTTTCCTAACCAGGTGAAAAGATTGGGCAGGTGAAAGTTCTCCAGCTACAAATCAAAGATATTCACCCTGTATAAGTGAGGACATACAATGTTTGCTTTATGTTTTTTCCAAATAAAAAGCCCTTCCACAATGCAGCATTCTCACAATACTGACCTTCTGACAGTGCCCACGCCCTCAGCACTGACCCTCTGACACTGCCCACTCCCTCAGCACTGACACTCCAACAGTGCCCACTCCCTCAGCACTGACCCTCCAAAAGTGCCCACACCCTCAGCATTGACCCTCTGACAATGTGGCACTCCCTCAGTACTGCACCTCTGATAGTGCGGCGCTCCCTCAGTACTGCCCCTCTGACAGTGCGGCGCTCCCTCAGCACTGACCCTCTGACAATGCGGCACTTCCTCAGTACTGCCCCTCTGACAGTGCGGCACTCCCTCAGCACTGACCCTCTGACAATGCGGCACCCCCTCAGTACTGCCCCTCTGACAGTGCGGCACTCCCTCAGTACTGCCCCTCTGACAGCTTGGCACTCCCGCAGCACTGACCCTCCGACTGTGTAGCACCCCCTCAGTACTGACCCTCTGACAGTGCAGCACTCCTTCAGCACTGACCCTTCGAAAGTGTGGCAGTCCCTCAGCACTGAACCTCTGACAGTGCCTCACGTCCTCAGCACTGACCCCCTGACAGTGCAGCACTCCCTTAGTACTGACCTTGCAACAGTGTGGCACACCCTCAGAACTGACCCTCCGACTGTGCGGCACTCCCTCAGCAATGACCCTCTGACAGAGCGGAACTCCCTCAGCAATGACCCTCTGACAGTGTGGCACTCCCTCAGCAATGACCCTCTGACAGTACGGTGCTCCCTCAGCACTGACCATTTGACAATCAGTACTTTTAGCTCTGACTTAATATTCTGACTCTGGTGAGATCACAATCCATTGACACACATGTGCAAAGTTTTGTCATCATCCGCCATGTTGAGGGAATGAATCTAAAGGCCCCTCCCTGTGCTCTGAGTGTTTGATGTCCCTGTACCGTGTGTGTTCCTGTTGGATGGTCCTATATTCCACTGCAACCTCACCTCGAATTGACCAGCTCCAATTACTGCAGTGACACTGCCATCAGTATCTTTCCACCAGGTGGCACCAGACCACATCGATGTTGTCATCAGTCAGGAATGAGTTTGATTCTGTCATCCGTAGATTGTCTGTTTTGATGACATTATGTTATCTGCAACAGATAATTTTTTTGTTAAGCAAATGTATTAAGGGATAGGGGCCAATGGCCGATAGATAGGCTTCAGCACAGATCAGAGTTTAGATTAGAGTGGTGCTGGAAAAGCACAGCAGTTCAGGCAGCATCCGAGGAGCAGGAAAATCGACGTTTTGGGCAAAAGCTCTTCATCAGGAATACAAGCAGAGAGCCTGAAGGGTGAAGAGATAAGTGAGAGGAGGGTTGGGGTGGGGAGAAAGTAGCATAGAGTTTGTAGAGAGAGGAGGAAAACTTCTTCAAGGCATGATTTGGAGATGCCAGCGTAAAAATCATACAACACCAGGTTATACTCCTGATGAAGGAGCGTTGCTCCGAAAGCTAGTGCTTCCAATTAAACCTGTTGGACTATAACCTGGTGTTGCGTGATTTTTAACTTCTTCAAGGCAGGCATCCTTGCAAGAGGATTCGCAGTCAGGTTAAAATCAACGAGGTAAATTGTAGAGAGATGAGGAAAACCTATTCAGCCAATTGAATGATTGGACAGGCTTGAAAGGTTGAATGGCCTACTGCTGTTCCTATGTTCTTTCATTGTTACACCTCTAGGTCAAGATTAGAGTGATGCTGGAAAAGCACAGCAGGTCAGGTAGCATCCGAGGAGCAGAAAAGTTGACATTTCGGTCAAAAGCCCTTCACCCCAGTGATAAACTGTTCCTTCCCAATAATGCCACAAGGTGTAACAATTTCCACTGTTAGTTTTTCATTCGGTTAATGATTTGTTCGTGTAGTTTCTATCCATTGGCCTATCTGTATTGTCCTGTCACAGCCCTGGGAAATGTCACATCTATGTAGACATGTCAGTCAGAGCTCAAAATATAACAATGGCCATCCTGAATGTTCACTGAGTGGCTGCTGGAGTTTGGAAGCTGAGAAACATGTGGCGATGTCAGCAGGAAGACAAGATATTTGGAGAAAAACCAGAAACTGCTGGAAAGGCTCAGCAGGTCTGGCAGCATCTGTGGAGAGAAAGCAGAGTTAACATTTCAGGTGCAGTGACCCTTCCTCAGAGCTTATGGTTTGGAAAATGTTGGTTTAGATTAGATTAGATTCCCTACAGTGTGGAAACAGGCCCTTTGGCACAACGAGTCCACACCGACTGTCCGATGAGTAACCCACCCAGACCCATTTCCCTCTGACCAATGCACCTAATACTATGAGCAAGTTAGCATGGCCAATTCACCTGACCTGCACATCTTTGGACTGTGGGAGGAAACCAGAGCACCCAGAGGAAACCCACACAAACACTGGGAGAACGTGCAAACTCCACACAGACAGTCGCCCGAGGCTGGAATCGAACCTAGGACCCTGGTGCTGTGAGGCAGCAGTGCTAACCACTGAGCCACCATGCAGAAGAGAGGGTGGAGGGAGGGGTAAGAGGAAATGATAGATGGGGATACAGCCCAAAGAGAGAGAACAAATGGACAGACAAAGGAGTGGGCAAGATCAAAGATTAGAATGGAACTCCTGTTGGAAAGAGGAGCAGAATTTTTTCAAGGAGGGAGAGATGCCAGGAAGAGATGTGGCAGTGAGTTAAATACTAAATAAAGACCGAAAGAACTGCCAATGTTGTTAATCAGACGCAAACCCAGAAATTGCTGGAAAAGCTCAGCCAGTCTGGCAGCATCTGTGAAGAGAATGGAATGACAAGCAACAATGTGGATTGATGCTCTGGGGGGGGTCGAGTGTGGGGGTTAATCTGTTCAACCTCTCAGGAAGGATCCTAACTGTAGTCGCTCAGTGGAAGCTGTGGGGAGGTAAGTGTTCACGTGTTTAGGATGTCGTTCTCACTGAGAATGACTTTCACCTGACAATGTTCTTGGCGCCGAGTGGGATTTTCATTTTGATTCTGATGGAAGGAATGGGCTGGAGGTTCCTACTCTGCTGCTGTGGGACAGCGAGTCAATGTCTTGGGAGGAATTTCAATTTAATTGGGAGCATTCCTCAAAGGATGAGAGAACTCCTCAAATCTCCCTCAAAATCTCCACCTTGCTCAAGGCTGAAATACCTGAGGCAGTGACATACATCCTTCACAGAGTCATAGCAGCAGGCCATTCAATCCATCACGACTACACCAGCTCTTCAAATGAACATGGGTATCGAATGCCAATCTCCCTCTTTTCCCCTCACATCCTTGCACATTATTTCCATCCAATAGTTCAATTGAAATTCTCACCACCACACTTTCCTGGTGGGATTTACCCAAAGTGTTCAGGTGAACCCTCTTTTTCAAACTCCTCAGATCCCCTTTTGAGCCCAGCTCAGTGGGACAACTGCCCATGCGCGTGTGGACAAGGGGTGGATGTTAAAATCATTTGGACCTCCATTTGCTACAGATGCAGAGTCCTAACTGCTTTGCGTTCCCTTCCACCCTGCCCTCCCCTGACCAACAATCCTAATCCCTCACTCAGTTAAAACTCACAGCTTCAAGTATGGACTTACCAGTATCCAGGGATAGTTGACAAATTGTCTGAGGGATCCAGGGAGCTCAGAGCATATTGTAACCCTTACCCAAACCAGGTGCAAGGAATCCAGGAGCTGGACAGATCATTAATAGACAATAGACAACAGGTGCAGCATTCGGCCATTCGGCCCTTCGAGCCAGCACCACCATTCATTATTATCATGGCTGATCATCTTCAATCAGTATCCTGTTCCTGCCTTCTCCCCATAACCCTTGATCCCACTATCTTTAAGAGCTCTATCCATCTCTTTCTTGAAAGTATCCAGAGACTTGGCCTCCACTGCCCTCTGGGGCAGAGCGTTCCACACACCCACCACTCTCTGGGTGAAGAGGTTTCTCCTCATCTCTGTCCTAGATGGCCTACACCTTTTAAACTGTGTCCTCTGGTTCGGGACTCACCCATCAGTGGAAACATGCTTCCTGCCTCCAGAGTGTCCAATGCTTTAATAATCTTACATGTCTCAATCAGATCCCCTCTCATCCTTCTAAACTCAAGTGTATACAAGCCCAGTTGCTCCAATCTAGAAAGACTTTCTTTATATTGACACAGATTTATATAGTTATGGATTGATTGTTACATGGAGCTAGTTACAAACTCCAGTGAAAAGTAATGTCGCCACTGTCTGGCGTCATCTTAAACCAGAGAAAAATAAACCAAAATATAGAATATAAAAGGAGAAAAATAAAACAAATGAACTGCTTTACAACAGAGAAATTACTTTGGAAATTTAGTCGCTGTTGTAAAGCAACAGCCCATTTGCACACTTCCATTAACAGCAATGTGATAAAAGCCATAACATCATCTGTTTTCATAATTTAGTTTAAGGTTTAAATGTTGACTGGAAATTGGGAAGATCTGCCTGGTATTTTACAAAGCAGGCGCCATACCACCTGAGTGTGTGCATCACATTAACAGTTTACCAACAGTGACCCAACTTGCAACTTGCCTCAGTACTGACCCTCTGACAGTGCAGCACTCCCTCAGCACTGACCCTCCGACAGTGCAGCACTCCCTCAGTACTGACCCTCCGACAGTGCAGCACTCCCTCAGTACTGACCCTCCGACTGTGCGGTAACTCCTTCAGTACTGACCCTCTGACTGTGCGGCTGTCCCTCAGCACTGACCCTCCGACAGTGCAGCACTCCCTCAGTACTGACCCTCTGACAGTGCGGCACTCCCTCAGCACTGACCCTCCGACAGTGCAGCACTCCTTCAGTACTGACCCTCCGACAGTGCAGCACTCCCTCAGTACTGACCCTCTGACAGTGCGGCACTCCCTCAGCACTGACCCTCCGACAGCACGGCACGCCCTCAGTACTGACCCTCTGTGCGGTAACTCCCTCATTACTGACCCTCTGACAGTGCGGCATTCCCTCAGCACTGACCCTCCGACAGTGCAGCACTCCCTCAGTACTGACCCTCTGACTGTGCGGCCCTCCCTCAGCACTGACCCTCTGACAGTGCGGCACTCCCTCATTACTGACCCTCCGACAGTGCGGCATTCCCTCAGTACTGACCCTCTGACAGTGTGGCACTCTCTCAGCACTGACCCTCTGACAGTGCGGCACTCTCTCAGCACTGACCCTCTGACAGTGCGGCACTCTCTCAGCACTGACTCTCTGACAGTGCGGCACCCCCTCAGTAATGACCCTCCGACAGTGGGGCACTCACTCAGTACTGACTCTCTGACAGTGCGGCACTCTCTCAGCACTGACTCTCTGACAGTGCGGCATTCCCTCAGTACTGACCTTCTGTTCTGTTCCTTAGACAGGACCTTCTAATCGCCCAATCATTTCTATGTAGAAGGACAAGGGCAGCAGATATATGGGAACAACAGGACCTGCAAGTTTCCCTCCAAGCCACTCACCATCATGACTTGGAAATATATCACCATTCCTTCACTGTTACTGGGCTATAATCCCGGAATTCCACCCTAAGGGTATTATGAATTGACCTACAGCACATGGACTGTCACAGTTCAGTAAGGCAGCTCACCACCACCTTTTCAAGGGGCAACTAGGGATGGGCAATAAATATTCTTCCCAGACAGTGACACCCACATCCCATGGATGGTTACAGCACAGCAACAGGCCGCCTTGTTCAGAGGGGGGTATGCTGCGATGCCAGCCAATGCCAACTTGTGTTTGGGGTAATTTGCTGTGACCAGCCTCTTTCCTTGATTGGATCTGTGGCCTTACTTGGTGCCCAGTGGCAGAAGAACAAATACTGCTGAGTGGTAACAAGAGAAAGCCCTTGTGTTAACAAGGTGTGGTTTATTCCAGGTACAGGTATAAGTCACATTGGTTGGTTAGACATTGTTACTTTGGGAATGCAGCTAACTCAGGATAAAATCCTCAGCTGTCCAGCTGTTAGATCTTCCTTCACCCCTATGTGCATGACACCATCAGACTGGTGGACCTTAATGCGGATTCCAACATTAACCCTTTAAGGAACATTTCCTTAGCTGCCACAATTAACATTAATGCATTATGTGTCAAATTCCCACTTAAAAAATTACATACCAGGTTATAATCCAACAAGTTTATTGGGACCCAATGATTCTGCCCACCTGATGAAGGAGCGACGCTCCGAAAGCTAGTGCTTCCAAATAAACCTGTTTGACTGGAACCTGGTGTAATGTGACTTTTAACTTTGTCCACCCCTGTCCAACACCGGCACCTCCTCAGCATAGAATTACCACCAGGGTCTGTCCCAGTCAGTACTGTCGCTGAACAAAGAGACCTTGGAGTGCAGGTTCATAGCTCCTTGAAAGTAGAGTCGCAGGTAGATAGGATAGTGAAGAAGGTTTTTGGTTTGCTTTCCTTTATTGGTCAGAGCATTGAGTACAGGAGTTGGGAGGTCATGTTGCAGCTGTACAGGACATTGGTTAGGCCACTGTTGGAATATTGCTTGCAATTCTGGTCTCCTGCCTATTGGAAAGATGTTGTGAAACTTGAAAGGGTTAAGAAAAGATTTACAAGGATGTTGTCAGGCTTGCAGGATCAGAGCTACAGGGAGAGGCTGAACAGGCTGGGGCTGTTTCTCTGGAGTGTCAGAGGCTGAGGGGTGACTTTATAGAGGTTTAAAAAATTATGAGGGCCATGGATAGGGTAAATAGGCAAAGTCTTTTTCCTGGGGTGGGGAGTCTAGAACTAGAGGGCATAGGTTTAGGGTGAGAGGGGAAAAATATAAAAGAGACCTAAGGGGCAACTCTTTCACGCAGAGGGTGGTACGTGTATGGAATGAGCTGCCAGAGGAAGTGGTGGAGGCTGGTACAATTGCAACATTTAAGAGGCATCTGGATGGGTATATGAATAGGAAGGGTTTGGAGGGATATGGGCTGGGTGCTGGCAGGTGGGACTAGATTGGGTTGGGATATCTGGTCGGCATGGACAAGTTGGACTGAAGGGTCTGTTTCCGTGCTGTACATCTCTATGACTCTAAAAAGAAAAGGAGTCCATGTGGTTCCTCAACACAGCTGTACGATGTGTATATAAACATGGAGATGCAGTGGTTAAGTGATAATGGCACTAGGCTAGTAACTCAGAACTCTGCGTCAATGCTCAGGGGAGGCTGGTGGGCTGTTGGTAATATCACTTAGTTGTTAACCCAGCAACTCAGTTAATGCTCTGGGGACCAGGATTCAAATTCTGCCGTGGCATGCAGTAGAATTTGAACTCAATAATTGTCTTTAAGTTTGCCTTTGAAAGGGATGTAGGCTGTTTTATATTCATACTGCACTCAAAATTTAATCAAGAGGAATTTTTCTGTTCCTTGCAGATTAACTCTATACCACTGAAAAGACGGTAGGTCACGATGCCGAGATGGCATGGTATTTCAGAAATAATGGCAGTTTTTTTTATCATTAAGGTGATGAAATTTTGTGCTGTTCATGTGCTGGCAATTGGACTCTGAATATCTTGAATTAAGAGTCTAATGATGACCAAGAAATTATTGCTGATTGTTGGAACAGCCCATCTGGGTCATTGATGTCCTTTAGGGAAGGAGATCTGCCATCCTTACCCAGTCTGGCCTACATATTGATTCCAGATGCATAGCAATGGACTCCAAACTGCCCTCTGGGCAATTATGGATGGGCAATAAATGCTGGTGCAGCCTCTGATGCCCACATCCCATGAACCAACAAATAAAACAGCCTTTACTGCTTACTCATCCATGTGTCTTAGGGAGCCTCGTTCTCATACAGGTCTCCTGCACTCTGTCAGGCCATGGTTTGAAGGTCTGATACCTCATCAGTTGACTGTGTGTGTGGCTGAAGCATCTGCAGATATAATAGCTGGAAAGGCAGCATCATGGTGGGCCCGGACATCTGTGGACTTCAGTATATCATTGATCTCTTCAGAAGGATCCACTTGACATGACTCCCAGCATCATCCAGGAGACTTCCATTGGAGTTACCTCAGAGGTTCAGATGTGTCGCTAAGTGAGGCCAAAATAACATCCAATTGTTCACCGCACTGAGAAATGTGTGCAGGTCATGAACTGATTTAGGAGTGTGAAACTCCTGACCATCCCATGTTTTCTGTGGTTCTGGCATTGTTGCAGCCCTGTTGCCTATGTTCCCAGGCAGTGAATGGGCTCTTTGGAAAATTCATACTTGTCATTGAGGGTAGGCCTTTTGGCTTATTGGTGTTTTAAAACTTCATGGACCCTCTGCTCATGTTTCTTAACTCTCTCCCCTTGTAGCAATATATCATCCATGTGATATACAACCTTGTAGCCTACAGAACAGAGTTCATTGATGGGGCTCTGATGATGGGGTGATCCTCAACAGTGTGATAATTGTATTAAACAATATTGATTGTTCATTGACAATTTGACTGAACTCATGTCTATTGCAGATCTTGGGTTAAATTTTCTCATTATCTGATCTGTGTTCAGTCAATCCCTATTCTGATGGAGTCATTGTGTTTGCGTCCAGTGACCATGCCTGAATGCCATTGGGTTGCTTTCATCATTGGGGACATTGCCTATTCCGATTATTTCCTCGAGTTGTTTCAGTTTTATCAATGTTAAATTCCTGATACTAACAAAGAAGATTTGCTATCCAGTTAAGAAGATACCTAGAGTGAAATGACTTCATCTGCCGTGTTACGGTGTGGTTTGTGTGCACCAGTGAGGATATTAGGAGCACCCTGAGCAACTGCATATCACGTGGTTTAGAGTCATGCCAACAACTCAGGATTTGATCCCTGTACCAGCAGAGGTCATTTCAGGACCTGCCTCCTTCACTCTATGCATCATGAGAATCATGTGAACTCTGGGTTTGAAATATCAACTTGGTTTCATTCTCTACACTTGCTGCCAGACCTGCTGAACTTCCCAAACACTCCGTTTTTTTGTTTCAGAATTCCAGCATCTACAATGTTTTATTTTTATGTGAGAACCAAGTATTTGGCGTATAATTCTTTATCCCCAGCAGTACACGATATGCATAAAATTTGCAAACAAAAGCATTTTTTCTTGAACATTGCAGAATAGACAAGTAATTTTGACTTGTATGATTGTAATAGTCTTCATACCAGACAGGGGACGAAACGTCTGCAACACAAATTCCCAGCTCAGCGAACAGAACCACAACAATAGTCTTCATACGTAGAAAGTAGATGGTGGTCAAGGACCAGCCTTTGGTCAAGGAGCCATCCATGAAGGTGAGGGCCTCTTGCAGATGCAGTATGTTTTGTAAATCTTACCGAGAGATAGTGTGCCTCAGAGAGAATGTTCCATGCATGTATTGTGTCTGGTGTTCATTGTGTGACTTCGATGTCGCCAATTGTAACACTGTGAACTCAACAAGCAATAATATGAAGGTGGAATTGCAGCGTAATCACTGACTGCAAGAAGAAATTGTCTCAAATGCAAACAACCAGCCTGTTTGATTTGCAAATAATTTGTTTTAGCTTGGTTATTGCTATGCATTTGAGGATTTTAACTTAATTTGGCTTTTAAATTGTAAATGATTTACAGTATATCCGGTAAGTATAATGTTAAATGCAAGAGGTTTGCCAGTGAAGGGGATGAAGGCTGTTTTATATTCATACTGAACTCAAAGTTTAATCAAGAGGAGTATTACTGTTCCCATCAGACTAACTCTGTGATGTTAATAGCACAATGGGTTTATATCATTGAAAGGCCAGTAGGTCATGATGCCAGGGTGAAATCATGGTAAGTTACACTGAGTGCACTGCACAGCAACATGGGGTTTATTGTCGACAAAGCCCACCCCCAGCCAAGGCCAGGGACACATAGGAGATACACAAGGTGTTAAACAGATGAGCCTGCACCTATCCAGAGTCCCAGGCATTTGACAGCAGCGCACTCTTTCAAGTGGTCACCTCTCATCTTTTTTATTCATTCACGGGAAGACAGCATCTCTGGCCAGCATTTATTGTCCATCCCTAATTGCTCAGAGGGCAATTAAGAGTCACCCACATTGCTGTGGGTCTGGAGTCATTGGTAAGCCAGATCAGGTGAGGTTGGCAATTTCCTTCTCTAGAGAACATTAATGAACCAAATAAGTTTTTCCAACAATCAGCAACAGTTTCATGGTCATCGTTAGATTCTTAATTCCAGGTTTTTATGAATTCAAACTCTATCATCTGCTGTGGCAGGATTTGAACCTGGGTCTCTGCATTGATAGCCTGGTGATAACGTCACTACACCAGCGCTTCCCCCATTTGCCACCATCACAGCCATCCTGAACTCTTCCTTCGTGATACTGATCTCCAACTGTCTCAGGTTCGGGGGGGAATGACTGTGAGAGTGACTGAGAGTAAATGAATATGTGTGAGAACAAGTCTGAGTGAATGTGACTGTGAGTGGGAGTGTGGGGGGAGACAGTGGTGTAATGGTAATGCTATTCAGAGTTCTTTGATTGAAGATATGCCTGACACGGTGCCATGATCTCTACCGTGATTGGGATAAGGAATCAGGTCTTACATTCAACCCAGAGGATTGAATCCCATACTGTTGGCTGCTCCTCGGACGCTGCCTGAACTGCTGTGCTCTTCCAGCACCACTGATCCAGAATCTGGTTTCCAGCATCTGCAGTCATTGTTTTTACCCCATATTGTTGGCACCAGTCCAATTAACACATACTGATCTACTGACTGAGCAAAAATAGCCAAGTCCCTCCAGCACCTTGTACTTTGGGCTGAATGTTGCTGCCTAGATTTACGGACATTGAAGGTGGAGACTCCAACCTTCTCTCCATTGAAGCCTTTCCAGGAATCTATCTTACTCATACAGTCTGCATATATTAGATAAATCTTCAACCTGTCTGACTACATTATGAATGGAACTTCTTTGATTATCAAGCGATGGAATGGGACTCAAACTGAGAGCTTCTGGCTCAGAGACAGGGACATTACCCATTGCACCATAATATCTCCATAATTGGCCCTTTAACAAGTCTGAAAAGGTGTTGCTGGTTAAAGCACAGCAGGTTAGGCAGCATCCAAGGAACGGGAAATTCGACGTTTCGGGCCAGAGCCCTTCATCAGGAATGAGGCTCATTCCTGATGAAGGGCTTATGCCAGAAATGTCGAGTTTCCTGTTCCTTGGAAGCTGCCTGACCTGCTGTGCTTTAACCAGCAACACATTTTCAGCTCTGATCTCCAGCATCTGCAGACCTCACTTTTTACTCGAAGCCTTTAACAAGTCCCAATGATTAAATTGTCTTTGACCTCTCAATTGCATTTACATTATAGTTTCAACTTCCTGCTGCCCCATATGCCAGCTTTATTCATTCCCTATCTTTATTGGACACCTAAACATTAAAAAAAAGAACTTTGGATGCAGGAAATCAAAAACAAGATCAGAAACTGTTGGAAAATCTCAGCAGGTCTGGCAGCATCTGTGGAGATTCTGGATCAGTGGTGCTGGAAGAGCACAGCAGTTCAGGCAGCATCCAAAGTGCAGCAAAATCGACGTTTCGGGCAAAAGCCCTTCATCAGGAATAAAGGCAGAGAGCCTGAAGCGTGGAGAGATAAGCTAGAGCAGGGTGGGGGTGGGGAGAAAGTAGCCAAGAGTACAATGGGTGAGTGGGGGAGGGGATGAAGGTGATAGGTCAGGGAGGAGAGGGTAGAGTGGATAGGTGGGAAAGGAGATAGGCAGGTAGGACAAGTTATGGGGACAGTGCTGAGCTGGAAGTTTGGAACTAGGGTGAGGTGGGGGGAGGGGAAATGAGGAAACTGTTGAAGTCCACATTGATGCCCTGGGGTTGAAATGTTCCGAGGCGGAAGATGAGGCGTTCTTCCTCCAGGCGTCTGGTGGTGAGGGACAGCGGTGAAGGAGGCCCAGGACCTCTATGTCCTCAGCAGAGTGGGAGGGGGAGTTGAAATGTTGGGCCATGGGGCGGTCAACCACACTGCCTTTATTCCTGATGAAGAGCTTTTGCCCGGAACGTCGATTTCGCTGCTCGTTGGATGCTGCCTGAACTGCTGTGCTCTTCCAGCACCACTGATCCAGAATCTGGTTTCCAGCATCTGCAGTCATTGTTTTTACCTAGCATCTGTGGAGAGTTAATGTTTTAGGTCCAATGACCTTTCTTCAGAACTGTTCAGAAAAGAAACGTTAACCCTGTTTCACTCCACAAATGCTGAATTTTTCCGATAATTTCTGTTTTGGTTTATTGGATCCTTGTGGCCAGGAATATTCAATCCCCCTCACCCCAGCCCCACCCCGTCCTATTGGATTCTGGTGGAGTATATTGTGACAAGTGTTGTTGGCCTTGCTTAGTACACTCCATTCATTTGCATAGCTGCATTCCAATACCTTTTTAGGCTGAGCACATTCACCCGATCTGGATTCCTGCAATTGACTTGTTTCCCGTGGAGTTTCAAAGACTGAGAGTGTTGAGATGTATACAATTATGAGGGGCCTATATGGGATGGGTGCTGAGGCTGTAGGACCAATGCTGATAGCCTCAGAGTATCAAATGGACCATTTAAAGGAGGAGAGGAAATTCTTCATTTGAAGGATTGCAATTCTTTGGCATTGTCCAGCTCTGAGGCTACAGATTCTCAATTGTTGAGTGTTTTAAAGACAGAGGTCAACTGATTTTTGGAAACTAAGAATTAACGGAAATAGTGATGGTGCAGGAAGCTATAGGTGAGGTAAGAGATCAGTTGTGCATCTTATCAATGGTCAGGCCAACTCGAGGGCTATACTCTACTCCTGCTCCTGATCTTTATGCCCTTGTCTCTGAACTATTTGCCTTTGCTTGTAGTTTATACTTGCTCATACCAAATTAATTTAACCACTTCCCCACCCTCACAGTTAATACTCCCAAAAGGACATTGCTCTTAGTTTTATTGGGGTGCAACCTACAAACCTCGAAAAAGTCCCTCCTATCCTCAAACTAGTCTCGATGCCTCAAGCCACATGAAGCAACCAGCAGATTTTGCTATTTGGTCATGGAAGGTGAGTCTTGTTAATGGGTGTAGAATGTATTGTTCTTCAGTATTCACCCGAAAGAAGATGGCAGTGAGTTGCCTTATTGAACTGCTGCAGTACATGGGGTGCAGGTACATCAATAGTACTGAGAGTAAAGCCCATACGCTTCCAAAATCAGGATGCTGCATGGCATTGAGGGGATCTAGCACAACTGAAAAGTTTCCATATCTTTGTTGAATATCAAGGCATGGTGCAGCATTGCTGTCAGATAAGTAGGCAGCACTGTGGCTCAGTGGTTAGCCTCACAGCCCCAGCAACCTGGGGTCAGTCCCAGCTCTGGGTGACTGGAGTTTGCACGTTCTCCCAAGTTTGCATGGGGTTTCCTCTGGGAGTTCCAGTTTCCTCCCACAATCCAAAGATGTGAATGTGAGGTGAATTGGCCCTGCTAAACTGCCCATAGTGTTCAGGGTTAGGTGCATTAGTCAGGAATAACTAAAAATAGTAGGGGAATGGGTGTGACTGGGTTATCTTCAGAGAGTCGGTGTGGACTTGTTGGGCCGAAGGGCCTGTTTCCACAGTGTAGCGATTCTATGAGGTAACAAACCGTAAACTCCTCAGTGAGCCCGACAGCTCTGACTGGGAATTGGAATTCCAGTGTCTGCAGTCAATGGACTGGGGACAGCTCTCTCCCATTCATTACCTCCCTACAGGAAACACCACTGAGCTCCAGTTTGAAGTCAGGCTGCAGTCCAGGCAGTGACCCTGAGATCTGAACAAAGTGACGGTTTTGATGAATTAACTCCTTTAGGGTCCAGCTGCTTCACATCTACTTTGTTTTTGGGTTCACCTCCTTGTGAACTTGGTTCAGACATTTTACTTTAATTTAAGTGGGAATACATGAGGAATGGGAGTAGTGACTAAGTACCAAGAGATTCCTTGTTAGATTGCAAGAGTTAGCTGCTCCTTTTTCCACCTGCAACCTTCATGTTTTCACTTTTCGATTAAGAATTAAATCCATTAAAATTTAGACAATGTTGGATCTGACACTTTCAGGGTGAAATCTTCTGCACCCAACCTACAGCATTGCTTCATTCCAGAGGTAAGGTGAGAGTGACTTCTCTTTTCATTAAAGCATCAAGGAGCCCTGTAAAACTGGAATCAAAGGGTATCGGGGGCAAATTCTTCACTGATTACAGTCATACCTGACACATGTGAAGATGGTTGTGGTTGTTGAGGGTCAGTCATCTCAACTCCAGGACATCTCTGCAGGAGTTCCTCAGGGTAGTGTCCTCCCTCCAACCATCTTCAGCTGCTTCATCAATGACCTTCCCTCCATCATAAGATTAGAAGTGGGGATGTTCGCCAATGATTCCACAATGTTCAGCACTTCTCAGATATTGAAGCAGGTCCATGTCTAGACCATTTTTAGCCTTGAGCTGAAAGGTAGTAAATCAAATCTGTGTTACATAATTTCCAGGCAATGGCCATTTCCAACAAGAGAGAACCCAGTCATCTTCCTTCAACGTTCAATTTCAGTCACTGAATTACCTTGCATTAACTACTGAAGGAAATGGATAACCAAAATCTCAGCTGGACTTGCCACCTAAATACTGTGGCTACAAGAGCAGGTCAGAGGCTAGAAATCCTGCAGCAAGTAACTCACCTCCCTACTCCCCAAAGCCTGTCCACCATCTACAAGGCACAAGTCAGGAGTGTGATGGAATACTCCCCACTTGCCTGGATGGGTGCAGCTCCAACAACACTCGAGAAGTTTGATACCATCCAGGACAAAGCAACCCACTTGATTAGCATCACATCCACAAATGTTGAGATTTACAAAATAATGAAGGGTATAGACAGGGTGGATAGAGACAAGCTTTTTCCCAGGATGAAGGATTCAATAACAAGAGGTCACGCTTTCAAGGTGAGAGGTGGAAAGTTTAAGGGGGATACACACGGCAAGTACTTCACACAGAGGGTAGTTGGTGTTTGGAACACGTTGCCAGCAGGGGTGGTAGAGGCAGGCACGGTAGATTCAATTAAGATGCATCTGCACAGATGCATGAGTAGGTGGGGAGCAGAGGGATAAAGATGCTTAGGAATTGACTGACAGGTTTATACAGTATATTTGAATCAGCTCAGGCTCGGAGGGCCAAAGGGCTTGTTCCTGGGCTGTAAATTTTCTTTGTTTTTTTGTTCTTATCTCCTCCATCCACCATCGACGTTCAGTAGCAGCAGTGTGTACTGTCTACAAGAAGCACTGCAGAAATTTACCAAAGATGCTGAGACAGCACCTTCCAAACACACAACCACTGGGTCAGAATCCTTGAACTCCCTCCCTAACAGCATTGGATATGACCCAATGCCTCAAAGTCTGCAGAAGTTCACAAAAGCAGCTCAACATCACCCTCCCCAGGGCAATTCCAGGTGGGTGATAAATGCTAGCCTAGTCAGCACAGGATCTCTGAATAAATAAGAACAACATATCTTTGTTTTCCTCGATTTTACTTGCCAGCTTCTTCTTTACTTTTTGAGTATCTGTTTTAATCGCTGCTCTGTGCTTTCTGCAATCTTCTAATTGTGAATGCTTTGACGTGGCCTTTACTTTCTTTTGGAATACAGTTGCTGGTTTCCTTACGCAGCTCCATCCACAGCAGGATGTGGCTCACCAACAGAACTTTCAACTGATTCATTAGCTGCTGTGTCAATGTCAATTCAGCTACCCCCGTTACGTTTACTCAATTGCACCTACCAGGTTTACATTTCTTTTTTAATGTATTTGCCCGTGAGACATGGGCATCACTGGCTGGGTCAGTATTTATAGCCCATTCCTAGTTGCCCCTTGAGGGGAAGGGGGGAGCTGCCTTCATGAACCGCTGCATTCCCTGTGCTATGGGTTTCCTCACCCATCACAATCTCTCCAATAACCAAGGCTTGAAAATGATTGTATCCCCTCAGTGTGATCTATGCGGAGAGGGGATCTGTGAGAACAAGGGCCAGTTATAGCAGGAACACATCTATTCTAATTCGATCGGTGATCCATGGAGGTCATTACTACGTCAGAGCTTCAAACCTGGAAATTTCAGCCTGTGATTCCATTTGGGGATCTAACCCATGCTTTGAGAAATGTTTTAGTAGATCGTACACACTGCTGCTACTGCGTATTGGCAGTGTACAGAGTGGATGCTTACGGTGCCAATCAAGTGGGCTGCTTTGTCCTGGATGGTGTCAAGCTTCTTGAGTGTTGTTGTTAATGCACCATCCAGGCAAGTATTCCATCAGTCTCCTGGTTTGTGCCTTGTAGATGGTGGACGGGCTTTTGGGAGTCACTAGGAGCTCAACACTGCCCCGCCTCTGACCCACTTCCATAACCATTCAATTAAATGGCTTACCCAGTTCAATGCTTGGTCAGAGGTTATGCCCAGGATGTTGCTGCCAGTATGATAATGATAGTATCCCCTTAGTGAGATCTGTGCAAGTGGGGTAGGGGGGCAAGAATTAAGCTGCCAACTGATGTTAATTGATTAAATAGCAATGAAAATATAAGGAGGAAACAGGTCTTACTAAGGGTCACAGTATGAGCTGTGAGATGTTCAGTCAATATACTCTAACATAAGAAGCCAGTATCTTGCTGTCACATTCACCAACAGGCTTAGTTCATAAAATCATAGAATCCTACAGGACAGAAGAAGCCCTATGGCCTGTTGAAAGCGTATGACTACCCCCACTAGTCCTACTCTCCCACATGAGGGTGATAGCCTTGTGCTGGCCTTGCTTTAATAGCATTTCAAGTGTCACCCAAGTATTTCTTAAAGGTTGTGAAGTATTTCTTTGAGGTTTCCCACCTCAACTATCCTCTCAGGAAGGTTAACCAGTGCTGGTGGGAAAATTCAGCAATGGTAAAGCTATTGATTATGAAGGGAAGATGGTTAGATTCTCAATGGGTAGAAATGCCGAGGTATGCCCTGTGGATCACAACGGGTCAGGCAGCATCCATGAAGAGAAAGCAAGCTAACGTTCTGAGTCACGGTGGCTCTTTGTCAGAGCTGATGACGAGTCATCTAGGTTTGAAACATTAGCTTGCTCTCTCTCCTTGGATGCTTCCTGACTCACTATGATCTCCAGCATATTTTGTTTTCAGTTCAGATTCCAGCTTCTGCAGTAATTTACTCCCTGGTCTATCCTTTGCTGTTTTTGGCATGCTTTCGGAGAAACCCATTGAACCGGTGTCCCTCGGCCTGATGGAGATCATACTCGATTCTACCTAAGCACTGGCATTATTCCAGTGAAAATAACACATTGCTATCATTCAGAAGCAGTAACCCAGCAGTGTTGGACATTGGAGAAGGGTATCTTGGTGTTCCATCATTTAACATATTCTTTATGACCATTTGAAGTTGGATATTATTGACAATTTGTTCTTGCTGCATTGGGACAGCCTGCCTTTGAAGAGGACATGGTTGAAATGATGCCAGATGTGAAATCAGACCTGATTATATATATTGAAGTAACACTGATGAGACACGAGCAGTCAAGCTGCGTGCAGTTTGATTGTGCCCAATAGATTGTCTGTAATTTCTAAACTCGTGATTCAAGGTGACTGCTGGCGATATTAAAGAGAGGGAAACCTTGACAATAAAACCACAGCATTCTTTAATAGATCCATAATGAAGGATTGTAAGGGAAATGGAAACAGCTAGATACAAGAAATACAAATTAAAGACTTCTAATTAGTCTTTGAACCAATAATAAAACAGTGATAAAAATTTTGATTCAATATGCAGAATGACTAGAAAATTCAAACTGGCATTTATGTAGTGCCTAACCACTTCTCTCAGAAATAAATCAACACGGTTCATGCATTGTGATCTTCTGATCAGAGCAACGTGCCATAAAATGGGGTAAGCCATTTAGGACTGAGATGAGGAAAAATGTCTTTACCCAGACAGTGAGGAGCCTGTGGAATTCTCTGTCACAGAAAGCAGTTGAGATCAAAACATTGAATGTTTTCAAGAAGCAGTTAGTTATAGTTTTTCAGGCTGAAATGTTCAAAAGGTATGGGGAGAACAGGGGTCTGAGCCGGGTGATCATATTGAATGGCGGAGCAGGCTGGAAGGGCGGAACAGCTTACCCTCCTGCTCCTGTTTTCTATATTTATATGTTTAAAACAAAACCAGGGTGTTTGCAACTGATGCTCAGCATGTGGATGTCACTCCAAATCCCTGTATTTATTAGTTGCCTTTGAAAGTGATGGAGATCATCTTGGGTGATGGTGGAGGCTTTCAGACAAGTGGTGGTTTTGGGAGGTCCATCTAATTGAGGAAGGAATGTTTGCCAGAACACTGGAAGAATTTCTACCACTTAGAGTCATCAAGTCATACAACACGGAAACAGACCCTTTGGTCCAACCAGTCCATGCCGAAAATAATCCCAAACTAAACTAATTCTACCCGCCTGCTCCTGGCCCATATATCTTTCCTATTAATAGAATCCCTACTGTGTGGAAACAGGTCAGTCAGCCCAACAAATCCACACTGAACTTCTGAAGACTAACCCATGCTGACCTATTCCCCTACCCTATTATCCTATGCCTAATGCACCTAATCTACACATCCCTGAACACTGAATTGTGGGAGGAAACTAGAGCACCTGGAGGGAACGTGTGCAGACACGGGGAGAATGTGCAAACTCCACACAGACAGTCGCCTGAGGTTGGGATCGAAACCGGGTCCCTGGCGCTGTGAGGCAGCAGTGCTAACCACTGGGCCACCATGCTGCCAATTCATGTACCCATCCATGTGTCTTTTAACCATTGTAATTATACCCACATCCCCCATTTCCTCAGGAAATTCCTTCCACACACAAACCATCATCTGTATAAAAAAATTTGCCCCCATGTCTTTTTATAATCTTTCTCTTCTCACCTTAAGAATGCCCATCATCTTGAAAACCCCCATCTTAGGAAAAAGAAACTACTATTATCCTTATCTATACCCCTTGTTATTTTATAAACCTCTTTCACATCATCTCTCAACCTCTTATGCTGAGAACTCAAAGTTTCCTTACCCGGCAACATCCTGATAAATCTTTCCTGAGCCCTCTCCAGCTTAATAATATTTTTCTATAACTGGGCAACCAGTAGTTGACAACTTGTTAAGGGTCTTTCAAAATCGCACTGGGGTATTGGCCAAGATGATTTGTTCGTGGAATGGAATTGAAGTGTTCAAGTTCAGAAATGAGAGGACTACTAAATGATCAAAGATATCTGTGCATAGCTGGGAAAAGAGTTTAACACCTGATCTTACATATTTAAACATCATTGATTTTCAAGCTTTGAAACCTTGTTTTTTTTAAAACAAAACCTTTTCTCTGAAAGCCACTCTAAATTAAATCGCAATGGGAGCTGGGTTTTTCTGTAAGATTGTTCAGCTCTGCTCCTACTTAAATCACCAAGCAATGGAGTCAGTCAGAAATCTGGAGGCACCCTCAAAGCCAAAAGGTGAGGCACTGGAAAAGCACAGCCGGTCAGGCAGCATCCGAGGAGCAGGAGAGTCAACCTTTCAGGCATAAGCCCTTTGTCAGGAATGTGGAGGGGAAGGCAGCTGAGAGATAAATAGGAGGGTGGGGGTGGGGGGGGGAAGTTAGCTGGGAAGGTGCTAGGTAGTTGCAGGTGGGTGGTAATTATGATAGGTTGGTGGAATGGATAGGAAGATGGACAGAGAGGACAGGTCAAGAGGGCAGTGCTGGGTTCAAGGGTTGGATCTGGGATGAGGTGGGGGGAGGGGAGATTTGGAAACTGGTGAAGTCGATGTTGACGCCGTGTGGTTGGAGGGTCCCAAGGCGGAAGATGAGGCGTTCTTCCTCCAGGCGTCGGGTAGCTTGGATTTGGTGGTGGAGGAGGCCCAGGACTTGCATGTCCTTGGTGGAGTGGGAGGGGGAGTTGAAGAGGTTGCCCACAGAGTGGTGGAGTTATTTGGTGCGTGATCTGAGACGAACATCCTGAAACATTCCACGAGTTGGTGTCTTGCCACCCCAATGCAGAGGAAACCACATCGAGAACCATCGACTCTCCTGCTCCTCGGTTACTGCCTGACCTGCTGTGCTTTTCCAGCACCACAGTTTTCGACTCTGATCTCCAACATCGGCAGTCCTCACTTTTTCCCAGAAACCTCAGAGCACCAATTTCACAAGGCACCAACTTTCTGCTGATTAATTTAATCTCTGGCAAACAGGAGAGAGCCAAAATGTTGTCAGTACTGCCCCTGATGCCCACATTACCAATGCCATGCTCCTGTCAACTGAGGATTCATGTTGCTGGGAGAATCTCAGGAATAAACTGTATTGGTCACAGCTTGATTGCTCTTTCAAGGAAGGTCTGCTGAAATTGATCTTGGAACAAATGATAAACCATCATTTTTGAGTGAATCAGCAGCCCACTTCACTATTCAGTTTTTCTTAAGAAGCAAAGAAGTAAAAGACTGGCATTTCTGTAGCATCTTCAACTTCAGGATGTCCCCAAGGACTTTGCAGACAATTACGTAATTTTTGAAAAGTGGCAATGTTGATCAGCCATGATTTCACTGAATGGCACTCGATGGGCTGAATGGCCTACATCTGCTCCTGTTCCATTGTTTCTAGCCCAGGTCTCTGAGGCATAACCATCAATGGTGGAGTATTTAAAATCAACAATGCTGTAGTGGACAGATTTAGCAAAACACAGAGATCTATGGGAGCTGGAGGAGATACAGCGACAGGGAAAGGCCAGAGTGTGGGAGGATTTGAAAACAGGATGAGAATGTTAAAGTCAAAAGATCGCTTGACTGAGATCCAGTATAAGTTGAAAAATGTGGTGCTGGAAAAACACAGCAGGTCAGGCAGCATCCGAGGAGCAGGAGAATCGACGTTTTGGGCATAAGCCCTTCATCAGGAATGAGGCTGGTGTGCCAAGCGGGCTGAGATAAAAGGTAGGGGGGAGGGAATTTGGGGGAGGGATGTTGGGAATACAATAGATGGAAGGAGGTGAGGATGAGGGTGATAGCCGGAGAGGGGGTGGGAACAGAGAGGTTGGGAAGTAGATTTCAGGTCAAGAGGGCAGTGCTGAATCTGAGGGTTGGGACTGAGATAAGGTGGGGAGAGGAGAAATGAAGAAGCTGGAGAAATCTACATTCATCCCGTGTGGTTGGAGGGTTCCTAGGTGGAAGATGAGGTGCTCTTCCACCAGGCCTCGTGTTGCCATGGTCTGGCGATGGAGGAGGCCAAGGACCTGCATGTCCTTGGCGGAGTGGGAGGGGGAGCTAAAGTGTTCAGCCACGGGGCAGTTGGGTTGGTTAGTGCAGGTATCCCAGAGATGTTCTCTGAAACGTTCCGCAAGTAGGTGGCCTGTCTCCCCAATATAGAGGAGGCCACATCGGGTGCAGCAGATGCAGTAAATGATGTGTGTGGAGGTGCAGGTGAATTTGTGACAAATATGGAAGAATCCCTTGGGACCTTGGAGGGAAGTGAGGGGGGAGGTGTGGGCGCAAGTTTTGCATTTATTGCGATTGCAGAGGAAGATACCGGGAGTGGAGGTTGTGTTGTTGGGGGGTGTGGACCTGACGAGGGAGTCGCGGAGGAAGTAGTCTTTCCGGAACGCTGATAGGGGTGGGGAGGGAAATATATCCCTGGTGGTGGGGTCCGTTTGGAGGTGGCGGAAATGACGGAGGATGATATGATGTATCCGGAGATTGGTGGGGTGGAAGGTGAGGACCAGTGGGGTTCTGGCCTGGTGGCGATTGGAGGGGCGGGGTTCAAGGGTGGGGGAGCGGGAAGTGGAGGAGATGCGGTGGAGAGCGTCGTCGACCACATCGGAGGGGAAATTGCGGTCTTTGAAGAAGGAGGCCATCTGAATTGTTCGGTATTGGAACTGGTCCTCCTGGGAGCAGATGCGGCGGATGTGGAGGAATTGGGAATATGGGATGGCAGGGGGCAGGGTGGGAGGAGGTGTAATCTAGGTAGCTGTGAGAGTCGGTCGGTTTGTAGTAAATGTCTGTATTGAGTCGGTCGCTCAAGATAGAAATGGAGAGGACTAGGAAGGGGAGGGACGAGATCCAGTATAGGTCAGTGAGCACAGCGGCAATAGGTGAATGGGTCCTGATCTGAACAGAATCATAGGCAGCAGAGATTGGGATGAAGTTATGTTTACAAAGTGTAGAATATGGTTGAGTAACTCAGAGTGTACATTAGAGTGGTGCTGGAAAAGCACAGCAAGTCAGGCAGCAGCCGAGGAGCAGGAAAATCAACGTTTCAGGTAAAAGCCCTTCATCTTTTACCTAAATCAGAGTGTAGTTTAATATTCATATCTACAGAGGTAAGCTCAGTACAAAGGAGGGTTTGCGTAGCAGATACATTGAAAAAGAGCATGATATCCAGTAACTTCAGCTGTGGACACAGACAGCTTTAGCGATACCTCAAATATCAGTCAGAAATTCACCTTGGAGTCAAGTATGTGAACAGACTGATTTAATCTCAGTTGGACCTGGGAAGGAGATGGAGTCAGCTGTCAAAGTTTGAAATGGCAACCAAAAATAGTGTCTTTAAGCTCTACAAGTTTTGATTGGAGGAAATTTCTGCTCACTCAGTACTGAATGAAAGTTGAGGAATTTAACACTAGTAAAGGAGCTAAGAGAAGTGATGGTGGAGTTAAGTACAATCATTATAAATCTATAAATGGGACCAAATTGGGTTGGGATATGTGGGTCGGCATGAATGAGAGTGATCAAACGTTGTGTTTCCATGCTGTATATCTCTAATGATTCTATGACTCTTTAACAGACCATGGATCACCATGGAAAGGGGTTGGAGAACGATGGTGTGGTGAATTTGCTCAAGACAAGAAAGATGAAAAGGGATCAGGTCATTCAATCCAAAAGAGTCATTATGGGAGCAATAACTGGGTGGATGACTTAAACATAAGGGAGATAGATTTTGGAAATATCACTGAGTAGAGGGCAATGAAGAGGTAAAAACAAGGGCTGCAACTGCTGGAAACCAGAGTCTAGATTGGAGTGGTGCTGGAAAAGCACAGCAGGTCAGGCAGCATCCGAGGATCAGGAAAATCGATATTTCAGGCAAAAGCCCTGATGAAGGACTTTTGCCCAAAATGTCGATTTTCCTGCTCTCGGATGCTGCCTGACCTGCTGTGCTTTTCCAGCACCACTCTAATCTAGCAATGAAGAGGTGGTGCAAAAGAAGAGTTGAGGTCTGGGGCAGATTGACCATGATCTTGTTGAAGGGCAGGTTTGAGGGCCAAATGACCTGCTCCTGCTCCCATTTGCTACAATCTTAAAACAAGGCCATTCAGCCTATTTAGTCCATGCCAGCTCTCAACACTGCACTCCAATCCATTCCATTTCCCAATTCTATCCCAGTCACCCTGGAAGTTTATTTCCTCTGGGTCTATCCAATTTCCTCTTGATGATTCCATCATTTGTTTGAAAAATGACCTCCCGGAGATTCCCACTATCAAAACGTTCTTCCTCGCATTCCCCTGACCTCTCTTTCCCAAAAGCTGGAATCTGTGTGCCCATAAATTCTCGCACAATGAGTTAATGGAAACAGCTTTTCTTTGTCGACCTTATGCACCTTATCCCATCTGATCCGGTACAGCTTCTTGTCAAATCGCCCCTCAATGAGGAGGATAATGCCAGCTTCTCCAACCTAACCCTGGAAGTGAAACCTCCCATCCCTGTAACCAGAGAGGTCAACCTCCTGTGTACCCTCCCAATCACCGTTGTTAACTGTGGTGACTAGAACTGGATGCAGTTCTCCAATTTAAGCCTGACTAAAACTTTTTAAAAGTTCAGCAAAGTTTTCCTGCTCTTGAACTCGATATCTTTATTTATGAATCCCAATATCCTATTTGTAAGCACTCTGTCATTGTGTCCTGTGACCTTCAAAGATCGAGACACATGAATCTAGGTTTTTCTGTTCCTATACATTCTTCAGAATTGTGACATTAAGTCTCTCCGTATCCTTTCGACTGAAATGTATCACCTCATGTTTCTCTCTGTAATGAATTCCATCTGCCACTGTCTGTATGTTCTGCCAGCTGACCTGTATCCCATTGGACTCCATTGTTGTCATCCTTACTGTCTGGAATTATTCTTACTGTTTTCACTCCTACAAGTTTTGTACCATTTGGAAAGTTTTAAAATTTTACTCTGTGTTCTAAAATACAAGTCATTTATACAGACTTCAAAACAAACAGGTGGTGCTGGCATTGCGCATGAAAAACCACACTGTCTCTACCATCCTCCAGTCAGAAAAACACAACCATTCATCATGACTCCCTTTTTGCTGCCCAAAAGCCACTTCCTTTCTCATTCACTCATGGGATGTGCGCGTCGCTGGCTGGGCCAGTATTTATTCCTCATCCCATGTTGCCCCTTGAGAAGGTTGCGGTGAGCTGCCTTCTTGAACCCTGCAGTCCATGTGCTGTGGGTTGACCCACAATGCCCTTAGGGAGGGAATTCCAGGATTTTGACCCAGTGACACTGAAAGAATAGTGATATATTTCCAAGTCAGGAGGGTGAGGGGCTAGGTTCAGAAACACATTTCAAAGAATATGTTCCCATTTAACATTAGTGTTTGTCCTTCTAGATGGAGGTGGTTATGGGTTTGGAAGGAGCTATTGAGGAGACCTCAGTGAATAATTACAGTGCATCTTGTTGATAGTACACACTGCTGCTGCTGAGCATTAGAAGTGGCAGGAGTGGATGTTAATGGATGTGGTGCCAATCAAGCGAGCTGCTTTATCCTGAATTGTGTCAAGGTTCTTGAGTTGTGTTAGAGCTGCAACCATCCAGGCAAGTGGGGAGTATTGCATCACACTCCTGACTCATGCCTTGCAGATGACGGACAGGTTTGGGGGAGTCAGGATGTGAGTTACTTGCCATAGTATTCCTAGCCTCTAATAGATTTCTGTAACCATGATATTTATTTGGCTTACCAGTTGAGTTTCTGGTCAATGGTAACCCCCAGAATGTTGATAGTGGGTGAAGTTAAAAAGCACACAACATTAGGTTATAGTCCAACAGGTTTATTTGGAAGCACTAGCTTTCGGAGCACTGCTCTTTCATCAGGTAGCTACCTGATGCGCCGAAAGCTTGTATTTCCAAATAAATCTATTGGACAATATCCTGGTGTTGTGTGATTTTTAACTTTGTCCACCCCAGAACATCACCATCAACTCCATAGCATGGTTAGTGGGGGATTCAATGATGGTAACACCATTGAATGTCAAGGGATAGTGGTTAGATTGCCTCTTATTGAAGATGGTCATAGCCTGACGTTAGTGTAGTGTGAATGTTACTTTACCCAAAGTAACACTCTCCCTTGTTTTCTCTGTGCCTCAATTTCATTAACCAACCTTTCAGGAAATGCTTTCGCAGAATTCCTAGTGAGATCACCCTTTGCATTTCCTTCAGTGTCTGCCTCTATTATGTTATCACAGTGTATGCCTTTAATCAGAACTCGTTCAACACTCTGACAAATACAGAAACCTACTTCAAGGACTCAGATATGGAACTTTGGAAAAGATGGGCCTGAATTTGGGAGGCAAAGACATACTCTTTAGAGAAGAAAGCTGGTGGGTGTGAGGATGTGTTACAGACTGAAGGGTCCAGAATGATGTCTTAATCAGCTTGGCACTGCTGAACATGTGCACCGTGGTTGCAACATGAATCCAAATGTGGTCCAACATCTGAAACAAACAAAAGAATAAAAAGTTACAATGGGTGGGAATTTCTTCAGGCAATCTAAAGAATGGAAAACCATCCACTTTCAATCCCAATGTTCATCCCGATGAAGGTGATGAGAGAATGCAATGATATAGTGGTATTTTCAGAAGTCTATTAATCCAGAGTTGCAGGAAATGTCCTGGGAATCTGGGTTGAAATCCCACCATATCAGATGGGGAAATTTGGATTCAATAAAAATCTGGAATTAGAAGTCTAATGATGACCAAGAAACCATTGATGGTTGTCAAGAGGAAAGCCCATCTGGTTCACTGATGCCCTTCAGAAAAGGACACTGCCATTGGTACCTGTTCTGATCTATCTGTGACTCCAGACCCACGTGACTCTTAATTGGCCTCTGGACAATAAGTGCTGAGCGAGCCAGTGACAGCCACATCCTTCAAATGAATAAAACAGAAAAAAAAACATTGCATTACTTTCAAATTCAGAATTGAACATAACTGCTAGAAAAAATATTTTGTCAAAGCACTCACACTCGAATACGTTCCCTCAAATTTGTCTTACCCCTATGCAAACCTCTAAGGTCCTCTCAGAACCAGAAATCAATGCACATATATGTCATTTGTCATCTGTGCATGGATTCTCTGAGCAGCAGCCATGTACCTGAGAGGGAATATTGTCATCAGGATAATTCACAAGAATTTGGATTTAAATTGCTATTCTTATGAATTGTCCTGATGAGTGCAAGATGAAAAGCCTTGGCAAAATGTGACTTTTTAACAAAAAATATCCAAGTTCTGTAGCACCAAATGCCCTTAATGTCAGTAGGGCTTCATCTGCTTTCAGTGACATACAAACTGGAATTGACCTGGAATTGAAATCAGTGATGGTTAGAATCATAGATTTGCAGAGAGGTACGGCACAGAAACAAACCTTTTGGTCCAACTTGTCCATGCCAACCAGATATCCCACCCCAATCTAGTCCCATTTGCAAGGACTTGCCCATGTCTCCAAACCCTTCCTATTCATATACCCATCCAGCAGTCTTTTAAATGTTGCAATTGTACCAGCCTCCACCACATCCTCTGGCAGCTTATTCCATACATGTACCACCCTCTGTGTGAAAAAGTTGCCCCTTTGGTCTCTTTTATATCTTCCCCTCTCACCCTAAACCTATGCCCTCTAGTTCCGAGCTCCCCCACCCCAGAGAAAAGACTTTGCCTAATTACCCTATCCATGCCCCTCATGATTTTATAAAACTCTATAAGGTCACCTCTCAACCTCTGACACTCCAGGGAAAACAGTTCCAACCTGTTCAGCCTCTCCCTGTAGCTCAAATCCTCCAACCCTGGCAACATCCTTGTAAATCTTTTCTGAACCCTTTCAAGCTTCACAACATCTTTCCGATAGGAAGGAAACTAGAATTGCATGCAATATTCCAACAGTGACCTAACCAATGTCCTGTACAGTTCAAGCTGCAACATGACCTGCCAACTCCTATAGGTAAAAACAAGGACTGCAGATGCTAAAAACCAGATTCTAGATTAGAGTGGTGCTGGAAAAGCACAGCAGTTCAGGCAACATCCGAGGAGCAGGAAAATTGATGTTTCGGGCAAAAGCCCTTCATCAGGAATAGAGGCATTTTGCCTTTCCAAAATGCAGCATCTCGCATTTATCTAAATTAAAATCCATCTGTCACTTCTCAGCCCATTGATCCATACTTCTCTTTTATGAATGTGGTTATTAAGGTCATGGTTTAAGTCAGCTGGGTTTTCAATGTCCTCACTAAGGGAGATCTGAAAATTGAAATCAGGAAGTTTTAGACTGCAGCTCCAACACCCAATGTTTTTAAGGTTTTATTATATCTGTGACAATGTGACATTTTGAGACAAGGTGTTGCTTATATGTGTGATGTTACTTTGTAAAATTAGCAACATTATCTTTGGTAATCTTTAATATATAACTCTGTTACAATGTGGACCACGCAGAATTATTACTGCTTGCTAAAGTCTGTGTGATTCTGGATCAGTGGTGCTGGAAGAGCACAGGCAGCATTCAAAGTGCAGCGAAATCGTCGATGCCTGAACTGCTGTGCTCTTCCAGCACCACTAATCCAGAATCTGGTTTCCAGCATCTGCAGTCATTGTTTTTACAAAGTCTGTGTGATGTCTAATTGCCTTCTACAGTGAATCTGGACTGTTGCTATGTTGTTTGAGTGTTATTTTTCAAGGCAATCAAATATTACAGATGTTCTCGCTCCTATGACATTTCAGGTGTTTTACCAAATGTACTTCCCTCTTTTCACTGAGCCTAGCTGTCTAGCAGTTATTGAAATCTACTTCCTTCTTTCTTCTAAGAATTCCTGAACTGACTTTCGGCAGCAGAACCTAGTGTTCTCTGGCTCTCTGGAGATTGTGTCTCCAGTCTAGCTGGGGGAAATCTTCCAGTGGCCTCAAATCTCTGAAATCTCCTATCTTTAGCTACTTGACATTAACATTCTGCTAGTAGCGAGCAGGAAACATCTTTTCCCTGCTGATTTCTCATCATGTGCTGTCTGTTCAAAGTCTGTGAGACAGTAAGTGTGAATATAGTGGTGCATGTCTGCCACTTTATGCTCAGGTGTGATCCCTGGTGCATGGATCTCAATAACATGTGACATGGACCCTCATCCAGTTGGTAACAGATTTATCATTGGGCATATCTTGCAGATCACATGTCGATTTTCATTGCAATGCTTTACCTTAACTTAAAGAAACTGGTCAAAACACAGCTATCTTAGAAAGGCTCACAGCTGTAATATGTTTGGCAAGTTACATTTAGGCAAATGAAGCCTACCAGAGACATTGAGGTACATAAATATATGTTACACATGCATTTGTTTTGTTAGTTTGCTGACAGATACTTCACTGGCTTCTCGATCAGCAATGACTCAAGTTTAAGATTTCCATTTCTTTTCCAATCCTTCCATGACTTCTTATTCCACTGTAATCCTTTAATCTCCCACAGCCACACAACCTTCCAAGTTCTCTTCAATTAATCACCACAATGGCTTGAGTTCATGGCATTGGAATGACAGTGAACTTCATAAGACCATAAGACCATAAGACCATAAGACCAGGAGAAGAAATAGGCCCTTCAGCCCTTTAAGTCTGCTATGTCATTCAATGAGATTATAAGTACACCTGAAATGTCAACATCTGCACCTCCTGATGCTGCCTACCTTGCTGTGTTCCCCCAGCCTCCTGCCTGTCCCTCCTGATGCTGCCTGCCTTGCTGTGTCCCCCAGCCTCCTGCCTGTCCCTCCTGATGCTGCCTGCCTTGCTGTGTTCCCCCAGCCTCCTGCCTGTCCTTCCTGATGCTGCCTGCTTTGCTGTGTTCCCCCAGCCTCCTGCCTGTCCCTCCTGATGCTGCCTGGCTTGCTGTGTTCCTCCAGCCTCCTGCCTGTCCCTCCTGATGCTGCCTGCCTTGCTGTGATCTTCCAGCCTCCTGCCTGTCTATTTTGGATTCCAGCATCTGCAGGTTTTTTTGTTTCTACTCACTGAGATCATGGTTAATAAGCCTTCATTCTACTATCTGGCTCTTCCACATAACCCTTGATCCTCTCACTGATTAGAAATCTGTCTATCTCACCACTGAATATTCCTAATGACCCAGCCTCTTCTGTGTTTTGTCGGGAACATTTCCACTGATTCACTACCCTCTGAGAGAAGAAATTCCTTCATGGCTTTGCTCAGTTGTGTGGTCAGGAAACCATTTCTTCTTGCACTGCTGACAACATCGTGTTAACAGAAATGTTGGGACACTTGTTATCCTGATTAGATGATTATTAGCTGTATATTATATTGCTAATATACCACTACAGTCATAGAGATATACAGCATGGAATCAGACCCTTCGGTCCATTTTGTAACAGAAAATTTTAGTTTCTCTCAAATTGTCCCGGAGAAGCAATTTATCTCAAATATTTGAATAACAGGTTAAGCAGCCTGTTGTGTGTTCCTACTACTCAACAATGGCTGAACAAAGAAAGAGCAAAGAAAATTTACAGCCCAGGAACAGGCCCTTCGCCCCTCCAAGCCTGAGCTGATCCAAATCCACTGTTTAAAATTTAGCCCAATTCCTAAGCATCTATATCCCTCTGCTCCCCACCTACTCATGCATCTGTTCAGACACATCTTAAATGACTCTCCCGTGCCTGCCTCTACCACCCCTGCTGGCAACGCATTCCAGGCACCTACCACCCTCTGTGTAAAGTACTTGCCACGTGTATCTCCTTTAAATGTTTCACTTCTCATTATTGAATCCTTCACCCTGGGAAAAAGCTTATTTCTATCCACCCTGTCTATACCCTTCATGATCTTGTAGGCCTCAATCAGGTCCCCTCTCAATCTCCTTTTCTATAATGAAAACAATCCTAACCTACTCAACCTCTCTTCACAGCTAGCACCTTCCATACCAGGCAACATCCTCGTAAACCTTATCTATACCCTCTCCAAAGCATCCACATCCTTTCGGTAATGTGGTGACCAGAACTGTACACAGTATTCTAAATGCGGTCAAACCAATATCTTGTACTGGTGATATTTTCCACTGACCGAATGCTGGTGTTAAACCAAAAAATATGTTTAGCTCACCACATGTGTTCCTTTGACTACTCATAATAGGAAAAGAGTACAGACTGAACTTAACCACTTGTGCTTGTAAAACTCCAAACAAAACATTGACTAATTGGTGTGGTACATTTATTTGTTTAATAATACTCTGTGTGCTATTTTAACATCCAATTGAAGACAATTATCCAAGCTCATAATGTGGGCCATTTAGCATTGAAGAAGTGACACATATTCCAATTAGCTTATGGAGTCTATAGGTTCGTTTTGCTTTCTCCGTGGCAAGACCTGATCCAATCAGAATTGACTTTGTCAACTCTTGAGTCATACAGCACAAAACAGTCCTATCAGTACACACTGATGATAATCCAAGTTAAATCAATCCCACCTATTTGCTCTTGGTTCATATCCATCCAAACATTTCTTATTCATGAACTTATCCAAATGTCTTGTAAACATTATAACTGTATCTGCATCCTTCACTTCCTCTGAAAGTTTATTGCGCATATGAGGCACGCTCTTTAAAAAAATACTGCCCTGAGGAGATGATCTGACCCTGGTACCAGTTTGGAAACACAGCCTTCAGGGGTCCTGCTCATGAAGGGTGGATTCTCAGGGGGTGGGAGATAGTGAGGACTGCAGATACTGGAGGGTCAGAGTCAATAAGATGTGGAGCTGGAAAAGCACAGCAGGTCAGGCAGTATCTGAGGAGCAAGAGAGTTGACATTTTGAGGATAACTGACTAGCTGTAGACCAGCCAGGGCAAAAATCATCACGGCATTTACACCAGCCTTGAGTTTTGTTTCAACATAATGAGGTTTATTAATGTATCAGGCGTGTGGACTTCTTCACCACTTCAGTGGGCTAATCCCACACTTACCAATGATATTGGTGGAAGTACCTCCTGGACAGCCAACAGTGGAGAGACAGGTCCCATTGTTACCAGCACTGGACACAAAGATAACATTGTGTTTTAAAACTGCTTCATCAATCACCTTGCATATTCGCCCTGAGATAGAACCAATCAGCACACTTTCTCTGTCGTTAAAATTGCTGTCTGATTATTTGAAATTTGGCATTCTTGTTTTTACCTTGAAGAGTCAAGACAAAATACTTTGGTAAAATATTTATTTTCATCCATACCGTATAAGTTCAAGAAAGCCATGCCATATAATGGTGAGATCTGTCCATTTAAAACTGCAACTTCATAGGGCAGCATGGTGACTTAGTGGTTAGCACTGCTATCTCACAGTACCAGGAGCCTGGGTTCGATTTCATCTTCGGGCAGCTGTCTGTGTGATGTTTGCATGTTGTCCATGTGTCTAACTGGCATTTTCTCCCAAAGACCTGTAGGTTAGATGGATTGGCTAAGCTAAATTGCCCCTAGTGTCCATAGATGTGTAGGTTGGGGGCTTGATTCTGGGCCAGATGATTTATAGAGGGTCAATGCAGACTTAATGGTCTGTATGGCCACAGACTTAGAAATTGTATGATTTCAAAGAATCTGTGTCCAACTGAAATTTGATTCGTACAGAATTGGTTGTGATTATAAAACACTGACTTGGTGAAAGGTGACAAAAGAGAGCTGTGGTAGGTTCAGGACAAGTAACAAGGTCAATAAGAAATGAATGTGTTAAACCATGGCAGCAGTGACGTCAGAGCAACTGGGAAATGGTGACAAACAGTCAATCAGCTTTAAATACATCACCGCTACAACAGCAGGTCACAGACTCATCTCCTGACTCTCCAAAGCCTGTCCACCATCTACAAGGCACAAGTCAGGAATGTGATGAACTACTCCCCACTTGCCTGATGGGTGCAGCCCCAACAGCACTTACAAGGCTCACCACCATCCTTGACAAAATAGCCCCCTTGATTGGTTCTCCATTCATCACCTACAACATTTACTCTCCTTACGATTGTCACAGAGTAGTAGCAGTTTTTAAATTAGCACAGCTGGTCAGGCAGCGTCCGAGGAGCAGGAAAATCGATGTTTCAGGCAAAAGCCCTTCATTAGGAATGAAGCAGCAGTGTGTGTGCCATCTACAAGATGTCCCGCAGCAACTCACCAGAGTTCCTTACAGAGCATCTTCCATACCCATGACTATTACCATCTGGAAGGACATGGGTAGCAGATAAATGGGAATTCCAACCCCCGTGACTGTTCACTTCCCTAGCCACAATATGAGCCCTCAATTGTGTCACAATGTAGAATTCATGTGTGACAGCAGCTGGAGAAACTGAAAGTGAAGCTGTCAGTGTGCCCACACCCTTCCAGGGGCTGTATGGCTGTGTTGCCCCACAACTTAAAGGGAGTGTAAAATGCAAGTTACACCCAAACCTGGCTTGGAATTACATTCCTTGATCTCCCTCCCTAACACATTCTCCCCGTGTCTGTGTGGGTTTCCTCTGGGTGCTCTGATTTCCTCCCACAGTCCAAAGGTGTGCAAGTTAGGTGAATTGGTCATGCTATATTGCCCATTGTGTTCAGGGATGTGTAGGTTAGGTGCATTAGTCAGGGGTAAATATAGAGTAATCGGGTAGGGAAATAGGTCTGGGTGGGATACTCTTTGGAGAGTTGGTGTGGACTTGTTGGGCCGATTGGCCTGTTTCCACACCGTAGGGATTCTATGATGCGATGAAGGTATGTACATCCCAATAACTGCAGTGGTTCAGGAGGACAGGTCACCATCATTTTGTCAAAGGCAATTAGAGGATAACCAACAAATAATGGCCAGCATTGGTCAACTTCATAAAGCCATAAGGGGAAAAGGAGGTCATTCAGACTGACTCTTTTGCAGTATTCAATGGGATCGGGGCTGCCCTGATAAGCCTCAACTCCACTTTCCTGACTTTTCCCCTGATGTGTTGCACTGGGGTGGCCAAATCCAAAGTCACACAACACCAGGTTCTAATCCAACAGGTTCATCTAAAATTACAAGCTTTCGGGGTGCTGCCCCTTTGTCAGGTGAAGTGGAGAGTGGCATCACTTTATATTTCACCTGACAGAGAAGCATTGCTCTGAAAGCTTGTAATTTTAATAAACCTGTTGGACTAGAACCTGGTGTCATGTGACTTCCGACTTTACCTTTCCCTATAACCCTTGATTCCCTAAAATAAAAGTCTGTCTATCTCAGCTCCGACAGCCATCTTTTACAAGAATTTTACAAGTCCACTACCTTCTGAGAGAAGAAATCTCTCCTCTCTGCATCTACCTTGTCAAGTTTGCTAAGGATCTTGTATGTTTCAATTGATCTCTTCTCATTCCCATAAACTCCGATGAGCAAAGTCCCAACTTACTCAACATCTCCTCAAAAGAAAATCCCTCTATGCTTGGTATCAGCCCAGAGAACTTTCTCTAGATTACCTGTAATGTCGATATAGAACAGAGAACATTACAGCGCAGTACAGGCCCTTCAGCCCTCCATGTGGTGCCATCCTGTGGAACTAATCTGAAGCCCATCTATCCTACACTATTCCATTTTTATCCATGTGTCTATCCAATGACCGTTTAAATGCCCTTAAAGTTGGTGAGTCTACTACTGTTGCAGGCAGTGCATTCCATACCCCTACTATTTTCTGAGTAAAGAAACTACCTCTGACATCTGTCCTATATCTATCACCCCTCAATTTAAAGCTATGCCCCCTTGTGCTAGCCATCGCCATCTGAGGAAAAAGGCTCTCCCTGTCCACCCTATCTAACCCTCTGATTATCTTATATGTCTCTATTAAGTCACCTCTCAACCTTTTTCTCTCTAATGAAAACAGCCTTAAGACCCTCAGCATTTCCTCATAAGACCTTCCCTCCATACCAGGCAACATCCTAGTAAATCTCCTCTGAACCCTTTCCAAAGGAGGGGACATGAAAAGTCCTTGGTTGGTGGGATTAGGGAAAACTCAAAGGCTTTCTATAGGTATGTCAGGAATAAAAGAATGATTAGGGTAGGAATAGGTCCAGTCAAGGATAGTAGTGGGAAGTTGCGGGTGGAGGCTGAAGAAATTGGGGAGACACTGAATGAATACTTTTTGTCAGTATTCACTCAGGAACAGGACATTGTTGCCGATGTGAATATTGAGTCACAAGTGATTAGAATGGATGGCTTTGAGATATGTAGGGAAGAGGTGTTGGAAATTCTGGAAAGGGTGAAAATAGATAAGTCCCCTGGGCCTGATGGCATTTATCCTATGACTCTCTGGGAAGCAAGGGAGGAGATTGCAGAGCCATTGGCCTTGATTTTTATGTCCTCGTTGTCTACAGGAATAGTGCCAGAAGACTGGAGGATAGTAAATGTGGTTCCCTTGTTCAAGAGGGGGAGGAGGGATAACCCTAGTAACTATAGGCCAATGAGTCTCACTTCTGTTGTGGGCAAAGTCTTAGAGAGAATTGTAAGGGATAGGATTTATGGACATCTGGATAGGAATAATGTGATCAAGGATAGTCAGCATGGTTTTGTGAAGGGCAGGTCGTGCCTCACAAACCTTATTGAATTCTTTGAGAAGGTGACTAAGGAGGTGGACGAGGGTAAAGTGGTAGATGTGGTGTATATGGATTTTAGTAAGGCGTTCGATAAGGTTCCCCATGGTAGGCTGCTGCAAAAAATATGGAGGTATGGCATTGAGGGTGAGTTGGAGGTTTGGATTAGGAATTGGCTGGCTGGAAGAAGACAGAGGGTAGTAGTTGATGGTAAAGGTTCATCTTGCAGTGCAGTTACGAGCAGTGTTCCGCAAGGATCTGTTTTGGGACCATTGCTGTTTGTCATTTTTATAAATGACCTGGAGGAGGGGCTAGAGGGTTAGGTGAGCAAGTTTGCGGATGATACGAAAGTCGGTGGAGTTGTTGACAGTGAGGAACGATGTGGCAGGTTACAGCGGGATATAGATAAACTGCAGAGCTGGGCAGAAAGGTGGCAAATGGAGTTCAATGTAGGTAAGTGTGAAGTCATTCACTTTGGTAAGAGTAACAAGAAGATGGAGTACTGGGCTAATGGTCGGATACTTGGTAGTATGGATGAGCAGAGGGATCTTGGTGTCCATGTACACAGATCTCTGAAAGTTGCCACCCAGGTAAATAGTGCTGTGAAGAAGGCAGATGGCGTACTGGCTTTTATTGGTAGAGGAATTGAGTTCCGGAGTCCTGAGGTCATGTTGCAGTTGTATAAGACTCTGGTGCGGCTGCATCTGGAGTATTGTGTGCAGTTTTGGTCGCCATACTATAGGAAGGATGTGGAGGCACTGGAACGGGTGCAGAGGAGGTTTACCAGGATGTTGCCTGGTATGGTAGGAAGATCGTATGAGGAAAGGTTGAGACACTTGGGGCTGTTTTCATTGGAGAAAAAAAGTTTAGGGGTGACTTGATAGAGATGTACAAGATGATTAGGGGTTTAGATAGGGTTGACTATGAGAACCTTTTTCCACGTATGGAGTCAGATATTACGAGAGGGCATAGCTTTAAATTAAGGGGTGGTAGGTATAGGACTGATGTTAGGGGTAGATTCTTTACTCAGCGAGTCGTGAGTTCATGGAATGCCCTTCCAGTAACAGTGGTGGACTCTCCCTCTTTATGGGCATTTAAACCGGCATTGGATAGGTATATGGAGGATAGTGGGCTAGTGTAGGTTAGGTGGGCTTGGATCGGCGCAACATCGAGGTCCGAAGGGCCTGTACTGTGCTGTATTTTTCTATGTTCTATGTTCAAAGCTTCCTATAATGCGGTGACCCGAACTGTACGCAATACTCCAAGTGCGGCCGCACCAGAGTTTTATACAGCTGCAGCATGATCTCATGGCTCCGAAACTCAATCCCTCTACCAATGAAAGCTGACATACTGTATGCCTTCTTAACAGGCCTATCAACCTGGATGGCAACTTTCAGGGATCTATGTACAAGCACACTGAGATCTCTCTGTTCATCTACACTGCCATGAATCTTACCATTAGCCCAGTACTCTGTATTCCTGTTATTCCTTCCAAAGTGAATCACCTCACACTTTTCTGCATTAAACTCCATTTGCCACTTCTCAGCCCAGCTCTGCAGCTTGTCTGTGTCCCTCTGTAACCTGCAACATCCTTCAGCATTATCCACAGCTCCACCGGACTAAGTGTTATCCACAATATGTCTTTCCTTAGATTCAGGGCCCAAAACTATTCACAGATATTCATCTGTAGTCTGACCAGAGCCTTGTACCTCCTCTTGTCCACTAAGCAGAAGCGCACAGAAGGGAAACATTGAAATGTGAGTTGGACAGGAATTAGCCCCAGGTGTCATAATTGGATGTTAGCCATGATGTTCAGTGACACAGCCATGGTGTTCAGTGATTCATGACAAATCAAGTGTGGACAGTCACAAGAATTTTTAAAAATGCATTACTTGAGCATCTTTCATAAACTTAAGACATCAAAAAGCACTTCAGAGCCAATGAAGTACTTTTTGAAGTATAGTAAGTGTCTGTGAAGTGGAAAATGTAGCACCTAATTTGAACACATCAATGAAATAATGATCAGTTCACCTCTTTATAGTGATGTTACTTATAAATAAATATGTATTTAATGCAGAGAAATTTAGAATGATGCATTTCGATCAGAAGAAATGAGAAGAGGCAAAATAAAGTCCAGATCTAAGTGGTGTTCATCAACAGAACAACCTGGCAGGATATGTGAATTACCTAACAATGTTGTGGAGGCAGATTCAGTCCTGGATCTCAAAAAAACGAGTTGAATAAGAAGCAGAACAGAAGCAAATTAAAGAGCATATGGCAAAAGAGTAACTGAGTGACATGAGGCAAAGTCCTCTTGCAGAGAGTAACACAAGTGTGATGGACAAAATGTCTCCATCTCTGTTGTAAAGATTCTCTGATGCTGTTTGTATAATTCTGTCATCTGGATGTGATATGGACATGGGAGCACATGTCCATCTGACATATTGATGCATTCATCTTTTTTCCTTCCTGAAGCTATTTTAATGATGTAACATCAGCTGAAGTTTGTAACATTAATCAGCCACAGGAAGAAAGTACTCAAGACAAACAATCAATGTTTGTGCTTAGAAATGTAACGTCTAAATGACCTGCTGCCATCTGGATGTTTTCCTGTGGAAACGAATGAATGATGCAATAAGCTGAGACAGGGAAACTGGATCAGGACTCTTTACAAATTAGAAATGATTTTTGTATCTGAGTCTTTTGGAATGCAACCAATATGCTACCGTGACCAATACAGTCTCTGGTTTTGTAAGATAGTGTACAGGATTCAGTTTCTTACAATCAATTTATAATTAAATAATTGTATCTTTTAGTTAAGAAAGAACTCTTAATTTAATTGCACCTTATTACCTCCTGGGCAGGACTCAAGTTGTTTCACAGCCAACAAATACTTTTTGACAAGTAACAACTAGCATTCATACGGAACTTTTACTTTAGTGAGACATTTCAGGATGGTTTCCCAGAGCAATAGCAGTTTGACACTGAACCACATAGAATATATGAACGTTGTCATTAAAAAGCTTGTTCAAAGAGATAAGTTTTAAGGAACGTTATGAAAGAGGAGAGGGAGAGCTAGAGAAATGAAGAATTTTAGCAAAGAATTGCAAAGGTTAAGACTCAAGAAGTGGATGACACAGCAAATAGTGAAGGGTTTTAAGTGGGGTGTATGTAAAATATACATTTGGAGTAGATTTATTGAGAGCTTGTCAGCTTGAAACAATGATAGTCGAGGGAAAGGACATGAAATAAGGGTGTGGGGTTTTATATGGAAGTAGTATAGGGTAGCGACCATAGTGTTTTTTTGGTGACCAGGACTTAGTTTAAGTTTCACACAACACCAGGTTATTGTCCAACAGATTTATTTGGAAGCATTAGCTTTTGGAGCGCTGATCCTTCGTCAGGTGTTTGTGGAGTATAAGATCGTAAGACACAGAATTTATAGCAACTGTTTACAGTGCAATGTAACTGAAATTAAACATTGAAAAAGACCTGGATTGTTTGTTAAGTCTCTCATCTTTTAGAATGAACATGTTAGTTTCAGTTCTTTTATATGTAAAACTTTTTTAAAAATACATTCTCAAGTGCACTTTAACAATCAGTGTCATGTTGGCCCAGATGATGCATTGAAGGTGTGAGGTGCCCTGTGTCAGACTGATTCTAATCTAAAAAATGGATTTACAGAATCTTACATGGATTATCTGGGCTGACCTGACACCAATTGTTAAAGTTCACTTGAGAATGTAACTTTTAAATGTTCTGTGATTTACATACGAAAGAACTGAAACCAACATGGTCATTCTAAAAGGTGAGAGACTTAACAAACAATCCAGATCTTTTTCAATATATCATTTCAGTTACATCACACTGTAAACTTTTGCTTTAAATTCTGTGTCTTATTCTCCACAAACACCTGATGAAGGAGCATCGCTCCAAAAGCTAGAGTTTCCAAATAAACCTGTTGGATTATAACCTGGTGTTATGTGATTTTTAACTTTGTACACCCCAGTCCAAATCATTAGTTTAAGCTGTGATCGAGGCAGTAGGGCTTTGAAGCCTACACAGGGGTGGAAGGTGGGAAGATGAGAATGGAATAGGTGAGTCTGGAGCTAGCAAAACAACATAAGAAACAGGAACAGACCATTCAGCCCTTAGAGCCTGTTCTGCCGTTCACTGAGATCATGGCTGCTCTGAGGCCTACCTCCATACACCTGCCTTTGGACCATTTACCCCAATACAGTAATGTGTCCAGAATTAAAAATAGCAGCTGATCCAGCACCCTCTGCCATTTGTGGGAGAGAGTTCCAAACTTCTCCCACCCTGTGTGTGTAAAAATACTATCTAACATCTTTCCTGAATGACCTGGCCCTAATTTTTACACTGCGAACAGCTAAGAGATTCACAGAAATATTTAGAGTTACATATGGAAGCATCACAACACCCTGGGTTCATGGATAGCAGTAAATGAGAATAACCTATCCTTCCTGGTGTTGACTGAGGGAGCCAGAGAATATCATGGCTTTCTTTGAATAATGCCACAGGATCTTACTTCACCTTCTCATCTTGAAGGTGCATTGAATAATGCAGCGCTAGATTCCCAGTGTCAACACAGATGATATGCTTTAATCGATAGTAGGGTTTAGATTTATGACCTACTTACCCTTCAGCCCAGAATGCTGAACAACGGAGCCAAATAGGCACTTCAATAGAATGGAATTATTTTGCTGTTCACAGAAAATAAAAACTCTCTGAATGGTGTATTAAGTAGATAGAAAGTAATGTTGGGGCCATAACTCAATCTCTTCAAAGAACTGCGGCGTTCTGCATTCTCCTGGGCGAGGGAAGCGTTGGGATCCAGTCCAATGGGACAGCAGGTAAATGAAAGGGACGAAAGGATCTGGCCAGTGAGGTGGAGAAATGCAGATGATGGGGCAGGAGAATAGAAGGGTGTATCAGAGAATAGAGAACTCAGGGAGAAGCCGAGTCTGATTCTAGGCACTGGCAGAATCAGTTACTCAGTGCCATAGAAGGCTAGAGAATTGTCCCGGACAATGTCTCAAAGCGAGCCGTGCGTTCATTCCCAATCCAGGACTGTCAAACCTCAAACTTCCCCGCTCACTTCTTGCAATCCAGGAGCGCTGCCATCCTAACATTCGCTAAAATGTTACACTGACAAATTGTGAAATGCTGGTGATCCTGAAATGATAAGGTAAAAAAAAAACATCTCAGCTGGGATAATGACCAAGTTTGTCAAATGTTGAGGGTTCTGGAGTGACAAATTAAACTAAAAATTCAACCGGGACACTGAATGTTTGATCGTAAATTAGGACCAATTGCCCCATCCCTCCTCACACACACACTCACTAAATAGCTTCCTGTGGTGATGCTCCTCATGAATTATTCAGCCTTGTAAAGTGAGAGTTGAGAAAATGTTTTTCACTTTGCACAGGACGGTTAGATTAGCAGCAGTTCCTGATTCTGAAAGAATCTGTCCACAGGATCAGGCGTCTGCTTGATGTGACTTAATGCACTATGGCAAACAGAGAACTATCATCTTACAAATGTTTCTGGTAATTGGAGAGCAGGAATTGCAAATGCCTGAGCCAGAAAATGGTATCAATTTGGTTGTGAGTAAATACTATAAAGTATAATGCATCTAAAGTCCACGAAAGTGCACGCAAGTTGCCAGATGTATACAGTTCCTTAATGAATCATTAATGACAGGGCGGAATGGCCTGTCGCTAATGACCATTAATAATCTCTCCATATCTAATGCACGGGCTGGATGCTTCAGACCAGAGAATACCTCTGAGATTACTTTGAATAAGCTCTAAACTTTCTTTTTTTCCGGGACTGCCCTGTCCGTTTGTGATTTAAGAGCAGTCAGTTGGTTTCGAAACCTTTGATCTGAGCTTCGAACATGGATTTGGTGTTAAGAAGGTCTGTTTCAGGTAAGTCTTAACCGGTGCTACATTCATTGGTGAAATTAAGGCGAGCGGAACGTTGTCATGGAGCGGATGACAGAGGGGGCCATTACTGAGATTAATTCTGTCGCAATTAGACCTTTCAACAGCGACGTATAAATAAGCAAATGTTTGTCAGTGAAGTGTGAGGGATATCGTACTTGGTTGTGATGTTAGACAGAGTTGTTGTGGAATTCGCTGCTGAATTTATCAGAGACAACGCCCAGTTTTTCGTTGTTGAGCTTGGAGCTCTCCAGGGTCCTGAAACTAGCTGAGTTTTCTTTCGCGTTGAGATGCTTGCAGAGCGAGTACAGATAATGAACAGTGATCGGTTTAACGGCATCAGAGAGTCAGTTTGTAAATGTCACCGTGGGGGAACATGTTTTAGAAAATACCTACAATCTCTAAAGGGCATTGAGAAGTTAGCTCCACCTCGAATCCTGAACATCGTTCGGGTCACAACATAAAGAATTTTGCTTTCTCTTTGCGTTTCATCAGAATTTGGATCAAACATTAATCGGTTACACCCCGTTTGCTTGCCCATTTCACAATGATAAAACAATACATTTTAGGCCAATCGACTCTCCTTTGTCATTGTGAAATATCAATTCTTTCGAATTATTGAGCAATATTGTTGTATTGTACTCTCAGCAGGTCAATGTTTCTGGGGAAAGGAATTCCTTTTATTTCTCTCAACTGTGCCCTCATTCTGTGACCCAGGATCACCATCGAATACTGCCACTGATTTCATCATTGTGTGCACCACCATCTCACTGCTTCCCAATCCCATCCTTTTAAATAATGTTAATTTCCATTATCTGATTATCAACAGAAAGCTGATTTTGTTTGTCTGCTGCAGCCCTGACACTGGTGCTATTGGCCTTAGTGATATCCAGCTAAAACCAAGGCGCTCAAAATAGACTAAGAATCCGAGCATTGCATAGCTCTGTACCACACTGAATAGCATGTTTACAACTGAATTGTGAACTGTAAGAAGCTTTCCCTTTGTGTGAATTTGTCTGTGGTTTTTGTGTGTGGGTTCAAATTTGGATAATAACACACGTTGATGCATATTAAAATAAACAGTGTTACATCACCACTCATGTCAGGCGAGAGTTATAAGTCTTTACTTTGAAGTAATATGCTCTTTCAATGAACAGGAATAAGGAGCAGTGAATAGATAAAAATGGAAGTAGTCAGTTGAAAACTCAGCTTAAGGGATAAGATAAAATAATGTCAGTCAACCAACAGTGAATTTAAAGAAATGAGTAAAATGCTGTTTGTCATTGTTTAGTCACCCCTGCAGTATCTATATCAGAACAGTCGTGACCTTGTGAGCAGTAGAAGGTTGGTAGCTGGGTATAAACTTCCCTTGCTCTTATATGTATAGATGCTTTCTGTTAGTGTTTTTGAACTATTGTAGAGACTGTATTGTTAACTCATGACCAATTGTTATCGGCCATGATCTCCAATCTCTCACTCTGTCATTGTCTCCAATCTCTCACTCTGTCATTAAACCTTCTTCACTTCTTTTGGTTTTCTGTAAGATCTCTCTCTCGTTACTGCACATTTTGATTCCTCACTTCAGACTCACTTCACTCACCTCACCTTTAAACTCAGAATTCGGATTTGTCACATTTCATGCTCTTACACTTACAAGGCTTCGAAATAAAAATTCTCTAACCCCCTCATCTTTCCCTTTTAACTTCTCAACCACACGTCCCAAGGCCCAATCTTAACACTTTCCAGTCACAAGATCATCATTAGCTCTTTATTTCACTGGGTTTCAGTGCACAGATTATCTTTCTTTTAAGAAATAAAAGCTCCATCAGTGAGCGCATGGAAATATCCATGAGAGGCGATTGGACCACATGAGCTGGACCAGAAACAGGAAGATAATACTTTGGTTGGTTCATGGCTTCCTGATGTCCTCTGGTCCTTGGGAATCAGCTTGATTCCATTCGAATCAGCTTATCTCGCTCGTGTCATTCAAGTTCAGCCTATCACCCCTGCTTTGTTTTGTTTAGTTATCACATCAGCAGCCCTCAGCAATCAGAAAGAATATTAGAACTGTGAGCATTGTGGCTGTGTGAGCAGAATGAGACTGGGATACAAACCATATCTCTTATATTCGTATTTTGACATACTTGACTTGTCTAATCTTTAGGTTAATTAAATAATACCACAGGAGTATTCAATTAGGCATGAGAAATTGGACAACAAAACAATCTCTTAGAATTGAAAAGGGCAAATGAATTGTAACAATAAAAGCTGTAATATTATTATGTATCTTGGAAGCTGATATAGTTCATATTAAGCAAGTTTCAGTACAGCTGAATTTATTTCAGTGGGGACAACCATTTAAATGCTTGTCAGTGTAAAGTATTGGGCATTGTGTGGTGGTGAACGAGAAGATATGTGATTCACAAACTTTACAGCGCTCACCTCTGCATCCATTGTCAACATATTTTGTGTAGGCAGTGTTTTGTTTTAATAGTTTATTCAGTACCTTTTCATATTTCTGGAACAAAATGGTGTTCTTACATTATACATCAGCTTTTCTGTGAACACAAAACTTGGCGATGGTTGTGTGAGTTGAAACAGAATTAAAACTAAAATGCTGATACATACATTAGGTTACTGCTTCAGATGGAAAATATTAGCTTTGGATTTCCGAAGTTGACAGACTGGCTGTATATGTCCATCATTTTCTCTTTCAGATGTTCACCTTTCCCGATTGATCTTTTATTCTTCACTCGGTTGACTTGAATCTCATGTCAGGATTTTGCATAAGACTAATGTTACTGAGGCAACTTGTAAATATATTAAACTCTGTAAAGGTTTTGCCCTGATGCAGACTGAACACACCAATGAAAGTTAAAATTTGAAGTATAGGTGCAGAAGTAGGCCATTCAGCCCATTGCATCTACTCCACCATTCAATAACATCATGGCAAATCTGACAATCCTCAACTCCACTTTCCTGCCTTTTCCCTATAATCCTTGATTCCCTTATTGATTTAAAACTCCACCTTAATGACTCTATTTTGAAAGCCCTTTGTAGTAAAGAATTCCACAGATTTGCTATCCTCTGAGAGAAGAAATTCTCTCATTTCTGTTTTATATCTGTCACTCCTTACTGTGAGATGATGCCCTCTAGCCTTCATACTCTTCCACAAAGGGGAACAACGTCTCCACATCTACCTGGTTAAAAATCACACAGCACCAAGTTATAGTCCAACAGGTTTATTTGGAAGTTCAAGCTTTTGGAGCGTTGCTCTATTGTCAGGTAGCTAGTGGGGCAGGATCACAAGACACAGAATTTACAGCAAAAGATCATGGTGTCATTCAACTGATGCAATATATTGAAGAAACCTAGATTACTGTTAGGTCTTTCACCTTTTAGAATGGGTTGGAGGTTTTGATTCATTAATATGTAAATCCCAGGACTTCTTTCAAAACACATTCCTGAGATAACTTAAGATTTATTTTAAAAATAGATAACATCTCAGTGCAGACAATGTATTAAAAGTGTGAGGTTAGAGTCTGTCTGTATTCCAATCTTGAAATTCTGTGTCCTATGATTCTGCCTGCCGAGCTATCTGATAAAGGAGCACTGCTCCAAAAGCTTATTGTTCCAAATAAACCTGTTGGACTATACCCTGGGATTGTGTGATTTTTTTTTAACTTTGTCCACCCCAGTCCAACATCGGCAACTCTACATCACATCTACCTTGTCAATTTCTCTAAAGATCTGATGTGTTTCAATAAGGTCACCTTTCATTTTTCTATATTCTGATGACTACAGGCCCAATCTACTCAACCACTCCTCATAAGACAGCCCCTCTATACTTAATATTAGCCTAGTGAACCTTCGCTGGACTACCTCCAATGGCAATATATCTCTCCCTCAATAAAAGAACCAAACGTTCACAGTTTTCCAGCTATCAGCTGACTAGTGCCTTGTACAGTTTTAGAAATAAAAGTCCACATTCCACTTGCCTTGCCAATACTCACTGAACTTGGATGCCAGCATTTGTGATTCATGGATGAAAACTCTTGAATCCTTCTGATCTGTAGTTTTCTGCAGTCTTTCTCCATTTACATAATGTCCAGCCCCTCTTCTTCCCACTAAAGTGCATTACCTCACATCTCCCCACATTATATTCTATCTCCCAAAGTTTTGCTTAACCTGTTATATCCTTCTGCAGACTCTTTGTGTCATCCTCACCATGGGCGGCACGGTGGCACAGTGGTTAGCACTGCTGTCTCACAGCGCCTGAGACCCGGGTTCAATTCCCAACTCAGGCGACTGACTGTGTGGAGTTTGCACGTTCTTCCCCATGTCTGCGTGGGTTTCCTACGGGTGCTCCGGTTTCCTCCCACAGATGTGCGGGTCAGGCGAACTGGCCATGCTAAATTGCCTGTAGTGTTAGGTAAGGGGTAAATGTATGGGTGGGTTGTGGGTTGGTGTGAACTTGTTGGGCCGAAGGGCCTGTTTCCACACTGTAAGTATTCTAAAAAAATTTTTGGGTCATCTGCAAATGTGATTATAGTATATTCATTTTCACCATTCAAGACAAGAACAATAATTGAGGCCCAAGCACCAATCCCTATGGCACACCACTGCTTACCGGTTGCCAATCTGAAAACGTTTCCCTTGTCCCAAATATATGCCTTCTGTTAATTAGTCAATCCACTTTCATACTAATATATTATCTTCAACATCATGATCTCTTATCTTGTGAGATAACCTAATGTATGGCACATTATCTAATGCTTTCTGAAAATCCAAATATCTTACATCCACTTCTTTCCCTTTATCTTTTGATTATTACTTCCTCAAAGAATTCCAGATAGACTTGCCCATTCCAGTGTAAATTTCCTTTTAGCGATATAAGTTTTAGTTACTGATAACTAACCTCACTGAATATTAAATTATTAATTTCCTTCGGCCTCCAAATACACAGTCTGGGTGAAGAGAACGTTAGTAATTTCATGCAAGCTCTTCAGTGAGTGCCCAACACCCCTGTCACCATTATAAATACTTCATTTAGTAATTTATTGCACAAACAGAAATAATTTGGTCCAGAGAAGTGCTGCTGACTCTTTATGAACAGCTCAGTCCTATCCCTCCTGATCAATTGCCATCATCCTGCATGTTTCTTTTCTTCAAATGTCTATCCAATTTCCTTTTGAAATCAGTGGTCATCTCTACTTCCATCACCCTCATGGGCTAAGAGTCTACGTCAATGCCATCCACTGAGTAAAAGTCATTCTTCCTTAAAGTCCCCAGAATCTTAAAACTTTATCTCCTAGTCCTTACATCATCAGCTAAAATGAAGAGATTTCACAAGTCTACCTTATCCAAACCTTGCAGAATCTTATACATGCCTCTGTTAAATCTCCCCTCAATCTTATACACGCCTCTATCATCTCTCTCCTCAATCTTATTTACTCCATTGATAATAATCCCAGCCTCTTCAACCCAATGCTGCACTTAACATCCCCACATTCTATCCCAAGAAGCATCCTGGTAAATCCCCATTGTATCCTCTCAAGGACTGTCACATCCTTCCTATAATATAGTGGCCATGGCTGTGTGCAAGACTTAGGTACGGTGTTCCAACGAAGAACCATTTTATAGAGATTCAGCATAACATCCCTCCCTGTTTTTTATTTATTCAGTGCCTCGATATATGAATTTCAAGATCTCATAAGCTCCGCTAACCAATCTCTCAGGATGTTCTGCCATCATCAAAAAGCAGTTCTCTGTTGGTGAGACCACATCTTGAATACTGTATGCAATTTTGATCTTAGTAATTAGGAAAAGATGTAAATGCTTTTGGGGTGGTTGAGAGAAGGTTTATTGGATTGGTACCTGGAGTGAATGGATTGATTTATGCAGAAAGGCTGGACAGGCTGGGCATGTTTCTGCTGGAGTTTAGACAGTGAGGGATTTGACTGAAGAAGTGAGGATGTTATTGGAAGTGAATAAGATCCTTAATGATTTAGACAAAGTGGATGTGGACAAGATGTTTCTTTTTGTGGGTGAATATATAACTACTTTTTTAAAACAATTAGGGGTCATCATTGTACATCAGAAATGTGAAGTTTTTTTTCTCTCTTAGGATTGTGTGACATTGGAACTCACTACCTCTGAAGCCAGGAGGCATGGAATCATATGTTATCACATGTAGATGAGAGTGTGGAAATTTAAGTACATAGAGTTCAGCCATGATCTATTGATGGGTGGAGAGGCCTTGAGGGGCTGAGTGGCCTCAGTCTGCTCCTAATTCGTATGTTCATATCATTTTCCACTTGGTTATTTGTTATTGTAACTCATTAACATTACTGACATACTGTATGCATTTTGTTGTAAGCCAGTCTTTGTATTCCCTTTCGTCATTTAAAAAAATTATTCACTTGTGGGATCTGTGCAGCACAGGCTAGGCCAGCACTTAATGCCTGTCCCTAGTTACCCCTTGAGAAGGTGGGGATGAGCTGCCTTCTTGACCTGCTGCAGTCCACCTGCTGTAGGTTGACCCACAATGCCATTAGGAAGGGAATTCTAGTATTTTGACCCAGTGACAGTGAAGGAACAATGATGCATTTCCAAGTCAGGACGGTGAGTAGCATTGAGAGGAACCCACAGGGCATATCTGCTGCCCTTGTCCTTCTAGATGGAAGCAGTTGTGGGTTTGGAAGGTGCTGCTTGAAGATCATTGTGCATCTTGTAAATAATACACACTGCTGCTATTGATCGTTGGTGGTAGAGGGAGTGGATGTTTGTTGATGTGGTGCCAATCCAGTGGGCTGGATGGTATCAAGCTGCTTGAGTGTTGTTGGAGCTGAACTTAGTTTACTCATTTGTAAAGTGAAACTATTCACTTCACTAGCAGTCCCACAATGCTCACTCCCTTGTGTTTGTTACTTCTGTTGGATCTGCTGGCATCCATTTCTCTGTCAATTTAGTTTGAATTGGGAGCGTCTCTGCAAGCACTCATGTTTCAGTACTATCTGACCCCTTTAAATCGTTACCTCCTTGGAACAAGGTCCCACTGTCTGAAGAACCATCACTTTTGCCTCAAGGCTTATATTAATCCTCTCAGTTTACAGTTTCTAATCTCAATAGTTTCTGAAAATGTGACCTCAAGGCCTCAAAACGTGCCTTCTCTCTGTCATTGGTGCTACATGTCTCACAATGTCGGGTTCTTTGAAGTGTCCTTTCTCCTTGTGGGAGTACATTGTGCAGTGCTAGTTACAGAAACACTGCTCTGTCCTCTGACATAGAAGCTCCTGTACTGACTGTATCTCTAATCCTTGCTGTTTCTCCTGACCTATGCTCTTCAGAGTGTGATAAATCCTGTTACTGATGGGGGATTGATTTCTTTGTCCCATTCTTTCACTGTCCGCAACAACATTTTAATATAAAAGAGAGCTGATATTGCAAATACACATATCACACTGTTTGTACTTCCAAATAAACCTGTTGGACTTTTACCTGGTGTGTGATTTTTAACACTGTTTGTAGATCAGTATCAGAAACAAGTCAGCCAGGTTCATTAAGTTAACAAATGACTGACTGATTTATCGCAAGAACAACATACAACTAAAGATGCAAATACACACCCTCTTTCTCTGTCTTACACACACATACACAATCACACGCACGCACACACACACAATCATAAATGCGCAATACATACACGTGCGCACACACACACACACACACACACAAGCACACGCGCGCACACACAAACATACGTGTGAAGTACTATCTTCAAAGTGCTTTGGCCAAATAACAGTAAGATGGTCTGCTTGCTACACAAGCTATTCATACTTCCTGGATCAGTCATGGCTGGTTGAAGTCTCATTTTCTGGAGATAGTGGTCTAATTTAGACTTTACCTTTAAAACTCTCGATTTGCATTGATTGGGTCTTCCAGTCTGGTTTCCAACAGACAGACTTTGGCTAATGGGGTTTAAGAGAGACATATGTGTTCAAAACCAATATATCTTACACCTGCAATTGGGGTCATTTGACTACTCTCTGAAAATATTGTGGACTCAGTGACTCACTTTGTGGAGGTTGTTCTTTGAAATGTAACATTTTTTGCAGCTGTAGCCAATGTCTTTTTCATTGCAAAATGGTCTTTACAGAAAGATCATGAATATATAAAAATATATAGATACATTTATATATTATAAATTAACATTTTAGAAACCACATTTTCACAGCACTCCCCAGCAATCCTCAATGCTGATACCCGTGTGAAGGGTGCACACCTTGAGGACACTTGTTCCTCTTGCTTCTTCCCTCTATTCTGGACAGGAACTCACTTACTTTCCTGATCTCTCACTGACTGTCAGGTGAACACTTTCTCAGACCAGGAAGCTCTCATTGTCCCTGATGTGATTCCAGCTGCCCCTCAATCATGGAAATCCTGAACTCCAGTTTGCTGCTTGCTGCTCACCTGGTTTCCCCAAAATACATGAGACTTGGTCAGTTCCTACATAGTACAGTGGCTGCAAGTGCATGGCTCAGACCCTGAAGTGATGGCCCACTGGCTTTATCACCGCACTGTCAATCTAGAGAGACAAGTAATGTTCAGGGGATACAGGTTCAAATCCCACCATGGCCAATGGTAGAGTTTGAATTCAATAAAAGTTCTGGAATTAGCAGTCTGATGATGTCCATGAAGCTATTGTCATTTGTTGGGGAAACAAAATCTGGTTCATTAATGTCCTTTAGAGAATGATTTTGTCATCCTTACCTGGTCTGGTCTACATGGGACTCCAGACCCACAGCAATGTGGTTGACTCTCTCGGCAATTAGGAATGGGAAATAAATGCCTAGGCACTAAAGTGGAGGTGATGGCCTAATGGTATTATCACTAGGCTATTAATCTAAAGACTTGGATATTGCTCTGGGGATCAGAGCTCAAATCAAACATAGTATAAATCCTACATGGCAGATGGTGGATTATGAATTCAAGAAATACCTGGAATTAGGACTCTATGATGGCCATGCGATGAATTATTGGGGGGAGGGAAGTCCATCTATTTCATGAATGGCCTTTAGGGAAGGAAATTTTATGGTTTACATGTCACTCCAGACCCATAGCAGCGTGATTGATTCTTAACTACCCTCTGGACAATTCTGAATATGCTGTGATGCTGTCATCCTGTGAAAGAATAAAGAATAACTAAATCTCCCTGTAACAGATTATTTAAACAGTTCATTATAACTAATGACTCGGGATCCGTACTGTGTTTATACTCTAACTGATTCAATTTCACTATTACTGATTTCAATGATACAATTTCTAGATTGTAATTTAAACAAATATCCTCACATTTTAAGATAAAAATACTTAATACAGTTAATGAACTTTTTAATCCATTTTTTCCATTCATAGAATCATACCGTCAGAGAATCATACTGTATGGAACATGCCCTTTCACCCCACGAGGCTATACTCCCAAATGTACATCATGGCGTATACCAATTCCACCTTCCTGCACTAGACCCATAGCCTTGAACATTATGTCTTCCAAATGCTCATCTAAATACTTTTTTAATGGTTATAGTTTATCCACGTCAATTAGAATTAGTATTAGCTTTATTGTCACTCTCCCAGATAACACATTCCAGACTCCAACCACCTTCTGGGTGAACAATATTTTCCTCAAACCCCCCCCAAAACCTCCTGCCTTTCAGTTTAAAATTATGCCCCCTTGTTATGGACCCTTCAACTAAGCTGTTTTCTATTCACTGTCCATGTCTATCATAATTGCATACACTTGTATCAGGTTCCCCCCCCCCCCCCCCCCCCCTCCGACCCCCCCCACCCCGTCAACCTTGTTTGCTTCACAGAAAACAACCTGAGCTTCTCCAGCTTCTCTTCATTGCTATCCTGCTCCATGGTAATCTGAGTATTTCACTTTCTGCGACTCATTTGACACAAAACTCAATGTTTGAACTTTCTGGTATAGACTGTGTGCTCAATCTGATTGTCAGGGAGATGCACAGTTTTTTTTGTACATTCATGGGACGTGGACATCATTGTCCAGGCTAGCGTTTATTTCCCCTCCAAAATTGCTCTGGAGAATGTGGTGGAGAGCTGGCTTCTTCAGCTGCTGCAGTGTTTTGGGTATAAGTACCTCATGGTATTGTAAACCAATACTAGATACTAGACAGGGGGAACGATTCTTGATGTTTCGTTGAGAATGACCAGCTGTGCTACTGACAGTGAAGTGCTGCACATTGTAACATTCCACCCACTAATTACCTCTTGTAAAGAACTGACATCTCACTTATAGAACACTGAAAAATTCAGAAGGATTTGTACAGATTAATCAGCTTTTGGAGGTTTCTAAAGAAAGATTTGAAGGTCAGAATCTAGATTCATGCCTCACATCTATGTTCCTCTCACCTTAGTGCCTATGAATTAAAATGAATTATTTGTGTGGATAAGTTAATTGCCAAAATTGAAGATGTACACAAATTTCAGAAATCATTTCTACTGACCTTTAAGTTTCATTAAAGAGCCCTATTTTAGATTTAAAATTAGAGATAATCTTCTTTGAAATTATGGTTTGCTACTGTCTCCATTTTATAACTTTAAAATGTTTTGTACTGTTCATGTCAAGGGTGTATTTTCAGATCGCTCCTGACACTGGAAATGTAATCCATGAGTGAGTAGTCGCAGAGTCAGAGAGATCTGCAGTGCAGAAAAGGCTCTTTGATCAAACGTATCTGTGGTGGTCATAAACAGCCATCTAACGACTCTAGTCCCATTTTCCAGCACTTGGCCCATAGCCTTGTATACCTTGGCATCATCAGAATGTATCGAAATACCTTATTAAACAAGGGTTTCTACACCTCCCACCCTCACAGTCACTGAGTTCCAGATTCCTATCACCTTCTGGCTAAGAACATTTTTCTTCACATCTTTTCTAACCCTCCTGCCCCTATCCTCAAATTGTTTTTTTCCCGGTTATTGATGCCTCTATCAGGGGGAAAGATTTTGTCTCCCCCTATGCCCCTCATAATCTGATCCATCTGAAGCCTGTCCCCTTTCAATCTCCCCTGCTCCAAAGAAAACAACCCCAGCATGTTTCATCTCCCTTCATCACTGAAACTCTCCAGCCCAGGCAACATCCTGGTAAATCTCCTTTGCCCCCCTCCAGTGCCATCACATCCCTCCAACAGCTGCATACAACATCCAGCTGTGGCCTAACCAACATTTTGTACAGTAGAGGCATAACCTTCCTGCTCTTGAACTCCATGGCTTGGCCAATAAAGCCAAATATCTCATCTGTCTTTGAAACCACTTTATTTCTTTCCCTTGCTACCTTAAGGGACCAGTGTAAGTGCACAGCGTGGTCCATCTGATCCTCAGTGCCTCCCCGGGTCCTACTGTTCATCGTGTATTCCCTTGCCTTGTTTATCCTGTCCAAGTGCATCACCTCACATTTATCTAGATTGAATTCCATTTAAAAGTATATAAAAACATAAGAACTAGGAACAGGAGTCGGCTGTCTGGCCCTTCAAGCCCACTCCGCCATTCAGTAAGGTCATGGCTGATCTTATCGTGGCCTCAGCTTCACTTACTCACCCTCTAACCATATCCATTAATTCCTCTATTATTCAAAAAAAATCCATCTTAGCCTTAAAAACATTTTCTGAGGAAGCCTCAGCCACTTCACTGGGCAGGAAATCCCATAGATTTACAACCCTCTGGATGAAGAAGCTCCTTCCCAATTCAGTCCTACATCTGCTCCCCCAATTTTAGATTAGATTAGATTCCCTACTGTGGGGAAACAGGCCCTTCAGCCCAACTAGTCCACACTGACCTTCTCAATGGTAACCCACCCAGATCCATTTCCCTCTGACTAATGCACCTAAGGCTATCGGCAATTTAGCATGGCCAATTCACCTGACCTGCACATCTTTGGATTGTGGGAGGAAGCCAGAGCACCCGGAGGAAACCCACGCAGACACGGGGAGAATGTGCAAACTCCCCACACAGACGTCGGCCAAGGCTGGAATCGAACCTGGGAGGTTTGAGGCTATGCCCTCTTGTCCTAGTTTCACCTGTCAGTAGAAACATCCTCTCTACTTCTATCTTAACTATTCTCTTCATAATTCTATATGTTTCTATAAGATCCCCCTCATTCTTCTGAATTCCATGAATATGATCCCAACCTACTCAATCTCTCCTAATGAACCAATCCCTTCAACTCCGGAATCAACCTAATGAGCCTCCTCTGCATCCCCTCCAGTGCCAGTACATCCTTTCTCAAGTAAGAGACCACAACTGCATGCAGTACTCCAGGTGTGGCCTCACCAGCGTCCTGTACAGCTGCAACATAACTTCCCTGTTTTTAAACTCAATCCCTTTAGCAATGAAGGACAACATTCCATTTGCCTCCCTAAATACTGTTGTACCTGCAGACCAACCTTCTGTGATTAGTCAGTTTTGAGAAGATTTGTAGCTCAGGTTGAGGTTCTGGATGTAGGTTTGCTCACTGAGCTGGAAGGTTCATTTGTCGATGTTTTGTCATCATTCTAGGTAACATCTTCAGTGAGCCACCGGACAAAGTATTGCTGATGATTCTTGCTTTTTATTTATATGTTTGGGTTTCTTTGAGTTGGTGATGTCATTTCATGTGGTGATGTCATTTCCTATTCTTTTTCTCAGGGGGTGGTAAATGGGGTCCAAGTCAATGTGTTTGTTGATAGAGTTCCGGTTGGAATGCCATGCTTCTAGGAATTCTCGTGCATGTCTCTGTTTGGCTTGTTTTAGGATGGATACGTTGTCCTCGCCAAAGTGGTGTCCTTCTTCATCTGTATGTAAATATACGAGTGAGAGTGGGTCATGTCTTTTTGTGGTACTTGTTATTCATGTATCCTAGTGGCTAGTTTTCTGCCTGTTTGTTGAATGTAGTGTTTGTCACAATTCTTGCATGGTATTTTGTAAATGACATTGGTTTTACTTGTTGTCTGTAGGGGGTCTTTCGAGTTCATTAGCTGCTGTTTTAGTGTGTTGGTGGGTTCATGGGCTACCGTGATGCCAAGGGGTCTGAGTAGTCTGGCAGCCATTTCAGAGATGTCTTTGATGAAGGGGAGAGTGGCTAGGGTTTCTGGATACATTCTGTCTGCTTGTTTGGGTTTGTTGCTGAGAAATCGGCGGAGTATGTTCATTGGTACCTGTTCTTTTTGAATACACGGTATAGGTGATTTTCCTCTGCTCTGTGTAGTTCCTCTGTGCTGCAGTGTGTGTTGGCTCGTTGAAGTAATGCTCTGATGCAGCTTCGTTTGTGGATTTTGGGACAATTGCTTCTGTAGTTCAATATTTGTGATTCATGCACAAGGACACCCAGGTCCCTCTTCATCGCAGCAATTTGCCCCTCAGCACCCTGTCTACATCCTCCTGTAATCTAAGGCTATCTTCCTCACTACTTCCAATATACCAAATTTTCCATACTACCAATTTTTCATATCATCTGTTGCAAAATCTATACATTCAAGGAATTACACCAATTTTCAATTTCTGGGGTGTCCCGGAAATGTTCCCTAAAATGCTCTGCGAGAAGGCATCCAGTCTCCCCAATGCACCAAGCAACCCCACCGCCCTGTGGCCCAACGTTTCAACTCCCCCTCCCACTCTGCCGAGGACATGGAAGTTCTGGGCCTCCTTCATCGCCGCTCCCTCACCACCCGACGCCTGGAGGAAGAACGCCTCGGAACACTTCAACCCCAGGGCAGCAATGTGGACTTCACCAGTTTCCTCATTTCCCTTCCCCCCCACCTTACCCCAGTTCCAACCTGCCAGCTCAGCACCATCCTCATTACCTGTCCTACCTACATATCCTCCTTCCCACCTATCTGCTCCACCCTCCTCTCTGATGTATCACCTCCATCCCCACCCCCATGCACCTACTGTACTCTTTGCTACCTTCTACCCAGCCCCTCCCTCTCTCATTTATGTCTCCATCCTGGAGGCTCCCAGCCTCATTCCAGATGAAGGGCTTTTGTCCGAAACATTGATTTTCCTGCCCCTCGGATACTGCCTGACCTGCTGTCCTTTACCAGCACCACTCTAATCTTGACTCTGGTCTCCAGCATCTGCAGTCCTCACTTTCGCCAAGATTAGGATTGTTTTTACTGGAGTTCAGACAAATGAAGGGGGGGAATCTCATAGAGACTTACAATAATGGGTGGCACGGTGGCACAGTGGTTAGCACTGCTGCCTCACAGCATCAAGGACCCGCCTCGGGCAACTGCCTGTGTGGAGTTTGCACATTCTCCCCGTGTCTGCGTGGGTTTCCTCCAGGTGCTCCGTTTTCCTTCCACAATCCAAAGATGTGCACGAATTGGCAATGCTAAGTTGCCTGTAGTGTTAGGTTCATTAGTCAGGGGTGAATGTAGGGGAATATATCTGGGTGGGTTGTTCTTTGGAGGGTTGGTGTGGATTTGTTGGGCTGAAGGGCCTGGTTCCGCAGTGTAAGGAATCTAATCTAATCTAATCTTAAAAATTTCTAACAGGACTGGACAGGGTAAATGCAGGAAGGATGTTCCTGATGGTGGGTATGCCCAGAACCAGGGGGCACAGTCTGAGGATTCCTGGTGGACCATTTCGAACGGAGACGAGGAGACATTTCTTCACCCAGAGAGTGGGAAGCCTGGGGCCTTCATTACCACAGGAAGGAGTTGATGCCAAAACATTGAATGTACTCAAGAGGCGGCTAGATATAGCACTTGGGGGTGAATGGGATCAAAGGTTACGGGGAGAAAGCAGGACCAGGTTATTGAGTTGGATGATCAGTCATGATCATGATGAATGGCGGAGCAGGCTCGAAGGGCCGAATGGCCTCTCCCTGCTCCTATCTTCTACGTTTCTATTTTCAGTATGTCGACCTTATCAAACCCCTTCCTAACTCTAAAGGCTGCCAGCTGGTCACTCCTCAGTCTTCACTTTTTGATGGTAGCTAAAATCTCTCCGTTCTAGTGTTATTCTTGTTACTCCATGCAACATCTTCCTCAGTGGCTCAGAGTTGCGAGAGACAGATAACTGTGGTGCCAACTAACAGAAGGGCTGGTTACTATTCACTGTTCAGTAGTTCTTATTGTCATGATGTTTAATGAGAGTTCACTCTGTTTCCGAATTCTCATTTTTCCTCAGCCCCTTCCTGAGAATCTCCTGACCCTATGTCATACATTTTCCAGCAGAGTATCTCTTGGTCATGTGCCATGCAATTGATGGCAGGAAGCCTTGTCTTCTTTGCACAAAAGCAGTTCCCCTGTACATCTGGCTAACCTCTAGTCAGATGTATGTTCTATTGAATTGAACCCTGAACCTCTGCTTTTGTAGTCCTGTTGTGAGCAAAGATATCTAGACGCTTCTTATTTTAACAACAAATGGAATGATAGAATGTTCTTGCTCAAGAATGAGGCCATTCTGCCCATGTCAGCCCCTTTGCTTATTGCAGAGGGTAAGCTGTATGACCAAGTTGAAGAAAATTAGCATAAGGAAGTATTTGTAAACATGGAGGAAGTTATTGTATAGAGAGAACTGGTTCAGAGACTTCTAAAAACAGAGACAGAATGACTAGCTTTGCAAACAACTCCAGTGAGAAGCCAGCACAGGATACAAGAATATAACTGGAGCACAACCTGAGACATTTTCTGACTTCACACACACACATCAAAGTGAACCACCTGTTGCCTGTGCAGGTCAGGAAGTCACAGAGACATGCCATTTTGTTTTATAAACTCACAGTATTTCAGGTGTCTCACAATCCCGAAACATTAAGAAGCTGTTGTGTTTACAGCACTTACCGATCTTATTGAATGCCGTGTGGAAGCAGCCACCACCACTCAGAAAGCCTCCTGCTTAAACAACAACAATTTGCATTCTAAAAGCTCCTCTAAAGCTGGAAAACATACGAACCTGTTGGCGGTTTTGAAGATGTCAAAGAAGTTGATAAAGGGGAGTCAATGTGAAATAACTCCATGAAGGCTGGTAGCCCGTCACCAAGTCACCCTTTATTTACACGTACAGAGTACACGACACTCACCCAGCTAGCTCAGAACCGGCTCCGAGAGTGACCAGAGCCCATGACACCCCTGTTTATCTCTGTCAGCCAGGACTCCTGATTGGACCAGATTAACAGCCCCAGTCAGGAACTCCTATTCTATGAGGTTCACCTGACTGACCCCATTCCAATCACTACGGACATAGTATATGCAGATTTTCAGAAGGCTAAAGTACCCAATAGGTGCTTAGCTGGCCAAATTAAAAGAAGTGTGATTAATGGCAATGTAATGACAGAGATTATGTATTTTTTTAAACAGACAGAAAACAGAGATGGAATAAATTGGTCATTGTCTTATTGGTGGGCTGTGATTATTGTAACACTGTAAGGATCAGTACTTGGGCCCCAGCTGTTCCAATGGTTTGGACCAGGGCAGCAAAGGCTTCTACGTTTATGGATGACACAAGCCTGGGCAGGAATTTGTGCCATGAGAAAGTTGCAAAGTGAGTAAAAGGCATCGAAGTGTTCAATCAGCTATGATCTTATTAAAATGCAGAGCAGACTGGATGGGCTGAATGGCTGACTGCATCCTGTTGTTCCTAAAACCAAGTTGAAAGAAGTGTTATTGGAAAAAATTAAAACTGAGTCACATAAGAAGATATTGCAAAACATGGTCAAATATTGACTGAAGATACAGATTTTTAAAACTGACAGAGAAGTGGCTGAGAACTCTGTGGGGAGCTAGGGAAGTGATTGCTGGGCCTCTTGCTGAGATATTTATATCATCGATAGTCACAGTTGAGATGCCAGAAAATTGGAGGTTGGCTAACATGGTGCTACTGTTTAAGAAGGGTGGTAAGGACAAGCCAGGGAATAATAGACCAGTGAGCCTGACCTCGGTGGTGGGCATGTTGTTGGAAGGAATCCTGAGGGACGGGATGTACATGTATTTGGAAAGGTAAGGACTGATTAGGGATAGTCAGCATAGTTTTGCACGTGGGAACTCATGTCTCACAAACTTGATTGAGTTTTTTGAGGAAGTAACAAAGAGGATTGATGAGGGCAGAGTGGTAGATGTGATCTATATGGACTTCAATAAGGCGTTCGACAAGGTTCCCCAATGGGAGACTGATTAGCAAGGTTAGTTCTCATGGAATACAGGGAGAACTTGCCATTTAGATACAGAATTGGCTCAAAGGTAGAAGACAGAGGGTGTTGGTGGAGGGTTGTTTTTTCAGACTGGAGGCCTGTGACCAGTGGAGTGCCACAAGGATCGATGCTGGGCCCTCTACTTTTTTGTCATTTACATAAATGATTTGGATGTGAGCATAAGAGGTACAGTTAGTAAGTTTGCAGATGACACCAAAATTGGAAGTGTAGTGGACAGTGAAGAGGGTTACCTCAGATTACAGCAGGTTCTGGACCATATGGGCCAATGAGCTGAGAAGTGGCAGATAGAGTTTAATTCAGATAAATGTGAGGTGCTGTATTTTGGGAAAGCAAATCTTAGCAGGACTTATACACTTAATGGTAAGGTCCTAGGGAGTGTTGCTGAACAAAGAGACCTTGGAGTGCAGGTTTATAGCTCCTTGAAAGTGGAGTCGCAGGTAGATAGGATAGTGAAGAAGGTGTTTAGTATGCTTTCCTTTATTGGTTAGGAGTTGGGAGGTCATGTTACGGCTGTACAGAACATTGGTTAGGCCACTGTTGGAATATTGCGTGCAATTCTGGTCTCCTTGTGAAACTTGAAAGGATTCAGAAAAGATTTATAAGGATGATGCCAGGGTTGGAGGATTTGAGCTGGAGAGGCTGAACAGGCTGGGGCTGTTCTCCCTGGAGCTTCGGAGGCTGAAGGTGACCTTATAGAGGTTTACAAAATTATGAGGGGCATGGATAGGGTAAATAGGCAAAGTCTTTTCCCTGGGTCAGTGAGTCCAGAACTAGAGGGCATAGATTTAGGGTGAGAAGGGAAAGATATAAAAGAGACCTATGGGGCAAATTTTTCACACAGAGGGTGGTATGTGTATGGAATGAGCTGCCAGAGGAAGTGGTGGAGGCTGGTACAATTGCAACATTTAAGAGGCATTTGGATGGGTATATGAATAGGAAGGGTTTGGGGGGATATGGGCCAGGTGTTGGCATGTGAGACTAGATTGCGTTGGGATATCTTTTCGGCATGGACAGGATGGACTGAAGAGTCTGTTTCCATGCTGTACATCTCTATAACTCGAAGTGTAGAAACTTAAGGACAGAATTTTGAAGTTTAGGGTCGAGATAGCTGATGGCGTGGCCATTGATAATAGTGGGGTGATGAAAACTGGGTGGCACTGGAGTCCAGAATTAGTCCAGAGCTCCTCAGAGTATAGCTGAATTGGACGAGGTTTGAGAGATTGAAAGGGATGAGGCAATGGAGGGTTTTCTAAACACAGGAGTTTTTTTTATTGGTTCATGAGGTGTGAGTGTCATGGCTGACCCAGCCTTTATTGTCTATCCATGATTCCCTTGGAGTATAGGTGCATCTATGGTGCTGTTAGAGAAGGATTCCCAGGATTTTACTCAGTGCGAGCTCCCATCAGTTCCAATTCCTATTGTCTGACATGTTTGTGCAGCCACAGAATTTATAATCTTTCTGTGTATTTATTTGTATGTACATCTCACATGCCAGGCCAACTTTTATTGCTGCCCCTAATTACCCACTGAACAGTGAAGAGCAGTTAAGAGTCAACCACATTGCCTTGGGTCTGGAGTCACATGTAGACCAGACCAGGTAAGGATGGTAGTTTCTTTCCCTAACATGGTGAACTCGGTGGATTATTCTGGCAATCAATCGTGGTCACCATTAGACTGGCTTTTATATCAGTGACTTCAGTCTGATATGGTGGGATTCAAAACCTCATTCCCATTACATTAGTCTGGGAATCTGGATTACTGATAATGCTCATTCCTGATGATGACTTTATGCTTGATACATTGATTCTCCTGCCCCTTGGATGCTGCCTGACCAGCTGTGCTTTTCCAGCACCACACTCTTGAATCTGGATTACTGGTCTAGTGACATTACCAATAGTACATGGCTGTATGGTTGGTTCAGTTCAGTTGTTGGTCAGTGGTAACTTCAGGATCATGGAGATTTCAGTGATAATGGGCCATCAAACATCAAGGGGGATGTTTAGATTCTATCTTGCTAGAAATGGGCATTACCTGGCACTGGTCTGGTTCAAATTGTGCTTTTTATCGCCCAAGCATGGATATTGTCCAGATCATGCTGCATTTGGACACTAATTACTTCAGTATCTGAGGAATCAAGAATGGTCCTGAACATTGTGCAGTCTTCAGAGAACAACTCATTTTTGACCTGAGGGAAGAGCATTGATGAAGAAACTGAAGGCAGTTGGACTAGGGACACTACTATGAGCAACTCCTGCCACGATGTCCTGGGATTGAGATGACTGACTTCCAATAGCCACAATATCTTACATTTTGCCAGCTGTGACTCCAAAAGAGTTTTCCCCCGATTCTCAATCATTCCTGTTCAGCCAGGGCCCCTTGACTTGGTCAAATTCTGCCTTGACGTCAATTCATTCTCACAGTATGGTTCCGTTGTCTTTGTTTGGACCAAGACTGTGCTGAGGTCTGGCCCTGGTGAAATCCTAACTCTGCATCTATGAGCAGCTTATTACTGAGCAAATATCACCTTAAAGCAATGTTGGTGATCCTTTGCTAACACTTTAATGCATGTGGTAGTAGACAGGTTGTTTACAGTGAACAGGCCACACCTGGGCAATTTCTGCATTGCCAATGTTGTAGCTGACTCATAGCTCGGAGCATGACTAATTCTGGACGACAAATTTTCCCCACTATTGCCAGGATGTATTCAGAGTCCACAATCTTTGCATTATCCAGTCTCTTCAGCGATTTCTTAACCGACAGGTGGAGTGAACTGAATCACTCCAGATTGGCATCTGTCTTATTAGAAACCTCAAACTGTGATGAAGATTGTGGTTAGCACTGCTGCCTCACAGCGCCAGAGACCCGGGTTCAATTCCCAACTCAGGCGACTGACTGTGTGGAGTTTGCGCATTCTCCCCGTGTCTGCGTGGGTTTCCTCCGGGTGCTCCAGTTTCCTCCCACAGTCCAAAGATGTGCGGGTCAGGTGAATTGGCCATGCTAAATTACCCATAGTGTTAGGTGTAGGGGTATGGGTGGGTTGCACTTCGGTGGGTCAGTGTGGACTTGTTGGGCCGAAGAGCCTGTTTCCATACTGTAAGTAACCTAAACAAGATGGATCGTCCAATTGGTGTTTCTCGCAGAAGATGAATGCAAATTCTTCAGCATTGTCTTTCGCACTGATGTACTGGGCTCCCCTTCATCGAAGATGGGGATATTTGTGGAGCATCCCTCTCCTGTCCCTGAAACTCCCTTTTCCCTTTTTGGAGTTTTAATTCTAACAGCTGCTGCTCCAGTTTTATGGAGCATCATCTGTTCCATCATCCTCAGTCTCTGGGTCTAGATATTCAGCAACTGTTTTATAATTTCTCTTTTTCTGGCTTTCAGGCAGAAATTCCTCTCTAAAGGCTGAGTTATCACATTACTTCCAAGGTTTCCAAAAGAAATACTTAAATTTTTTCATAATTTGTTCTGTTCTGCTGTATTAAAACGTTAAGATTAAACATAGACACCTTTGAATCTTTAATACCTTATCTCAAATACATGAATAGGAAACCTGATTTGGAGATGCCGGTGTTGGACTGGGGTGTACAAAGTTAAAAATCACACAACACCAGGTTATAGTCCAACAGGTTTAATTGGAAGCACTAGCTTTCAGAGCGACGCTCCTTCATCAGGTGATCAGGAGTGTCGTTCCAAAAGCTAGTTGCTTCCAATTAAACCTGTTGAACTATAACCTGGTGTTGTGTGATTTTTAACTATGGATGAAAGGTTTAGAAGGATATGGGCCAAGTGAAGGGAAACGGGGTTAGTGTGGATGGACGTTTTGGTCAGCATGGACCAGTTTGGGCTGAAGAGCCTGTCTTTGCGTTGTAGGACTCTATGACCATTTCGCAGTTGTCCGGTTTCTTGAGCAGCGATAAAAGTTGTTGAATTTAAGTTATCCAAGAATGATGATGTTTCTAATTTGCTTTTCCACTGGCAGTGGTTTCTGTGACTGAGCCAGAGAGAGGCTGAGAGAGCAGCAAGGGCTTCCAGTATATTTACTGTTGTCAGTCCACAGTGCTAGATCCCCCTTTCCTTTCTCAAAGGCCTTTGGTGATGAGCCATCCTATTACAGATTCTGCTGTCTGAGCCATTAGAATACAGAACATAGAACATAGAATATCACAGTGCAGTACAGGCCCGTCAGCTCTCAATGTTGCAATGACCTGTAAAGCCAATCTGAAGCCCATCTAATCTACAATGTACCATTATTATCCATATATACGTCCAATGCCCATTTAAATGCTCTTAATGTTGCCGGGTCTACTGCTGTTGCAGGCAGGCCATTCCACATCTTTCTGAGTAAAGAAACTATCTCTGATATTTGTCCTAAATCTGTCACCCCTCAATTTAAAGCTATGTCCCCTCATGTTAGCCTTCATCATCTGAGGAAAAAGGCTCTCTCTATCCACCCTCTCTCACCCTCTGATTATCTTCTATGTCTTGAATAAGTCACCTCCCAGCCTTCTTCTCGAACAAAAACAGCCTCAGTTCCCTCAGCCTTTCCTCGTAAGACCTTCCCTCCATACCAGGCACCATCCGAGTAAATCTCCTCTGAAACCTTTCCAAAGCTTCTTAATCCTCCCTATAATGCGGTGACCAGAACTGTACACAATACTCCAGATGCGGCTTTACCAGTGTCTTATACTGCTGAAGCATGACCTCTTGGATCTGAAGCTCATTCCCTCTCCCAATAAATGCCAACACTCACACCAAATGCCTTGTTAACAACTCTATCAACCTGGGTGGCAGCTTTCAGGGATTTATGCACCTGGACATCAAGATTTTGTTGTTTATCTACACTGCCAAGAATTTTACCATTAGCCCAGTACTCTGCATTCCTGTTACTTCTTCCTCACACCTTTCCGCATTAAACTCCATTTGGCACCTCTCAGCCCAGCTCTGCATCTTATCTATGTCCCTCTGTAACCTGCAACATCTTTCGGCACTATCCACAACTCTGCCTAGCTTAATGTCATCTGCAAATTTACTAGCCCAGATCATTTATAAAAATGACAAACGGCAGTGGCCCTTAAATAGATCCTTGTGGCACACTATTGGTAACAGAGCTCCAGGATGAACATTTCCCATCAACCACCACCCTCTGTCTTCTTTCAGCTAGCCAATTTCAGATCCGAACCACTAAATCACCCTCAATCCCGAAATTCCATATTTTGTTCAATAGCCTACCGTGTGGAACCTTATCAAACGCCTTACTGAAATCCACATATACCATATCAACTGCTTTACCCTCATCCACCTGTTTTCTCACCTTCTCAAAGAACTTAATAAGGCTAGTGAGGTATGACCCACTCTTCACAAAACCACATTGACTATCCCTAATCAAATTATTCCTTTCCAGATGATGATAAATCCTATCTCTTATAACCTTTTCCAAAACCTTACCCACAACAGGAGTGAGGCTCACTGGCCTATAATTACCAGGGTTGTCCTGATTCCCCTTCTTAAACAAGGCAACAGTATTTGCTATCCTCCAGTCCTCTGGCACTACTCCCATCAACAATGATGACCTAAGATCAAAGCCAAAGACTCTGCAATCTCCTCTCTGACTTCCCAGAGAATCCTAGTATAAATTCCATTCATCCCAGGGTTCCTACTTATTTTCAGATCTTCCAAAATTGCTAAAAACTCCACTTTGTCAACCTGCAATCCCATCTAATCCCGTAGCCTGTATCTCTGTATTCTCACTAACATTGCCCTTTCCAATATGAATACTAATGAAAAGTATTCATCAAGCACTTTCTTATGTCCTCAGATTCCACACACAACTTCCCACTATTGTCTTTGATTGGCCCTAATCCTATTCCAGTCATTCTTTTATTCCTGATATACCTATAGAAGGCTTTAGGGTTTGCCTTGATCCTATCCGCCAACAACATCTCATTTCCCCTCCTGGCTCTTCTTAGTCCTCTCTTTAGGTTTTCTCTGGCTAACTAAAAACTCTCAAGCCCCCTAACTAAGCCTTCACGTCTCATCCTCACATAAGCCTTCTTTCTTCCTCTTGACAAGAGCTTCAACTTCTTTCATAAACCACAGTTCCCACGCTCAACAACTTCCTCCCTGCCTGACAGGTACATATTTATCAAGGACATGCAGTAGCTGTTCCTTGAATAAGCTCAAGTATCTCCACCCCCTGCAGTTTCCTTCCCCATTGTAAATCTTGCCTAAGTGCATCATAATTGCCTTTCCCCCAGCTATAACTCTTGCCCTGTGGAATATACTTATCACTGCCAATTGCTATTGTAAACATAACTGAACTATGGTCACTAGCACCAAAGTGCTCGCCTACCTCCAAATCTAACACCTGGCCGGGTTCATTCCCTATTACCAAATTCAATTTGGCATCTCAACTTGTTGGTCTGTCTGCATACTGTGTCAGAAAACCCTCCTACATACATTGAGCAAAAACTAACCCATCTAAAGTACATGAATTGGAGTATTCCCAGTCAATATTTGGGAAGTTAAAGCCCCCATAACAACTCCCCAGTTACTCTCGCTCCTATCCAGAATCATCTTTACTATCCTTTCCTCTACATTTCTGGAACAATTCGGAGGCGTATAGAAAACTCCCTTTCTTGTTTCGAATCTCAGCCCAAACTACCTCAGTTGACATATCCTCAAACGTTATCTCAGCAGCTGTAATACTGTCCTTGACTAACAAAGCCACACCTCTCCCTCTTTTACCATCTTCTCTGTTCTCACTGAACCATGTAAATTCCAGAACCTGCAACAACCATTTGTGTCCCTGCTCTATCCATGTCTCTGAAATGGCCACAACGTTGAAATCCCATGTACCAACCCATGCTGCAAGTTCACCCACCTTATTCTTGGTGCTCCTGGCGTTGAAGTAGACACATTCCAAACCAACAGCTATTGTTTCATTCAACAGCTTTTCATCTCTCAATGTGTGAATTTGTTAAGCAAATATGATATTACGATTTCAGCTGGTGTTCTCCTAGACTGGTCAGATCCTGGAACGCAACTTGGTTTAACAGAAACAAAAAACGGAAGTCACTGGAAAGCACCCAATGACCTTTCGTAAGGACTGGACCCGAAATGTTAACTGCTGCAAGACCTGCTGAGCTTTTCCAGAAATATATGTTTTTGTTTCTGATTTACAGCATCCGCAGTTGTTTCAGTTTTTGGTTTGAGAGAACTTTTTTTGGTTAGTTCGTTAATATGATGCATAGTCAATGAAATGCATTTACAAAGAACTCCAGATTTTATTTAACAATAAGCTTATTACACAAAAGAAGACTTTAAAAAAGCTGTCTAAATGAAGTAGACAGTTAGCAGGGTCTAAAATGCACAATAAATCTGTTTGCCAGATTTTCAGAACTGACACAAATCTCAAGAAATTACCACTCCCCAACGTATTTTAATATTTTTATGTTTCTATTTAACTAACTCCAGGTTTTGTGCCATGGAGTGTTGAAAAAATCAATGACTCCTTTTCAGTTCCACTGACATGAATGTCTCATAAATCTGAGAGTCTCAACTTACTCAGCTCTAACGACCTGCAGATTGCGAACCAGCCTTCCTGGTTTGGGAGCTTAACAAACTAAACCCCATTGCTGAGGTAAGGGTTCCCTGAGCTGCAGTGAACTCCCTCCAGGAGAGTAACTAAATGTCCTTCTGAACTCAACTCTGCTGTCTTATAAACTAACTTAAAATCATGCTCAATCCTAGATCCTTCTGAACTGACCAACAGTATAAACAACTTTCCATTAAAATCACGTAAGTCTGTTGTGACCTGCTTTCTGACAAATATTACAAGAGACAATTGACAATAGTTGCAGGAGTAGGCCATTCGGCCCTTTGAGGCAGCACCACCATTCATTATGATCATGGCTGATCACCCACAATCAGTATCCTGTTCCTGCCTTATCCCCATAATCCTTCATTCCACCGTCTTTCAGAGCTCTATCCATCTCTTTCTTGAAAGTTTGCAGAGACTTGGCCTCCACTGTCTTCTGGGGCAGAGCATTCCACACACCCACCACTCTCTGGGTGAAAAGGTTTCTCTTCAACTCTGTTCTCAATGGCCTACCCCTTATTTTTAAACCATGTCCTCTGGTTCTGGACATCAGCAGAAACATGCTTCCTGCCTCCAGAGTGCGCATGGCGGTGATTGCTCTGATATTACTGCACCTCCATAGGATGGGGAGTGTAATGAGAATCTGGTAATTGATATGAACAGTATCCATTCTACACAAGGATACAGAGACTTAGAGTCATAGAGATGTACAGCATGGAAACAGACCCTTCGGTCCAACCCGTCCATACCGACCAGATATCCCAACCCAGTCTAGTCCCACCTGCCAGCACCCGGCCCATATCCCTCCAAACCTTTCCTATTCATATACCCATTCCTCTTAAATATTGCAATTGTACTAGCCTCCACCACTTCCTCTGGCAGCTCATTCCATACACGTACCACCCTCTGGTCCCTTTTATATCTTTCCCCTCTCATCCTAAATCTATGCCCTCTAGTTCTGGACTCCCCGACCCCAGGGAAAAGACTTGTCTATTTATCCTATCCATGCCCCTCATAATTTTGTAAACCTCTATAAGGTCACCCCTCAGCCTCCGACTCTCCAGGGAAAACAGCCCCAGCCTGTTCAGCCTCTCCCTGTAGCTCAGATCCTCCAACCCTGGCAACATCCTTGTAAATTTTTTCTGAACCATTTCAAGTTTCATAACATCTTTCCGATAGGAAGGAGACCAGAATTGTACACAATAGTCCAACAGTGGCCTAACCAATGTCTGTACATCCACAACATGACCTCCCAACTCCTGTACTCAATACTCTGACCAATAAAGGAAAGCATACCAAACGCCTTCTTCACTATCCTATCTACCTGCGACTCCACTTTCAAGGAGCTATGAACCTGCACTCCAAGGTTTCTTTGTTCAGCAACACTCCCTCGGACCTTACCATTAAGTGTATAAGTCCTGTTAAGATTTGCTTCCCCAAAATAAAGCATCTTGCATTTATCTGAATTAAACTCCATCTGCCACTTCTCAGCCCATTGGTCCATCTGGTCCAGATCCTGGTGTAATCTGAGGTAACCCTCTTCGCTGTCCACTACACCTCCAATTTTGGTGTCATCTGCAAACTTACTAACTGTACCTCTTATGCTCGCATCCAAATCATTTATATAAATGACAAAAAGTAGAGGGACCAGCACCGATCCTTGTGGCACTCCATTGGTCACAGGCCTCCAGTCTGAAAAACAACCCTCCACCACCATCTTCTGTCTTCTATCTTTGAGCCAGTTTTAGATCTAATTGGCTAGTTCTCCCTGTATTCCGTGAGATCTAACCTTGCTAACCAGTCTCCCATGGGGAACCTTGTCAAACGCCTTACTGAAGTCCATATAGGTCACATCTACCGCTCCGTCCTTATCAATCCTCTTTGTTACTTCTTCAAAAAACTCAATCAAGTTTGTGAGACATGATTTCCCATGCACAAAGCCATGTTGACGATCCCTAATCAGTCCTTGCCTTTCCAGATACGTGTACATCCTGTCCCTCAGTATTCCCTCCAACCACTGACGTCAGGCTCACCGGTCCATAGTTCCCTGGCTGGTCCTTAACACCTTTCTTAAACAGTGGCACCACGTTAGCCAACTTCCAGTCTTCCGGCACCTCACATGTGACTATCGATGATACAAATATCTCAGCAAGAGGCCCAGCAATCACTTCTCTAGCTTTCCCCAGAGTTCTATGGTACACCTGATCAGGTCCTGGGGATTTATCCACCTTTATGCGTTTCAAGACATCCAGCACTTCCTCCTCTGTAATATGGACATTTTGCAAGATGTCACCATCTATTTCCCTACAGTCTATATCTTCCATGTCCTTTTCCACAGTAAATACTGATGCAAAATACTCATTTAGTATCTTCCCCCACCTCCTGCGGCTACACACAAAGGCTGCCTTGCTGATCTTTGAGGGGCCCTATTCTCTCCCTAGTTACCCTTTTTCCTTAATATATTTGTAAAAACCCTTTGGATTCTCCTTAACTCTATTTGCCAAAGCTATCTCATGTCCCCTTTTTGCCCTCCTGATTTCCCTCTTAAGTGTACTCCTACTGCCTTTATACTCTTCTAAGGATTCACTCGATCTATCCTGTCTATACCTGACATATGCTTCCTTCTTTTTCTTAACCAAACCCTCAATTTCTTGCATCATCCAGCATTCCCTATACCTACCAGCCTTCCCTTCCACCCTGACAGGAATATACTTTCTCTGGATTCTTATTATCTCATTTCTGAAGGCTTCCCATTTTCCAGCCATCCCTTTTCCTGTGAACATCTGCCCCCAATCAGCTTCTGAAAGTTATTGCCTAATACCATCAAAATTGGCCTTTCTCCAATTTAGAACTTCAACTGTTAGATCTGGTGTATCCTTTTCCATCAGTATTTTAAATCTAATAGAATTATGGTCGCTGGCCCCAAAGTGCTCCCCCTCTTACACCTCAGTCACCTGCCCTGCCTTATTTCCCAATAAGGCAATTTCCATTCTCTAGTAGGTACATCCACATACTGAATCAGAAAATTTTCTTGTACCCATTTAACAGATTCCTCTCCATCTAAACCCTTAACACTATGGCAGTCCCAGTCTATGTTTGGAAAAGTAAAATCCCCTACCATAACCAGCCTATTATTCTTACAGATAGCTGAGATCTCCTTACAAATTTGTTTCTCAATTTCCTTTTAATATTAGGGGTCTGTAATACAATCCCAATAAGGTGATCATTCCTTTCTTATTTCTCAGTTCACCCAAATAACTTCCCTGGATGTATTTCCAGGAATATCCTCCCTCAGCACAGCTGTAATGCTGTCCCTTATCAAAAAAGCTACTCCCCCTCCTCTCTTGCCTCCCTTTCTATCCTTCCTGTAGCATTTCTATCCTGGAACATTCAACTGCCAGTCCTGTCCATCCCTGAGCCATGTTTCTGTAATTGCTATGATATCCCAGTCCCATGTTACTAACCATGCCCTGAGTTAATCTGCCTTCCCTGTTAGGCCTCTTGCATTGAAATAAATGCAGTTTAGTTTATCAGTCCTACCTTGTCACTGCCTGCCCTGCCTGTTTGACTCGCTTCTGTTCTCAACTGTACCAGTCTCAGATTGATCTCTTTCCTCACTATCTCCCTGGGTCCCCCCCCCCACCTTACTAGTTTAAATCCTCCTGAGTAGCTCTAGCAAATCTCCCTACCAGTATATTAGTCCCCTTCCAATTTAGGTGCAATCCATCCTTCTTGTATAGGTCACTTCTATCCCAAAAGAGATTCCAATGATCCAAAAATGTGAATCCTTCTCCCATACATCAACTCCTCAGCCATGCATTCATCTGCTCTATCCTCCTATTCCTGCCCTCACTAGCTCGTAACACTGGAAATAATCCAGATATTACTACTCTTGAGGACATCCTTTTTAAATTCCTGCCTAACTCTCTGTAATCTCCCTTCAGAATCTCAACCTTTTCCCCTCCTATGTCTTTGGTTCCAAGGTGTACAATGACCTCATGCTGGCCCCTCTCCCCCGTGAGAACATTCTGCACCCTCTCTGAGACATCCTTGATCCTGGCACCAGGGAAACAACACACCATTCTGATTTTTCGCTGCTGGCCACCGAAACATCTGCCTGTTCCTCTAACTACAGAATCCCCTAACACAATTGATCTCTTGGAAGCCGACGTACCCTTCGTTGCATTAGAGCCAGTCTCAATACCAGAACCTTAGTTGTTCGTGCTACATTCCCCTGACAATCCATCATCTCCCTATATTTCCAAAACAGCATACTTATTTGAAATGTGGATAGCCACAGAAGACTCTTGCACTAACGGCCTATCTCTCTTACCTTTCCATTAGTTAACCCAGTTATTAGATTACTTACAGTGTGGAAACAGGCCCTTCGGCCCAACAAGTCCGCACCGACCCGCCGAAGCGCAACCCACCCATACATATACCCCTTACCTAACACTACGGGCAATTTAGCATGGCCAATTCACCTGACCCGCACATCTTTGTGACTGTGGGAGGAAACCGGAGCACCCGGAGGAAACCCACGCAGACACGGGGAGAACGTGCAAACTCCACACAGTCAGTCGCCTGAGGCGGGAATTGAACCCAGGTCCCTGGCGCTGTGAGGCAGCAGTGCTAACCACTGTGCCACTGTGCCGCCTTATGTGGATGTATCTGTGACTTTTTCTCTCTCCTATAATTGCCATCCATCACACACCATTGCTGTTGCAAATTCTTCATTGCCTCAGTCTCTCCAGCCGATCCATTCGATCTGGTAGGATTTGCAACCAACAGCATTTATTGCAGATATATTCCACAGTAACCTGTAAACTCTCCTTAAACTCCCACATCTGACAAGAATCACATATCACTCTACTTAAGGTCATTTTTGCTCCTTCACAATCTACAGACCTAGAAAATAATACTGTCTTATTTTTCTACAAAACATTGCCCCAGGTTAAATTAATAGTCGTGGCTTATATTTTAAGTTCAATCAAGAGACTTATCTCCAAAAACATATAATCAAGAAAGAACCCACTGTACTGACTAATACAGCCTTTCTCTTGGACAGATTTAAAACAACAATTAACTTTTCTGATTCTGTGCTGTGAACTTCACCCAACAGTTCCTCCAAGATTAGTTGTGAATTTCACTGTTAATTTTCCCAGATGCACTCCGATGTCCAGCGACACATGAATTCAAAAACAGCAAAGGCAGTAACTGTGCAGGTTCACTGTGGTGTCAATTTCTCTCTCTCTCTCTCCCCTGCACTAACCTGACCACGTGCTTCCTTTGTCTGTTCTTCTCCCTTTTAAAAGTGCTGTTGTTTTGACCTTTTTTCCCCAAAGTTCCAAAACAACGCAATAGCATATAAAACAGTAATTGTTCCTGGAAATCACCTCCAGCCCCTAAAATACTTCAAAAAAGGAGCAGCTGTTACAGCCAGAAATTTCTCCCGTCCCTTCTGATGGGAAGAATTCCTGTAACACGGGAGGAACAATTTGACCCTTTCTGTGTGTGTCAGCTCTTTAAAAGAGCCCATTGCTCTTTTCCTGTAACACTGCTTTAGCTTTTTTTGAAAGGTATTTATCACTTTTCTTCTCTGAACCATCTCTAAATGCATGGAAAATAAGATTCTCTTCGTCTGCACACTTGATCCTTTTGCCAATTATTTCCAATCTGGATCCTCCTGTGCTTTTCTTATTCACTTGTCAGGACATTGGCGTTGCTGGCTGGGCCCAGTATTTATTGCCTGTCTCTAGTTGCCCCCCCCCCCCCACCCTTGAGAAGGTGGGGGTGAGCTGCCTTCTTGAACCGCTGCAGTCCATGTGCTGTGGGTAGACCCACAATGCCCTGAGGGAGGGAATTCCAGGATTGTGGACAGTCACCCAGTGACAGTGAAGGGACAGTGATATATGTCTAAGTCAGGATGGTCAGTGGCTTGGAGGGGAACTTGCAGGGGGCAGTGTCCCCATCTATCGGTTGCTGTTGTCCTTCTAGATGGAGGTGGTTGTGGATTCAGAAGGTGCAGTCTGAGGACCTGTGGTGAATTTCTGCAGTTCCTCACCACGACCAATCTTCTACTCACTACTAACTCTTGCTATTTATTTTATCCCATCAGAAACTTTCATAATTTTGAACATCTCATTCAAATCTCCTCTTAACCTTCTTTGTCCCAGGGCGAGCAATTCCAATTTCTCTCTCTTTTTCCATCTCACCGAGCTCCCTATCTCTGGTGCCCTTCTAGTCAATCTCCTCAGCATTCTGTCTGGAGCTTTTCAGATGCACGTAGACGTTTAACTCTCAATGTTGCAGTGCTCTGAATGACTCTGTCCTCTCTGTGGGGAACTGCATTGAACCAGCAGCAGCAGCAGGTTAGAGAAACCTAGAACTTTACATGATGTCTGGTTTCCTGCCATTCTATTTAGGCAGCTCTAACCTTGTGTGTAGCAAAGGTCCATTCTAACCCTGGGTTGTGAGGAGGTCAGAGGCGGCTGTCTGAGGCAGACCCTGAACATTATAAAGCATTTTAGTTCCAGCCAGACTAGGAAGTGGCTAGAAATAGAGCTGGAGCTTCTGGGTGACTGACAGGGTCAGGCTCTGGCTGTATGGTGTTAGGGTGGGGGGGAAGCCTGGTGCTGAGAGAGGGGTGTGAGCCTGTCTCCTGCTGCAGCTGCTGGCACTCACTGTCTCAGTCCCTGCGCCTCTCTGCCACCGACAAGCTGTGATCACAGCGTCCCGAGTTCGATACCAGAACTGCAGTCCTCCCCTCTCCAGCTCACACTAGCTCTGTCTCAAGGTACCTAGTGCTCTGTTACTGAAGGCTTGGAGGGGAGGGGAGAGGATGCCAGACAGAGGTCTGGAGGCAGCTTGAGAGTGTCGCCGCCTTCGCTGAGGGGAGGGGAGGGGGGGGGGGGGGGGGGGAGTGAGTATCTGAAAGAAGTGGAGAGTCAAGCAGGGGACTGGATCTGAGCAGCGTGCACAACTAACAGGTGTTAGCCCCAGCTCCTGGGAGCCTGGCTTGGTGGAGGTGCAGCAATGCAGAATTAACTTGCCCGCTTCCCGAGGACTGCCCGAGGCACTGGGGTGCTCGTTGCAGAGGACAGTTGGCGATGGCTCATTGTGATCAGTGGACAGGAAGGAATGCTCAATCTCCAGCACCCAGCCCTGATTTACACTGACTAACCGCGAGCCCTCCTGTCTCCTGCAACAGATTAATCTTCTCGCTGTTTCAACGACCATGCGATGGTGATTTAAACAAAAAACCCGAGCTGCTGCTGCTGCAGACTGCTTTGGAGATCAGGATTCTTCCTCTCTCTGTATCTGTTGCAAATCTCCCTTTTTTTTTAAAGTTAATTTTTTATTTTAACGCCGTTACAATGGCTGCTGCTATCGCCAGTTCTCTTATCAGACAGAAAAGACTGGCCAGAGAACAGAGAGACAGATCGCTCCCGTCTAAACGCATCAGTAGCCCCAGTAAAAGCAAAGGGATTTGTGAGAGACACTGGTTTGCTGTGTTTTCCAAAGTCAGGATTTTTGGCTTGAAGAAACGCCGCAGGAGGCGCCCAGGTTTGCTGCTTATTTGATTTAGCTTTTAATTTTGGCTTTTTTATTAAGAGAAAACATTCTTTATTTTCCAAACCGTAGGCACTGACCTCCAACCAGGTATGTCGCTTTCGCCTGCTTCTGAATGCCTTGCAGTCATTTGGTTTAAAGTTGCATTTTTTTTATGTTTACACGGATCTTTTGGAATGTCTGAGCCCACCCTGGGTCAGCTCCAGAATCTGATGCTCATACTTCTGCTGCAAAGAGACAAACACTGTGCGGGCAATGAGATTTGGAACACGCACACAGTTTCTGTCATTCCTCCTTTACAATCCGGGAGACGCATTCCTGCCTTCAAAATTATATTCAACAATCACACAGGGAGGGGGAAAAAAATCCCCAACAGCATCGAGTAAAATGACCAGGGCTTTTGGCTGAAACTTGAATTAAAAAAAAGCCATCGAGACATCTTCAAACAATGAGATGGGTGTGTGGGTGGGTGTGTGTGTCTGGGGGTTGAGGGGTGCTTTCCCAGAAAGAGTAGAAAAATCCAGACACCAAACCATCAGGAGAAAGATGAGGCTGATTGGGAATGGGATCATCGCTGGGTTTTTGCTGGTCACAGTCTTCAGTGAAATGGCCAAAAGGAATGGGCACTTGCTAGACTCCATGGGCATGATTTGGGGTGGTTAGCACTGCTGCCTCCCAGCACCAGGGACTCAGGTTTGATTCCACCCTCGGGCAGCTGTCTGTGTGGAGTTTGCACATTCTCCCCGTGTCTGCCTGGGTTTCCTCCGGGTGCTCCAGTTTCCTCCCACATTCCAAAGATGTGCAGGTCAGGTGAATTGGCCATGCTAAATTGCCCATAGTGTTAGGTGTATTAGTCAGAGGGAAATGGGTCTGGGTGGGTTGCTCTTCGGAGGGTTGGTGTGGACTTGTTGGGCCGAAGGGCCTGTTTCCACACTGTAGGGAATCTAATTGTGAATAGTTTGTATTTACTAATACTGTGCATCCCTGAGATTTACTCAGCTCTGTCATTAACCACATAGACAAGGCAGTGTTCTTTTGCGGTTTCTCAATTGCACTCCTTTGTTTCAGCTAATGATTACTCCCACCACCCTCGGAGACATTGAGTGGCTGCATTTAGACAGTGCCAGGTTTGCTGGGGTGTGGAGCCCACTCCCATCAGGTCCACATTACAGCTTGGGGAGGGTCTGCAGGTTGAAGATGGAGCCTCCTGGTCTCTGCTCTGCTCGAGAACCTCTCGTCCCTCATGGGAGAGAGGTCAGTTGTTCAGGGAGTCCTTTCCAAAGTGAAATAGAGGAGCAGGCTGTCAGATTGGCAGCAATGTTGATGTGTAACTGTACAGTACAGCGCCGATGAACATTTCCTGGGAAAGTTTCCAATTCTGCACTGTGGTTTGCTTCAGAGAAAGAGAGAGAGAGAGAGAGAGCTTATAGGGGTCTTTAGGGGTTAAAAGTCTTCACAAAACACTTATTACTCTCAGACATTTTTGAGAATTTTTCAATCATTTTAATTAAACTTTGGAGGAAAATGGTCTTAAGAAAGAGATGATCAGATTTTAATTAAGTTTCAGCAATACTGGTCAAGTTTTATTCGAATATTTAGGCTTATCCTGTTGCTCTATCGGAACCAACCTCTTTTTTTAAATATAAACTGAAAACTGCAGGTGCTGTAAATCAGAACCAAAACAGAAACTGCTGGAAAAGCTCAGCTGGTCTGGCAGCATCTGTGGAGAGAAATCAGAGTTTTCAAATCAGGTCGAGTGACCTTTTCTCAGAACTTGTAACACCATTTCTGCTTTTGTTTCTCTTTTTTAAGTGCCCTGTGTCAATCCGTCAGAAGTTACAGTCAGATAGAAAGTGAGAAGTCTCCTTTTACCATCACTGACCAGTCTCAAATATTCATAATCTGAAAGAATCAGTTTGTCAAATGTGCAATGTTGGAGAGTTTGTACATTCACCAAAGATCATTAGATAGCACCTTCCAAACCCACAACAACTTCAGTCTAGGACAAGGGCCGCAGATACCTGGGAACATCACCTCATGCAAATTTCCCTCCGAGCCACTCACCATCCCGACTTTGAAAAATAGCACCGTTCCTTCAGCACCGCTGGGTCAGAATCCTAGAAATTCCTCCCTAAGGGCATTGGGGGTCAACCTACAGCACATGGACAGAAGTGGTTCAAGAAGGCAGCTCTCCCCCACCTTCTCAAGGGGGCAACTAGGGACAGGCAACAAAAATGCTGCATAGCCAGACTTGCCCATATCCCATAAGGGAATAAATAATAATAGAAGGAGAGAGAATTGTGTTTAACTGAGGTTGTGTGTCAGTTGAATGTTCTGAGCACAGTTACAACCACCATTTAATTTGGGTGGCCACCGCCATTTCTGTGAGGAAAGTTATTACCCTGTGTGTGGTTGGGCTCTGTCTTTAATTCTGAGGATATTCACTGGGGATTGCTGACATCATTCTGAAAAGGTATCTGCTATATGCATGCCAGGAAGGTATATAGCGTTTGGGAGTACCATCTATTTTAATAACATATCATCCATCATAACAGAAACTAGAAATATATTCACAAATGAATTCCCTCTCTGCAGATGCTGGAAATCTAAAACAACATGCATGGTGGCACAGTGGTTAGCACTGCTGCCTCACAGCGCCAGAGACCTGGGTTCAATTCCTGCCTCAGGTGACTCTCTGTGTGGAGTTTGCACATTCTTCCTGTGTCTGCGTGGGTTTGCTCCAGTTTCCTCTTGCAATCCAAAAATGTGCAGGTTAGGCTAAATTGCCTGTAGTGTTAGGTGTAGGGGAATGGGTCTGGGTGGGTTGCGCTTTGACAGGTCGGTGAGGTCTTGTTGGGCCGAAGGGCCTGTTTCCATACTGTAAGTAATCTAATTTAAAAAAAACACAGAAAATGCTGGAGAAACTCAGCAGGTCTGGCAGCATCTGTAGAGAGACAGCGTTAATATTTTGAATCTAGAAAGACTCTTATGATCTGAAGAAGAGTCTCACTGGACTCGAAATGTTAACTCTTTATTTCTCTCTCCACAGGTGCTGCCAGACTCTCTCTAAGTACTTTTCAACAATGTAATGTCTTGTTTCCTTTATGTTTGCATGTAATCTTAAAGGCAGATCACAGTTCCAGAAACTCTCCCAAACGGGGGTTAATGCAGTCAATATTTTCCTCAGAATTTCAAATGAATGGACTTGCTGAGAATGTTCAAATTTTGTGACTTGCTCCAGTTTTACAGAAGGTTATAACATTTGAGGTAGAGAGTGTAGAGGTCCTAGAATGAGTGTGCAGATGAGGCACTGGTTTCATTTTGCCTGCCTTTTCATGATTCTGGATTTTGAGTCAATGGGAAGTGGAACCCTGAAGCCCCTATGATAGTTGGGATGCTGTTTCCTCAGCCCAAAGCCAACTAATAGAGAGTTTCATTTCTGTTTCAGAGCCTCAGCTTAAAGGTATCGTAACAAAGTTATACAGCAGGCAAGGATACCACCTGCAGTTACAGCCAGATGGCGTTATCGATGGGACAAAGGAAGAAGGCAGTAGTTACAGTAAGTAACACGATGTTAATTAATATTCTGTGTATACTACTGTTAAATGTCATCACTTCCTTCCGAGGTAATTTAAATGTTCTCAATGAAACATAACTTCAACATAATATTGCGTAATTCTAAATTGATTAGGAGTATCCAGAATCATAGAATCCTGACAATGTGGAAGCAAGCTATTTGGCCCATCAAGTCCACACCTCCCTCTGACTGAGCATCCCACCCCACCCCTATAACCCTGCATTTCCCACAGCCAATCCACCTGATCCGCACGTCTTCAGATTGTGGGAGGAAGCTGGAGCACCCGGAGGAAACCCACGCAGACTCGTGGAGAATGTGCAAACTCTACACGGACAGTTACCCGAGGTTGGAATCAAACCCGGGTCCCTGACACCGTGAGGCAACAATGCTAACCACTGAGCCGCTGTGCCACCCATGGATATATTGTTTATGGGGAAACTTGTATAAGGTTAATTTGCTGGAGTGTTTTTGAAGAAGGAACAGAGAGGATTGATGATGGTATTATTGTTGATATGGTGTATGAAGGGAGATGGTTGGTGGTGTACCATGAATATCGCGGGAGTTTGTCATTCAGAATCCTAAGCTGGGGACATGAGTTTGAATCCCACTGTAATAGATGGTGAAACTGAAACCCAATAAAAATTGAAACTATAAAGTGAACCTGATGGTGACCACGTAATCATTTGTTGTCAATGTTCTTGTTGGAAGGAAATCTGACGTCCTTACCTGGTCTGGCTGACTCTAGGTCTGTGATTCACTCTTTACTGGATACAGTGGATGCTGGCGTAGCCAGTGGCACATTCAGCTGATGAATTTTTTAAAAAGTATAGACTTCCAAAAGGCATTCAATACAATGCCACATAACAGATTTGTTAATCAAGTTCTAGCTCATGGAATAGAAGGGGCAGAAATAGGGTGGCTTGGTGGCTAGCAGTGCTGCCTCACAGCGCCAGCGACCTGGGTTAAATTCCTGTCTGTTCCCTCCCACATTCCAGAGATGTGTAAGTTAGGGTGAATTGAACAAGCTAAATTGCCCAAAGTGTTCAGGGATGTGTCGGTTAGGGGAAATGTGGGGTAATGGGTCTGGTGGGAGATACTCTTCAGAGGGTTGGTGTGGGCTTGTTGGGCCAAAGAGCCTGTTTTCCCATTGAAGGAATTCAAATTTTATGGGTGGCTCAGTGGTTTACACTGCTGCCTCACAGCGCCAGGGACCCAGGTTCAATTCCCACCTCAGGCATCTGTCTGTGTGGAGTTTGCACATTCTCCCTGTGTCTGAGTGGGTTTCCTCTGGGTGCTCCGGTTTCCTCCCACAGTCCAAAGATGTGCAGGTCAGGTGAATTGGCCACGCTAAATTGCACGTAATGTTAGGTGCATTAGTCAGGGATAAATGTAGAGGAATGCTCTGGGTGGGTTGCTCTTTGGAGAGTCAGTGTGGACTTGTTGGGCCAAAGGGCCTGTTTCCATACTGTATGGAATCTATTCTAATAACATGGATACAGAATTGGCTGAGTAGTAGGAATCAGAGAGTATTGGTATTTTTCCAGGATGTGGAGGTGTCGGTGCTAGACTAGGGTGGATAAAGACAGAAGTCACATCACACCAGGTTATAATCCAATAGGTTTATTTGAAATCACAAGCTTTCAGAGCGCTGCCCCTTCATCAGGTGAAAGTGCTTTGAAAGCTTGTGATTTCAAATAAACCGTTTCGACTAAAACCTGGTGTTATGTGACTTCTGACTTGGTCTCTTTCCAGCTGGATATTGGTTTGCAGTGGAATTCCCCAAGGTTGGTATCAGGCCTCTTTCTTTGATTGATATATTTTACTGATTGAGATCTTAGTTGGCAGGGACAATTTCAAAGTTTGTGGATAAAATTGGAAGCATTCTAAGAAAATGAAGAGAACAGTGTAGAACTTCATAATGCATAAAGCATATAATGTTTGTGGAGTGGGCATATAGGTGGCAGGTGAAGCCCCCTACAAAGAAGTGTGAGTTCAGTTATTTTAGAATATGGAGAAACATGATAAAATAAGAGATGGAATTCTAAAGAGGATACAGGGTTCAAAGGATTACTGGTGTATGTGGACATAAGTCACTGAAGGTGGCAGAACAAATGGAGAGAACAGTTAATAAAATGTATAGTACTTTATGAACAGGAGCATAGAATGTGATGGTAAACTTGTAGAGGACACTTGTTAGACCTCAGCTATGTATGTGTCCAGTTCTGGGCATGAACAGGAGGGATATGAGTGCATTACAGAGAGTGCAAAAGTGATTTACAAACTTGACTAGATGACTAGATTCCCTACAGTGTGGAAACAGACCCTTCAGCTCAATCAGTCCACACCGACCCTCCGAAGAGTAACCCACCCTCTGACCATTTCCCTCGGACTAATGAACCTAGCACTATGGGCGATTTAGCATGGCCAATTCACCTGACCTGCATATCTTTGGACTGCACAACTCGGTCCAGGGATGAGAAATCTCGGTTACGAGCATAGACTGGAGTGGTGGGACTTTTCTCCTCGGAGAGAAGAATGCTAAGAGGAAATTTATTGAAGTTTTCATAATTATGAGAGAACTGGTTAGAGGTAATCAAGATGGAAGTGCTCTTACTTGTAAAAGGATTGAGGATGAGAGGGCACAGACTTAAAGTAACTTGCAAATGTGATACAGGGAGAAGTTTATCTGCACAGAGAATAATTAGGGTATGAAATGCACTGTCTGGAAATGTGGTGGAGGCAGGTCCAATTGAGGCAGTCAAGATGGTATTGGATGGCTATTGAGTTGTATCAAGGTGCAGGGTGACAGAGAAAGCAAAGGGGGGTGGTAGAGAATCATAATGGTTATTTGGAGTGCAGCTGCGGATAGATTGGTCCAAACAGCCTCCTTCTGCGCCCTACAAGGATCATGGCAATCATACTAAATCATTATAAATCACTGGTTATATCTTAGCAGAAGGATTTTAGTGCCACAATTTAGCTGGGAAGTCAAGGCTTTGGAGGGAGTGTGGGAGTGAGGGACTTGAAGCATACACAAAGAGGAAAGCCAAGATGGTGCTCCATTGTGTCGGTGGAATGAGAATTTATAGAGCTGTGCACAATGAGGAGCGGTTCTAAAAGGAAGAACTGGAGAAATGACATACAGTGGCAGAAGAACCACTGGCCAGAGCATGAAGATTGAAGGTAATTGACCAATGAATTGGACAGAAGATCAAGTAAATCTTCTTCCTGTGATCAAGAATGCAGTCTGAAAGGATGGTAAGCAATTGATTCAGATGTAACATTGTAAAGAAAATTGGATTAAAAAAAAAGACATGGAGAGGAAACAAATGCAGTGTTATGGGGAAGAATTGGACAGACTAATTGAGAAAGCTCTTTCAAAAGGCCAGTCTAGCGAGATAGGCTGAATGGTGATGCTGCGTTCTATATTGCTGAATGCTCACTCAGCTGAATAAGTGAGACTTAAATATTTTAGAGAAACAAATCCTTTATATGCATCAAATGCATGGTCTTTGCAATGTGTATATGACAGCAGACACTGGGGAGCAGAAAATAGGAAATCCAAAAGAAATTTCATCAGTCAAAGAGTAAATAATTGCATTTTGTCTCAAAAGTGGACTTTTTGGGATTTTAAACATTCTGTATAAACGTCGTGTTTTAGTATGTCATCTTCCTGTTCTTGAACTCTAGTGCAACTTTCACAATCAATGGAAAATAAATAATCACATCAAAGGTGTGGGGGGCGGGGGAGAAGTGGACAAATTGGTGTAGATTTCCATCTTTACAGTTTTGTGTGTTGCAAATTTCACTAATTATTACATCTGCCAGTCAGTAATTAGCCTGGGTCTTAATTGATAAATCCTACTCTACATTCTGCAGTAATGTTTGCTATTAGATTTTGCTGCTGTGGGTAATCAGATTATTTTTGATACACGATAGTTTAAAATTTAAAAAAACATTGTTGATGTGATATTTAACAGTTAACAAGGCTTGTATGGTACCTTCCAGGTTGCTGCTAGACTGCACAGGTATCCCCTGGTATAGCACAAATACATCCCTAGACTGCAATGCTTTCCTCCTGAACCACACTATCCCTTTCTCAAGTCACTTACAGTTTGATGTCACCGGTCCTCCCCCACTCTCCTTCTCTCTGAAATCTAATTTGTTCTTTCATACTTTGTGCTCTGCTCTCCGGCCCCACCACCACTGCCCACAACTCCCTCTGTAACCCCGTTCCCCACTTGTTGAGGTCAAATCTTCATAATAAAAGTACCTTGGATGCTGGAAACCTGAAATAAGGCAGAAAGTGCTGGAGAAATCCAGGCAGCATCTGTGGAGAGAGAGAGAAACCAGAGTTTCACGTCCAGTATGACTCTACTTCATAATTTCAGAGAACTGGAAAATGTTTTTATGATGCTGACAATAGGGGAAGAGGAATAAGCGGAACAGATTTTGAGTAAAAGATAAAGGAGTGCAAATAGCAGCTAGGGATGAAGGACAGGCATTAAATAGGTCCAGTCTTTGATCTCTTGCACTCTTCTTCCCCAAATGCCCATCACCTCTGTTTTTCCATTCCCCAACCACACAGTGTTACAGCTGAGGGACCAGCAACCCTCTCACTATCTCCATTCTTATATCAGGGTGTGACATATTAAACATTTGGAACCCAAATCACAGGTTATCAAGGAGCACATTAGAAACTGTCCCCACCCACCTTCAGCGACTGAAGCGATAAGAATTTGATGTCTGTGCAGCATATGGGTGAGCCACAGATTAGATGTATTTTTGGCACATTTTCTTGATTACAGTGGAGAGCAAATTGAGGGAAAAATTGCAAAGATGTTTGTGCTAGCTGTCGATATTGCAATTTTGAATTGACTCCCTAGTTGGTAGCAATCTGTTTCACAGCAACTTAAGGTAGTGCCCACGGCTTGTGCTGTATTTGTGTTAGGATGAATTAAAGAAAAAATATTACCCTGAGTGGACAACTTAAGATATCACGTTAAAATCAAAAGTGTACTCCTGTGTGTTGATTCAGTTTCAGCTGAATTTTACAGGATTGCTCAAAGGGGATACAAAACAGGGCTGATTGTTCTTTTACTTATGTATATGTATTTAAAAAATCTCAAACTGTAAGGTGCATAAATCGAACTGGGAAATGCACAGGTGACACAATCAAATTGTTGGGTCAATTAGTGGCAAATGGACAATCAAGAGTTGTATGTCCGGCATTTAAAATCAAATTATGTCGATTTCACAGTGAAATAAATTGCATAGAATAAATTATGGCCTTTTTATGTCAAGTCTGTGTAAGCTTTAGAGTTGTTCATCTCATTCTCTCCCAATATTAGATGCTTAATTTTGCAAGGTAAATGACACAACCAACAAAGTTTCCAGCACAGAGCAGATTGTTCAGGCCATCATACCCTTGACAGGTCTTTGTCAAACTATCTTCATTAATATTTTGGGGGGCTTTACCATTGACCAGAAACTCAACTGGGCTCACTATACAAATACAATGGCTATGAGAGCAAATCAGAGGCTAAGAATCCTTCAAGAAATACCACACCTCCTGACTAGCGAGTTTTGATAAGGTTCATAGCTTCAGTTGAGGTTCTGGATGTAGGTTTGCTCGCTAAGCTGGAACGTTTGTTTTCAGACGTTTCATTACCATATTCAGTAACATCATCAGAGAGCCTCCGGACGAAGCACTGGTGGTAAGGCCTACTTTCTAGTTAAGTGTTTAGGTTCCTTGGATTGGTCTTGTCCACAAGAAATGACAGCACCAACCCAAGGAAACCTAAACACATAAATAGAAAGCGAGCTATACCACCAGTGCTTCATCCGGAGGCTCACTGATGATGCTAACTATTCTGGTGACAAAATATCTGAAAAGAAAACTTCCAGCTCAGCGAGCAAACCTACATCACCTCCTGACTCCCATCTACAAGACCATCTACAAGACACAAGTCAGGAGTGTGTTGGAGTACTCCCCACTTGCCTGGATGGGGGCAGCTCCAACAACACTCAAGGAGCTTGACACCATCCACAACAAAACAACCTGCTTGATTGACACCACATCCTCACACATCCACTCCCTCCACCACCGATGCTCAGTAGCAGCAGTGTGTACTATCTACAAGACGCACTGCAGACATTCACCAAAGATCCTCAGACAGCACCTGCCAACCCACAACCACTACCATCTAGAAGGAGAAGGGCAGCAGGTGACTGGGGACACCACCCCCTGCAGGTTCCCCTCTGAGCCCCTCACCATCCTGACTTGGAAATATTCCTTTACTGTTGCTAAGTCAGAATCCTGGAATTCCCTCCCTCATGGCATTGTGGGTTAACCCACAGCAAATTGACTGCAGAGGTTTAAGAAGACAGCTCACCACCACCTTCTCAGGGGGCAACTAGGGACAGGCAATAAATGTTGACCAGCCAGACATGCCCACGTCCCATGAATAATTAAAAACGTGAAGTGCTGAGCAATGTATACAGTACAATCCAGTACTGCAATGTCTCCTTTGGGTTGATAGTCTGTTGTTTTAAACAGTCTGTTTGAATTCTTTCTGGTAACAATTAGAAGAATTTGTCTTGTCCTGGATTAAGGCTGTAATTGGGAAAACCGGGCAAAGCCTGTCGAAATTTAGCACATCGACAAGGACGGAACCTTTCGCCCTACCCCAGCGATGGGTTTTTCTGGAGTTTGATGAGTGTGTGTTGAGTCTGAGGTGGCAAGGTCTGTGGGCAATCTTCCTATTGTGCTACCAAGGTGTTTACACGGGCAAATAGAGTCATAGAGATGTACAGCATGGAAACAGACCCTTCGGTCCAACTTGTCCATGCCGACTGGATATCCCAACCCAATTGAGTCCCATTAGCCACCACCCAGCCTGCACCCCTCCAAACCCTTCCTATTCATATACCCATCCAAATGCCTCTTAAATGTTGCAATTATACCAGCCTCCACCACTTCCTCTGGCAGCTCATTCCATACACGTACCACCCTCTGTGAGAAAACATTGCCCCTTAGGTCTCTTTTATATCTTTCCCCATTCATCCTAAACCTATGTCCTCTAGTTCTGGACTCCCCGACCCCAGGGAAAAGACCTTGTCTATTTATCCTATCCATGCCCCTCATGATTTTATAAACCTCTATAATGTCACCCCTCAGCCTCTGAAACTCCAGGGAAAACTTCCCCAGCCTGTTCAGCCTCTCCCTATAGCTCAAATCCTCCAACCCTGGCAACATCCTTATAAATCTTTTCAGAACCCTTTCAAGTTTCACAACATCTTTCCGATAGGAAGGAGACCAGAATTGCACCCAATATTCCAACAGTGGCCTAACCAATGTCCTGTACAGCCGCAACATGACCTCCCAACTCCTGTACTCAATACTCTGACCAATAAAGGAAAGCATACCAAACACCTTCTTCACTATCCTATCTACTTGTGACTCTAATTTCAAGGAGTTAAGAACCTGCACTCCAAGATCTCTTTGTTCAGCAACACTCCCTAGGATCTTACCATTTAGTGTATAAGTCCTGCTAAGATTTGCTTTCCCAAAATGCAGCACCTCTCATTTATCTGAATTAAACTGAATTATCTGCCACTTCTCAGCCCATTGGTCCATCTGATCAAGATCTCATTGTAATCCAAGGTAACCCTCTTCGCTGTCCACTACACCCCCAATTTTGGTGTCATCTGAAAAATTACTAACTGTACCTCTTATGCTTACATCCAACTCATTTATATAAATGACAAAAAGTGATGGACCCAGCACCAATCCTTGTGGCACTCCACTGGGCACAGGCCTCCAATCTGAAAAACAACCATCCACCACCACCCTCTGTCTTCTACCTTCAGGCTTGTTCTGTATCCAAATGGCTAGTTCTCCTTGTATTCCATAAGATCTGACCTTGCTAACCAGTCTCCCATGGGGAACCTTGTCAAACGCCTTATTGAAGTCCGTGAAGGTCACATCTACCACTCTGCCCTCATCATTGGCATTAGCCCAGCAGCAGGTTGGAGGTTGTCACACAGGGCATGCCACTGGGAAACCCTGAGATACCTGCTTACCAGCTCTTGGGGGACATTGAGTTTTGGGTGGGTGGAGGGGCTTATGGGGAGTAGGGTGGTGAGGAAGTCCTTTGGTCACAGGCTATTGAGGGACGAGGAGGCTATTGGTCACAGGCACTCAATACCTATTTGAGGGACCAGGAGGCTAGGTCCATTTGTTTGCTCCATTTTCTTCCTGTTGATATACTCTCCCTCAAAACTGTTACCCTGTGACTCCCTTTCAACCAATATCCAGCTGTGGCCCCTCATTAAGTTAAAATGTTGGGGGGAGGGGTGTCATACCAGCATCAGTCACTGCATTCCTGGTGGTGCTGTTGACTGGAGACAAGTGGCTGCCTGTGTTGGTTGACAGCTCTTGGCGGCTGGCATGTCCGATCCAAAAACCTTGATCCAAGGGTAAGACCCTCCTGAGGGGTGCACCTCTCAAAATGAAGCGACACAAGTGTGGTTCAGCTTCTCCCAATGGCAGCCAAGAACAATGTCACCTCTACAACAAACCTAGTTGTCTTTACAACAGTAACACAAATGATGTGTTCCCAATGACCGGGGACTTCAGAACCAGGAGTGACAGTCTATGGATACAGGGTAGGCCATTTCATAGAACATAGAACATAGGAAAATACAGCGCAGTACAGGCCCTTCGGCCCTCGATGTTGCACCGATCCAAGCCCATCTAACCTACACTAGCCCACTATCCTCCATATGCCTATCCAATGCCCGTTTAAATGCCCATAAAGAGGGAGAGTCCACCACTGCTACTGGCAGGGCATTCCATGAACTCACGACTCGCCGAGTAAAGAATCTACCCCTAACATCTGTCCTATACCTACCTCCCCTTAATTTAAAGCTATGCCACCTCGTAATAGCTGACTCCATTCGTGGAAAAAGGTTCTCATTGTCAACCCTATCTAAACCCCTAATCATCTTGTACACCTCTATCAAGTCACCCCTAAACCTTCTTTTCTCCAATGAAAACAGCCCCAAGTGCCTCAGCCTTTCCTCATACGATCTTCCTACCATACCAGGCAACATCCTGGTAAACCTCCTTTGCACCCGTTCCAGTGCCTCCACATCCTTCCTATAGTATGGCGACCAAAACTGCACACAATACTCCAGATGCGGCCGCACCAGAGTCTTATACAACTGCAACATGACCTCAGGACTCCGGAACTCAATTCCTCTGCCAATAAAAGCCAGCACGCCCTATGCCTTCTTCACAGCACTATTTACCTGGGTGGCAACTTTCAGAGATCTGTGTACATGGACACCAAGATCCCTCTGCTCATCCACACTACCAAGTATCCGACCATTAGCCCAGTACTCCATCTTCTTGTTACTCTAACCAAAGTGAATCACTTTACACTTACCTACATTGAACTCCATTTGCCACCTTTCTGCCCAGCTCTGCAACTTATCTATATCCCGCTGTAACCTGCCACATCCTTCCTCACTGTCAACAACTCCACCGACTTTCGTATCATCCGCAAACTTGCTCACCCAACCTTCTAGCCCCTCCTCCAGGTCATTTATAAAAATGACAAACAGCAATGGTCCCAAAACAGATCCTTGCGGAACACCACTGGTAACTGCACTCCAAGATGAACCTTTACCATCAACTACTACCCTCTGTCTTCTTCCAGCCAGCCAATTCCTAATCCAAACCTCCAATGCACCCTCAATGCCATACCTCCGTATTTTTTGCAGTAGCCTACCATGGGGTATTTCAGTAGCCTACCATTTCAGACTGAGATAAGCAGAACTTTCTTCATCCAGAGAGTGGTGAGCCTGTGGAATTCTCTGCCATGGAAAGTGATTGAGGCTAAAACAATGGCTGTTTCCAAGAAGATGTTATAGTTGTTTCGGGCGAAGGGAGAAAGCTATGGGGAGAAAGCAGGAAGAGGATATTGAGTTGCCTGATGAGCCATGATCATATTTGAAATAACTTGACAGAGACCAGTATCCCATCATTAAGTCACCCTTTATTTACACATGAACAGCCCTTGATTGTTTTAGATTAGATTAGATTACTTACAGTGTGAAAACAGGCCCTTCGGCCCAACAAGTCCACACCGACCCGCCGAAGCGCAACCCACCCATACCCCCACATTTACCCCTTACCTAACAATACGGGCAATTTAGCATGGCCAATTCACCTGACCTGCACATCTTTGGACTGTGGGAGGAAACTGGAGCACCCGAAGGAAACCCACACAGACACGGGGAGAACGTGCAAACTCCACACAGTCAGTCGCCTGAGGTGGGAATTGAACCCAGGTCCCTGGCGCTGTAAGGCAGCAGTGCTAACCACTGTGCCACCCATACTGCCTCCATACAGAGTCAGGCACCACAATGTCAGTATCCCTGATGTCGGCCAGGACCCCCTGATTGGACCAGGTTAACATCCCCAATCATGGAACTCATATTCTATGTGATACATTCATTCCAATCACTACAATACTGAATGGTGGATCAGGCATGCTGGACTGAATGGTCGAATCCTGCTTTTGTTTTCTGTGTTTCTGCTCCATTAGATCAATTATGCGTGGTGATTCTGGTTTAATGTTCTGCAGATACAGTAATGCAGTTCCATTGTTTTTATAAAGTTTTTATTTGGACATGCGCTTCCCTCTTTTTTTGAACTTCTGAACATTAGTCTCATAAATAAAATGGAGAATAAGTTATTCAAACGACAGCTAACCAAACTACAGTGTTGTCCCATATGTAGTATAGAATCATAGAGTCATACAGGATGGAAACAGATCCTTCGGTCCAACTAGTCCACACTGACCATCTTCCCAAACTAAACTAGACTCAGCGAGTTTTGAGAAGATTTGTAGCTCAGGTTGAGGTTCTGGATGTAGGTTTGCTTGCTGAGCTGGAAGGTTCATTTTCAGACATTTCGTCACCATACTTGGTAACATCTTCAACTGTCCAGTTGAAGCACTGGTGATATGGCCTGTTTTCTATTTATGTGTTTAGGTTTCCTCAGGTTGGTGATGTCATTTCCCGTGGTTATGTCATTTCCTGTGGTGATGCCGTTTCCTGTTCTTTTTCTCAAGGGGTGGTAAATGGGATACAAGTCAATGTGTTTGTTGATAGAGTTCTGTTTGGAATGTCATGCTTCTAGGAATTCTCTTGCATGTCTCAGTTTGGCTTGTCCTAGGGTGCATGTGTTGTCCCAGCTGAAGTGATGTCCTTCCTCATCTGCATGTAAAGATGCTAGCAAGAGAAGGTCATGTCTTTTTGTGTCTAGTTGATGTTCATTTATCCTGGTGGCTAGTTTACTGCCTGTTTGTCCAATGTAGTGTTTGTTACAGTCCTTGCACGGTATTTTGTAAATGACATTAGTTTTGCTTGTTGTCTGTATTGGGTCTTTCAAGTTCATTAGCTGCTGTTTTAGTGTGTTGGTGGGTTTGTGGGCTTCCATGATGCCAAGACATCTGAATAGTCTGGCAATCATGTCCGAAATGTCTTTGATGTAGGGGAGAGTGGCTAGGGTTTCTGGACATGAATTGTCTGCCTGTTACTTAGAAATCGGTGGAGTGTGTTCATTGGGTACCTGTTCATTTTGATTACACTGTATTGGTGATTTTCCTTTGCTCTGCATAGCTCTTCCAGCTCAGCGAGTAAACTAGCCTCACCTGCCTGCATTTGGCCCATTTCCCTCCAAACTTTTTTACTCATGTACTTATCCAAATGTCTTTTAAATGTTATAACTGCATCCATCACGTCCTCTGGCAGTTCATTCTACACATGAACCGCCCTCTGTGTAAAGAAAGTTGCCCCTCATATCATTTTAAATCTTCATGCTTTCACCTTAAAAGTATGCCCCCGAGTTATGAACTCCCTCACCCTAGGGAACACACCCTTTTCATTCACCTTATCTATGCCCTTCAAGATTTTATAAATCTCGATAAGGTCACCCCTCAACCTCCTATCCTCCAGTAAGAAAAATCCCAGCCTTTCCAGTCTATTTTTATATCTCTAACCCTCCATTCGCAGCAACACCCTGGTAAATCTTTTCTAAACCCTCTCCAGTTTAATAATATCCTTCCTATAATGGGATGACCAGAACTGGACACAATATTCCAGAAGAGGCCTCACCAATGTCCTGTACAACCTCAACATGTGTTGTCTCAAGTTGGCATTCCACAGGCATATATCAGTACAGCTTCACAACTGGCTGTCTCTCGTTTCTATGTAGGATTCTCAATCACAGAAATGCAAAGGCTGTTTTATTTATTAACGGAAATGTGCTTAAAGTGCAAAACAAATAGAAGTCGAGTAGCTGTAACCATATGTTTATTGCCAAACATTGAGAAATTGTATCTGGTTCTATCAGAGAACACACAATTAGATCTGAATGTTCCTCTGCAGAGAATATATCAGACTGGAATACAGTGAGTGATGTTGGATTAGATTTTCCATGATCAGCCATGAAGAAATGGCAAACCTAGCCTGTTATCTTATTAATATTTAATGTGTTCATATCAAACTCATCTTCCCATTTTAATGAAAGATTTAAAATACATTAAAGTAAATTCTTGAAAAAGTGAAGACTGGATTTTTAACATGGATGAATTGAACATTCGGTGCAGTAAAAGGAATTCTGGAGTTTTAAATTCGATGTTTCCGTGCTTATGATTGAACAACCTGGCATTTTGAAAACTGTAATTAATGTACCTAACCTCAGTTTTCATATTCTCACTGTGGAATGAATCCAAGTAAGAGTAGAAACTGCTATTGCCATGGTGATTTCAGCTCCCAGATCCAGGAACTCAGTGTCTTTATTTTCCCATCGTTTAATCAGATAAAGTCCAGCTGCCCCCGCATACTGACAGCGTTCGTCCAGCTCATTCCACTCAACACCACACTCCCTTTCTTCCAAAAGGAGCACAGGTAACGCACCGATCACAAACAAATCTCATTTCTTGCACTGACCTTTTCAGTGGCTGTACTGACTCCGTCAGAGTGTTTGTAAGTCCCGTGGTCTCGCACTGTGCTGAGATTTGTTTCATTCCAGCCCAAATATTAACAGAAGAAGAATGTGCAGAAGTGAACAGGGAGAAGGGAGGTCAATGGGACTTCTGCATTGTTCGCTCAGATAGCTAGTCCAGACTTGATGAACTGAATGGCCTCCTACTGTGCTGTTTCAAATCTGAGATTTAACTTAATAGGCAATAATATAATCCTGGTGTTTGATGGAGCTTAGCTGTGCCTTAGTAGGGCTATTTATTTACACAAGGTAGACTTCTTTTCATAATGTAGATATCAGCTGGCAAAGATACTCCTTTTCTCTCATTGCTGTAATCTTTCCTATCTTTAGCGACTAAGACAACATCATTGTTTAAAAAGACTTGAGGGGTCAATTCAGAAAAAAAATAGACTTATCTTTAGTTGGGGGAGAAAGTGAGGTCTGCAGATGCTGGAGGATCAGAACTGAAAATGTGTTGCTGGAAAAGCGCAGCAGGTCAGGCAGCATCCAAGGAACAAGAAATTCGACGTTTCGGGCATAAGCCCTTCATCAGGGCTTATGCCCGAAACATTATCTTTAGTTAGTCCATTTCACAATCTCTGAGTACCTCAAATGGCTTTGTAGCCAATAATGTGCTGTCTGTGGTGAGGTGTAGCAGCAGAATACAGAACATGTTATAGCCAATTTGTGCTCCACTAAGCAGCAACGCGATGGTGATCAGATCACCTGGTTTAACGATGTTGTGTGAAGGGTAAGTATGAAGCCGAACACCTCCCTGGCTTTTCTTCAAATAAAAAACAAGAAAATCAATTAATGGATGACTCACACTTTCTGCATATTACATCACACAGCAGTCACTTCATTTTGAAAGTTCTTCATTGGATGTAAAATACTTTAGGAAGTGTTAGATGAGAATGGTGTGCAGAGATATACAGAAATGGCAGGAAATTGCACCAGGTCATGCAGTTATACCCTGGTTTGCCTCACCAAAATGCAACACCTGGTATTTATCTAAATTCAACTCTATCTGCCACTTCTCAGCCTATTGACCCATCTGATGTGGGTGGCATGGTGGCACAGTGGTTAGCACTGCTGCCTCACAGCGCTAGAGACCCGGGTTCAATTCCCGACTTAGGCGACTGACTGTGTGGAGTTTGCACGTTCTCCCTGTGTCTGTGTGGGTTTCCTCCGGGTGCTCCGGTTTCCTCCCACAGTCCAAAGATGTGCAGGTCAGGTGAATTGGCCATGCTAAATTGCCCGTGTTATGTAAGGGGTAAATGTAGGGGAATGGGTGGGTTGCGCTTCGGCGGGTCGGTGTGGACTTGTTGGGCCGAAGGGCCTGTTTCCACTCTCTAAGTAATCTGATCAAGATCCCAGTGTACCTTCTTCAATGTCCCCTCTACCACCAATTTTGGTGATATCCACAAACTTACTAACCATTCCTTTTATATTCTCATCCAAATCATTGATATAAATGATGAATAATATTGGACCCAGACCGATCCTTGTGGCACATTGCTGGTCACAGGCCTCCAATCCAAATAACAACCCTCTACCACCAGCCTCTATCTCCTAATTCCCAAGCGAATTTTGTATTCAGCTGGCTAGCCCTCCCTGGATCCTGTGTGATCTAACTTTACTAACCCGTCAATCATATCGGACCTAGTCGAAGGCCTTGCTAAAAGTCATGTGGATATTGTCTCCTGCTCTGCCTTCATCTATCTTCTTGGACAACTCTTCAAAAAACTCAATCAAATTTGTGACAATCAATTTCCCATTTACAGAGTCATGTTGATTAGATTAGATTACTTACAGTGTGGAAACAGGCCCTTCGGCCCAACAAGTCCACACCGACCCGCCGAAGCGCAACCCACCCAGACCCCTACATTTACCCCTTACCTAATACTACGGGCAATTTAGCATGGCCAATTCACCTGACCTGCACATCTTTGGACTGTGGGAGGAAACCGGAGCATCCGGAGGAAACCCACACAGACACGGGGAGAACGTGCAAACTCCACACAGTCAGTCGCCTGAGTCGGGAAATGAACCCGGGTCTCAGGCGCTGTGAGGCAGCCGTGCTAACCACTGTGCCACTGTGCCGCCCACAATCCCTAATCCTTGCATTTCCAGATGCATTCAATCCTGTCTCTCAGAATCCCCTCCAACAACTTATCCAACACTGACATCAGGCTCACCAGTCTGAAGTTCCATGGCTTTTCCTTGCAACCTTTCTTAAACAATGGCACAACATTAGCCAGTCTTCCGGCACCTCACCCATGGCTGTTAATGAGGCAAGTATCTCTGCCCACAGTCTCTTCCCACAATGTTCTGAAATAGACCTGATCCGGGTCCCAGGGAATTGGCGACCTTTACCGCGGTGGTCCTTCTTCACCATAACAATGCTGTGGTTCTGCCAAGTCCTGGTAATGTGAAAGACAGAAACTAATGCAATTCCTACATTTAACACGCAGCTGAGAAAGAGGATTAATCCTCCATTCAGCTTCCATCCACACCTCTGACAGTGCAGCATGCTCTCAGCAATGTCCATCTGAACCTTGTGCTTTTGAACCCTCCACTTTCTGACTCAATAGTGAGAGTGCTACCCACAAAAATATGACTAATAGATGCAAAGGTTTATTGAATTGCACTGCTCCATGATATGCCACCCTGTTTCCTCCTTCTTGATCAGATTAAGGGTGACACCCTTCGGCTGATACATCAGAATTCCCAGCATGCTTACATTTCTGATGACGTGAAGTCCCACCTTGTGCAATAAAGTCCGTTCACATCAGGGCCTTCCAGACTGGTTGGAGTGATGTCTCTGATGAGGGGCCTGCAGTTTGTCTGGATTGTCTGGGATTGTCCTCAGAGGAGAGTAGATGAAGAGGAGACTTAATCATGGAATCATCCAGTGCACAAGTGGCCATTTACTCCAATGTGGCTGCACCACCAAAAATATGCAACAATCTCCAATAGTCCCACTTTCCAGCACTTGGCCCATAACCTTGAATGTTATGACACTTCAAGAGCTCATCCAAGTATTTTTTAAAGGATATGAAGTTCCTCACCCTGACTATCCCCGCAGGCAGCGCGTTCCAGACCTCACCACCCTCCAGGTGACAAAGGTAGGCCTCAATTCCCCTCTAAGCCTCCTGCCTTTCACTTTAAAATGATGCCCCCTGGTTATTGATCCTTCAACCAAGGAACAGCTGCTTTCTATCCACCCTGTACATTCCCCTCATAATCTTATACATCTCTGTCAGGTTCCCTGTCAGCCTTCTCTGCTCCATAGAAAACAACCCGAGCTTATCCAGTTTCTCTTTGTCGCTGGAGTGCTCCATCCCAGGCAGCATCGCGTGATTCTCCTTTTCTCACTTTCCAGTACAGTCACATCCGTCCTATAGTGTGGGGAGCAGCACTGCACACAGTACTCCAGCTGTTACCTCACATTGTACAGCTCCAACATAACCTCCCTGCTCTTATAATCTATGCCTTTACTGATAACAGCAAGTGTCCCACTTGCCACCTTAACTCCCCTATTACCCTGTGCTGCCATCTTCAAATCACTCTGTTCCTCTGAGCTATTGTCCTGCTGTTCATTGAGCACTCCCTTGTCTTGTTCCTTAAGCAGAAATTAGGCCATTCAGCCCATCGAGTCTGCTCCACCATTCAATCATTGCTGATAAGTTTCTCAACCGCATTCCCCTGCTTTCTCCCCGTAACCCTGATCCCCTTGATACTCATGAACCTATCTATGTCCATCTTAAATATACTCAATAACCTGGCCTCCAAAGCCTTCTGTGGCTGAGAATTCCATAGATTCCCCACTCTCTGGCTGAAGACGTTTCTCTTTATCTCTGTTCCAAAAGGTCTTCCCTTTATTGTAAGGCTGTGCCCTCAGGTCCTAGTCTCTCCTAACAATGGAAACATCTACTCTGTCCAAGCTACTCAGTATTCTGAATGTTTTAATGTGATGCTCCCTCATCCTTCTAAACTTCATTGAGTATAAACCCAGAGTCCTCAAACATTCCTCATATGTTAAGCTTTTATTCCTGGGACCATTCTCGTGAACCTCCTGTGAACATGCTCCAGGGCCAGTACATCCTTCCTGAGATATGGGGCCCAAACCTGTGCACAATACTCCAAATGTGGTCGGACCAAAACCTTATGGAGTCTGAGATGCATCACCTCACACTTATTGGGGTTAAATTCCAATCATCACTCATGGAAATTGTACTGTTTAAAATTATGAATACCTGTTTTACAGTAGACTAGAAGAAACTATTTCCTGGAGGGCTATTAACCATCGATACCTATTGAAGATAACTGGCCAAAGAGCAAGAGTAGTGATGAGGGAAATATGTTTGTGCAATGTATTTGATTCACGTCAAAAGATGGTGGAAGTAGATTTGATACTAACTTTCCAAAGGGAATTGGAGTAATGTATCAAAGGAAAAGGAATCCAAACATCTGAAGAAATAGTGGACTAATTGATGGACCGAATGCTCTCCTTCAGTTGTATGCTGTGCAGCACCACAATTTCAGGGCCCAATTCTGCATGTCTTTGCAAATAGAAGAGGCTATAAAAATGCAAATGGATTTAGAAAGTGGAGAGCGGAATACTAAAGCGAGTTAGTAATGTTCATTTTCACATCCATGAGGAATTTCAAATAAATTCCTCATCACTGGATTACAGTTATGACATTGGCATGCCAAGTAGCCAATGTTGTCAACAAGACGCTACATTGATACAGCACCGTTAATTGTGTGAAACTGTTCATGATGTTACACAAGACTCTTGACTGTCACACAATATGGGGGAGTGATGGCCTAGTGGTATTGTCACTGGATTATTCATCCAGGGACCCAGATCATGTTCACATCTCTGCCATAAAAATGATGAGGAATTTGAATTCAACAAAATATCTGTAATTAAAAATCTCATACTAACCATGAAACTGTCAATAATTTGTGGAAAACCCCAGTATTATTGCTGGACTGTTAATCCAAAAACCCAGATGATGGATGTTCTGGGGACCCATGTTTGAATCCTACCACAACAGAAGGTGGAAATTGAATTTAATTAAAGAAAAATCTGGAACGAAGAATCTAAAGATCATCACAAATCCATTGTCAATTGTCAGAAAAGCTCATCTGGTTCATTAATGTCCTTTTGGGAAAGAAATCTGCTGTCCTCGACTGATCTGACTCCAACCCCACAGCAATGTGATCAACTCTTACCTGCTTTCTGGCCTATTAAGAATGTGTAATAAATGCTGACCTTGTCAGTGATGCACACATCCAGTGAATGAATAGAGAAAAAGATTGATGCTGACCACATAAGGAGATACAAGGAACAGGAAATTCGACGCTTCGGGCCAGAGCCCTAAGCGTCGAATTTCCTGTTCCTTGGATGCTGCCAAACCTGCTGTGCTTCAACCAGCAACACATTTTCAGCTCTGATCTCCAGCATCTGCAGACCTCACTTTTTACACATAAGGAGATATGAAATCATCAAGCTGCAATAGTTGCACTGAGGCAAGGGTATCAATAAGTGTCATAACTTAATAGGTTCATTAGATATAAAGGCAGAATTAGGCCATTCAGCCCATCGAGTCTCCTCCGCCATTCCATCATGGCTGATGTGCTCCTCACTCCCATTTTCCTGCCTCCTCCCCATATCCCTTCAATCCATTACCAATTAAAGATCTGTCTAACTCCTCCTTAAATTTACTCACTGTCCCAGTAGACATCACACTTTGGGGTAGTAAATTCCACAGATTCACAACCTTTTGGGAGAAGTAGTTTCTCCTTAACTCTGTTTTAAATTTGCTGCCCCTTATCCTAAGACTACAATCTCTCATCCTAGAATGCCCCATGTCTGTTTTATCCACATCTTTTAGCATATTTGGTCCCTCAATTTGATCTGCCCTCATTCTTCTAAATTCTAGAGAGTGTACGGCTTCACTGGACTGAGCTAAAAGCACAATCACTGAGTCAATGAGTCAAACATGAATGAGACTGACCCAAATGCAGATTGCTGGAGAAACTCAGCAGGTCTGGAAGTATCTGTGGAGAGAGAGAGAGAGAATTTTATCTTCTATTTCAGAGGTACAGTTTATTCATAAAGAACCATCCTGTGCATACACAGATGCTAAAGCAATTCTGTACAGTCATAGAATCATAGAGATGTACAGGATGGAAACAGACCCTTCAGTCCAACCCATCCATGCCGACCAGATATCCCAACACAATCTAGTCCCACCTGCCAGCACCCAGACCATATCCCTCCAAATCCTTCCTATTCATATACCCATCCAAATGCCTCTTGAATGTTGCAATTGTACCAGCCTCCACCACATCCTCTGGCAGCTCATTCCATACACGTACCACCCTCTGTGTGAAAAGGCTGCCCCTTAGGTCTCTTTTATATCTTTCCCCTCTCACCCTAAACCTATGCCCTCTAGTTCTGGACTATCCGACCCCAGGGGAAAGACTTTGCCAATTTATCCTATCAATGCCCCTCATAATTTTGTAAACCTCTATAAGGTCACCCCTCAGCCTCTGACACTCCAGGGAAAACAGCCCTAGCCTATTCAGCCTCTCCCTATAGCTCAAACCCTCCAACCCTAGCAACATCCTTGTAAATCTTTTCTGAACCCTTTCAAGTTTCACAACATCTTTCCGATAGGAAGGAGACCAGAATTGCACGCAATATTCCAACAGTGGCCTAACCAATGTCCTGTACAGCCACAACATGACCTCCCAACTCCTGACCAATAAAGGAAAGCATACCAAACGCCTTCTTCACTATCCTATCCTTGGATATCAAGAAAAGCAAACATTGGAAACTGGCATTCCTGCAGTTTCAAAAAGCCAAATGCAACTCTTACTGATGCAGGACAGTATTTCCATACATTTGAGACAATGAGATCGTCTACTAACTGAACAGACTACTGTTGTGCTTTGGCAGAAAGACAATGACATTTTCCCCGCTGTCCATGATGATTTTTCTTTGGAACTCTCCAGTATTTTCTGCCTTTGTCTAAGATTTCCCGCATCTGCAGTATTTTGTCTTTAAGTGAGAGTGACAGTTGCCTGCAGTTAGAGAAAGGGGGGTCCTGTTGTATATGTACCTCAAGTGCTACAGGGAAGCAGCGCACCACCACCTACTGAGCAACATCCAAATCCCTTGAATGAATTAAATAAAAACTTCCACTTTTTCCAGTTACTCTTGCTTTGTTTATGTTTGTAGAACATATTTAATGTTGAAAATTATTCTTAAGCTTTGCACAGGCAATCGGACAGAAATGCCAAGCTCGAGAAAGGTTTGAGGTCTCTCTGTTTTATCTGCACCGAAGATTCACGTCCGCACCCAGAATGTGGTGACAGACTCACTTCCTGTATTTTTGTGCTGACAGTTGCCCTGCCTCCCAAGCTGAAAATGTGTTGCTGGTCAAAGCACAGCAGGCCAGGCAGCATCTCAGGAATAGAGAATTCGACGTTTCGAGCATAAGCCCTTCATCAGGACGTCGAATTCTCTATGCCTGAGATGCTGCCTGGCCTACTGTGCTTTGACCAGCAACACATTTTCAGCTGTGATCTCCAGCATCTGCAGACCTCATTTTTTACTGCCTCCCAAGCTGTCAACATGTGTCCCCTTATCCTCACTTTCCACTTGACCAGCCTCGGGATTAAAAGTATCATTCTCCGTCACTTTCATCATCTCCATCATAAGTCCATGTCCAAACATACCGACCTTTCCTCTCCCCTGCCAGCTTTCCAAAGGGAATATTCTTTCCATGCTATCCTGATCTATTCCTCAATCATCCTTATCACCTCACTTCCTCCCCATGGCACCTATCCATACAATTTCAGGCCTTGCCCTTTCCTTGCTCTTGTTGGGGGGAGACATGAAAGCAGAGTCTCGTGTTCTGTGTTCTGCGATACTAGCAACCTTTATTCAGAACTCTTTTACCACAAGCATAGGAGAGGCCAGAAACCACTCCGAATCTTACTTTCATGTGGGGCCCAGTTACCCTCTTAATTACAGCTCAGATGTCAGGTAGGTCAGTGATTCTCTGGTTAGTCCAACTGAATCCAGTATATTTATACATTTCACATTACAATAATAACATGCAACATCAATGTCATTGTTCCTTCCCCCCAATCCATACATCCAATCCTGTAAAACAACTGATCAACGATGAATGCCCATATTGTCAGCTGTGGGTTCCCCATGGTCTCAAGATGTCTACATAATTATCTGCAGGCCTTGGGATCTTACAATGTATCTCATTAGTTACATTCCAATATTAACAGTTATACTGTTTCTCAGACATTTGCCAGACTTGATTATCTCTAAGGACTGTTTGAAGTCTGTTATTCATTAAATGTATTGCTATGCCTATCAATTTCTGTTACTTTTCTTATATTTCCTACTGTCCAACTCACAGGATGTACAAAAGATGCTAATTCCTACTAATTGCTACACATTTCTTTTTGTTCATCCATTGGATGAGGGCGTCACTGGCTAGGCAGGTTTTATTGCCCATCCCTAATTGCAGTTAGGGATGGGCAGTTAAGAGTCACCCACATTGTTGTGTGTCTGGAGTCACGTGTAGGCCAGACCAGGTAAGGATGATTTCCCTCCCTAAAGGACATTAGTGACCCAGATGGGATTTTCCAACACTCGATAATCGACATGATCATCATTAGACTCATAATGTCAGTTCTAATGTAAGGTTAGTTATTTATAAAGTTATATGGTTACACCTAATGTTCAAATTCTTTAGCCAATGGGTAGTGAGCAGCTGCTGTCCCATGTGACCGTGCAGGGTCAGATAAACCTTGCCCCTCTATCTTGCAGCCGCAACTATAACCCCCCCTATTCACATGCTGCTTGTAAACAGGAGATTGCTTCTAAGATGAAATTTACTGTCCCTACTCTAAATATGTTAACACTAACTCGTTTACTTAATAAGACAAGATTTATTCAAATTCCATTAATAAGACCGAAACTCATTCACTTTCCCAACTCAGTAAGTCTGTACTCCTGGAACAAAGTCTTGACCTCCTTTTGCCTCATAGTCCATCTCTGGTGTGGTGAGATCATACTTTTGTTTCCATTCTTGCTAAACTATAAACTTTGGGCTCTCTGTTCCCAGACATATTTTATCAGACTTGAGATTATGTTGCTGGAAAAGCACAGTGGGTCAGGCAGCATCCAAGGTGCAGGAAAATTGATATTTCGGGCCAGAGCCCTATTCCTGAAGAAGGGCTTCGGCCCAAAACGTCGATTCTCCTGCTCCTCAGATGCTGCCTGACCTGCTGTGCCTTTCCAGCAATACACTCTTAACTCTGATCTCCAGCATCTGTAGACCTCACTATCTCCATATTTTATCAGACTGTCTATTTCTGCAGCTATGGTTTGTACAGAACTCCCTGTATGTAAATATGGGTCTTTATTCTCCCCAGAACTCATTACCTTAGATTGATCTTCTTCTCAAAACTACCATTGTCCTTATTTATAATCTCACTTGACAGCCTGTTCTGTCATGACTGCTAAACATCTTCTCCGCCATATTTATGCCAACTATAAATCCATGCACAGCCATCTTGTGCCATCTCTGGCCATGGGCTGCCCAAACACGCCTCATTGTGCAAGATTATAAATCTCGACCAAGGCCCCTTATCCCTTCCAGGTGAAGCAATGTTTCACTTGTACCTCTTTCAATCTAGTCTACTGTGTTCATTGCTCACAGTGCAATTTCCTTAAGATTAGCAAGGCCAGATACAGGCTGGGTTATGCTTTATGGAACATCTCAACTCAATACACAAACATTTCCCTGAGTTTTTAGTCGCTTTGCATTTCAACATTTTTTCCTTATTTGTGTGATGAGGTTATCACTGGCCAAGCCAGCATTTATTGCCCATCCCTAACTGCCCAGAGGACTGTTAAGGGTTAACCACATTACTATGGGTCTGGAGCCACATGTAGGCCAGACAGGTAAGGATGGCAGTTTCCTTCCCTGAAGGACATTAGTCAACCAGATGGGTTTTAGCAACAATTGACAATGGATTCATAGTCATCATTCAATTCTTAATGTCATGATTTGGAGGTGCTGTGTGATTTTTTTTTAACTTTGTCACCTGGTGTTGTGTGATTCTTAATTCCAAATATCTATTGAATTCAAATTTCATCAACTGCCATGGCAGGATTTGAACCTGGTCCCCAGAATATTATCTGGGTTTCTGGAATAACAGTCTAGCGATAGTACCACCAGGCCATCACCTCCCCCATAAGCCATCTTGCTCTCATGCTTACATTTCTGTTCTGCTGCAGTGCTGCAGTGAAGCCCCAGTGCAGGCTGAAGGAACAGTATCTCATTTTCCACTGACCCACTTGCAGCTTTAAGGACTCAATATTGAGTTCAACAATTAAACAGTGATCTTCATTTTGTTCTTCACCCCACCCTCCCCCACCCCACAGTGTGTTGTTTTCTTGACATGGCTTTCAGCAGAGATGACCTTGACCCCGCTATTAACATCCAATCTAGATTTATCTCACTTCTCTACAACCATTACCATTCTCTTTGTCTTTCATTCCGTGACACCTGTGATCTGTAACCTCTCTCACCCCTCACCTTCTGCTTACATTTCCTTATAACATAGAACATTACAGCACAGCACAGGCCCTTCGGCCCTCGATGTTGCGCCAACCTGTGGAACCAGTCCGAAACCCATCTAACCTTCGCTATTCTATTTTCTTCTATATGCCTATCCAATGATCACTTAAATGCTCTTAAAATTGGCATGTCTATTACTGTTGCAGACAGTGCGTTCCATGCCCTACTCTCTGAATAAAGAAACTACCTTTGACAACTGTCCTATATCTATTACCCCTCAACTTAAAGCTATGTCCCCTCATGTTAGCCATCACCATCTGAGGAAAAAGGCTCTCACTGTCCACCCTATCTAACCCTCTGATTATCTTGTATCTCTCAATAAAGTCACCTCTCAACCTTCCTCTTTCCAACAAAAATAGTCTCAAGTCCCTCAGCCTTTCCTCATTAGACCTTCCTTAGATATCAGGCAACATCCTGGTAAATCTCCTCTGAACCCTTTCCAAAGCTTCCACATTCTTCCTATAATGCGGTGACCAGAACTGTACATAATGCTTCAAGTGCGGCTGCACCAGAGTTTTGTACAGCTGCAGCATGACCTCATGGCTCCGAAATTCAATCCCAGACCACTAAATGCTAACACACCATAGGCCTTTTGAACAACTCCATCAACCTGGATGGCAACTTTCAGGGATCTATGTAGCTGGACACCGAGATCTCTCTCTGCTCATCTACACTACCAAGATTCTTACCATTTGCCCAGTACTCTGTATTCCTGTTATTCCTTCCAAAGTGAATCACATCACACTTTTCTGCAATAAACTCCATTTGCCACCTCTCAGCCCGGCTCTGTAGTTTATCTATGTCTCTCTGTAACCTACAACATTCTTCATCACTGTCCACAACTCCACTGACCTTAGTGTCATCTGCAAATTTGCTAACCCATCCTTCTATGCCCTTATCCAGGTCATTTATAAAAATGCCAAACAGCAGTGGACCCAAGACAGATTCTTGCAGTACACCACTCGAAACTAAACTCCAGGATGAACATTTCCCATCAACCACCACCCTCTGTTTTCTTTCTGATCCAAACCACTAAATTACCCTCAATCCCATGCCTCCATATTTTGTGCAATAGCCAAGCGTGGGGATCCTTATCAAACCCCTTACTGAAATCCATATACACCACATCGACCACTTTACCCTCATCCCCCTTTTTGGAAACCTTCTCGAAGACCTCAATAAGGTTTGTGAGGCATGACCTACCCTTCACAAAACCGTGTTGACTATCCCAAATCAACTTATTCCTTTATAGATGATTATAAATCCTATCACGTATAACCCTTTCCAACACTTTACCCAGAACCGAAGTAAGGCCCACTGGTCTATAATTACCAGGGTTGTCTTTACTCCCCTTCTTGAACAGGGGAACCACATTTGCTATCCACCAGTCTTCTGGCACTATTCCTGTTGACAATGGCGACATAAAGATCAAACCAAAGGCTCAGCAATCTCCTCCCTGGCTTCCCAGAGAATCCTAGGATAGATCCCATCCAGCCCAGGGGACTTATCTATTTTCACACTTTCCCGAATTGTTAACACCTGCTCCTTATGATCTTCAATCCCATCTAGTCTAGTAGCCTGTATCTCAGTATTCTCCTCAGCAAAATTGTCTTTTTCTAGTGTGAATCCTGACAAAATATATTCCCCTATCTCCTCTGACTCTACGCACGACTTCCCACTAGTATTCTTAATTGACTCTAATCTGAGTCTAGTCATTATTTTATTCCTGATATACCTGTGGAAAGCTTTAGAGTTTTCCTTGATCCTATCCGCCAACGACTTCGCATGTTCCCTCCTGGCTCTTTATAGCTCTCTCTTTAGGTCTTTCCTGGCTAACTTGTAACTCTCAAGCACCCTAACTGAGCCATCACGTCTCATCCTAACAAAAGCCTTCTTCTTCCTCTTGACAAGATTCAACTTCTTCAGTAAACCAGGGTTCCCAAGCTCGATATCTTCCTCCCTGCCTGACAGGTACATACTTATCAAGGACACACAGTAGCTGTTCCTTGAATAAGGTGCACATTTCAATTGTGCCCATCCCCTGCAGTTTCCTTCCCCATCCTATGCATCCTAAATCTTGCCTAATCGCATTGTAATTGCCTTTCCACCATCTATAACTCTTGCCCTGTGGTATATACCTACCCCTTTCCATCACTAAAGTAAACTTAACTGAATTGTGGTCACAATCACAAAGTGCTCACCTACCTCCAAATGTAACACCTGGCCGGGCTCATTACCCAGTACCAAATCCAATGTGGCCTCGCCCCTTGTTGGCCTGTCTACATACTGTGTCAGGAAACCCTCCTGCACACATTCATCAAAAACTAACCCTCTAAAGTACTTGAACTAGAATGTTCCCAGTCAATATTTGAAAAGTTAAAGTCCCCCATAACAACTACCCTGTCACTCTCGCTCCTATCGAGAATCATCTTTGCTATCCCTTCCTCTACATCTCTGGAACTATTCGGAGGCCTAGAGAAAACTCCCAACAGGGCAACCTCTCCTTTCCTGTTTGTAATCTCAGTCCATACTGCCTCAGTTGATGGGTCCTCAAATGTCCTTTCTGCCACCATAACACTGTACTTGGCTAACAGTGCCACACCTCCCCTCTTTTACCATTTTCTCTGTTCTTACTGAAGCATTTAAATCCCGGAACCTGCATCAACCATTCCTGTCCCTGCTCTATCCATGTCACCAATCGTGACTTTCTCTCGTCCCCACAGAAGTTCCTATCTGTCCCCCTAACTATGGAGTCCCCAATGACTACTGCTCTGCTCCTGTCCCCCCCCTCCCTTCTGAACAGCAGGGACAGACTCTGTTCCAGAGCCCTGTACCCCATGCCTTATCTGTGGTAAGTCACTCCCCCCCCACCTCAACAGTATCCAAAATGGTATACTTGTTATTGAGGAGAATGGCCACAGGGGATCCCTGCACTGTCTGTCTGTTCTCTTTCTGTCCCCTGACAGTTACCCATCTACCTTCTTGTACCTGAGGTGTGACTACCTCCCAGTAACTCCTCTCAATAATTCCCTCCACCTCCTGAATGATCCAATGATCATCCAGCTCCAGTTCCCTAACACAGTTTTCAAGGAGCTGGAGTTGGGTGCACATCCCACAGATACAGTCAGCAGGAACACTAGTGGTGACCCTTACCTCCCACATTCTGCAGGAGGGACATTCAACTGCCCGAACCTCCATTCCCACTACTCTAACTCCAGCGAGACGACTGCAAAACTAAAACAAAACCTGGTCACCTTGCCAATCCGGCACACAGGAACTGTTGTTTTGGTTAGAGGCAGAGGATGGGTGGGAGAAACCACCTGACTAGTGTTTCGAGTAAAGCAACCACCCAAAAATATCACCTCACTTACCCAGCAGTCCCGTGTTCGCTCCTGCTTCACATACGCTCCACCTATACATGGGGTGAACCTTTATAGCTTTTTAAATTTACCTTCCCATTGGGCTTCTGTTCCTCACTGCCTCTCCTCCCCCTTCAAATGCCAGCAAAAAAAGCTGCAGTTTCTGTCCCTTCTGTTCCAGTTGCTCCTTCCACCTTTTTCTACAATTCAAAATTCATATTTTCTAACCTCTTCCTTCAACTCTGAACAAGTCATATCAGACTCAAAACTTTCGCTCTGTTCTCTCTGCCAGACCTGTTGGGTTTCTCCAGCAAATCCTGATCTTATTTCAGTTTGTACCATCGACAGTGCTTGGTTTTTCCTCCCCTCCTTTGAGATCCTTTGTCGCAAACAATCTGGGGTCTGTTGCTGTTGAAACACTGGGACCAGAGCAGCAGCTCAGAGACAAAGTGTTGACAACAAGTGGCTCATCTGCTGATTTCTGAAAGCCTCCTGTACCCGAAGTCGGAATTGTGATGAAATTCGTTGCCTTGCTTGAATGAGTTTAGCTGCAACAACACGCTCAGCTTGATCCTTTGCCTGACGGGGAAATGCTTGGTTTGAGAATCTGATCGGAACAATGTTTTGCCAAAATATTTGCAACAGTTGGTGCAATGTGTGTGCTTGAACACCACAATGTAATTAGTCAATTTGGAGAGTGAAATTCTGAGTCAAATCATGTAAATTACTGAGACATAAGGTGCAATTGGTATTTGCAGCAACGCTATTGATTGGCTGTTGTTTTAAGATTCATTTGTTGCATAGATTCCAACATATTGCCACCAAAACATCTTAACTTGTGATCTAAAATCCATTGACACATAGCTTTACTGATGATTTAGGAGTATAAATTTGTGGGTAAGCTGGTAATACTTACCTGGATTGATGTGGTCTTTACAGGTAATTAATAAGCATGGGCTGAGCGTATGAAATAATGGAGAGTGCAGGGCAGTTGGAAAGGAGTGGTATGATATTATTACAGGGTTAGATAAAGAGGGCTGGGAGGAGGTCCATGGGATGTGCAAACACCAACACATAGTATAGAAACAAAATTCTAATGTTGCTGGAGATCTGTAATAAAAACAAGGTGCTGGAGAAATTTAAGTTAGGCAGCATTTGTGAAGAGAGAAACAAATGAATCTGGCATTTTGAGTCCAGTGATCCATGTTCAGAGTGAGAAAAGCCAACAACTCCACTTCAAGTGTTGGCCATCAAACATAGTCGCTTATTTCCCCAAAGCTCCCCAGTCCCCCCATTCTTACATTTACTCTGTTCTTCAGATTCCATTGCAATTCCTGTAATGTTCTTCAACCTTATCATGCCTCAACAACCAGGCCTTTGGTTGGCATGGGAACATCCCCAACAGCATGGGAACACACCCACGGTGCGGATAGGAAGGCAAAACCGAAAGAACTGTAGATGTTGGAAATCAGAAACAAAAATGGAAATTGCTGGCAAAGCTCAGCAAGACTGGCAGCATCTTAGGAGAGAAATCAGAGTTAATTTTTTGAGTCCAGTGATCCTTCATCTTGTGAGAGGAAGGGAGTTCCGGGACTTTGACCCAGCAGCAATGGTTGTAGATCTGAGAAGGGGAAGCAATAGCAGACTGCTAGTGTTATTGGACGAGTCATCCAGAAGCACAGGCCAATCTTTGAATCCCACTGTGGGAGCTGATGAAATCTGAATTTAATAAAAGCTGGAATAAAGACCATGTCAATTTTCATGAAAAAAAACTCATCTGGTTCAATCATGTCCTTAGGAAAGGATTTCTGCAGCCTACATGTGACTCCAGACACACAGCAATACAGTTGACTCCAAACTGCCCTGTGGACAATTAGGGATGGGAAATAAATGCGGTCTGCCCATTGACACCTCCATCCCATACACATGCACAAAATAAAAATCAGGCTGGGATGTGGCTTGGATGGGGAACTTGTAGGTGATGCTCCTTTGTTCTTTGCATCATCTTACCCTCAAAGGTAGCCACTGCAGCTTTCCTGCCTGCAACTTACCATCCCACTCATTAACTTCCTATCCTCTCTACATTCCTGAAACATGTCACCTCCTTAAATTCCTGCCCATTTTGCTCCATTTTTGAAATGTACTAAGCTAATACCTGTTCTCAGTATTGAAGAGGCTTTTGTTAAAATCGCTGATACATTGCGTGACTGCGACAGAGATACATTATCCAGCCTCATCCTTCCTGAGCTGTCAGCAGCTCATTGACCCATTGCTCTCCTCCATAGAATCATGGATCATGAAAACAGACCCTTCGGTCCAACTAGTCCATGCTGACCACAATCCCAAACTAAAGTAATCACACCTGTTCCACTCGGTTCATATCCCTCCAAACACTTTTTATTCACTTGTCTAAATGCCTTTTAAATGGTGTAACTGTACCCGCATCCAACACTTCCTCTGACAGTAGATTCCACACACAAACAACTCTCTGTGTAAAAAGTTAATTGCCCCACATATCTTTTTAAACCTTTCTCCTCTTGCCTTTAAAGTATGCCCCCTAGTTTTGAAATCCCCCACCCTGGGGAAAAGATACCTGCCATTCACCTTATCTCTGCTTTTCATGATTTTCTCGAACCCTATGAGGTTACCCCTCAACCTCCTCCTCTCCAGTGGAAAGAGTCCCAGCCTATTCAGCCTCTCCCTGTAACTCAAACCCTCCATTCCCAGCAACATCCTGATAAATCTTTTTTGAATCTTCTCCAACTTAATAATATCCTTCCTACTACAGGGTGACCAGAACTGAACACAGTATTCCAGAAAAGGTCTCACTGATTTCCTGTACAACCTCCACATGATACACCAATTTTTATACTCAAAGATCTAAGCATTGAAGGCAAGTGTGTTAACTGCCTTCTTCACCACCCTGTCTATGTGTGATGCAAACTTCAGAGAATTATCCACCTGAATCCCCAGGTCTCTCTGTTCTACAATACCACCCAGGGTCCTACTTTTAATTGTTTAAGTCCTGTCCTTGTTTGTTTTACCGAACTGCAATACCTCACATTTATCCAAATTAGACTCCATCTGCCACTCTTCAGCCCATTGACCCAACTGATCAAGCCCACTTGTAATCTTTGATAACCTTCTTCACTATTCACTATACCGTTGTTGTGGTTCTGTTCGCCGAGCTGGGAGTTTTTGTTGCAAACGTTTCATCCCCTTTCTAGGTGACATCCTCAGTGCTTGGGAGCCTCCTGTGAAGCGCTTCTGTGCTGATTCCTCCGGCATTTGTAGTGGTTTGAATCTGCCGCTTCCGGTTGTCAGTTGCTGTCTGCTGCAGTGGCCGGTATATAGGGTCTAGGTTGATGTATCTGTTGGTAGAATTTGTGGATGAGTGCCATGCCTCTAGGAATTCCCTGGCTGTTCTCTGTTTGGCTTTCCCTATAATTGTGGTGTTGTCCCAATCGAATTCATGTTGTTTGTCATCTGAGTGTATGGCTACTAAGGATAGCTGGTCGTGTCCTTTCATGGCTAGTTGGTGTTCATGGATGCGGGTTGTTAGCTGTCTTCCTGTTTGTCCTATGTAGTGTTTTGTGCAGTCCTTGCATGGGATTTTGTACACTACGTTGGTCTTGCTCATGCTGGGTATCGGGTCCTTTGTCCTGGTGAGTTGTTGTCTGAGAGTTGTTGTCTCAGGTGTTTTATTCTGATCTTTCCAATTACAACCAGAGAATCCTTATTAATGGATTTCGTTCTCCTTCTTGGGATTCCCCAAAGAACTATTCTTGCCTGTTCTATTCCTCAAGTGCGTGTTAACACCACAATGATATCAGCTCAGCTCTTAGTCTTCACCGGTTCTTTGGACATCCTTCCTCCATGCACAACACCTCCCCCCCTTTCACACTGCCTTTTAATTTGTTACGTCACAAGCCTGGCATATCGTATTGAATGAAGGAAAATATTGGGAATATTGAAGCCATTGCCTTCATTCCCTGCCACGTAGTCTTATCCCTGTACGTTATTTTGATCTCATAGTCTGAGTGAAATTCTCTACCAACTTGATGCTGCGTTTGGCCTTAATTTGATTTTTTGAATATGGGTCTGCACTATCACCAAAACCATTCCACTTCCTCCTTTTTCACATTTGTTTTAATTCATTCAGAGGGTGAGGGCATCACTGGCTAGACCAGCATTTACTGCATATCCCTAATTGCTCACAGGACAGTCAGGAGTCAACCACTGAGTCTGGAGTCACATGTAGGCCAGACTGGGTAAGGATGGCAGCTTCCTTAAAGGCATGAGTGAACCAGACAGGCTTTTCTGACAATTGCCAATGGATTCAGGGTCATCATTAGACTTCTAATTCCGGATTTTTATTGAATCCAAATCCCCCCATCTGCCATGGCGGGATTCAAACCCAGGTCCCCCAGAATGTTACCTGGGTCTCTGGAGTGACAGTTCAGCAATAATATCACTTGGCCATTGCCTCCCCTGGACATGAACATTGTTTCACTCTGGCCTCTGGCCATTCCTTGTCTTACCCGATGCTGAAACCTTATCCGTGCCTTGGTTAACTTTCATGTTGGCTCCTCTATCAGTCTCGTGACTGGCCTCCTGTCATTCACCCTCTGTAAACCTATTGTCACCCAGAACTCTGCTGTCCTTTTGCTAACTTGTTCCAAATATCATTCAGCCATCACCCCTTTGCTGACTTTCACAATAGAGTCGGATCAATGGGCCAAATGGCCTAATTCTGCCCCCATGTCTTATCATCATATGGCCCTCACTGAATGAGTGAATGATTTTAATGTCATGTGTATTTGACAGTGAGAAAAACAGGAAAATACAGGGAAAATCTTTTCCAGTGTCACCACAATTTGACACCATTTTGAATAGTTAAGAAGAAAAAAATAGAAAGATAGAGCTTAAAGAGAGTCCATAGATCCTGACCTAGCTCATCATCAACAATGCCTGCCCTGTCATTCCCCCACCACCCCCTCACTGCTGGGCCCAACCACCATTAATGTCCCTCCTCTCCAGGCTCCATCTTTCACCGCTAGGCAGATCTCACAGACGTCGCCTCCGCCAATGTAACAGCCGCCTATTCCAATACTAGGTCCCGGGCTCACTCCAGACAAGTAAATAAGGGCTCACTCACTGTCACCACAGGTCTGCATTGGGGACTCTCACTGATACTGTCTGAGCTCAGGAGAACTAAAGGAAACAAAGAAGAAAAATAAAACAAGAAAAAAGATAAAAAAACTGAAAGGAAAAAAAAGCGCCCACCCATATGAAAACCCTTCCATTTTATTCTTTTTGTTTTTATGCTCATATTTATGCTCATATATTCGGGCGGCACGGTGGCACAGTGGTTAGCACTGCTGCGTCACAGCGCCAGGGACCTGGGTTCAATTCCCGCCTCAGGTGACTGACTGTGTGGAGTTTGCACGTTCTCCCCGTGTCTGCGTGGGTTTCCTCCGGGTGCTCCGGTTTCCTCCCACAGTCCAAAGATGTGCGGGTCAGGTGAATTGGCCATGCTAAATTGCCCGTAGTGTTAGGTAAGGGGTATATGTAGGGGTATGGGTGGGTTGCGCTTCAGTGGGTGTAATAATGTAGTGTGTGGACTTGTTGGGCCGAAGGGCCTGTTTCCACATTGTAAGTAATCTAATCTAATTTCCCCTTGGCTTTACCTCTCTCTCTCTCTCTCTCTCTCTGTAATCTGCTCCAGCCACACAATCCTTGAAGGATATTTGAGCTTCTCCACTTCCCAACTCCTGTATATCCCTGACTTTAATCTCTCTGCTATGGACAGCCTTGTTTTATGGCTGTGATTGCAATGATGATGAAAGTTTTTAAATCCTTTGAATTACTTTCTAAGTTGGCCAAGAAATTGAGTACTGTATCTCAACATAGTGTGAAAACAGCAGAATGTGTTGTAAATGTCATTTTCTATCTTTTAAAATCAAATGACTCAACTGGTGAATTGTCACTGATTGAAGGGGGTTATTTTTATTATCATCTCATGTTCAGTTGTGTTAATCAAACTGAAATATACCAAGCAGTATTTGTTGAATCACAATTTTAACAAAATCATTTTAAATTCTGATTAGTTCATGGAAGATTTTGTATTTTGATCAGATGCAAATGCAGTTGGGCAGGAACTTTGAAAAATAACCTTCGTTTTCAAACAGGTATAATTTTGGAGTCAGTTTATGCTGAAATACCCCTTCACCACCCAAAACAGAAACTCAGTCTTCTGCTGTTTGTTTATGAGATTGACAAAAAAGTGAATGATGGTTCTAAGGGGTCATACAATCTGGAATATTTGTTATTAACACATGACAAGAAAATAGGAGGAAGGTGGGACATTGCTAGGAAACCACTTTGTGATATTTGTCACTGTTTTAAAAACTATTTCCTGGGACATGGTTGACTCCGGCTTGGCCAATGTCCATTGCTGTGGTGTAGGTGGTGGTGAAGAGTAGCCTTCATGAATGAATGCAGTTTGTGTTGGGGGTGGAGGTGGTGAGGGTGCATCTAAAGTGCAATTAGGGAAAGAGTTTCAAGATTTTAAACCCAACCTCTGGATTTTACTGATTTTATTGCGAGTAGGTCCTCACCACCCCGCCCCCACCCTCACCCCGACCTCCATCCCCTCCCAAGCTTATTTGGAGAATAAGGCCCAGATGTTTGCAGACTCAGAGAGAGTCCACACCTCAACCAGAGCAGTGTTGGGAAATTGATCAGTAAATCCTCACCCCATTTCTGGCAGATTGGACATTCATTGATGGGGGATGAGCGCAAGCTGTGACTGATATATCAGGAAAACCCAACTCAGCATTGCATCATTACAATAGCTAGCTAAAGTTTATTCAGAGTGGAATTTGCAGCCACAGAAAGCTGTGGAGGCAGGTGACTGAGTATGTCCAAGAAAGAGATTGATATCTTTGTGAAGGCATTAAGAGTTATGGAGAAAGTTGGAATATGGGGTTAACTTCAAAGACATGAGCTGGCCAGAGTTGATTGGAAGGAGAAGGTGGCAGGGGTTTCTGGGTGTAATTCTGGACGCACAGCAGGAATTGATCCCAAGGAAGAAGAAACAAATTAAAGGGAGGACAAGGTAACCATGGCTGACAAGGGAAGTCAGGGACAGCACAAAAGCAAAAGAGAAAGCATACAATGTGGTGAAGCCGGAGGATTGGGAAACTTTCAAAAACTTTCAGAAAGTGACTAAAAAAAATCAATAAGGGGAGAGAAGATAAAGTGAGGGTAAGCTTGAGGGTAAGCTAGCTAGTAATATAAAATAAGAATGCTGGAGTTTTTAAAAATATATAAAACATAAGAGAGAGAGGCAATGATGGACATCCATTGACTCCATCTATACTTCCCACTGCCTCTCAAAGGCAGCCAATGTCATCAAAGACTCCTCCCACTCAGTTATAATATCTTCCAACCTCTTTCATCAGGCAAAAGATACAAAAGCTTAAACACACAGGCCATCAGATTCAAGAACAGCTCCTTCCCTGCTTTTAATTAGACTCCTGAATGGACCTCTCAGATTTAATGTTGTTCTCATACTTTGTGCACCTTCTCTGCAGCTGTAATATTGTATTCCTTGCTTTGCTCTATTACCCTGATACACTTTGTATGGTATGATCTGCCCATAATGCACACAAAGCAAAACCTTTTACTATACCTAGGTACATGTGACAATAATAAATCAAATCAAACATTGTACCACTGGAAAATGAGGCTGGAGAAGCAGTAATGGGCAATAAAGCAATGGCAGAGGAACTCAGTAGGTATTTTGCATGAATCTTCACAGTGGAAAAACACCAGCCACATAGCTGTACTTCAAGAGTTGGGGCAGAGGTGAGTGTCATGTCCATCACTCAGGAGAACATACTGGGAAGCTGAAAGGTCTGAAGATGGATAAATTATCCAGACCAGATGTGCTACAGCCCAGGGCTCTGAAGGAGTTAGCTGAGGAGATTGTAGAGGCATCGGTGATGATCTTTCAGGAGTCTCTGGAGTCAGGGAGTGAAAAGTGGCTAATGGATCATCCCTATTGAAAAAGGGAGGATGCAGATGATAAAAAATTATAGGCCTGTTTTTCTGATCTCAGTCATTGGTACATTTTAGAGTGTATTATTCAAGGTGAGATGTTGGAGTACTTGGAAGTGCACGTTAAAATGGAGGTGAGTCAGCACGGCTTCATCAAGTGGAGGGCATATCTGACAAATCTGTTAGAATTCTTTGAGACGATAATGAGCACATTAGACAAAGGAGAGCCAGTGGACGTGGTCTGTTTGGATTTTCAGAAGGCCTTTGACAAGGTGCCACACAGAAGGCTGCTAAAAAAGATAAGAGCCTACGGTGTTAGGGGCAAGGTACTGGCATGGATAGAGGATTGGCCTAATGGCAGAAGGTTGGGAATAGGTGTAATGGGGTCTTTTACAGGATAGCAACTGGTGACTAGTGGAGTTCCGCAGGGGTCACTATTGGAACCTCAACTATTCATTTGTACATGAACAGTCTGGACAGAGGGACTGCTAGGTTGTTATGTTTGCAGACAACACAAAGATATGTGCAGGGGCTGGTAGCATTGAGGAAGGGGGGGATGCTATAAAAGCACTTAGGTCAGAACAGTGAGAAAAGAAGTGGCAGATGGAATACAATGTGGGAAGATGTGAGGTTTATGCACTTTGGTCAGAAAAACAGAAGTGTAGACTATTTTGTACATGGGGAAAGGTTTTGGAAATCTGTGAAGCACAAAGAGACTGAGGGGTTTAGGATTCTCTTAAAGTTGATATGCAGGTTTATCTGGCAGTTAGGAAGGCAAATGTAATGTTAGCATTCATTTCAAGAGTTGAAAATGTGTTGCTGGTTAAAGCACAGCAGGTTAGGCAGCATCCAAGGAACAGGAAATTCGACGTTTCGGGCATAAGCCCTTCATTCCTGATAAAGGGCTTATGCCCGAAACGTCGAATTTCCTATTCCTTGGATGCTGCCTGACCTGCTGTGCTTTAACCAGCAACACATTTTCAACTTCATTTCAAGAGGGCTAGAATACAAGAGCAGGGATGTCCTGCTGAGGCTGTATAAGGTTCTGATCAGACTGTATTTAGAATATTGTGAGCAGTTTTGAGCCCTGTATCTAAGGAAAGATGTGCTGGTGTTGGAGGGGGTCCAGAGAGATTTACAAGGATGATCGCAGGGATGAGGGGCTTGTTCATATGAGGAGTAGTTGAGGACTCTGGGTCTGTACACAAAATTCAGAAGGACGAGGGAGGATCTGATTGAAACGTACAGAATACTGAAAGGCCTGGATAGTGTGGACATAGAGAGACTAGGACCCGAGGGCACAGCCTCAGGGTGAAGGGATGATCCTTTAGAACTGAGATGAGGTGGAATTTCTTTAGCCGAGGGGTGATTCTATGGAACTCATTGCCACAGAGGGCTGTGGAGGCCAAGTCATTGAATGTATTTAAGACAGAGATAGATAGGTTCTTGAAGCGTAGGATGACCGAGGATTATGGTGTGAAGGCAGGAGAATGGGGTTAAGAAACATGCCAGACATGATCGAATGGGGAGCAGACTCAACAGGCTTTTTTTTCTTTCTTCATTCATGGGATGATGGTGTTACTGGCTGGGCAGCGTTTATTATGCATCCCGGATTGCTAAGAGGCTGGATGGACTAATTTTGCTCCTTTATGTTACAGTCTTATGTTAAAGGATCAGCAATGATCATATTGAATAGTGGAGCAAGTTCAAAGGCTCGAGTAATCTCATCCTGCTCCTAGTTTCTATATTTTTTATGTAAATACTCATAAAGGAGTAAATCAGATCTGTCAAACTGTCAAGTTACTTAACTAAGCAACCCTTTAAATTTTGAAAGAGTAGACAACTTTGTTTGTATTCACTCATGGGATGTGGGTAATACTGGCTAGGCCAGCATTTATTGCTCACCTCTAATTGCCCAGAGGCCAATTCAGAGTCAACGCCATTACTGCTGGTCTGGAGTCACATGGAGGCCAGACCAGGTAAGGGTGGCAGTTTCCTTCCCTAAAGGACATCAGTGAGCCAGATGGGTTTTTCCAACAATCGACAATGGTTGGATGGTCATCATTACACTGTAATGCCTCTGACTGTGTGAGGTGAAAATAATCTGATTGCCTTTCAATGTATGTTTACTACATAACCTTAATTGATATCGTATGGCATTAGTAATGACTTCCTCTATAACCTGTCATTATCACTGTGAGAAGGGCTGGTGGGGAAGGAGAACTGGATGTGCATAACATGATTGACAGCTCCAAGCGGTTATTAAAGAATTGTAGTGTAGTGAATGTAAATATTTGTTTTTAAATAGAATTAAATACTTGAGGGGATCTAAATGTATTGAGTTGACATTTGTGTTCAGGGTGGTTGTTTTCACATTGTAATTTCTGTACTAGAAACTGGAGTTTTATTTCTTCTTAACATGTGTCGTGCTAAATGCATCTGTTCAGATGGACACTGGATATGCTGACAACAAGGCTGGAGAGATAATGGTGATGATTGGCAGGGATTTGGCTTAACATGAGTTGCTTATGAAGTAGGTTGAGGGTCATCGAGACCCTGTGAGTGGGGAACTTGGATTGTGCTATGATCCGGATTAATTGAATTGTAAAAGAAAAGAAAATCTAACTTATTTGCATATAACACAAAGTTAACATAGAACGTAGAACATAGAAAAATACAGTGCAGTACAGGCCCTTCGGCCCTCGATGTTGCGCCGTTCCAAGCCCACCTAACCTACACTGGCCCACTATCCTCCATATGTCTATCCAATGCCCGTTTAAATGCCCATAAAGAGGGAGAGTCCACCACTGCTACTGGCAGGGCATTCCATGAACTCACAACTCGCTGAGTAAAGAATCTACCCCTAACATCTGTCCTATACCTACCACCCCTTAATTTAAAGCTATGACCCCTCATAATAGCTGACTCCATACATGGAAAAAGGTTCTCATAGTCAACCCTATCTAAACCCCTAATCATCTTGTACACCTCTATCAAGGCCTTTTCAGCAGATGATAAAATACATCTGTGTGGGTGGCATGGTGGCACAGTGGTTAGCACTGCTACCTCACAGCGCCAGAGATCTGGGTTCAATTCCCGCCTCAGGCGACTGACTGTGTGGAGTTTGCACGTTCTCCCCGTGTCTGCATGGGTTTCCTCCGGGTGCTCCGGTTTCGTCCCACAGTCACAAAGATGTGCGGGACAGGTGAATTGGCTGTGCTAAATTGCCCGTAGTGTTAGATAAGGGATAAATGTAGGAGTATGGGTGGGTTGTGCTTCGGCGGGTCGGTGTGGACTTGTTGGGCCGAAGGGCCTGTTTCCACACTGTAAGTAATCTAATCTAATCTAAACATGATTAATCCCAACAGCATTCCCTTACAATACTCACACCAGAGAGAACTTGCTTCTCTCAGACATCACCAGAGATTGACTGATGGTTCAATTTTCAGATGTGAGTCTTGAATCTTCAGAAATTGAGCCCAGCCCTTTCCACCTGCAGGGTTGTGAATGAATGCTTCTGGTCTGGAACTTTGAAACTAAGCTCGTCACAGTGAGGTAACCTGTTTATTTACAGTTCTAAACAATCTTCTTTCTTCAAGATAAACTGTCTCCAAATCCAACCAGGACATCTGCAAACTGCAAAACTCTGCAAAAAGCTTTCTTAGGGCAATGAGTACTTGCCCTTAAGCCCCAAAAAAGCTCCCAGCGATCCTGGATCCTTCTGAGGCTGAATGGATCTTAATGCACTACACAGTCAAAAAGAGTGGCGCTGGAAAAGCACAGCGGGTCAGGCAGCATCCAAGGCGCAGGAGAGTCAATGTTTTGAGCATAAGCTCTTCATTAGGAATGAGGGCCATTCCTGATGAAGAGCTTTAAAACCTCGACTCTCCCGCTGCCTGTGCTTTTCGACTCTGATCTCCAACATTAGATTACTTACAGTGTGGAAACAGGCCCTTGGCCCAACAAGTCCACACCGACCCGCCAAAGTGCAACCCACCCGTACCCCTACATTTACCCCTTTTACCTAACACTGTGGGCAATTTCCCACGGCCAATTCACCTGACCTTTGGACTGTGGGAGGAAACCGGAGCAAACCCGCGCAGACACAGGGAGAATGTGCAAACTCCACACAGTCAGTCACCTGAGACGGGAATTGAACCCGGGTCTCTGGCGCTGTGAGGCAGCAGTGCTAACCACTGTTGTGCCCATGGTGAAAGTTAGTGATATTAAAATATAAATAAATCACACACTTTACATCACAGTTGCCATGGAGAGTGTGGGGGAGGGGTGATGGGTTGTCCCAAATTGTCGTGAGGATGGAGCAGGGGGTACAGGGATACTAGGTGTCAGGGCTAGACAGTATTCTGGGTTGCAGTCACAGAGAACTGAAACCCATCTGAGCAGTTCCTACAGCTGCATTCAGCCTGTATCCAGGTGAGCCGGTCTCCTTGGTGTGACGGCCATGCCACTCAGGTGTTTTTAGAACATAGAACATTCCAGCGCAGTACAGGCCCTTCCCCTTAATGTTGCCCCACCCTGTGAAACTAATCTGAAACCCATCTAACCTACACTACTCCATCATGATCTATATGTTAATCCAGTGACCATTAAATGCCCTTAAAGTTGGTGAGTCTACTACTGTTGCAGGCAGGGCATTCTATGCCTCTACTACTCTCTGAGTAAAGAAACTACCTCTGACATCTGTCCTATATCTATCACCCCTAAATTTAAAGCTATGTCTCCTTGTGCTAGGCATCACCATCCGAGGAAAAAGGCTCTCCCTGTCCACCCTATCTAACCCTCTGATTATCTGATATGTCTCTATTAAATCACCTCTCAACCTTCTTCTCTCTTACAAAAACTCCCTCAAGTCCATCAGCCTTTCCTCCATACCAGGTAACATCCCAATAAATCTCCTCTGAACCTTCTCCAAAGCTTCCACATCCTTCCTATAATGTGGTGACCAGAACTGGATGCACTGCTCCAAATGCGGCTGCACCAAAATTTTATCCAGCTGCAATATGACCTCATGGCTCCAAAACTCAAGCCCTCTACCAATAAAACCAAACACACCTTATGCCTTCTTAACAACCCTATCAACCTGGGTGGCAACTTTTAGGGATCTACGCACATGGACACTGAGATCTCTCTACTCATCTATACTACCAAGAATCTTACCATTAGCCCAGTACTCTGTATTCCTGTTGCTCCTTCTAAAGTGAATCACCGCACACTTTTCCACATTAAACTCAATTTGCCACCTCTCAGCTCAGTCCTGCAGCTTATCTATGTCCCGCTGTAACCTGCAACATCCTTCGGTACAATCCACAATTCTACCATCCTTCTATGCCCTCATCCAGATCAGTTATAAAAATGATGATCAGCAGTGGCCCCAAAACAGATCCTTGCAGTTAACTACTAGTAACTGAACTCCGGGATGAACATTTCCCATTAACCACCATCCTCTGTCTTCTTTCAGCTCGTCAATATCTGATCCAAACCGCTAAATTACCCACAATCCCATGCCTCCATATTTTGTGCAATAGCCTCCCATGGGGAACCTTATCAAACACCTTACTGGATTCCATATACACCACATCTACCGCTTTACCCTCAGCTACCTGTTTGGTCACCTTCTCAAAGAACTCAATAAGATTTGTGAGGCACAACCCACCCTTCACAAAACCATGCTGACTATCCCTAATCAACATATTCCTTTCTAGATGATTATAAATTCTATCTCTCATAATACTTTCTTACACTTTATTCACAACTGAAGTAAAGCTCACTGGTCTATAATTACCAGGATTGTCTGTACTCCCCTTCTTGAACAAGGGGACAACATTTGCTAACCTCCAGTCTTCTGGCACTATTCCTGTAGGTAATGATGACATAAAGATCAAAGCCAAAGACTCTGCAATCTCCTTCCTGGCTTCCCAGAGAATCATAGGATAAATCCCACCCAGCCCAGGGGACTTATCTATTTTCACACTTTCCAGAATTGCTAACACCTCCTCCTTGTGAACCTCAACCCCATCTAGTCTAGTCGCCTGTACCTCAGTATTCTCCTCGACCACATTGTCTTTTTATCCCTAAGGCAGGTGCAATGGGCTGCAAAACTTCCCAACTCTATACACCTGTCTCAGGAACAACACTCCTATCCTAAAATGGGGAATTGTGGAGGAGATGAACAGAAATTGGGGAGTGGGGTGGGCACCACTTACCTTATGATTGGCAACTTTATTGTTGGTTGTGTCCAGTGCAGGAGGGGAGGCAGAGCAGTGGGGGAGTGGTAGAGAAGCAGTGGGGGAGTGGGAGGTCAGAGATGGAAGAATGGTGGGGGGAATGGGTAGTGGAGGGGTGGGGGAGTGGTGGGGAGTAGTGGGCTAGTATTGGGCGAGGGGTGGGCGAGGTTTGGGGGAGCGGTGGTGGCAGTGGTGGGGGAGGGGTGATGGGGGATTGGTGTGGGAGGGGTGGGAGAGGGGTGGGGATTGGTGGGGAAGATGGAGATGGGTGGGGGAGTGGTGGTGGGAGGGGTGGGGGAACAGTGGGTGAGCGGTGCTGGGAGGGGTGGGGGAGGGATGGTGGGAGGGGTGGGGGAGCAGTGAGTGAGTGGTGCTGGGAGAGGTGGGGGAGGAGTGGTGGGAGGGGTGGGGGAGCAGTGAGTGAGTGGTGCTGGGAGGGGTGGGGGAGGAGTGGGGGAGCAGTGGGAGAGGGGTGGTGGGAGGGGTGGGGGAGCAGTGGGTGAGGGGTGGTGGGAGGGATGGGGAAGCAGTGGGAGAGGGGTGGTGGGAGGGGTGGGGGAGCAGTGGGTGAGGGGTGGTGGGACGGGTGGGGGAGCAGTGGGTGAGTGGTGCTGGGAGGGATGGGGAAGCAGTGGGAGAGGGGTGGTGGGAGGGGTGGGGGAGTGATGGTGGAGGATGGGCGAGCGATGTGGTGGGGTGGATTGGGGAGCTGTGGCAGATGGATGGGGGAGTTATGGGGGCGGTGGGGGTGGTGGGGGGGCGTGGGTTGGGGGAGGGGTGTGGAAGCGGTAGGGGAAGGGTGGGAGAGGGAAGGGGTGTGGGGTGAGATGGTGAAGAAGTGGGGGAAGGGTGGGGGAGCAGTGGCAGAAGGACACCACGATGACATTGATGAGGAGGGCTGAGCAGTGAGAGATGTCTCCGCCATTGATTGGTCAGGCACAGGTGGCTGTGAGGCGAATTGTCCCAACAGCCAGCAATGGCGCCTGAGGGTCAGCAGCTTTGATGTTGGTTGGGTCCGGTGTAGGCAGTGGTGATCCAGTGAAGGAGGGATTGGTGGTGCATGGGGACATTGATGGTGATAAAGCTGGCTCAGGAATCTCTTTAAGCTATAACCTTTTTTCCCTTGTTCTTAAATTACTCAAAATGGCATTGTGTTGTGGTGACACATGAAAACTTTTCACTGCATTTTATTGTATTCTTACAGTGAAACACACAAGACAATAAAATTACTCATTCATGGCTACGATGGACAACTTAACGCAAAGCTTGCTAAAGATGCTGAGAAACATAAAAAAAACTTAATAACTTTTGATTGGAAGGCAAGATTGGGAATGGAGTTAGGAGAGACATTAGGGACGATGTTGTGTGGAGGGCTTTGATGATTGCAGTTTTGACATGGAGAGGGGCAGTGCTTCATAAAATGCAGCCAATGATGATCATTTGGTAGGTTAGTCATGAAAATAGTTGAACCAAGAGATGTTTATGGGAGGTGGGGTTATTGAGATAGTAGGGCAGTGAGAGACAGCAGGGGAGAGAGAGACAACAGTGGACAGAATAGCATGAGAGAAATATATAGCAGGGGAGAGACAGATAGCAGGGGAGAGAGAGATAGAAGGGCAGAGAGAGATCGCAGGGGAGAGACAGATAGCAGGGGAGAGAGAGACAGCAGGGGACAGAGATAGCAGAGAGAGATAACAGGGGACAGAGAAAGAAGGGGAGAGAGATAGATAGCAGGAGAGAGAGAGAGAGATAGCAGGGGAAGGAGATAATGGTTCAGAGATAGCAGGGGAGAGAGAATTAGAAGGGGAGAGAGAGATAACAGGGGAGAGAGAGATAACAGGGGAGAGAGAGATAGCAGGGGGAGAGAGAGAGATAGCAGGGGGAGAGAGAGATAAAAGTGGAGAGAGAGACAGCAGGAGAGAGAGATTGCAGGGGAGAGGGAGATAGCAGGGGAGAGAAAGATAACAGGAGAGAGAGAGAGATAGCAGGAGAGAGACAGAGCAGGAGAAAGAGAGATATCAGTGGAGGGATTGATAGCAGTGGAGAGAGTGATAGCAGTGGAGAGAGTGATAGCAGGGGAGAGAGAGATATAGAAGGGGAGAGAGATAGCAGGGGAGAGGGAGATAGCAGGGGAGAGAAAGATAACAGGGGAGAGAAAGATAACAGGGGAGAGAGAGAGAGATAGCAGGAGAGAGAGAGAGATAGAGGGCAGAGAGAGAGATACCAGAGGAGTGAGAGCTAGCACGGGAGAGAGAGCTAGTACGGGAGAGAGAGCTAGCAGGGGAGAGAGAGATTTTAGGGGAGAGAGAGAATTAGCAGGGGAGAGAGAGGTAGCAGGGGAGAGAGAGATAGCGGGGACAGAGATAGCAGGGGGGAGAGAGAGATAGCAGGAGAGAGAGAGAGATGGCAGGGGACAGAGATTGCGGGGAGAGAGAGATAGCAGGAGAGAGAGAAGGCAGGAGAGAGAGAGAGACAGCAGGGGAGAGAGAGAGATAGAGGGCAGAGAGAGAGATACCAGAGGAGTGAGAGCTAGCACAGGTGAGAGAGCTAGCATGGGAGAGAGAGCTAGCAGGGGAGAGAGAGATTTTAGGGGAGAGAAAATGAGCAGGGGAGAGAGAGATAGCAGGGGAGAGAGAGATAGTGGGGACAGAGATAGCAGGGGGGAGAAAGAGGTAGCAGGAGAGAGAGAGATGGCAGGGGACAGAGATTGCGGGGAGAGAGAGATAGCAGGGGAAAGAGAATTAGCAGGGGAGAGTGAGATAGCAGGGGAGAGAGATCTAGCAGAGGAGAGAGAGAGACAGAGGGGAGAGAGAGACAGAAGGGAGAGAGAGAGATAGCAAGGGAAAGAGAGAGATAGCAGGGGAGAGAGAGATAGCAGGGAAGAGAGAGATAGCGGGGAGAGTGACACAGCAGGGGAGAGAGAGATAGCAGGGGACAGAGATAGCAGGAAAGAGAGAGAGATAGCAGGGGAGAGAGAGATAGCAGGGGACAGAGAGAGCAGGGGAGAGAGTGATAACAGGAGAGAGAGAGAGAAATAGCAGGGGAGAGAGAGATATCAGGGGAGAGAGAGATAGCGGGGGAGAGAGATAACAGGGGAGGGAGAGAGATAGCAGGGGACAGAGTGGGCAGAGGAGAGAGTGATAGCAGGGGACAGAGATAGCAGAGGAGAGAGAGAGATATCAGGGGAGAGAGAGATAGCGGGGGAGAGAGATAACAGGGGAGGGAGAGAGATAGCAGGGGACAGAGTGGGCAGAGGAGAGAGTGATAGCAGGGGACAGAGATAGCAGAGGAGAGAGAGAGATATCAGGGGAGAGAGAGATAGCGGGGGAGAGAGATAACAGGGGAGGGAGAGAGATAGCAGGGGACAGAGTGGGCAGAGGAGAGAGTGATAGCAGGGGACAGAGATAGCAGAGGAGAGAGAGAGATAGCAGGGGAGAGAGAGAGCAGGGGAGAGAGAGATAGCAAGGGACAGAGATAGCAGGGGAGGGAGAGAGAAAGCAGTGGAGAGAGAGAGATAGCAGGGGACAGAGATAGCAGAGTAGGGAGAGAGAGAGGAGAGAGAGAGAGAGCAGGGGAGTGAGAGATAGAGGGCAGAGAGAGAAATAGCAGGGGAAGGAGAGATAGCAGGGGAGAGAGAATGAGCAGGGGAGAGGGAAATAGCAGGGGGGAAAGTGGTAGCAGGGGAGAGAGAGTCAGCAGGGGAGAGAGATATAACAGGGGAGAGAGAGATAGCAGGGGAGAGACAGATAGAGGGCAGAGAGAGATAGCAGGGGAGAGACAGATAGAGGGCAGAGAGAGATAGCAGGGGAGAGAGAGATAACAGGAGAGAGAGAGATAACAGGAGAGAGAGAGATAGCAGGAGAGAGAGAGATAGCAGGAGAGAGAGAGCGGGGAGAGTGAGAGATAACAGGGGTTAGAGAGATAGCAGGGAAGAGAGAATTAGCAGGAGAGAGAGAGACAGCAGGGGAGAGAGAATGAGCAGGGGAGAGAGAGAATTAGCAGGGGAGAGAGAGAGAGAGATAGCAGGGGGGAGAGAGAGATAGCAGGGGAGAGAGAGAGATAGCAGGGGAGAGAGAGAGCAGGGAAGACAGAGAGAAAAGGGGAGAGAGAGAGAGATAGCAGGGGAGAGAGAGATAGAGGGGAGAGAGAGATAACAGGGGAGAGAGAGCAGGGGAGAGAGAGATAGAGGGGAGAGAGAGATAGAGGGGAGAGAGAGATAACAGGGGAGAGAGAGCAGGGGAGAGTGAGAGATAACAGGGGTTAGAGAGATAACAGGGAAGAGAGAGAATTAGCAAGGGAGACAGAGACAGCAGGGGAGAGAGAGATAGCAGGGGAGAGAGAGATAGCAGGGGAGAGAGAGATATCAGGGGAGAGAGAGATAGCGGGGGAGAGAGATAACAGGGGAGGGAGAGAGATAGCAGGGGACAGAGTGGGCAGAGGAGAGAGTGATAGCAGGGGACAGAGATAGCAGAGGAGAGAGAGAGATAGCAGGGGAGAGAGAGATAGCAAGGGACAGAGATAGCAGGGGAGGGAGAGAGAAAGCAGGGGACAGAGATAGCAGAGTAGGGAGAGAGAGAGGAGAGAGAGAGAGAGAGCAGGGGAGTGAGAGATAGAGGGCAGAGAGAGAAATAGCAGGGGAAGGAGAGATAGCAGGGGAGAGAGAATGAGCAGGGGAGAGGGAAATAGCAGGGGGGAAAGTGGTAGCAGGGGAGAGAGATATAACAGGGGAGAGAGAGATAGCAGGGGAGAGACAGATAGAGTGCAGAGAGAGATAGCAGGGGAGAGAGAGATAACAGGAGAGAGAGAGATAGCAGGAGAGAGAGAGCGGGGAGAGTGAGAGATAACAGGGGTTAGAGAGATAGCAGGGAAGAGAGAATTAGCAGGAGAGAGAGAGACAGCAGGGGAGAGAGAATGAGCAGGGGAGAGAGAGAATTAGCAGGGGAGAGAGAGAGAGAGATAGCAGGGGGGAGAGAGAGATAGCAGGGGAGAGAGAGAGATAGCAGGGGAGAGAGAGAGCAGGGGAGACAGAGAGAAAAGGGGAGAGAGAGAGAGATAGCAGGGGAGAGAGAGATAGAGGGGAGAGAGAGATAACAGGGGAGAGAGAGCAGGGGAGAGTGAGAGATAACAGGGGTTAGAGAGATAACAGGGAAGAGAGAGAATTAGCAAGGGAGACAGAGACAGCAGGGGAGAGAGAGATAGCGGGGAGAGAGAGATAGCAGGGGAGAGAGAGATAAAAGGGGAGAGAGAGAGATAGCAGGGGAGAGAGAGCTAGCAGGAGAGAGAGATATAACAGGGGAGAGAGATAGCAGGGGTGTGAGAGATAGAGGGGAGAGAGAGATAGCAGGGAAGAGAGATAGCAGGGGAGAGAGAGAGATAGCAGGAGAGAGAGAGAGCAGGGGAGAGTGAGAGATAACAGGGGTTAGAGAGATAACATGGGAGAGAGAGGTAGCAGGGTAGAGTGATAACAGGGGACAGAGGTAGCAGGAGAGAGAGAGAGATAGCAGGGGAGAGAGAGACAGCGAGCAGAGAGAGAAACAGCAGGGAGTGAGAGATAGCACAGGGGAGAGAGCTATCAGGGGAAAGAGAAATAGCAGGGGAGAGGGAGATAGCAGTGGACAGAGAATTAGCAGGAAAGAAGGAGATAGCAGGGGACAGAGATAGCAGGGGAGTGAGAGATAGCTGGGGAGAGAGAGATAGCGGGGAGAGAGAGAGACAGCCGGGGAGAGAGAGATAGCAGGGGACAGAGAATTAGCAGGGGATAGAGAGTTCACAGGGGAGGGAGAATGAGCAGGGGAGAGAGAGATAGCAGGGGACCGAGATAGTAGGGGAGAGAGAGATAGCAGGAGAGAGAGAGAGACAAAGCAGGGGACAGAGATTACGACGAGAGAGAGAGAGAGATAGCAGGGGAGAGAGAGATAACAGGGGACAAAAATCGCAGGGGAGAGAGAAATAGCAGGGCAGACAGAGATAGCAGAGGAGATTGGGAGACAGAGGGGAGAGAGAGAGATAGCAGGGGAGGGAGAGAGATAGCAGGGGAGAGAGAATTAGCAGGGGAGAGAGAAATAGAAGGGGAGAAAGAGATAGCAGGGGAGAGAGAGTCAGCAGGGGAGAGAGAGGGCGGGGAGAGAGAGATAGCAGGGGACAGAGAAATAGCAGGAAAGAAGGAGATAGCAGGAGAGAGAGCTAGCAGGGGAGTGAGAGATAGCAGGGGACAGAGATAGCAGGGGAGTGAGAGCTAGCAGGAGAGAGAGAGATAGCAGGGGACAGAGATAGCAGGGGAGTGAGAGATAGCAGGGGAGAGAGAGATAGCAGGGGACAGAGATAGCAGGGGAGTGAGAGATAGCAGGGGAGAGAGAGATAGCAGGGGACAGAGATAGCAGGGGAGTGAGAGATAGCTGGGGAGAGAGAGATAGCCGGGGAGAGAGAGAGATAGCCGGGGAGAGAGAGATAGCAGGGGAGAGAGAGATAGCAGGGGAGAGAGAGATAGCAGGGGACAGAGAGATAGCAGGGTAGAGAGATAGCGGGGAGAGATTGTAGGAGACAGAGATAGCAGTGGAGAGAGAGAGAGATAGCAGGGGAGAGAGAGATAGCAGAAGAGAGAGAGATAGTGGAGAGAGAGATACCAGCAGAGAGAGAGAGATAGCAGGGGAGAGAGATAGCAAGGGAGTGAGATATCTGGGAGAGAGATGGAACAAGGACGAGAGAAATAGCAGGGGAGTGAGAGATGGAGGGGAGAGAGAGATAGCCGGGGAGAGAGAGAGAGAGATTGCAGGAGAGTGAGAGATAGAGTGGAGATAGAGATAGCAGGGGAGAGAAAGATAGCCGGGGAGAAAGAGAGATAGCAGGAGAGTGAGAAGGATAGCAGGGGAGAGCGGGGATTAGCAGGGGTGAGAGAAATAGCAGGAAAGAAGGAGATGGCTGGGGAGAGAGAAGACAGCAGGGGAGAGAGAGAATTACAGGGGAGAGAGAAAGATAGATAACAGGGGAGAGAGAGATAGCAGGGGAGAGAGAGCTAGCAGGGGAGAGAGCTAGCAGGGGAGTGAGAGCTAGCAGGGGAGTGAGAGATAGCGGGGAGAGAGAATTATCAAGGGAGAGAGAGATAGCAGGGGAGAGAGAGTTAGCAGGGGAGAGAGAGTTAGCAGGGGAGTGAGAGCTAGTAGGGGAGAGAGATAATAGGGGACACAGATAGCAGGGAGAGAGAATTAGAAGGGAAGAGAGAGATAGCAAGGGAGATGGAGAGAGCAGGGGAGAGAGAGAGATAGCAGGGGAGAGAGAGAGATAGCAGGGGAGAGAGAGAGAGAGAGAGATAGCAGGGGAGATAGAGATTGCAGAGGAGAGAGAGAGATATCGGGGAAAGAGAGGTAACAGGGGAGAGAGAGATAGCAGGGGAGAGAGATAGCAGGAGAGAGAGAGATAGCAGGGGACAGAGATAGCAGTGGAGTGAGAGATAGCCGGGGAGAGAGAGATAGCGGGGAAAGAGAGATAGCCGGGTATAGAGTGATAGCAGGAGAGAGAGAGATAGTGGAGAGAGAGATACCAGCACAGAGAGAGAGAGATAGCAGGGGAGAGAGATAGCAAGGGAGTGAGATATCTGGGAGGGAGAGGGAACAAGGAAGAGAGAAATAGCAGGAGAGAGAGAGATAGCAGGGGAGAGAAAGATAGCCGGGGAGAAAGAGAGATAGCAGTAGAGTGAGAGAGATAGCAGGGGAGAGCGAGGATTAGCAGGGGCGAGAGAAATAGCAGGAAAGAAGGAGATGGCTGGGGAAAGAGAAGACAGCAGGGGAGAGAGAGAATTACAGGGGAGAGAGAAAGATAGATAACAGGGGAGAGAGAGATAGCAGGGGAGAGAGAGAGATAGCAGGGGAGAGAGATAGCAGGGGACAGTGAATTAGCAGGAGAGAGAGAGAGATGACAGGGGAGATAGAGATAGCAGGGGAGAGAGAGTTTACGGGGGGACAGAGATAGCAGGGTAGAGAGATAGCAGGGGAGAGAGAGATAGCAGGGGAGAGAGAATTATCAAGGGAGAGAGAGATGGCAGGGGAGAGAGAGATAGCAGTGGAGAGAGAGAGATAGCAGGGGAGAGAGAGATAGTAGGGGAGAGGGAAATAGCAGGGGAGAAAGTGGTAGCAGGGGAGAGAGAGTCAGCAGGGGAGAGAGGTATAACAGGGGAGAGAGAGATAGCAGGGAAGTGAGAGATTGAGGGGAGAGAGAGATAGCGGGGGAGTGAGAGATAGAGGGGTCAAGAGAGATAGCTGGGGAGAGATAGATAGTGGGGGAGAGATTGTGCTGGGGGAGAGAGATAGCGGGGAGAGAGAATTAGCAAGGGAGAGAGAGATGGCAGGGGAGAGAGAGAGAGATAGCGGGAGAGAGAGATAGTGTGGGAGTGAGAGATAGCAGGGTGGAGAGAGTTAGCAGGGGAGTGAGAGATAGTAGGGGAGAGAGATAATAGGGGACACAGATAGCAGGGAGAGAGAATTAGAAGGGAAGAGAGAGATAGCAAGGGAGATGGAGAGAGCAGGGGAGAGAGAGAGATAGCAGGGGAGAGAGAGATAGCAGGGTACAGAGAGAGATAGCAGGGGACAGAGAGATAGAGGGCAGAGAGAGATAGCAGGGGAGACAGATAGCAGGGGAGAGAGGGAGATAGCAGGAGAGAGAGAGTGATAGCGGGCGAGAGAGAGGCAGCAGGGGGGAGAGAGAGAGAGCAGGGAAGAGAGAGAATTAGCCGGGGAGAGAGAGTATTAGCAGGGGAGAGAGAATTAGTAGGGGAGAGAGAGATAGTAGGGGAGAGAGAGTCAGCAGGGGAGAGAGAGATATCTGGGGAAACAGAGATAGCAGGGGAGAGAGAGATAGCAGGGGAGAGAGAAATAGCAGGGGAGAAAGAGTCAGCAGGGGAGAGAGATAGCAGGGGAGAGAGAAATAGCAGGGGAGAAAGAGATAGTGGGGAGAGAGAGACAGCAGGAGAGTGAGAGATAGAGGTGAGAAAGAGATAGCAGGGGAGAGAGAGCTAGCAGTGGACAGAGACAGCAGGGGAGAGAGAGACAGCAGGTGATAGAGATAGGAGGGGGGAGAGAGATAGAGGGGAGAAAAAGATAGCAGGGAATAGAGAGGTGGCAGGGAGAGCGTGATGGCAGGGGAGAGAGAGATAGCAGGGGAAGAGAGAGATAGCTGGCGAGAGAGAGATAGCGGGGAGAGTGAATTAGCAGGGGAGCGGGAGAGATAGCAGGGGAGAGAGAGAGGGGAAGAGAAAGATAGCTGGGGAGAGAGGGATAGCGGGGGAGAGAGAGATAACTGGGGAGAGAGATAGTGGGGAGAGAGAATTAGCAGGGGAGAGAAAGATAGAGGGCAGAGAGAGATAGCAGGAGAGAGAGAGATAGAGGGGAGAGAAAGATTGCAGGGAGTATAGAGGTAGCAAGGGAGAGCGTGATGGCAGGGGAGAGAGAGATAGCAGGGGGGAGAGATAGCAGGGGAGAGAGAGATAGCAGGGGGGAGAGATAGCAGGGGGGAGAGAGATCGCAGGGGGGAAAGAGATAGCAGGGGACAGAGATAGCGGGGGAGAGAGTGATAGCAGAGGCGAGAGAGATAGAGAGGAGAGAGAGATAGCAGGGGAGAGAGATAGTGGGGGAGAGAGAGATAGCAGAGGACAGAGATAGAGGGGTGAGAGAGATAGGGGAGACAGAGATAGAGGGGGATAGAGATAGCAGGGGAGAGAAAGATAGCAGGAGAGTGAGAGATTGAGGGCAGATAGAGACAGCCTGGGACAGAGATAACAGGGGAGAGAGAGAGAGAGGGGGGAGAGAAAGATAGCAGGGAATAGAGAGATAGCAGGGGAGAGCATGATGGCAGGGGAGAGAGAGATGGCAGGGGAGAGAGAGATGGCACGGGGGAGAGATAGCACAGGGGAGAGAGATAGCAGGGGAGAGAGAGATAGAGGGGAGAGAGCGCAAACAGGGGAAAGACAGCAAGCGGGGGGAAAGAGGGATAGAGGGGAGAGAGTGCTAGCAGGGGAGAGAGAGCTAGCAGGGGGGAGAGAGAAATAGCAGGGGAGAGAGAGAGATAGCGGGGGAGAATGAGATAGCGGGGGTGAGAAAGATAGAGGGGAAAAGAGAGATACCTGGGGAGAGAGATAGCTGGGGAGAGAGAGATAGCTGGAGAAAACGTGATAGCGGGGAGAGAAAGAGATAGCAGGGGAGTGAGAGATAGAGGGGAAGAGAGAGATAGCTGGGGCGAGAGAGATAGAGGGGAAGAGAGAGATAGCTGGGGCGAGAGAGATAGAGGGGAAGAGAGAGATATCTGGGGAGAGAGAGATAGAGGGGAAGAGAGAGATATCTGGGGAGAGAGAGATAGAGGGGAAGAGAGAGATATCTGGGGAGAGAGAGATAGAGGGGAAGAGAGAGATAGCTGGGGAGAGAGAGTTAGTGGAGAGTGAGAGATAGCAGGGGAGATAGAGATAGCAAGGGGGAGAGAGATAGCAGGGAAGAGAGAGAGAGAGATAGTAGTGGACAGAGATATAGAGGGCAGAGAGAGATAGCAGGGGAAAGAGAGATAGAGGGGAAGAGAGAGATAGCTGGGGAGAGAGATAGCGGGGAGAGAGAGATAGTAGGGGTACAGAGTTAGCAGGGGAGAGGGAGATAGCAGGGAAGAGAGAGATACAGGGGAGAGTGTGATGGCAGGGGTGAGAGAGATGGCAGGGGAGAGAGAGATGGCATGGGGGAGAGAGATAGCAGGGGAGAGAGAGATAGAGGTGAGAGAGCGCGAACAGGGGAAAGAGAGCTAGCAGGGGGGAAGAGAGATAAAGGGGACAGAGAGCCAGCAGGGGAGTGAGAGCTAGCGGGGGGGAGAGAGAGATAGCAGGTGAGAGAGAGATAGCAGGGGAGAGTGAGATAGCAGGGGAGAGAGAGATAGAGGGGAAAAGAGAGATAGCTGGGGAGAGATAGTCAGGGAGAGAGAGACCTCAGGGGAGAGAGAGACCGCAGGAGATGAGAGATAGAGGGCAGATAGAGACAGAAGGGGACAGAGATAACAGGAGAGAGAGAGAGAGAGAGAGAGAGAGAGAGAGGGGAGAGAAAGATAGCAGGGAATAGAGAGATAGCAGGGGAGAGCGTGATGGCATGAGAGAGAGAGATGGCACGGGGGGAGAGATAGCACGAAGGGGAGAAAGCGCGAACAGGGGAAAAAGAGCTAACAGGAGGGAGAGAGAGATAGCAGGAGAGAGAGAGATAGCAGGGGAGTGAGAGATGGCACGGGGGAGAGAGAGATAGCTGGAGAATGAGAGATAGAGGGGAGATAGAGATCGCAAGGAACAGAGATGGCATGGGAGAGAGAGATACAGGGGAGAGAAAGATAGCAGGCAATAGAGAGATAGCAGGGGAGAGCGAAATGGCAGGGGAGAGAGAGGTGGCAGGGGAGAGAGAAATGGCAGGGGAGAGCGAAATGGCAGGGGAGAGAGAAATGGCAGGGGAGAGCGAAATGGCAGGGGAGAGAGAAATGGCAGGGGAGAGAGAAATGGCAGGGGAGAGCGAAATGGCAGGGGAGAGAGAAATGGCAGGGGAGAGAGAAATGGCAGGGGAGAGCGAAATGGCAGGGGAGAGCGAAATGGCAGGGGAGAGAGAAATGGCAGGGGAGAGAGAGATAGCAGGGGAGAGAGAGAGTTAGCAGGGCAGAGAGAGATAGCAGGGAAGAGAGAGACTTAGCAGGGAAGAGAGAGAATTAGCAGGGGGAAGAGAGAGAGAGAGATAGCGGGGACAGAGATAGCAGGGGAGAGAGAGACAACAGGAGAGAGAGAGATAGCGGTGAGGAGAGAGTTAGCCGGGGGGAGAGAGCGATAGCAGGGAAGAGAGATAGCAGGGTAGAGAGAGAGATAGCAGGGGAGAGATATAGAGGGGAGAGAGAGATAGCAGGGAAGAGAGAGAATTAGCAGGGAAGAGAGAGACTTAGCAGGGGTAAGAGAGAGAGAGATAGCAGGGGACAGAGATAGCAGGGGAGAGAGATAGCAGGAGAGAGAGAGAGATAACAGGAGAGAGAGAGATAGCGGTGGGGGAGAGAGATAGCAGGGGAGAGAAATATAGCAGGGGGAGAGAGATAACAGGGGAGAGAGAGAGATAGCTGGTCAGAGAGAGATAGCAGGGGAGAGTGAGATCGCAAGGGACAGAAAGATAGCAGGGAAGAGAGCAGATCTGAAGGAAATACTTTGTTATGACAACAGGAACAGGAAAAGCCTATCAGATGATGTTTGATCTGCATCAACTCTGTATCCTCGTCAATGCTCCCTATGCGTGACGGCCTTACCTGAAAAGGACCTATTGATTTTGATTTCAAACTCCCCACCTTGCACAATGATTTTGGGCGAGACATTTCCAGATTTTTACTTTACTTGCAAAAAAGCTCACAACTCCCATTGTTGGGTCAGGAGCTCAGCTCCAGAATCGAAAAGATGGGGAGGTGGGCAGAGGGGGTGGGGTGGCCTTGTTAGTTAAGAACAAAATTAAATCTATGACACTGAATGACATAGGGTCGGATGATGTGGAGTCTGTGTGGGGGGAATCGAGGAACCACAAAGCCAAAAAAACCATAATGAGAGTTATGTACAGACCTCCTAACAGTGGTCAGGACCAGGGGCGCAACATGTACCGGGAAATAGAGAAGGCATGTCAGAAAGGCAAGGTCACGGTGATCATGGGAGACTTCAATATGCAGGTGGACTGGTAAATAATGTTGCCAGTGGATCCAAAGAAAGGGAATTCTTGGAATGCTTACAGGATGGCTTTTTGGAACAGCTTATCATGGAGCCCACAGGGAGCAGGCTATTCTGAACGTAGTGCTATGTATTGAACCAGGCTTTATAAAAGATCTTAAAGTAAGGGAACCCTTAGAAGCAGCGATCATAATATGTTGGAGTTCAGTCTGCAGTTTGAAAGAGAGAAGGCAAAATCGGATGTAATGGTGTTACAGTTGAATAAAGGTAATTATGAGGGCATGAGAGAGGAACTGACAAAAATCGACTGGAAGCAGAGCCTAGCGGGGAAGACAGTAGAGCAAAAATGGCAGGAGTTTGTGGGTATAATTGAGGACAATGTACAGAGGTTCATCCCCAAGAAAACATTATCCGGGGCGGGATTAGACAGCCGTGGCTGACAAAGGAAGTCAGGAAATGTATCAAAGAAAAAGAGAGATCCTATAAAGTGGCCAAGAGCAGTGGGAAATCAGAAGATTGGGAAGGCTACAAAAACAAACAGAGGATAACAAAGAGAGAAGTAAGGAAGAAGAGGATCAAATATGAAGGTAGGCTAGCCAGTAATGCTAGAAATTATAGTAAAACTTTCTTTCATACATAAGAAACAAACTACAGGCAAAAGTAGACATTGGGCCACTTCAAACTGATGCTGGAAGCCTAGTGATGGGAGATAAGGAAATAGCTGGAGAACTTAATAAGTACTTTGTGTCAGTCTTCACAGTGGAAGATATGAGTAATATCCCAACAATTAAAGGGAATCAGGGGGCTGAGTTGAGTATGGTTGCCATTACAAAAGAGAAAGTGCTAGAAAAGCTAAAAAGTCTTAAAATTGACAAATCTCCTGGCCCCGATGGGCTACATCCTAGAGTTCTGAGGGAGGTGGCTGAGGAAATAGAGGAGGCATTGGTTGAGATCTTTCAAAAGTCACTGGAGTCAGGGAAAGTCTCGGATGATTGGAAGATCGCTGTTGTAGCCCCATTGTTCAAGGAAGGATCAAGACAAAAGATGGAAATTTATAGGGCGGCACGGTGGCACAGTGGTTAGCACTGCTGCCTCACAGCGCCAGAGACCCGGGTTCGATTCCTGCCTCAGGCGACTGACTGTGTGGAGTTTGCATGTTCTCCCCGTGTCTGCGTGAGTTTCCTTCGGGTGCTCTGGTTTCCTCCCACAGTCCAAACATGTGCAGGTCAGGTGAATTGGCCATGCTAAATTGCCCGCAGTATAAGGTAAGGGGTAAATGTAGGGGTATGGGTGGGTTGCGCTTCGGCGGGTCAGTGTGGACTTGTTGGGCTGAAGGGCCTGTTTCCACACTGTAAGTAATCTAATCTAGCTGAAAATGCGTTGCTGGAAAAGCACAGCAGGTCAGGCAGCTTCCTGAAGAAGGGCTTATGCTCAAAATGTCGAATCTCCTGCTCCTTGGATGCTGCCTGACCTGCTGTGCTTTTCCAGCAACACATTTTCTGCTCTGATCTCCAGCATCTGCAGACCTCACTTTCTCCTTGTAATCTAATCTAGGCCAATTAGCCTAACCTCGGTTGTTGGTAAAGATGAGGTTTCTAAATTCTTGGAAGAGCAGGGTTGGATTAGAACAAGGCAACATGGATTTAGTAAGGGGAGGTCGTGCCTGACAAACCTGTTGGAATTCTTTGAAGAGGTGACAATGGATGTTAGACCAGGGAAACATAGTGGATGTGGTCTATCTAGACTTCCATAAGGCCTTTGACAAGGTGCCGCATGGGAGGCTGCTGAGGAAGGTGAGGGCCCATGGTGTTTGAGGTGAGCTACTGGGATGGATTGAGGATTGGCTGTCTGACAGAAGGCAGAGAGTTGGGATAAAAGATTCTTTTTCGGAATGTGCAAGGTTCAGTGTTAGGGCCGCAGCTGTTCACGTTATATATTAATGATCTGGGTGAAGGTACTGGGGGCATTCTAGTGAAGTTTGCCAATGATACGAAGATAGGTGGACAGGCAGGTAGTACTGAGGAGGTGGGGAGGCTGCAGAAGGATCTAGACAATTTGGGAGAGTGGTCCAGGAAATGGCTGATGAAGTTCAATGTGAGCAAGGTCTTGCACTTTGAAAAAACGAATACAAGCATGGACTACTTTCTAAATGGTGAGAAAATTCATAAAGCCAAAGTACAAAGAGATCTGGGAGTGCTAGTTGAGGATTCTCTAAAGGTAAACATGCAGGTTGAGTCCGTGATTAAGAAAGTGAATGCAATGTTGTCATTTATCTCAAGAGGGTTGGAATATAAAAGCACCGTTGTGCTACTGAGACTGTATAAAGCTCTGGTTAGGCCCCATTTGGAGTACTGTGTCCAGTTTTGGTCCCCACGCCTCAGGAAGGACATACTGGCACTGGAGCGTGTCCAGCGGAGATTCACACGGATGATCCCTGGAATGGTAGGTCTAACATACGAGGAATGGCTGAGGATCCTAGGATTGTACTCATTGGAGTTTAGAAGATTAAGGGGAGATCTAATAGGAACTTACAAGATAATGCATGGCTTGGAAAGGGTGGACGCTAAGAAATTTTTTCCATAAGGCGAGGAGACTCGGACCCGTGGACACAGCCTTAGAATTAGAGGGGGTCAATTCAGAACAGAAATGCGGAGACATTTCTTCAGCCAGAGAGTGGTGGGCCTGTGGAAATCATTGCCGCAGAGTGCAGTGGAGGCCAGGACACTAAATGTCTTCAAGGCAGAGATTGATAAATTCTTGATGTCACAAGGAATTAAGGGATACCAGGAGAATGGGCGGCACGGTGGCACAGTGGTTAGCACTGCTGCCTCACAGCACCAGAGACCCGGGTTCAATTCCTGACTCAGGCGACTGACTGTGTGGAGTTTGCACGTTCTCCCCGTGTCTGCGTGGGTTTCCTCCGGGTGCTCCGGTTTCCTCCCACAGTCACAAAGATGTGCGGGTCAGGTGAATTGGCCATGCTAAATTGCCCGTAGTGTTAGGTAAGGGGTAAATGTAGGGGTATGGGTGGGTTGCGCTTCGGCGGGTCGGTGTGGACTTGTTGGGCCGAAGGGCCTGTTTCCACACTGTATGTAATCTAAAAAAAAAATGCTGGTAAGTGGAGTTGAAATGCCTATCAGCCATGATTGAATGCTGGAGTGGAATCGATGGGCCAATTGGCCTTACTTCCACTCCTATGTCTTATGGTCTTATGGTCTTATGTTACCATTGCTGGATCAGGAGCTCTGGATGCAGGTTTGCTTGCTGAGCTGGAAGGTTCATTTCCAGATGTTTCATCACCATACTAGGTGACATCTTCAGTGGCCTCCGGCTGAAGCACTGGTAATATTTCCTGCTTTCTATTTATATGCTTGGGTTTCTTTAGGTTGATGATGTCATTTCCTATGGTGATATCCTTTCCTGTTCTTTTTCTCAGAGAGTGGTAGATAGGGTCTAATTCGATGTGTCTGTTGATAGAGTTCCGGTTGGAATGCCATGCTTCTAGGAATTCTCGCGCATGTCTCTGATTGGCTTGTGCTAGGATGGATGTGTTGTCCCAGTTGAAGTGGTGTCCTTCCTCATCTGTATGTAAGGATACTAGTGAGAGAGGGTCATGTCTTTTTGTAGCTAGTTGATGTTCATGTATCCTGGTGACTAGTTTTCTGCCTGTTTGTCCAATGTAGTGTTTGTTACAGTCCTTGCACGGTATTTTGTAAACGACATTAGTTTTACTTGTTGTCTGTATAGGGTCTTTCAAGTTCATTAGCTGCTGTTTTAGTGTGTTGGTGGGTTTGTGGGCTACCATGATGCCAAGGGGTCTGAGTATCTGGCAGTCATTTCTGAGATATCTTTGATGTCGGAGAGAATGGCGAGGGTTTCTGGATGTGTTTTACCTGCTTGTTTGGATTTGTTGCTGAGAAATCTGAGGACTGTGTTCATTGGGTACCCATTCTTTTTGAATACACTGTATCGGTGATTTTCCTCTGCTCTTCATAGTTCCTCTGTGCTGCAGTGTGTGGTGGCTCATTGAAATAATGTTGGAAGCAATCATCCCAACATCCACAAACAAAGTTACATCAGAACATTATTTCAATGAGCCACCACACACTGCAGCACAGAGGAACTATGAAGAGCAGAGGAAAATCACCTATACAGTGTATTCAAAAAGAATTGGTACCCAATGAACACAGTCCTCAGATTTCTCAGCAACAAATCCGAACAGGCAGGTAAAACACGTCCAGAAACCCTCGCCATTCTCTCCGACATCAAAGACATCTCAGAAATGACTGCCAGATACTCAGACCCCTTGGCATCATGGTAGCCCACAAACCCACCAACACACTAAAACAGCAGCTAATGAACTTGAAAGACCCTATACAGACAACAAGTAAAACTAATGTCGTTTACAAAATACCGTGCAAGGACTGTAACAAACACTACATTGGACAAACAGGCAGAAAACTAGTCACCAGGATACATGAACATCAACTAGCCACAAAAAGACATGACCCTCTCTCACTAGTATCCTTACATACAGATGAGGAAGGACACCACTTCGACTGGAACAACACATCCATCTTAGGACAAGCCAAACAGAGACAGGCACGAGAATTCCTAGAAGCATGGCATTCCAACCAGAACTCTATCAACAAACACATTGAGTTAGACCCCATCTACCATGACCTGAGAAAAAGAACAGGAAATGTCATCACCACAGCAAATAGCAGCACCAATCCAAAGAAGCCCAAACATGGCAATAGAAAGCAGGAATTATTAACAGTGCTTCGCCCAGAGGCTCACCTAGTAGGGTGACGAAACGTCTGGAAATGAACTTCCAGCTCAGTGAGCAAACCTGCATCCAGAACCTCAACCTGAGCTACAAATCTTCTCAAAACTCTCTCAGGAGCGCAACTTCAGGATATTACCCAGTGCTGGGTGAGGAGGTCAGCTCCAGGGTATTACCCAGTGCTGGGTGAGGAGCTCAGCTCCAGGGTATTACCCAGTGCTGGGTGAGGAGGTCAGCTCCAGGGTTTTTTTCCCAGTGCTGGGTGAGGAGCTCAGCTCCAGGGTATTACCCAGTGCTGGGACAGGGGCTCAGCTCCAGGGTATTACCCAGTGCTGGGTGAGGAGGTCAGCTCCAGGGTATTACCCAGTGCTGGGACAGGGGCTCAGCTCCAGGGTATTACCCAGTGCTGGGTGAGGAGCTCAGCTCCAGGGTATTACCCTGTGCTGGGACAGGGGCTCAGCTCCAGGGTATTACCCAGTGCTGGGTGAGGAGGTCAGCTCCAGGGTATTACCCAGTGCTGGGTGAGGAGCTCAGCTCCAGGGTATTACCCAGTGCTGGGTCAGGGGCTCAGCTCCAGGGTATTACCCAGTGCTGGGTCAGGGGCTCAGCTCCAGGGTATTACCCAGTGCTGGGTGAGGAGCTGAGCTCCAGGATATTACCCAGTGCTGGGACAGGAGCTTTGCTCCAGGGTATTACCCAGTGCTGGGTCAGGGGCTCAGCTCCAGGGTATTACCCAGTGCTGGGTGAGGAGCTCAGCTCCAGGGTATTACCCAGTGCTGGGTGAGGAGCTCAGCTCCAGGGTATTTGCAGAATGTTGTTTCAGGGTACTCTTGCCTGATGATTGTGTTCAGATCCATGTCAAAGATGCTTGTTTCTTGCCCAGTTGATTCTCTTTTGCAATTTTCCCTTGGTTACAATGTGCAGTCCATCCATTCATGGTAATCAGCTCCAGCATGCTGTCCCCAGGATTCCCTCTGGAAGAGTCAGCCTGCTCTGCTGAGATGCTCCAGGTGTGGATCCTCCCGATCACTGATATCTCTTACTCAGAGCTGAAATGCCTCTGGTTGTTACCCAGTGCTTGGTTGGACAGTTGGTTCGGTAGAACATTGGGCCCCATCCTAGAGAAATATTGCAGTTAATGGTTCATAAAATCGCCCTAAATACAATGATCTTATAAGAGCAGAAGAAATAGGAACAGGATATGGCCATTCAGCCCTTGATCCATCTCAGTCATTCAGTGAGATCATGGATGACCTATTATTGATCTCCATTTTCTTGTCTGCTCCCTATAATCCTCGACTTCCTGAAAGTTCCACCTTTAAGCAGAAAGAATACTCTGGTCATGGAACATAGAACATAGAACATTACAGCGCAGTACAGGCCCTTCGGCTCTCTATGTTGCGCTCAAAACCCATCTAAACTACACTAATCCATTCTCATATGTTTATCCAATGATCACTTAAACACCCTGAAAGTTGGTAGGTCTACTACTGTTGCAGGCAGTGCGTCCCATGTCCCTACTACTCTCTGAGTAAAGAAACTACCTCTGATATCTGTCCTATATCTATCATTCCTCAATTTAGAGCTATGTCCCCTTGTGCTAGCCATCACTGTCTGAGGAAAATGGCTCTCCCTGTCCATCCTATCTAACCCTCTGATTATCTCACATGTCTCAATTAAATCACCTCTCAACCTTCTTCTCTCTAACAAAAACAGCCTCAAGTCCCTCAGCCTTTCCTCATAAGACCTTCCCTCCATACCAGGCAACATCCTAGTAAGTCTCCTCTGCACCCTTTCCAAAGCTACCACATCTTACCTATAATGTGGTGACCAGAACTATATGCAATACTCCAAGTGTGACCGAACCAGAGTTTTGTACAGCTGCAGCATGATCTCATGGTTCCAGAACTCAATCCCTCTCCCAATAAAAGCGAGCATATGGTTTGCCTTCGGAGCAATCCTACCAACCTGGGTGGCAACTTTCATGGATCTATGTACATGAACACCGAGATCTCTCTACTTATCCACACTGCTAAGAATCTTACCATTAGCCCAGTACTCAGCATTCCTGCTATTCCTTCCAAAGTGATTCACCTCACACTTTTCCACATTGAATTCCATTTGCCACCTCTCAGCCCAGCTCGGCAGCTTATCTCTGTCCCACTATAACCTGCAACATCCTTCAGCACTATCCACAACTCTACCAACCTTAATGTCATCCGCAAATTTACTAACCCTGCCTTCTATGCCCTCATCCAGATCAGTTATAAAAATGACAAACAGCAGCGGACCCAAAGCAGATCCTTGTGGTGCACCACTAGAAACTGAACTCCAGGGTGAATATTTCCCATCAACCACCACCCACTGTTTTCTTCCAGCTAAACCAGTTTCTGATCCAAACCGCTAAATCACCCTCTTTGTTTGTCTTTGTTGTTCAGCTGGCTTGTTGGCAGAGAATGGGATGCCGAGCCGCTGAGACATAGGGGTCGACAGCACAGAAGAAGGCTGTTTGGCCCATCGATTCTACACTGGTCAAAAACAATCATCTAATTATTCTAATCCCATTTTCCAGCATTTGGCCCATATCTTTGTTTGCATTGGTATCACAAATGCTCATCTAAAATACTTCTTCAGTGATAATGATGGTTTCTGCCTCTCCCACCCTGACAGGCAGTGAGCTCCCTCCAGACCTCCTGCACCTCCCCTTACCTGTAACTCCCGCTACAGCACGTGACCCACTTCCAAGAGAATACCTTCCACTGGACACCAGTCCACACTTTGCCAAGTGACTCACTGCAGCCAGCAGGAGACCCCAAAGCTCCCCACAGTGAGAGCGGCTGTGTAGGGATGAGTTCACAGGACAGGTTAACCCCCTCTTAGGGGTGGGGTGGTGGGGGGGAGGTGGGTGTAAACGAGCTCTCTGCTTTGCTGTGTGGAGTAAATCTGGAGTGAAAACTTGATCCAACCTGCAACAGGAATATTCCCTCCTCCTGAGGGACACCATGTCGAATCTGACTGGATCCTGAATTTAGCTGTTTAAACTGAAGCCCTTTTGCTTTGATGTAAAACAACGAACTGCAGATGCTGCAGATCTGAAAGTATCTTCTTTTTTCTCTGAGGTCTGTTTATCCGTCCAGCCACAACGTCTCACTCTGATCATTGCTGCTTTCTGGAACATTCTGCAACAGTTGCCAATGAGAAAGATTTGTTTTGTGAAGTAACTCTATTAATAAAAATGGAACACGCTTGGAAATGCTTCCACATGCTGCTGGTCACCACCAAACTCAGCATTCTTCAGGGAACAAAGACCATTCTCCCATATTGCTCAAAGAGACTTTTCATGACAACTGGTTATTGATAGTCTTGAATAGACTGCATTTAATAAAGGTGGATTAAGTTGGAGAATATTCAACGTTAATACCAACAAAAAAATCCTTTCAACTAATTCAGTTGCCAAAGTGTTCCAACAAAATTAATGCGATTGGATCTTGTCATCATTTCCACTTGTAAAGTCATTTGACACAGCAAAACCGACTTGCTTGAGTAGCCTATGTAATTAACCAGAGATGTCTTTCATTATTGTCAGGGGCTGCTATTGAGTCCCCTGTATGTCTCAGTGATTTAGACAAAGGCACAGTGGAGAATGTTTGTAGCACGAATTTGGATCAGGGTTCCTCCCGGCGCATAAACAAGAGATGTTCAAGGTCCGAAACTGAATGCTTGAATGTTGGTGCACAGAACACTAGCATCTTTGTCAGAAGTCTTTTCATAACGTTTGTTTGCAATGATTCATTTGAATTGCTACATCTCACAGTCTCCCAGTCAGTGTGAAGGTCATTGTTTGATTTCCCTGTTGATCACACCTTGAGCTGTGATTGCTGGAAGATGCTAGAATTTGCTATATTCTCATCAATCAAACATAATATGTAGGAGCAGGAGGAGGCCATTCAGCCCCTTCAAGCCTGCTCAACCGTTCAAAAAATCACAGTTGATTTGATGGTGGTTTTGCTGTCAGTCATAGAGTTGTAGAGTCGTAGAGATATACAACACGGAAACAGACCCTTCGGTCCAACTCGTCCATGCTGACCAGATATCCTAACCCAGTCTCCAGCATAAATCTTGATTCCCTTAAAAGTCTGCCATAAAAAAATCAGAAATACATTTACATCTATCTTCCACTCATTGTACTTTTCTGGAATACTCACTGTGCTATGGTTAGGAGGTGCTCCTATGGTTTCAATGTTAGTGAAGTTTGTTGCAGTTGATAGAGCCATTGACTTTGGTCACATTTCCAGTTTGCTGCAACTGACTCTCTCACTCCTCTTGGCCATGATCTACAGGTGAACCAGGCTGTTCACAAAGCTGTTCATCCTGGGAGCAGATTCCAACCTCACACCTGTACCCTGGTTAAAACTTCCCTTTTTCTCATTTCTGCACCATCGCTCAGCTCAGCCCCTGACATTGTACACTCATCAGCTGGGGCAGCAGTATCACTAAACTCTCCCGGTGGAAAGATACAGCCGAAAGGGGACAGACATCTGGAAACAAAGTCGGCAGTTTTCCAACCAGTCGGGATAAGTCTACACCGCAGAGCCGTAAGTGAGTTCAGCAACACACAGTCAGGTCCCCACGGTGGAGCTCAACACCTCACAGTCAGGTCCCACGGTGGAGCTAAACATCTCACAGTCAGGTCCCACGGTGGAGCTAAACATCTCACAGTCAGGTCCCCACGGCGGAGCTAAACATCTCACAGTCAGGTCCCCACGGTGGAGCTCAACATCACACAGTCAGGTCCCTACGGTGGAGCTAAATATCTCACAGTCAGGTCCCCACAGTGGAGCTAAACATCTCACAGTCAGGTCCCCACGGTGGAGCTAAACATCTCACAGTCAAGTCCCCGTGGTGGAGCTCAACATCTCACAGTCAGGTCCCCACGGTGGAGCTAAACATCTCACAGTCAGGTCCCACGGTGGAGCTAAACATCTCACAGTCAGGTCCCCACGGTGGAGCTAAACATCTCACAGTCAGGTCCCACGGTGGAGCTAAACATCTCACAGTCAGGTCCCCACGGTGGAGCTAAACATCTCACAGTCAGGTCCCCACGTAGGAGCCAAACATCTCACAGTCAGGTCCCCACGGTGGAGCTAAACATTTCACAGTCAGGTCCCCACGGTGGAGCTAAACATTTCGCAGTCAGGTCCCCATGGTGGAGCTAGACATTTCACAGTCAGGTCCCCATGGTGGAGCTAAACATCTCACAGTCAGGTCCCCAAGGTGGAGCTAAGTGGCTCACAATGAGATCTCCATTGCTGACTGAGGGAAAAATCCAAATCCCAGAAGGACCGCCAGGGAGCTCTGTAGTGGCCATAGCTGAGACAGCACCAAGGCCCGAGCAGAAGGCCTCGTTGTGTAGAAGTAATGCATGTAGATGAGCGTAAAGTGGTTGATGTGATATATATGGATTTCTGTAAAGTGTTTGATTAGGATATTGCACAAAATACAGAGGCATGGGATTGAGGGTGATTTAGCGATTTGGATCAGAAATTGGCGAGCTGAAAGAAGACAGAGGGTGGTGGTTGATGGGAAATAGAGTTTAGAGTGTGGTGCTGAAAAAGCACAGCAGATCAGGCAGCATCCGAGGGAAAATTTCATCCTGGAGTTCAGTTACTAGTGGTGTTTGTCATTTTTATAAATGACCTGGATGAGGGTGTAGATGGATGGGTTAGTAAATTTGTGGATGACACTAAAGTCGGTGGAATTGTGGATTGTGCCGAAGGATGTTGCAGGTTACAGAGGGACATAGATAAGGTGCAGAGCTGGGCTGAGATGTGGCAAATGGAGTTTAATGTGGAAAAGTGTGAGGTGATTGACTTTGGAAGCAGTAACAGGAATGCAGAGTACTGGGCTAATGGAAAGATTCCTGGTAGTATAGATGAGCAGAGAGATCTCAGTGTCCCAGGTACATAGATCATTGAAAGTTGCCACCCAAGTTGATAGGGTTGTTAAGAAAGCATTAGGTGTGTTAGCTTTTATTGGTAGAGGGATGAGTTTCAGAGCCTTGAGATCATGCTGCAGCTGTACAAAACTCTGGTGCAGCCGCATTTGGAGTATTGTGTACAGTTCTGGTCACCGCATTATAGGAAGGATGTGGAAGCTTTGGAAAGGGTTCAGAGGAGATTTATGAGGATGTTTCCTGGTCTTATGTGGAAAGGCTGAGGGACATGAGGCCGTTTTCGTTAGAGAGAAGATTGAGAGATGACTTAATTGAGATGTATAAGATAATCAGAGGGTTAGATAGGGTGGACAGGGAGAGCCTTTTTCCTCAAATGGTGATGGCTTGCACAAAGGAACATAGTTTTAAATTGTGGGGTGTTAGATATAGACAGATGTCAGAGGAAGTTTCTTTACTCAGAGAGTAATTGTGGCGTGGAATGTACTGCCTCAACAGTAGTAGACTCGCCAACTTCAAGGGCATTTAAATGGATATTGGATGAACATATGGATGAAAATGGAATAGTGTAGGTTCGATGGGCTTCAGATTGGTTCCACGGGTCGGCGCAACATCGAGGGCCGAAGGGCCTGTCCTGCGCTGTAATGTTGTATGTTCTAATTACAGGCGTCTTGAATGCAGGCATTTGGCACCTTAAGGTGGAGTCTGGAAAAGTGGGAATGACAGGGAGAGTTTTAAGGAATATAAGAGTAGAAAGGGAGGGGTGTGCTGTCATCTCAGGAATGGCCTCAGTAGCGGGGTAAAAGGGACACCCTTCATTGATGGCAACCGCTCTCATCCACCAATGTTAGCACTTTTGAAAAAGAAAGTAGCCTTTGCCTTCCTACCCAACTACCCAAACCAAATAGTTTATGGCACGTGCAGGGTAACAGCTGGGTTAACTGTAGGGGGGCAATGGCCTCATGTATTAGTGCTCAGCTCTTTGTTCAGAGACCCCAGTACTGTTCTGGGGACCTGGCTTCAAATCCTACTGTAACAGATGATGGATTTGAATTCAATAAAAATCTGGGCTGAAGAGGCTAATGGTCTGTGAAACCCCATGTGATTTACAGATGGGAAAGAAACTGCCATAACTACCTGGCCTGGCTGAAATGTGACTCCAGGTCTATAGCAACGTGGCGAACACTTAGGGCTGGGAATAAACTTTGTGAATGAATTACCAACAAAATAAATTTAACCCCCGTTCAGTTATTGAGAGCTGTTGAGAAAATGGGGTGTTTGGGAACATGCCGCCTCTATTACAGTAACAAGGCGATGTACGTGTTTCTCCCATCAGACCACTAATCAGACCATGCCAGATTAGTATATAAAAAAGAACTGCAGAGGCTGGAAATCCAGAATGAACGCAGAAATTTCTGGAGAAATGCAGCATCTCCGGAGTTATCCTTTTCAGAACTTCTTCCATTACTGCCTCAGTTTAGAGGCAGTTTGGGATAGGCAGCTAATTCTGACTTTACCAGCAACCCCCACATTCCATTGAAGAATTTTTTAAAACTTGGCCATTGACACTGGATCAAATTGATAATTTTAAATTTGAGATTGATAGAGTTTTGTTAGCTATGGGCATTAAGGGATACATAAGGGATATATGATGTTAGCTCACAAATCAGCCATGACCTCATTGTATTGTGGAAAAGGTTGGAAAAGCAGATGCTCCTCAGCCAATGGTTTCCTTTACATTGCGTCTACAACTGCCTGATCCTCTTCGTCTCGATTTCTCAGGGACAGTTTCTGTGAGAGTCCATTTCGGTCATTCCATCCTTATGTAGCTCAGGCAATGACTGTTTTGTGACAGCAGAGCTCAAACATTGTTTTTAATTCTCGTCTCAATTCCAGGATTTTCAGGAATACATGCAAGTGCTCTGGGAATTGGACTTACTTGTTTACCCAGAACCACCAGTCTGTGGAGGTGGCATAACGTGAATCACATTGTGACTGCTGCACATAAAGTTTTTGTCAAAACAACAAACCATAATTACTTCATAAAGAACTTTCAGAGCTAAGCTCGACCTCATTACTATGCGTGCATCTCCCCTCTGAAGGGTTGCAGTTTGTGCCAGGATCCTGCTGGTTCCACTGCGCACTAGTCCAAAAAGTGTCCAGAGCTTAGTTAGACTCTTGTTTGAAACCAACACGCACACAAAGTAAACCTGCCAGCCCTCTTCCTCTGACCTGAATATCCTGCCAGTTCTGCTATATGCTCTTGGGGCAAATAGAGAGATGTGCAAGAAAGGCTGCTTTGTTAGTGCTGGCCAGACTCCACATCTCTTCTGCTGTTCACATGTAGATGCGGAGTCATTGTGAGCATAGACATAAGAGTAATTATCTCACCTTTCAGGACAGGTCGGATGTCAGTATTGGTTCTGCCTAGAGGAGGATTCAGTGGTAACTGGCTGTGGTAGCCTATTGGTTACTGTATTGGATTAGAATCCTATACAGCAAAAGTTTTATTAACCAGCATCTATAAGACCTGGTTGATCAAATATTCTGGATAATTGAGAAGTACCTATAGCCGCAGTAACCCCTGACCAAGTGGAGCCACAAGACATCAACATCCATCAAATGATCTCTGTAATAACATCAACATACCTCCTAAAGTCAACGCAAAAGCACACACATTAAGTAATAGAAATGTAATGGGGGGTATACACGTTACTGTTACACTTTATTTACAATATAAATTCTTGGACATCCCAGTATTTAAGGCATATGAGTTTTGCTGGTTTATCAAGCGTGTCAGTTGATAAGCTAGGTAAAACAAAGTTTGCTGTAATTATGATTCCAAATACCAGCAGAATAAATTGTGATCCTAAACTACCAAACAGGCGTAAGGATATCCTTCAGGGAATGGGAATCTGCTGCCTCTATTTACTCTGACCCACATGTGATACCAGTCACACCTTCTGTCCTTTACTCTTCCAGGGTAAGAGAGGTAACCAATAATTAAACATTGGACGCAATGGCAAAATACGATACGTGCTGGAAATCTGAAATAAATACAAACGGAAGCTTACTGTTTAAGATGTCCTGCTTTCTCCCAATCACAGGCATTCCCTGTTGTTCTTTTTCCATCTGTTCCCCTTTCACTAAAATTTCTAACTTGCCTTAGTTCTGATGAAAGGTTATTAACAGAAACATGAACTCTATTTCATTTTTAATGGATGTTGCCAGAGTTGCTCAGTATTTCCAACACTTCCTGTTTTGTGAGGGGCTTTATTTTGATTTGTGCTTTGTCTAGTTCTCGTATACCCCCACATTACATTTCTATTCCCTCGTGTGTGCCTTTGCATTGATTTTAGGAGGTATGTTGATGCTATTACAGAGATCGTTTGACGGATGTTGATAACATTCCACGCTGCAATGGTTCATTATAAAACTTGACACAAGTAACAGTGGGCTGCACATGACAAAAAAAAACGCAGAAAACTGGGAATCTGAAATTTGAAAGGGACAAGAGTGGGCATAAGATTAGTATTTTAAACTAAAATAAGAGCATCTATATAGGCATGAAAGCTGAGTTAGCTAAACTGCACTGGAATAATAGGCTAAGGGATAGATCAAAAAGAAAACACTGGCATTACACTCTGGGGATATTTCAGAATATTAATGATTATATTATATTTAATATAATAATTATATTGCTTCTATAAATATAAATTCTAAATGGAGGTTGCAGGTTAACTAAAGAAGTTCAGGAAAGCATTAAACTTGAGGGAAAAACATATATCTGTGCAAAGATGGTCAGATTATCGATTGGAATGTAAAAGAATAAGTAAAAGAATAATCAGTACTAAGAATTTAGTGTATGAGAATAAACTAGGTAGAAATGTAAATGTTATAGAGATATTTAAAAAGAAAAAGAGTACATAAAGTGACTGTTGCATCTCTTGGGAATGAGAATGGGGAATCAGTCATAGATGAGAAAAAGATGGTAGATAAAATGAGCGAATACTCTGCTTCTGTCTTCACTCGAGATTTTTTTTAAATTAAAAGATTAGCTACAAATCAGGAGGTGATAGAGTGGAAGGATATTAAGGAGAAAGTGAGGACTGCAGATGCTGGAGATCAGAGCTGAAAATGTGTTGCTGGAAAAGCGCAGCAGGTCAGGCAGCATCCAAGGAGCAGGAGAATCGACGTTTCGGGCAATAGCCCTTCTTCAGGAATGAGGAGAGTGTGCCAAGCAGGCTAAGATAAAAGGTAGGGAGGAGGGACTTGGGGGAGGGGCGTTGGAAATGCGATAGGTGGAAGGAACTTAAGGTGAGGGTGATAGGCCGGAATGGGGATGGGGGCGGAGAGGTCAGGAAGAAGATTGCAGGTTAGGAAGGTGGTGCTGAGTTCAAGGGTTGGGACTGAGACAAGGTGGGGGGAGGGGAAATGAGGAAACTGGAGAAATCTGAGTTCATTCCTTGTGGTTGGAGGGTTCCTAGGTGGAAGATGAGGCCCTCTTCCTCCAGCCGTCGTGTTGCTATGGTCTGGCGATGGAGGATTCCAAGGACCTGCATGTCCTTGGTGGAGTGGGAGGGGGAGTTGAAGTGTTGAGCCACGGGGTGGTTGGGTTGGTTGGTCCGGTGTCCCAGAGGTGTTCTCTGAAACGTTCCACAAGTAGGCGGCCTGTCTCCCCAATATAGAGGAGGCCACATTGAGTGCAGTGGATGCAGTAAATGATGTGTGTGGAGGTGCAGGTGAATTTGTGGTGGATATGGAAGGATCACTTGGGGCCTTGGAGGGAAGTAAGGGAGGAGGTGTGGGCGCAAGTTTTGCATTTCTTGCGGTTGCAGGGGAAGGTGCCGGGAGTGGAGGTTGGGTTGGTGGGGGGTGTGGACCTGACGAGGGAGTCACGAAGGGAGTGGTCTTTTCGGAACGCTGATAGGGGAGGGGAGGGAAATATATCCCTGGTGGTGGGGTCCATTTGGAGGTGGCGGAAATGACGACGGATGATACGATGTAAATGGAGGTTGGTGGGGTGGTAGGTGAGGACGAGTGGGGTTCTGTCCTGGTGGCGATTGGAGGGACGGGGCTCAAGGGCGGAGGAGCGGGAAGTGGAGGAGATGTGGTGGAGGGCATCGTCGATCACGTCTGGGGGGAATCTGCGGACTTTGAAAAAGGAGCCATCTGGGCTGTACGGTATTGGAACTGGTCCTCCTGGGAGCAGATGCAGCTGAGACGAAGGAATTAGGAATATGGGATGGTGTTTTTACAGGAGGCAGGGTGGGAGGAGGTGTAGTCTAGGTAGCTGTGGGAGTTGGTCGGTTTATAGTAAATGTCCGTGTTGATTCAGTCGCCTGAGATAGAAATGGAAAGGTCTAGGAAAAGGAGTGAGGCGTCTGAGATGGTCCAGGTAAATTTGAGGCTGGGGTGGAAGGTGTTAGTAAAGTGGATGAACTGTTCAGCCTCCTCATGGGAGCACGAGGCAACGCCGATACAGTCATCAAGGTAGCGGAGGAAAAGATGGGGAGTGGTGCCAGTGTAGCTGCGGAAGATGGACTGTTCCACATATCCTACGAAGAGACAGGCATAGCTGGGACCCATGCAGGTGCCCATGGCAACTCCTTTGGTTTGGAGGAAGTGGGAGGATTGGAAAGAGAAGTTGTTCAGAGTGAGGACCAGTTCAGTCAGTCGAAGGAGGGTGTCAGTGGGAGGGTTCGGCGGGAAAGGAAGAAGCGGAGGGCTTTGAGGCCTTCATGATGGGGGATGGAAGTGTATAGGGACTGGATGTCCATGGTGAAGATAAAGCATTGGGTACCGGGGAAGCGAAAATCATGGAGGAGGTAGAGGGCATGGCTGGTGTCCTGAATGTAGGTGGGGAGTTCTTGGACTATGGGCGATAGGACCGTGTCGAGTTATGCAGAGATGAGTTCGGTGGAGCAGGAGCAGGCTGAGACAATGGGTCGGCCGGGGCAGTCAGGTTTGTGGATTTTGGGCAGGAGGTAGAAACGGGCGGTGCGGGGTTGTGGGCCTGTGAGTTTGGAGGCGGTGGATGGGAGATCCCCTGAGGTGATGAGGTTATGGATGGTCTGGAAGATGATGGTTTGGTGGAGGGAGGTGGGGTCATGTTCAAGGGGGCATGACCCCACCTCCCACCACCAAACCATCATCTCTCAGACCATCCATAACCTCATCACCTCAGGGGATCTCCCATCCACCATCTCCAACCTCATAGTCCCACAACCCCGCACCGCCCGTTTCTACCTCCTGCCCAAAATCCACAAACCTGACTGCACCGGCCGACTAGTTAGTAAGGTTAAATCACATGGAATCGAGGGGAAATAGCCAATTGGATACAAAATTGGCTTGACGGTAGGAGACAGGGTGGTGGTAGACGGTTCCTGTTCAGACTGGAGGACTGTGACCAGCGGTGTGCTACAAGGATCGGTGCTGGGTCCACTGCTTTTTGTCATTTACATAAATGATTTAAAGGTGAATATAGGAGGTATAGTTAGTAAGATTGCAGGTGACACTGAAATAGATGGTGTAATGGATAGTGAAGAAGGTTATGTCAGAGTACACCGGGATCGTGATCAGATGGGCCAATGGGCCAAGGACTGGCTGATGGAGTTTAATGTAAATAAATGTGAGGTGCTGCCTTTTGGAAAGGCAAATCAGGGCAGGACTTATACACTTAACGGTAAGGTCCTGGGGAGTCTTGTTGAACACGATTGCAAGTTCATAGTTCCTTGAAAGTGGACTCACAGTTAGACAGGGTAGTGAAGAAGGCGTTTGGAATGCTTGCATTCATTGGTCAGTGCATTGAGTATCGGAGTTATGACATCATGTTGCAGCTGTATTGGACATTGGTTAGACCACTTTTAGAATATTGTGTTCAGTTCTTGTCTCCCTACTATAGGAAAGATGTTGTTAAACTTGACAATGCCCATGAACGATTTAGAAGGATATTACTGGGATTAGAGGTTTTAAGCTACAGGGAGAGGCTGAATAGGGCTATTTTCCCTGGAGCATCAGAGGCTAAGGGGTGACCTCGTAAAGGTTTATAAAATCGTAAGGGGCATGGATAAGATGACCAAGGTCTTTTTCCCAGGGCAATGTGAGAAGAAAAGATCTAAAAGGGACCTAAGATAACACAGAAAGTTGTGCGTGTATGAAATGATCTGCCAGACGAAGTGGTGGAGGCTGGTGCAATTATAACATTTGAAAGATATCTGGATTGGTATATGAATAAAAAGGATTTAGTGGGATATGGACCAAATACTGGCAAATGGGACTGGATAAATTCAGAATATCTGGTCTGCAAGGACTGGTTAGATCGATAGGTCTGTTTCTGTGCTATGACTATGACTGTCTAACTGTGGCTTACAAGTCTCCATGTCCAGACGGAATTCATCCTTCAGTTTTGAAAGAGATTGCCATTGAGGAAGTAGATGCATTTTGTAGATGTGTTAATTTTCCAAAATTCCCCTGATTCACAAAAGGTTCTCTGAGACTGGAAAATACAAAATATAACTTCTCAATTCGAAAGGGAGGGATCTACACAGAAAGTCAGTCTTATTTAACAAGTTTCTGAAGTTAACTCACAGATCATCTTATTGAATGATTGAAGGGGCTGAATGGCCTCGTTCTGTTCTCTCACAGTTGTGTGCCTCTATTCTGTTGGCTTCAAGACTTCCTTGTGCGAGTGTATTTCACATTCCGTCTACACTCTGGAGAGAGATTTTCTTTCCTGCGTTCACCACTGGGTTTATTGCTGTTATATTTATAGCACCTAGTTTTGGACTCCTGCACAAATCGACCTTATCCAATCCATTGGTAACAAGTAAATTGGACGAACATTCGAACATTGCCTTTCCACTCAATAAACCAGTGAATCACTTTAAAACCTTCTAACAGTGAAGGCACATGATGCTCCTTCTCTGAAAATATTCTATTCATATCCTCACATCCATTGAGCTGTCTCTTGAAATGTTAAAATTAATTGCCAAAGACGAAGATTTATTTTAATGTTGATTTGTTTTTATTTTGTTCACTGTACCTGAGACTGACTGTGTTTGAAATAGATTTGATCAGTAACTTTTAAATCACTGATTTCTGACTCGAGTGCTGTTCAGGCATTTCAAACATCCTTTGGAAAAACAGAGGAGTCAATCTTTATTCTTTTCAGTTTTCACAATTTTTGATTTATTTTCTATTGTACAAGGAGCAGTAAAAGCTGCAACGAACCACCCAGTGTCCAGAATTTCCATAGAAGCTATACTGTGACTGTTGACATAGCGGTTTATAATGGGGACTGTAAGACATAGGAGCAGAATTAGGCCATTTGACCCATCACGTCTGCTCCCCATTTAATCATGGCTGATAAGTTTCTCAACCTCATTCTCCTACCTTCTCCCTGTAACCCTCAATCCCCTTACTCATCAAGAACCTATCCATCTCTGTCTTAAATACACTCAGTGACTTGGCCTCCACAGCTCTCTGTGGTAATGAGTTCTACAGATTCCCCACCCTCTGGCTGAAGAAATTCCTCCTCACCTCAGTTCGAAAGGGTTTTGCCTTCAGTGTTGGCAAAGCATCCTGAATACAGGCTGTGGTGTTTGCGGACAGCAAATACGTGTCATAGGAGACTTTCGATTATCAATTGATGTTAAAAGACTGGCTTTATGAGCTGGTACAGCCAACTGGGACCTCGGTCAGGGTGCTTCTGATTGGCTGAGGTGTACTTCATGTTGGAATTGTTGAAGGACCAACTGCCCCAGACATTAATGTGAAGAGTTCAAGATAGATCTTGAATTTAGGCCTTTTTGCCTTTTATTGGTTTCCCTGATTGAACTTCCTGAAGCTGACAGGTCACTCTTGGTTGAAAAGTGGTTTGTTCATGTATCGCTGACGTATCACCTCCATCCCCACTCCCATTCACCTATTGTACTCTTTGCTATCTTCTCCCCAGCCACTGTCCACTCCCCCCCTCCCCCACCCCTTCCCATTTATCACTCCACCCTGGAGGCTTCCTGCCTCTATTCCTGATGAAGGGCTTTTGCCCGAAATGTTGATTCCCCTGCTCCTTGGATGCTGCCTGACCTGCTGTGCTTTTCCAGCACCACTCTAATCCAGAATCTGGTTTCCAGCACCTGCAGTCCTCACGTCTGCCCAGTTGATTTGAACCCTACTGCAAATCCTCTTGCAAGGATGCCTGCCTTGAAGAAGTTTTCCTCCCTCTACAAGAATCTCAGGGAGTCCCTCTCCCACTGCAACCCCCACGTCATTTCCTCTGCCCTGAAACTCTTCAACCAGGTCCTGAAACAGACTCGCTGCCACAGTCACATTTGCTTCCTCAGTGCCTGCCTCCGTAACCAACTGATCTCACATGGACTCTAGGCTACATTCAACCCAGCACAGTTCGGACCCAAACTGGACAAACAGTGCAGACTACAGATTCAAAACCAGCAGCAACAGTTCTCCTTCCAGATCCTCTGCTCCACACTCGCAGCAATGCACCGGCACCTAAACTCTCTACAGTCAGCCCTGCCTCAGCTGAGGGCCACACTCTCTCAGAATTGCAATGAACCCCTTCTGTACTTTATTCCGCCACCTCCAAACGGACCCCACCATCAGGGATATATTTTCCTCCCCACCCCTTTCCCCCTTCCGCAAAGTTCATTCCTCCATGACTACCTGGTCAGGTCCACGCTCCTCCTTACAACCCACCCTCCCATCCTGGCACCTTCCCCTGCCACCGTAGGAACTGTAAAACCTGTGCCCACACCTCCTCCCTCACCTCCATCCAAGGCCCTAAAGGAGCCTTCCACATCCATCAAAGTTTTACCTGCACATCCATTAATATCATTTATTGTATCCGTTGCTCCCGATGCGGTCTCCTCTACAATGGGGAGACTGGATGCCTTCTCACAGAGCACTTTAGGGAACATCTCTGGGACACCCGCACCAATCAACCACACCGCCCCGTGGCCCAACATTTCAACTCCCCCTCCCACTCTGTCGAGGATATGCAGGTCCTGGGCCTCCTTCACCGCCACTCCCTCACCACCAGATGCCTGGAGGAAGAACACCTCATCTTCCGCCTCGGAACACTTCAACCCCAGGGCATCAATGTGGACTTTAACAGTTTCCTCATTTCCCCTTCCCCCACCTCACCCCAGTTCCAAACTTCCAGCTCAGCCCCGCCCTCATGATCTATCCTACCTGCATATCTTCCTTTCCACCTATCTGCTCCACCCTTACTTCTGACCTATCACCTCCATTCCCACTCCCATTTACCTATAGTACTCTTTGCTACCTTCTCCCCAGCCCACCCCCACCCTCCTCTCATTTATCTCTCTGCCCTGGAGGCTTCCTGGTGAAGGACTTTTGCCTGAAAGTCGATTTTCCTGCTCCTCGGATTCTGCCTGACTTGCTGTGCTTTTCCAGTACCACTCTGGTCTAAACTCATGTATTTATACTCTCGGCATGGGAAACCAGGGCAGTGCAGAAATTCACCGAGCTTCCTTAGACTTAACTTTCCAAGAATCCATCCAGAAGGACAAGGACAGCAGATACATGGAGTGTGATGGAATACTCCCCATTTGCCTGGATGGGGGCAGCTCCAACAACACTCAAGAAGCTTGGCACCATCCAAGATAAAACAGCCCCCACTTGATTGACACCACATCCAGAAACATCCACTCCCTCCACCACCGATGCTCAGCAGCAGCAGAGTGCACTATCTACAAGATGCACTGCAGACATTCACCAAAGCTCTTTTGGCATCACATTCCAAACTTATTATCAATTATATATAAAAAGGACAGGGGCAGTAGATACATGGGAACACCACCCCCCTGCAAGTTCCCCTCCAAGCTCCTCCCTATCCCGATTTGGAAATATATCGCCATTCCTTCAGTGTCACTGGGTCAGAATCCTGGAATTCCCCTCCTCAGGGTTTTGTGGGTCAACCTACAGCAGGTGGATTGCAGCGGCTCAAAAAAGGCAGCTCACCCCCACCTTCTCATGGGGCAACTAGGGACGAGCAATAAATACTGGCCCAGCCAACAATGCCCATGCCCTGTGAAACAATAAAAAATTAATTTTTATTAGGCATTGTTGTTGCATTGGGTCATTTGGAACACACTAAGCAGTTGGATCTCATCTCATTTGGTTTAATAGAAACTCTGACTGGTTGATAGCATTCATTCCCATCTAGGACCGAGTCAGAGCAAAGATCTGCAAAAATCAATGTGAAAATGAATGAGAATCAAATTGTGATATCATGGCATGGACAAGTTGGACCAAGGGGCCTGTTGCCATGCTGTATGACTCTATGACTCTATTTAAAAATTTGGATATTTAAAAAAAGGCAGTGGATTCACAGCCGCAGATAACAAGCAGTAATCAGAGCGGGTTGGTTTTATCCAGCTGGTACTGTGGAAATCTGAGCAATGTGTTTCTGTGGCAACATGAGTAAGTCTTTATCCAGGGCTTACAAACATTTCTGATCCTTCGAGTAAATGTTGAGCAAATATTCTAAAATAGATTGAAGGCACAGCAGAGTTATCTTTCAATGGAAGGAAGCCAAAAATGCAGGTTTAAAGTTTCAACTGTCACAAAAATTAACAGTTTCAACATTGAGTCCATATATGAGGGACTAAGGCCAGGGGTAGCACATGATGATCCTTTCACTAAAATGTGACTGGAGGCATCAAGTTATATCCAGGGATTGAGTGACACAAGGTATAGAGGAACAAGGAGAATTATCATCAAATCCACAAGTGTGGAAGTAGGCCATTTGGCCCATCGGGTACACATTGACCTTCTGAAGAGCATCCTACTCAGACCCATCCTATCCCTGTAGTTCCCATGACTAACCCACCTAGCCCTGAACAATATGGGCAATTTAGCATGGACAATCCACCTGACCTGCACATCTTTGGACTGGGGGTGGAAACTGGAGGAAACCCATGCAGACACAGGGAGAATGTGCACACAGTCACCCGAGTGTGGAGTTGAACCCGGATCCCTGGTACTGTAAGGCTGTAATGCTAACCACTGGGCCACTGTGCCACCCTAACATGGAGGAAGATTGAAGGGGAACTGAAGGCCAAAGAATGCTATGTAAAAAATGTAAACACATTTTCAGATATAGCATTGAAATGAATTTGGCAAATTTATTGACGGTCAATGAGGGTTTGATCCTTTGGCACGTGTATGCAACATTAGCAGGTGCAAGGGAGTTCTTTAGTTTATTGGCTGGACAGCTGCTTTGAAATGCAGGGTAATGTCAACAGCTTGGGTTCAATTCCTACACCAGCCTCATACCACAAAGGACGTTTTTTCTCACTCTTTCCCCTTGCCTGAGGTATGGTGACCCATTGGGCCATCTCTCTGTCTGATGTGCAACTAGGACAGTGATGAGTTTATTTTTTTATCAGATACAGGAAATGGAAGAGATTGATCCCTCTGCATTCTAATGGTAAATAGCTCCTGAAATCATTCAGGGCAGGTGGTAATTCTGCCGACAATGCCTGTGTCAGCTCTTTAAGCTGCTTCAGTAAGGGGAGGCACTTTAAGAAAGCCTTTTAACAGAGGGATGTGGAGGACATCTTTCTCTCAGAGGGTCATGGCTCTTGGAACCTGCTTCCCAAGGAGCAGTTGCGACAAAATCATCGAATATTTTTCAGGCAGAGGTAGACGGACGTGGGAGTTAAAGGTTATCAATGGGAATATAGAGATAAAGGTTATCAGTTATAGATGGGAATATAGAGTTAAGATTGTGTTTGGATCAGCCGTGATGTTATTGAATGGTGGAACCGGCTAGAGGGGCTGAATAGATTGTTCCATTTCTTAATTACTGTGGTCATTGATACTTTCTTTGGAATGAGTCCTGTTAATCTAATTGTTCAAGTTCACTTTTGCCTGTCAGTTTTTAGTTTTGAAGTGCATTAAAGTCAGAACTTCCAAAGTTCTGCTGTCTTATTAAAGAGAGAGAGAGAGAGAGAGAGAGAGAGATCTGGTAGTGGTTTAACCTGAGGCTCACCACACTCAAGAAAGGGGAGGGATTGAGAAGGAGAGACCTTCATGGTCACCTTGGCCTTACTCTGCATTGCAAACCTGCCATCCAGCCAACTGAGCTAACTGATCCTCTGTGATGTATATCTAATCCCCTTATGTATTATCAATCATGTTTGTTGGTTTGGACAGGGCCAATATCAAGAATAAGAAAACCACATCGGGCTCAAATCTTACAACTATCTAGCCTGAGAGAAAAGCAGGATTTATTGTTCAGGATTCCCCACAGGTTCACAATTAGATTACTTACAGTGTGGAAACAGGCCCTTCGGCCCAACAAGTCCACACCGACCCGCCGAAGCGCAGCCCACCCATTCCCCTACATTTACCCCTTACCTAACACTACGGGCAATTTAGCATGGCCAATTCACCTGACCCGCACATCTTTGGACTGTGGGAGGAAACCGGAGCACCCGGAGGAAACCCACGCAGACACGGGGAGAACGTGCAAACTCCACACAATCAATCGCATGAGGCAGGAATTGAACCCGGGTCCCTGGCGCTGTGAGGCAGCAGTGCTAACCACTGTGCCACCGTGCCACCCAGAGTCTATGGCACTGAACAATATCCAAGACAAATTGAATGTTAGGGCGTTAGTGCGTTCCAGAACTAAATAAAAAGACCCATATGAGGCCGCTTATCTGTTTTGGACCATGGATTATAAACTGGAAAAAGATACTGCTTTAAACCAAGGAGACTTTAAATGGGATGTTCCAGTTCTAACACATGAGTTAATGATAGCTATGATGCAGTGGCAGTCCCCTGATGGTCTGAATTCATGTCCCACTTGCCAGGGAGATGGATGATCACATCTCTAAAGAGGTGCTGCATGGACTTCAGTGGATTTATTTGAAATAGAAACACTAACTGGTCATTCACGTTCTCCTGGCGCCAGACCTCAGCTGTCAGAGTAAAGATCAGCAAAAATCAATTTGAAAATTAATAACAATTTAATCTTGATATCAATACATGTAGAAGACATGCAGATCACTTGGAAGATTTTAAGGAAAGGCAGTGGATTCACATCCGCAGATAACAAGCAGTAATCAGAGCGGGTTGGTTTTATCCAGCTGGTACTGTGGAAATCTGAGCAATGTGTTTCTGTGGCAACAGGAGTAAGTCCTTATCCAGGGCTTACAAACATTCCTGATCCTTCGAGTAAATGTTGAGCAAATATTCCAAAATAGATTGAAGGCACAGTACGGTGATAGGAAGCTGAAGGTGCAGATTGAAAGTTTAGACTGTAACAGATTCGTTAAGCGAAAGCACCAAACTCTCAGTCTCCTTGTGAGGAGGAGGAGCAGGAACTCTCCTGGTAACTGCTCCCACTCCCCATTTTCCTATAAATAGCTCCAGTTACAAAGCTCCATTTTAAAGCAAAGTGAAAAGCACACCTTCAGAGGTGCTGCCACGGTGAATCCTCAGCCAGCGAATGAAAGACAGAACCAGGGTATCCGTAACCTCGTGCCACCAGCAAAGAGTCTTAAGAAAACCGAAAGAAAACAGCTTAACAGCCATAAAACATCAGAGCTGATTGAGGCCATTCAGCCCATCGAATCTGTTCAAAGTGATCATGGCTGATCTGATCATCCTCAATTTCACATAGCCGCCTTTTCCCCATTATCCTTATTTCCCTTTGTGGTGAAAAACCTGTCTCTCACAGCCTTGAATACGCTTCACAATCCAGCCTCAACAGCTTCACGATCCAGCCTCAACAGCTTCACGATCCAGCCTCAACAGCCCTCTGAGGTAAGGAATTCCACAGATTCAATCCCCTCTGAGAGGAGAAATTCCTCTCCATCTCTGTCCTAAACAGGTGAGTCCTTACTCAGCGATATTACCCTCTGGTGCTAGACTCTCCCAGAAGGGAAAACAATCTCTCAAGTCTTCTCAGCAAACTGACTAGAATTGGAATGATACAGAGGAGATTAACATGATCCCTGTGGAGATATGACCCACAAACTTGTAAAAATAATGAATCTTATCTGTTTTAATATGGTCGCCTCTCATTCTAAATTTCGATGAGTATGAGTCCAATCTACTCAACCTCTCCTCATAGGTCAGTTCCTCCGTACCTGGGAGCAGCTGATTGAACCTTCTCTGCACTGTCTCCAATGTCCCTTCGGTCAGGGATCCAATTCTGCTTACTGCTTTCCAGCTGTGGTCTGCCGAGTGGCTGGTAGAGTCTGTGCAAAACCCTGCTATTTATATGTTGTGGGTGTCAGTAAAGGAGACGGGATAAGACTAGCACAAAGAGACAAACACAGAGAGTGGTGGAGGAACTCAGAAAGTCTGAGAGAAACAGCTAAGGTTTCAATTTCACTGAAAATCATGAAAAGTCAGCTTTTTGTCCCAGGATGCTGCCAGACATGCAGAGTTTTGCCAGGAATTTCTGTTTTTGTTTGTGATTTGCAGCACCTTTGTTTGATAATAGCAAGGAGACACATTGGACTGGCAGCAGCTGGCATGACTGAATTACCATTTAGAGATAGTCCGAAAGATTGGGCCAGAAAGGGAGACCTGGCAACTACACCAGGCAATGCTCCCTCTTCATCTTTCTCATGTTGCTTTTTCACTCAGTCACTCAATAAAGTGTCATCTTTCTTTAAGATAATCACTAAAACCTGTGATGTTGACCAATAATTTTGTTCCTTATCCTAATCTCTCCTTAGTGTCAGTTTCAGTGTCAACTTTTAAAAATGTTTAACCTAATTTTCTAATTAACCTGTTCAGAGATGTTACTACACACCCCTGGAGCAGATAAGACTTGAACCCAGGCCTCTTGGTCCAGGGTATGGACACTACCCCGGTGCCACAGTCTTGCTCTAAGGGAGTACAGTGAAAGTTTCCCAGTTTGATTCCGGGGAATGGTGGGACCAATGGATGAGGAGTGATTGACTAGGTTAGGATTGTTTACACTGGAGTTCAGATGAGTGAGGGGGGAATCTCACAGAGAATTATAACATTCTAACAGGACTAGACAGGTAGATGCAGGAAGTATGTTCCTGATGGTGGGTGTGTCCAGAACCAGGGGGCACAGTCTGAGAATTCGGAGTGGACCATTTAGGACAGAGATGAGGAGACATTTCTTCACCCTGAGAGTGGGGAGCCTGGGGCCTTCATTACCACAGGAAGGAGTTGATGCCAAAACATTGAATATATTCAAAAGGCAGCTAGATATAGCACTTGGGGGTGAATGGGATCAAAGGTTCTGGGGAGAATTAGGCTATTGAGTTGGACAATCAGCCATGATCATGATGAATGATAAAGCGGGCTTGAAGGGCTGAATGGCCTCCTCCTACTCCTATCTTCTTTGTTTCTGTGTTGCCTGATAATGCATTTGTGACAGAGTTGGGGCTATGTTACTATGTTAAAATTGCGAAAGCAATGTCACCATGGTCCCACTGTAGAGAGAGATGACTGGTGGTGATTTAATTTGAGGGTCAGCACACCTTGGAGTGGGAGAGAAGCTGCGAAGGAGAGTCCTTCATGGTCACCTCAGCTGGTGCAGGAATTGAATCCACACTGCATCACGAGAGAGATGTAAGCTGCTATTGTGGAAACTTGGGTCTATGGGCAAGACAAAAAGAGACATCACTAACTGTGTGACAGATTCCTTTGTGATGCATTGCTGCTGAGGTCCAGTGTTTTCAGATACATCCAAACTGTTCAGACTGAAAACTCAACTTCCAATGTGAGCAATCAAATGTCACAAACACATAGTCCAGTTGTTTGTGCTGTTCACTGCCTCTGGGGGCACTTTCCTTTGAACTCTTACGCCCATCACAGACAAAGCCAACAGAGTATGTTCTGGACAATTTGCTAAGGAAATAACTACTGGCACCAATTCTGCCGTGGGAAAGAGTTTGAGGGTGCTCATTTAGAAATTTTAAAATTCAGCTACAATTTCCAAAGTTAAGTGACACAATAAAGATGCAGAGAGGAAGATGTTTCAACTCACAAGAAGGGGCAGAAATTATCCATGATGTAAGATCACCATAATAAATCCGATTGGGAATTCTGGTCAGTGAGAGAGTATGGAATGTTTCCTGGTAGTGTACTGAATGGAGGCAGAATAAACTCGATGAAGAAAGAAATATTTTGACTTTTATCACCTTTTTCATGGCCACAGGATTCTCAAAGCACTTTACTTCCAATTAAGTGCTTTTAAACTGTATCACTCTTGTACTATAGGAGACAAAGCGGCCAATTAATTCAGAACAATCTCACAGATTCCTCCTTCCCCATCTAAATTAAGAAATGCTTGTTATGAAAATGCAGGCTATAATGCCGCAAAAGAAATAGTGTTTTTTTGTACAGATATTGGTGAGGTGGAGACATTTGCACTTCTCTGCAGAACCTGTTGTCCTTGGTGTGATGGAACAGAAACACTCATTAAAGTACAAGAAGACTTGGCCAACTCTACAGAACTCCAGATGATTGTTACCACCTTGGGACCATGAATGTGGAATAGTCACAAATTAATTCTCCAGGGAATTCAGCAGAAACATTCCCATTCAAAGAGTGCCAAGCACATAGAACTTTCTACCTCATGTAATAATTGAAATTAAAAACATAGAAGCATTTAAGGGGAAGCAGGATAAATAATAGAGAGCAAGGACTCAGGGAATGGGATACAACAGCAAGGCCAAGTGATCTGATCCATCGTTGGGAACACCGGTGCTTGGATTTGCTGCATCCCGGTAGAGAGAGGACATATTCTGACAACTGCATGATGGGACTCTCGGACAGAAATGAAGATAACTTCCTGGGAACTTTGAGCTTTCAATGGGCACCTCAAACCCTCCACAAAACTCCCTATCAGAGCTGGAGACTAAAGAGACTTCTGTGCAGTTACGTTCAGAAATGCCCAGGAAAGGTTTGAGAGATTAAAACCTGTTCGACTGCTGACTGACTGAAAATGGAGCCCCCAAACACTGCCAAAGTTCGCTGTTCAAGAGTCAGCCTGAATCTCTGTGATCAAGTCTCCAGACGAGGCCGCTAGCTCTCAAGCTGTGACTCAGGGTTTGTGAGTGAGCTGACACCTCAGAAACAGCTGCTTGTTTCAGCAGTGGGACAGTGTTGAGGCTGAGACGTTGCTAAGATGGAGGTTTCGGTGTGTGTGATGGGAGAGCTGATAGCCTTACAGAGGCTGCACACATTTTCTCTGCAGTGCCTGTGATATTCTTATGATGGCAGTAGACGTCCTCATAGAATGCTGGGGAATGTTGATGTTTATTCTGGCATTCCTCCTCAGGGAAGTGGCCTATATTTGCATGTGTGGTTCCATGATGAATTGGGCAATGTGAACAATATTCTTGTCTCCTTGCTGTTCCTTCACCTCTTTCAGACAGTTTTACTTGACACCACAGATCCTACCTTCCTGTCCTGAAACTCCTCAAACAGCTGAAAGAATGTGATTGATTTGATCCAAGATTTCTTGTTGATTTTGCATTCGCACTGATTCATAGAGAGCAAAACAAATACGTTCTAAATGATTGAGCAGCCCTTTCAGAGTGGCTACACTCCTGATTCATGATGTTCTTGATGACAAAAGCATTCCTTCACTGTCGCTGGATCAAAATCCTGGAATTCCCTCCCTAAGGGCCTTGTGGGTCAACCCACAGCACATGGACTGCAGTGGTTCAGGAAGGCAGCTCACCCCCACCTTCTCAAGGGGCGACTAGGGATAGGTAATAAATACTGGTCCAACCAGTGACCCCCACCCTCTCCCCACCCCCTCCCCACCCCACCAATGCCCCCACATGACTGAATAAAAAAACCATGAAAAATATGAATGGAGCAAATGTTAGTTATAAGGATGAATAGATTCCCACCAATCTGTTACAGTCTGGAAAGTTTTCTTCCTTGAAGAATTCATCCAATTCCCTTTAGAAGGCTATTTTAATACAAAGGAGCAAGTGAACGGAGGACATGAAGACAGGCAGTCAGCAGCCCCTTGAGAAATAGGCTAAACCAGGAGCTTGTGACAGGTTGTGAGCAGCAGTGAGAGGAGCAGGGAATCCTGAATGCTGAGACAGGCAGCAAGAGGCACCTGGGATAACTCACAATTAGAGGTACCCCCTGAGACTAACATAGAGTCATAGAGATGTACAACACAGAAGCAGACCCTTTGGTCCAACCCGACCATGCTAACCAGATATCCCAAGCCAATCTAGTCCCACCTGCCAGCCCCTGGCCCATATCCCTCTAAACCCTTCCTATTCATATACCCATCCGGATGCCTTTTAAATGTTGTAATTGTACCAGCCTCCACCACTTCCTCTATCCATCAACAGGACTTGCCGATATTGTTTTAGCAAGTCAATTTTTGGAGATAAATTAAGAGTGTCCAGTTATTTCAATGCAACTCTCTAGTCTTGCGAGGCTACACAAGTCTTCTGTCATTGTAATGTTGACTTTATGATAACCAATTTAGAATCTTTGCAACCCATACATTATTGACATCCTCACGGCAGGCAAACTCCAGCTGCTATGACTTTCTTCAGTCTTTCATTGTTTATCATGAACTCGATCTCTTATTTCACTGAAGCGAATCCTCTGGATTGAATCTGTTAGGGTATTGTATTTTTAGGAAATGCATTAAGAGCCAAAAATATTTCACTTGGATGCAAAATGCTCCTACCCATAAATACCTCAATGTTCAGTGCTCACAAGACATAGTGTTACAACCATGTCTCAACTCAATCAAAATGCCTCTTTTCTGTGTCAGCAACATTTTGAATTTACATTCTTTTCTGAGTGACAATGCTGTTAACTAAATGTTGAGCTTTTGTGAACTAGGTGATTGACATTAATTGTTTTGATTGTAATCTTTGATGCAGAACAATAATGTTCGGACTGAAATTGAGCCAAATCTGAATAAATGTCACTGCTTTTATGTGTTTGGGATTTATTTAAAAAAGGCTTAGTTAAAAAAAACAGAATGGCTTGGTTGTGTTGAAATACAAATGAAGTGTCAAATTTGCCCAATTCTTCTTTGAACAAAGGTTGGGATTAAATTGTAAATGTGAAATTGAAATGCTCTACTATCAGTCACAGAATTCAGTCTCTCAGAGTGTGATGGATGCAGGGACATTGAGTCAATTCAAGAAGGAGACTGTCAGATTTTTAGCCAGTAATGGTTTGAAAGGTTATGGAGAGTTGGCAGGGAAGGGCAGTCGAGGCAGAGATGAAATCAGCCATGATCATATTAAGTGATGAAATAGACTTGAGGAGCTGAATGGCCTATTTCTAACCATTTCTATTGTTTGAACCTAGTTTTCCCTCTTAATTACCCAAATGACTGTTAATTTTAAACTGAACAATAGACAAAATCCCAATTCAGTCAAGGAGGTGACAGAGAATCACAGAATGGAGAATTAGGGATTGACTTGTTAAATGTATTTAAATACGTTGGATGCAGAAATTGGAGAGATGACGTTGAAATTTGCAGATGACATCGAATTGGAAGAGATTTGGCAAATAATGTGGAGGACCATTTTGACAAAATTACAGGCAACTAGAACATAGAACAGTACAACGCATGGACAGGTCCTTCAGCAGACGATGTTCTGCTGAACATGATGCCAAATTAAACTAATGCCTTCCACCTGCCATTGGTCCATATCCCTCCATTCCTTGCATATTCATGAGCTTATCTAAAAGCCCCTCAAATGCCCTTATCACCACCCCAGCAGCACGTTCCAGACTCCTACCACTCTCTGCGTAAAAACAAACCTGCCCCTTACATCTCCTTTGAGCTACCCCCACCCATCCCCGCACATTAATATCATTCCTCCTAGTATTGGACATTTATAAAATATGAATGTAAATGAGCTTTCAGATTAGACAAATGAATGACAAACAAATTTCAACGTTAGACCATAAGATGCAGGAGAAGAAGTAGGCCATTCAGCCCATCAAATCTGCTCCCTATTCGATCATAGCTGATATGTTCCTCAACCCCATTCTCCTGCCTTCTCCCCATGACCTTGATCCCCTTACTAATCAAGACCTATCTGTTTCTGTCATAAATATATGCTGAACTGTTAGTCCAAAGACCCAGCTAATGTTCTGGGTTCAAATCTTACCGTGACAGATGGTGGTATTTCAACCCAATAAAAGTCTGGAATTGAAAGTCTAATGATAACCGTGAATCAATTGTTGATTGTCAGGGAGACACCCATCTATGTCACTAATGCCCTTCGGAGAAAGGAATCTGTCATCCTCACCTGGTCTGGCCTGCATGGGAATCCAGAGCAATGTGATTTGACTCTTAGCTGCCCTCTGGGCAACTAGGGATAGGAATAAATGTCGGCCTGACCAGTGACATTCTCATCCTGTGAATGAATATAAAAAGCACATGTGCACAAGTGGAAATGTATTCCAGAGAATGAAGTATGAAATTAAATTGTGAACAGAATAACAAGAAACAAATCCTGGTGTTCAATAATCCTTTGAGATCCCTGGGCTGCAGGCCTGGATCCATTCTCTCTCAGTGGTCTTTGGATGAAAGAAGGATGGAAGCCTCAGAATTTCCAAGTGAGGTTGTGGCTGATTCCAAGCGGTCTGTTCTTTGAAGATGAAACTGAATTAGTCGCCTTCACCTTTCCTGAGTTGACTGGCTATGAGCCAGCATTCCTGGTTTCAGGAATGGTTCCCACTTTTCCTGATGGCTTCCCAACTGCCCTGTCTCTGTCTGGATTTGGAAGAATAAGATTCATAATCTGAAGACAGATCTGATCAAGTAACAATTGATTAATACTTCTAGTGTCCAAATAGAGGACTTGGAATTAGAGTCTGTACCCAGTGGGGCACAATGAAAGCTGTTTACACTAATGTGTGTTGGAACTGGTTTTTCTACATCTCTCTTTGGTAAGTAAAACAAAATACTGAGGATGCTGAAAGTCCGAAAATCTCAGTCAGTCTGGCAGCATCTGCAGAAAGAGAGATAAAGAGTTAACTTTTCAAGAACAGCTTGACTGTTCTTCAGAACCTGCTTTGCTAAGGGTTGAGCTTGCAGGCACTGGGTTGGTAGTAGTGTCTGCTTTACTTTAAGCTTTGAGCTAGTGCTGTGATCTGTACAGTGAGATCCCAGTATGGAGTATCACAGGATATAGGTATCTGCACATACACAAGCCCTGAAACTACTTGTTCCTTACCAGTAAGTAAAACCTTTCAACACTTTATGTACTATAGCACACCTTAATTAGATATGTACCAAATGCAGCTCAGGAGTCTAGTGTCTGACACCAGAGCCTTCACTAATACATTCTGAGAGAAAGTGAGGGCTGCAGGTGCTGGAGAGTCAGAGTTGAGAGTGTGGCACTGGAAAAGCACAGCAGGTCAGGCAGCATCCGAGGAGCGGTAGAGTTGATGGTTTGGGCATTCGTGATGAAGGGCTTATGCCCAAAACGTCGACTCTCCTGCTCCGTGGATGCTGCCTGACCTGCTGTGCTTTTCCAGTGCCACACTTTTTAACACTAACACATTCGAGACTAGTCTCTTCTGTCTTACTGATATCAGTCATGTGATCAGTTTCATGATTACAATTTATGTGAATCTTACAAAATCACAAGGCATGCTGTTTCTGTATAATTTTAATCAATACACAGATCGAACGCTGCAGATTTCATAGATACAAAGATAATGAAGCTCCAGTTAATTTTAGTAGATGCATGGATAATGAGGCTCCAGGTTATTCTAATGGATATACAGTTAGTGAAATTTGAGCTAATTCTAATTGATACAGAGATAATGGAACTCCAGGCATTTTTAATAGATTAACAGAAAGTAAAGCTCGAGATCATTTTAATGGATATACAAATAGTGGAACTCCAGGTAATTTTAAAATATATACGGACAGTAGAGCTATAAGTGACTGTGTGGAGTTTGCTCACTCTCCCCGTGTCTGTGTGGGTTTCCTCTGAGTGCTCCGGTTTCCTCCCATAGTCCAAAGATGTGCAGGTCAGGTGAATTGGCCAAGCTAAATTGCCCGTAGTGTTAGGTAAGAGGTAAATGTAGGGGTATGGGTGGGTTGCGCTTCGGCGGGCCGGTGTGGACTTGTTGGGCCGAAGGGCCTGTTTCCACACTGTAAGTAATCTAATCTAACCTTAATAGATAAGCAGAGAATGAAATTCTGAGGAACTTTATCACATATATAGATAATGGAGCTCTTGAATTTTTTAATGGATACACAGATAGTAGAGCTGTAGGTAATATTACTAGTTATTCAGATAATGAACCTCTAGGTAGCATCAATAGATATGGAGATAGTGCTCCTTTAAGTAATACCAATAAATACATAGACAGTGTATCTCTCGGGGATTTTAATACATGCACAGATGCTAAAGCTCTCGATATTTTAATAGATGTACAAAGAGTAGAGCTTTACGTAATTTTAATAAGTACATGGATAGTAAAGTGCTAGGTGATTTTAATAGTTATATAGATAATCAACCTCGAAGTAACTTAGAAATATAGAGAAAGTGGCCCTCAAAATAATTCCAATAGATACAGAGATATTGGAGATGTAGGTAATTTTAATAAAAGCACAGAAAATGAAGCTTTCAATACTTTAATACCATATACACTTGAGTAATAGTCGAACGCTATTGACTACTTTTCAGGTTAAATTTATGGGCCGACTATTACATGGATACCCTGATTTGAGTGGCTAAACTTCATGCCCGTCGAATTTAATATCGTCATTAGCAGAAGCCCAATTAATCTCTAAATGAATAAAGAAAAAGAACACAATGAATTATGGTAATTCTGAAAACCCGGAGCAAAGCAAAATAGCTGGACTGGAAGACCCAGAACAGAGCAGGATGACAGACAGATTGGAAACCTGGACCGGAATACAACGACTAGCACACTGACTCATAAATGTTGACCTATGAAGAACTAGTGTTGACTTTTACACAAGATACATAGAAAACTCCAGAATTTTGGCCAAAACTTTTACATGAGATTGATTATTACTAGATCATATATGCTGGTCATACAAAGAGAGGAGCTCGAGGTAATTTTGGAAACATCGAAAACAGAGCAGGAGTAGTCCATTCAGCCCTTTCAGTCTGTTCTGCCATTCAATGTGATCACAGTTGTTCATCCAATTCAGTCCCCTCTTCCTGCTTTCTCCCATATCATTTGATCCCTTTAGTCCTAAGAACTACTTTGACATCTTTCTTGACAGTCTCACCACTTTCTGGATGAAGAGATTTCACTTTGTCTCAGTTCTAAATGGTCTAACCTGTATCCTGAGACTGTAATCCCTGGTTCTTGACTCCACTGTCATTGGGAGCCTCCCTCTTGCATCAGCCCTGTTTCATCCTGTTAGAATTTCATAGATGTAGTGAGGACCTCTCTCACTCATCTAAATTTGAGTATAATATTGTAAATAATCCAGGCTTTCCCCACGTCTCAGTTGCACTATTCCAGGAATTCATCTGTTAAACCTTTGCACTCCTTCAATGGCCAGAATATTTTGCACAAAACTTCACATAATTCTGCAGGTGTGGTCTCACCAAAGCCCTGTACAGCTGCAGTAAGACATCCCTGCCCCTGTATGCGAACCCTCCCACTATACAGTCCAACATATCATTTGCCTTCTTCACTGCATGCTGCACCCACCTGCTTACCTTTAGTGGCTGGTGTTCAAGGGCACCTAGGTCTTGTTATGCTTTCCCCTTTCCTAATCTGTTGCCATTCTGATAACAATTTACCTTCCTGTTTTGGTACCAAAGTAGTTGACCCCACATTTATCCACATTATACTGCATCTGCCAAATATTTACCTACTCACCCAGCCTGTCCAAATCTCACTGAGGCACCGCTACATCCTCCTCACAGCTCACTGTCCCACCCAGCTTTCTGCAAACTTAATCATATAACATATAGTTTCCTCATCTAAACCAATACTATATTGTGAATAGCTGGGGTTTGAATAAAGACACAGATGATGGAGCTTTAACGTGGTTTGGTCTCCATCAAGAGATTACAATGCAGCTTTATAAACCCTTTCTGGAAGCATGTGTCATCATGAGTTAGTCTGTGCAAAAACCACATTTTCGTTCCTGGCAACCATTCGGAGAGACCACAATAATCACGTTTTTAAACTTACTTTCAAAGAATTCACATTGAGTGGAGGCTCATTCTTCAGAGTTGAGGATATGATTAGATTAGATTCCCTACAGTATGGAAACAGGCCCTTCAGCCCAACAAATCCACACCAACCCTCTGAACAGTAACCCACCCAGATCCAATCCCCTGTCCTATATTTATAGATTAGATCACTTACAGTGTGGAAACAGGCCCTTCGGCCCAACAAGTCCACACCGACCCGCTGAAGCATATACCACCCAGACCCATACTCCTAAATTTACCCCTTCACCTAACACTAGGGGCAATTTAGCATGGCCAATTCACCTAACCTGCATATTTTTGGACTGTGGGAGGAAACCGGAGCACCCGGAGGAAACCCACGCAGACACAGGGAGAATGTGCAAACTCCACACAGAGAGTCGCCTGAGGCGGGAAATGAACCCAGGTCTCTGGCGTTGTGAGGCAGCAGTGCTAACTACTGTGTCACCGTGCCGCCCAACTTGGCAAATTTATCCCGACTTGGCAAATTTAACATGGCTAACTCACCTGACCTGTCTATCCTTGGATTGTGGGAGGATATCGGAGTACCCGGAGGAAACCCATGCAGACACGGGGAACATGTGCAAGCTGCACACAGACAGTTGCCCAAGGCTGGAATCGAACCTGGTGCTGTGAGGCACCATGCCACCCTGGTGATGTCATCATCGTCATGGAGTCCCTACAGTGTAGAAACAGGCCCTTTAGCTCAACAAGTCCACATGACTCTCTGAAGAGTATCCTACCCAAACCCATTCCCCTACATATATCCCTAACTAACACATCCCTGAGCACTATGGGCAATTTAAAATAGCCAATTCACCTAACCCGTACATCTTTGGACTGTGGGTGTAAACCAGAGCTCCCAGAAGAAACCCACGCAGACACGGGGAGAATGTGCAAACTCCACACAGACAGTTGCCTGAGGCTGGAATTGAATCCAGGTCCCTGTTGCTGTGAGGCAGCTGTGCTAATCAGGACAAGAAAAAAATCCCACTTCATGATCCATTAAAGGCTGCAACACATGAAGAAATTCCAAAACAAAGTTCTGCAGATGCTGGAGATCTGTCATGAAAACAGAAAGTGCTAGAGAAAATCTGGGGGGGCTCTGTGAAAATAGAAATTAATCTTTCAGGTCTGTGACCTTACTTCAGACCGGGAGGGAAGGACTGACTGACAATCAATTTAATCCAATTTTTAATGTCCATTCGGAAATTTCTTGTGGGTGCATTGTTCATTAAAAATCACAACCTCCCAAACAACTGACAATAAAGGAGGAAAGCTCCATCATAAGCAGTGAAACAGTGTCAAGTCCCATGATGTTATGGGATAGCCCCATCTTATCTGCAAGTGCTCAGAAATGGCCCTTCTTAGTGAGCAGGTGGAGAGGTGGATTAGAAACTATCCGGCAGAGGGGGTGGGGGTGGGGGTGGGGGGTCTGTCCTGCAGACCCAGGGAGCAATGGATGTAGACAATCATTCAGGCTCTGGTACTGTTACACACCAAAGGCACTGTCATCTTGAGTTTGCCCCTGCTTCTGCGATCTCCAGGGGCAGAGCCAAGCTGTTGGCCCACACTCACACAGGGAGAATGCTGCCCCCTGAAGGCCACCTCAGAGGAGCACTGGATCGGTTATGACCCAGTCCAGAGGGCTCGCTGCACCTTCAGGGGGAGTGCCATCACCAGGAGTGAGTGTGCCACAACATTGGAGATGCAGCCTGGAAAGAGTGCTGACCTGCTGCAGGGAGGTCCAGAAGGAACACTGCCCTGTCAGAGGGCCAGCAAGGAGGCAATTCCAAAGCAATGGAAAGCCAATGCAAGAAGGTACCCCATTCTGCTGGAAATCAGCCCTGAGGGAATCCTGCCATCGCATTTATACAGCATTTCATGAGCACAGAGTATTCCAATGCATTTTGCACCCAACTATTGATTTGTTGCAGTGTAGAGACTGGTGGAATGAGAAAACATAACAGTTTGCACACAAACAGATGACACAAACAACAGCATGATATCTGAACAGCCCATCTGCTTAAGGACAAATATTGGCCGGGAGGACTGGTGAGAACTTTGCTGTGATTGCACAAGTGATTTTTGTATCGTGTGACGTGAAAGAGCAGGAGGAGATACTACATTTCTCCAGGATGCCTATCTGACTGCGATAGGTGGGTCATAATGAAGAAGGAACACACTGAAGAACACTTGGACTCACCAGACTGAAGATTGAGAAGAATGAAATTTGTTTTTTTTCTGGAAAAAAAAGACTAAGAGACCACCTGACAGAATTCTTGGTTTTGAAATTCCACCCCAGTGTTCATACTTCTCTGGTCTCACCTCTGCTGATCTCTGTGATCCCCACCAGCTCTACCACCCCTTGGATCTCCTATTGTCCTCCATTCCTGCATGCCCCCAATTTTAGGTTCTCCACCATTGGTGGCTGCATTCCCAGCTCCATAGGACCTAGGATCAGGAATTCCCTGTCCAACTCTTCCTTTTTCTAGAATGCTCCTTAAAACATTCCTCTTTGGCCAAGCTTCTGGTCACCTGTCTCTAATAATATTTATACCGCCTTGTACCTGATTCTCTGTCCATGCACTCCAACAAGACTGTTGTGGTGCTGACATTGTTGCTGGGTGCCCTTTACTGATCTCTTTTAATTATATCCATCCATGGGATGTGGGTGTCACTGGCTGGCCCAGTAATTGTTATCCATCCCTAATGACCTTTAAGAAGGTGGTGGTGAGATGCCGACTTGAACCACTGCAGTCTTTTGGGTGTAGGGTGACCACAACAGGAAGGGAATTCTGGGATTTTCACCCAGCAATAGTGAAGAACGTGGTGCACTGTTCCTCTTGTTTGTTCCTCCATTTTTCATTTCATTCATCTTTCTCATTGGCCCATTTCCCCCACACCCACTTTGCTTCACTTGTTACACTCCTTCATTGTCCAGCTCAAAGCTTCCAGCTCCTGAATGAGGCAGTGAGGGTCAACCCTTAGTAGATAGCTCAATAAACCCCCTCCTTCCCCAAAATCCTGTGTTGCTGAGGAATTGTTCATGGATAGGAATGCTTGGCTTCCGTCCCAGAGTAAGCCCACTTATTGTCAAGGACTGGCTCAAGTATTAAGCCATGCTCAGTTATAATTCCACATTTTAAGAGTGGCGTGTCATACTGTAATGTGAATCAGATTAATTCTGCGTCTAAAAGGCAATGATTGTGTTGTAAATGGAATGATAGAAATGGAGGCTTTGTGGGATACCTTGGATCAGAAGATTCTAGAAAGATCAGGCATGAGCAGATTTGTTAAGTGGTTCATCAGATCGGCCTTTGCAAATGAAAAGTTGGTTCCAGGTTTCTTGGCACAGAGAACTCTTACAAATTGATACCTACTGAGCAAAGATAATACAATACAATACAGCACGGGAACAGACCCCTCAACTGGGGAATCTGGAAGGACTGAAGCTGGAAGAACTGCCTGGACCATAGAGTCATAGAGATGTACAGCACGAAATAGACCCTTCGGTCCAACATGTCCATGCCGACCAGATATCCCAACCCAATCTTGTCCCACCTGCCAGCACCCAACCCATATCCTTCCAAACCCTTCCTATTCATATACAGATAGACTATATCCCCGAATTCTGAAGGAGATAGCTGAGGAGATTGGAGAGGCATTGGTGGTGATCTTTCAGGAATCACTGGAGTCAGGAAGATCCCAGGGGACTGAAAATTGGCTCAGCTAACACCCAGGTTCAAGAAGAGATGGAGGCAGAAGACAGGAAACTATTGGTAGGTTAGCCTGACCTCAGCCATTGGTCAGATTTTAGAATCCATTATTCAGGATGACAGTGCAGAGTACTTGGAAGTGCACGGTTTAATAGAGCTGAGTCAGCACAGCTTCATCAAGGGGAGGTCATGCCCGACAAATCTGTTGGAATTCTTTGAGGTGGTAATGAACAAGTTAGATAAAGGTGAGCCTGGTGGGCGGCACGGTGGCACAGTGGTTAGCACTGCTGCCTCACAGCGCCTGAGACCCGGGTTCAATTCCCGACTCAGGCGACTGACTGTGTGGAGTTTGCACACTCTCCCCGTGTCTGCGTGGGTTTCCTCTGGGTGCTCCGGTTTCCTCCCACAGTCCAAAGATGTGCGGGTCAGGTGAATTGGCCATGCTAAATTGCCCGTAGTGTTAGGTAAGGGGTAAATGTAGGGGTATGGGTGGGTTGCGCTTCGGCGGGTCGGTGTGGACTTGTTGGGCCGAAGGGCCTGTTTCCACACTGTAAGTAATCTAATCTAATCTGTGCACGTGATCTATTTAGATTTCCAGATGGCCTTTAACAAAGTGCCACATAGAAGCTGCTAAATAAGATAAGAATCCATAGTAAAAGCCGAAAGAACAGCAGATGCAATAAATCAGAAACAAAAACAGAAACTGTTGGAAAAGCTCAGCAGGTCTGGCAGCATCTGTGGAGAGAAATCAGAGTTAACATTTCAAGTCCAGGTCGGGTTCTGAGGAAATTGCCATCGGACATGAAACATTGACTCTGATTTCTCTTCACAGATGCTGCCAGACCTGCTGAACTTTTCCAGCAATTCCTATTTTTGTTTAAGAGCCCATAGTGTTATGGGCAAACCACTGATGTGACAGGGGATTGGCCAACTAATAGAGGGATAAAGGGGTCTTTTTCAGGATGGCAACTGGTGACTGGTAGAGTTCTACAGGGGTCCATGTTGGATCCACAACTATTCATGTTATACATTAACGATCTGGATGAAGAAACTGAGGACATTGTTGCTAGGTTTGCAGATGACACAAAGGTATGTGGAGGGATGGACAGTGTTGAGGAAGCGGGGACCCTGCACAAGGACTTGGACAAGCTGGGAGAGTGGGCAAAGAAGTGGCAGATTGTAGGAAGAATAGAGGTATAGACTATTTTCTAAATGGGAAAAGGCTTCGGAAATCTGAAGCTCAAAGGGACTTGGGAGTCCTAGTTCAGGATTCTCTTCAGGTTAACCTGCAGATTCTGTTAGCAGTTAGGAAGGCAAATGCAATGTCATCATTCATTTTGAGAGGGTTAGAATATAAGAGCAGAGATGTCCTGCTGAGGCTGTATAAAGCTGTGATCAGACCGCGTTTGGAATATTGAGAGTAATATTGGGCTTTGTATCTAAGATAGGATGTGCTGATGTTGGAAGGGGTCCATAGGAGGTTTACAAGGTGATCCCAGGGATGAAGGGCTTGTTATATGAGGAGTGGTTGTGGATTCTGGGTCTGTACTCAATGGAGTTCAGGTGAAATGTTAAAAGATTAAATGGGAATATCTCTCTGGACATTAATGTAATATTAAAGAGTTAAACTGCACTGAGTGAACATTCTGGAAGTGGGTGGGGATGACAGTCAGGCAGGAATGTGAATGACCCCCATTCTATTTAGACAGTCATTTACTACTACACCCCTGCTATCATCAAATTAAACTATAATTCAATCTCTTCCATTCAGAAATGCTTTCATAGCCATCCCCTGAATCTAGGTATATCACACCTGCATTGTCTTGGGGAATTGCTGAGTCAGGAAAGCATTTGCATAACAATTCCCCAGAATTAGGGCATTTACATTTACATTATCTCCAAGGATGATCTCATCCTACCATTGTACCTTGGGTAACATGGTTATGGGGTCAGTGGCCAGAGTATCTGTGAGCATTACCAACTGACCTGTATCAGGGGATTTAGATTAGATTCCCTACAGTGTGGAAACAGACCCTTCGGCCCAACCAGTCCACACCGACCCTCCGAAAAGTAACCCACCCAAACCCATTTCCCTCTGACTAATGCACCTAACACTATGGGCAATTTAGCATGGCCAATTCACCTGACCGTCTCATCTTTGGAATGTGGGAGGAAACTGGAGCACCCAGAGGAAACTCACACAGACACGGGGAGAATGTGCAGACTCCACACAGACAGTCGCCCGAGGCTGGAATCGAACCTGGGACCCTGGTGCTGTGAGGCAGCAGTGCTAACCACTGAGCCACCGTGCCACCCATAATGTGTTTCCTTTGTTCGGAGCCTCCTTTCACTCGACTTCTCGCACCTGTGAGGAGGGTCAAAGGGGACCACCGAACTTATACAGTCTTTAATAAACCTTGACTGTTCACAGAAGTTGGTGTGAATTGTATCTCACGTGCGAAACCTCAGGAAAAGAGCCGAATGCAGAGGATGAGGAGGGATCTGATTGAAACTTACCGAATACTGAGAGGCCTGGACAGAGTGGACATGGGGAAGATGTTTCCATCAGTAGGAGCGACTGGGACCCGAGGGCACAGCCTCAGGGTGAAGGGACGGCCCTTTAAAACTGAGATAAAGAGGAATTTCTTCAGCCAGAGAGTGGTGACAATTGATTCATGGTCATTATTAGATTCTTAATTCCAGACTTATTTAAATCAAATTCCGCCATCTGCCATGGCAGGATTTAAAGCCAGGCCACGGCAGCATTACCTGGGTCTCTGGATTAACAGTCCAGTGATAATACCACCTGGCCATCTCCCTGGAATTAAAAAATAGGATTGCAGTACACACAATACAGGCTGAGGTGCAGTTTTCACTATCCAGCACTTGAGAGACAGTGACAACAGAGACAGCTTCTCGTTATATGCACCTTCACTGTTGATAAATGTCCAATTTTCCCTGACATTGTGCTGGAAAATTGGATGGGTTCCATTGAAATGACTGGTTTAATGAACATTTAAGGCTTCACTCAGGGGCAAACTTCCTGAAAGCTCTTGACAGAGTGGGTAAGGAGAGGATGCTCCCTGCCAGGGACAAATCTACAATGAGGGGTCACCATTTCAACACCAACTATGTCTGATCCGTCAATGCAACAGGCAACTCTGTCACTTCCTCTGTTTATCTTTAAGGGGGACTAGTTTGCCAGTGTATACCTGTGTCCACAGGGTTGGCACAGATGGGTCATCTTAATCCACTTTGGATAGTCACGTTGGAATGGATAACAAAATGTTGTCCAAAATGAGCAAAGTTTTAGCAAGTTTCTTCGAGATACAAAATTCTCTAAAGTAACGTTAGTCTATCCAGAGAGAATGATTTTTCCTCAGGAAGGGCATCCAAGGTTATGGGGAAAAGGCAGGAAAGTGGAATTGAGGATGATCAGATCAGCCAATGGCAGAGCAGACTTGATGGGTTGAATGGTCTACTTCTGCTCCTATGGATTAAGGTCTAATAGTAAGGCAGGTGGGTGAGGGGCTATGGTGCCAGATAAGTGAGTGAGTGCTCACTGTGAATTGAAGGGTTGAGCTATAGGGGTGGGCTGCAGCAATGTGAACGGGGAGTTATGATGTTTGTGATTCAGACCAGGAAGTTGGAGTTGTTCCAGGTCAGATGCTGGGGGTTGGTGGCAGTGTCAGGGAACAGTTGGGTGGTGGTTGGTCTTCATTACCCAGGGCTGAAAGTAGGTTTGAACCCCCTCACCTTCCCTGGATGGCTATTATGTTGAAGTGATTAGCAGCCCATCAAAATATTGAACTCAACTCATGGTATGGAGCTTTAGAGTGGGTCCCAGGCACTGGCTAATTGCCAAACTGAAATTTCAACTTCCCCGGTTTCGGGTTATCCATCCCATCCCAATGTGTAATTCCAATGGATCCTTCAGAGACGCGTGACTCTGCATTGAAATTTGTGGGCTATTGTGAAATACGCAGGAGAGAGACAGCTATTGGAGACCCTACCACACGGTAATAGAAAACTGAAGGATAGGATGGTGATTTGGGGGCAGTGGCAGGGTCCCTCTGGTCACCTGTGGGATGTTGCCATGTGGGTTAATAGTGACAGAGGGAATACTGTGAAAGGGAGCAGAGTAGATAACATAGGAGCCTGGTCAGGGTTAATCTGATTTCTAAGAAAGGAGACAGGGAGAAATATGATCGATGAATGAATCACTGAGAGGTAACATGGCAACCAATTATCCCCAGAAGGCAGCAGAGAGATAGAAAGAAATGCTAACTCAGAGAGGACATTGTCTGGCAAGGAAACAGAGCCATTCTAATGATACCTTTTATTTAACAAAAACACCTGTGTTAAGGGCAGAGGACTGAACCCAGACTCTGAAAGACAACCTTTTTCACCAGAAATATCTTTCTCCTGCTTGTAGCAAGCTAACAGTAGCTACTGCGGGGCTGAAGTTTCAAAATGATTCAATTCCAAGAGGCAATCAGTGACTTAAATCAAGCCTGCCTTTAAAATGCTTTTTAATCAAAGCAGACCAATGTTTGTCTTCATTTGAAATGGTGAAAAAGGCTGGAACTGAAGTGTTGGACAAAACATTTTTCTCGAGTCTGTTAAGAAATGAAATTTTGTCTCTTCAATAGTTGTGTTCCACTCAGGCTGACGTATTGTTGTGGGTTAGTTTCTGTGTCCCACGATGTAGTTACTTGATTCACATTCACCATCAACATATTTTCCAGGCTGTTCTTAGGTTCTCAATGCTTCCCAGCCTGTTTATCAGCTCCTCTGGTTCCTATCCATCACCCAATGTGTACCAACGTGTGTTATATTCCCTGGAAAGATAATGTACTGTGATCTTATTGCACAGACCCATTGGTGTTCCTTTTTATAAATTTGTTGCTCATTTTTGTAAGCTGTTCCAATAATCCTGGCATGAATAATCAACAGGAAATGCATTGTAATTAATATTTGTGGAGTTAGGCTGGAAGAGAGAAAACAAAAATTAGAAACTATTACTTGCTGAAATTGATGAGTCATGGAGCAGCCAGAAAATAATTAATTAACCTTTGTCTTTTTAGCCTAATTATTTCCTTCAATAATATCGTGCTTTGCTTTCCTAGATTCGAATGCTGTGTATAAACTAATGAATACTGTCGTCTGAAAAGCTTGCTATCTGTGAACTTAATTAAATACCAACTGTTGTGTTGGCAGAAGCTGAGCATTTTTAAAATAAACCTGAAGAAATTGGAACAATAAATTTGGGAAGAAGGAGCATTTCAAATCGGTCATGTTGTATTCAAGGCAGGCTTGTGTTCTTTCGAAACCTTGGGATGACCCAATGTAATTCACAGTCATCGAAATGCTTTTGACTTTGGCTTCCTGCTTTTTAATTTGCTAATGAACAGGAGTGTCATTGGCTGGACCAGCATTTATTGCCTGTCCCTAGTTGCCCTTGAGAAAGTGGCAGTGAGCTGCCTTCTGGAACCATTGTAGTCTATGTGCCGTAGGTTGACCCACAGTTCCAGGATTTTGGATCCTGACTTAGAAATGTATTTCCATTTCCTCGGTGTCGCTAGGTCAACATCTTGGAATTCCCTCACTAACACTATAAATGCTGACTTTGCCAGTGATTATTTTGCCCCAAAAGAGATTTTTTTTAAAAAAATGAACTCAGTGTCATTAAAGGAACAATGATATATTTCCAAGTCAGGATGATGAGTGACTTGGAAGAGAACTTGCAAGGGGTGGTATTCCTATCGATCTGCACGCCTTCTGGATGGAAGTGGTCATGGGTTTGGAAGGTGCTGTCTGTGGATTTTTGGTGAATTTCTGCAGTGTATCTTGCAGATAGTACACTCTGCTGTGACTGACCTTTGGTAGTGGAGGGAGTGGATGCTTGTGGTTGTGGTGCCATCAAACGAGGGCTGCTTTGTCCTGGATGATGTCAAGCTTCTTGAGTGTTGTTGGAGCTGCACTCATCTACTCATCACTCCTGGATAATCACTATTGTCACCGAATTGCCAACTGTCAATATCCTGGGGGTTACCATTGATTAGAAACTAAACTGAACAGGTTATAGTGGGCGGCATGGTGGCACAGTGGTTAGCACTGCTGCCTCACAGCGTCAGAGACCCGAGTTCAATTCCCGACTCAGGCGACTGTCTGTGTGGAGTTTGCACGTTCTCCCCGTGTCTGCGTGGGTTTCCTCCCACAGTCCAAAGATGTGCGGGTCAGGTGAATTGGCCGTGCTAAATTGCCTGTAGGGTTAGGCATGGGGTAAATGCAGGGGTCTGGGTGGGTTGCGCTTCGGCGGGTCGGTGTGGACTTGTTGGGCCGAAGGGCCTGCTTCCACACTGTAAGTAATCTAATCTAATAAATGACCTGGATGAGGGCTTACAAGGGTTGGTTAGTAAATTTGCGGACGACACTAAGGTCGGTGGAGTTGTGGATAGTGATGAAGGATGTAGTAGATTGCAGAGAGACATAGATAGGATGCAGAGCTGGGCTGAGAGGTGACAAATGGAGTTTAATGTGGACAAGTGTCAGGTGATACACTTTGGATGGAGTAATCGGAATGCAAAGGACTGGACTAATGGTAAGATTCTTGGGAGTGCAGATAAGCAGAGAGATCTCGGTGTCCACGTACACAGATCCCTGAAAGTTGCCACCCAGATTGACAGTGTTTTGGCCTTTATTAATAGAGGGATTGAGTTCTGGAACCAGGAGGTTATGCTGTAGCTGTACAAAGCTCTGGTATGGTCACACTTGGTGTATTGTGTACAGTTCTGGTCACCGCATTATAAGAAGGATGTGGAAGCTTTGGTAAGGGTGCAGGGGAGATTTACAAGGATGTTGCCTGGTATGGAAGGAATGTCTTACGAGGAAAGGCTGAGGGCCTTGAGGCTGTTCTCGTTAGAGAGATGAAGGTTGAGACGTGACTTAATAGAGACATACAAGATAATCAGAGGGTTAGAACTGAAAATGTGTTGCTGGAAAAGCGCAGCAGGTCTGGCAGCATCCAAGGAACAGGAAATTCGACGTTTCGGGCATAAGCCCTTCTTCAGGTTATGCCCGAAGCGTCGACTCTCCTGTTCCTTGGATGCTGTCTGACCTGCTGCACTTTTCCAGCAACACATTTTCAGCTCTGATCTCCAGCATCTGCAGACCTCGCTTTCTCCTCCGGTTAGTTAGGGTGGACAGGGAGAGCCTTTTTCCAAGTATGGGAACGGCAAACACAAGGGGACACAACTTTAAATTGAGGGGTGATAGATATAGGACAGATGTCAGAGGTAGTTTCTTTACTCAGAGAGTAGTAAGGGTATGGAATGCTTTGCCTGCAACGGTAGTAGATTCGCCAATTTTAAGGACATTTAAATCATCATTAGACAAGCAAATGGACGGACATGGAATAGTGTAGGTGGGATGGGCTTCAGATTGGTATGACAGGGTGGCACAACATTGAGGGCTGAAGGGCCTGTACTGCGCTGTAATGTTCTATGAACAAGCCATATCCTTACAATGGCTACAAAATCAGGTCAGAGGTTGGGAATATTGCAGTGCGTGATCTCACCTCCTGACTCCCTAAAGCCTGTCCACCATCTGCAAGGCACAAGTCAAGACTGCAATGGAGTACTCCCCAGTCCCCTGGTAATAGATTTGGCCCTGCCACCAATGCTGAAAGCCCATGAAACAATATAAAAATGTTAGAACATTACAGCTGTGCTTGGGTTTTGTCCAGCTGAAGTGATATTGTGTGGCTGAGCATATTCTGGTCATACTCCTGACCTGCGCCTTGTAGATGATGGACAGACTTTGGGGAGTCAGGAAGTGAATTGTACAACATCTTGGCAACACAATAGCCCATCCTCGCAGAGCAATATCCCACAAATGGAAACAATCAAAACAACCGTATTATCTGTTTACAATGATATGGGTTGGGGGACAAAGGCTGATTCCAAGGAGCATTCCATCATTTTTCTTCAAACAATACCAGGAGACATTTTATATCCTCTGAGAGGCAAATGAGGATTCACTTTATTAAACAAAACACATTAACAGAGTCACATTCCTTCAGCGCCAACCTGATTGACCAACTCACCTGAGGGGAAATAAACTCCAAACCTTCTGAGAGACAATTAACAATAACAAGGTGAACCACATTTCAGTCTTCCAGCCCATATTCCAGTCCCCTCTCTAACCCTCCGACTGAATGGAACAGTTTCATTTTACGTGGCACTTCTGTAGGTTCCCTGTGTTGGTTTGTGCCCACTCCCAATTTGGTTTAACACATATTGTTGTTGTGGCATGATGATCAGTTTAAGTTTGTGTCAAGTGTTTTTCAATCAAAGTTCTCTCTTCCCACAGCTTTGTTCAACCTCATACCAGTGGGCCTTCGGGTGGTCGCCATTCAGGGCGTGAAAACAGGACTGTACTTGGCAATGAATAACGAAGGTTACCTTTACACATCAGTAAGTACTGAACCCAAACAATGAAATGTGGTGGTTATGGTGTTGCACTTGTGAACTCATCCCAGGAGAATAATCTTCAGTGCCCTTGTTGGATATGGGGCTTACTGTGATATTCAGAGACTTCTGGTTTATCGGTTAGTTCCTGATAAGTTGGTACTTCCACACAGACTCAAAAGACAGTTTATTTGTCAAAATGTTAAAACAATGCAGTTGGTTTGCTGTTGCGTAAAGGCTCATTTCCAACATGATAACATCTTCCGAGTTTCATGTTGTGCTATGATAGGTCCCTGTCATAAGGTTCCCCACGGTAGGCTATTGTATAAAATATGGAGGCATGGGATTGAGAGTGACTTCATGGTTTGGATCAGAAATTGGCTAGCTGAAAGAAGTTGGTAGTTGATGGGAAATATTAATCCTGGTGTTCAGTTACTCATGGTGCACCGCGAGGAATTGTTTTGGTCCACTGCTGTTTGTCATTTTTATAAATGACCTGGATGAGGGCATAGAAGGGTGGGTTAGCAAATTTGCGGAGAACACTAAGGTCAGTGAAGTTGTGGATAGTGACAAAGGTTACAGAGGGACATAGATAAGCTGCAGAGCTGGGCTGAGAGGTGGCAAATGAAGTTTAATGCAGAAAAGTGTGAGGCAATTCACTTTGGAAGGAGTAACAGGAATGCAGAGTACTGTACTGGGCAAATGATAGTGTAGATGAGCAGAGAGATCTCTATATCCATGTACATAGATCCCTGAATGTTGCCACCCAGGTTGATAGGGTTGTTAAGAAGGCATACGGTGTGTTAGCTTTTACTGGTAGAGGGATTGAGTTCTGGAACCATGAGGTCATGCTGCAGCTGTACAAAACTCTGGGGTGTGGCCGCACTTGGAGTATTGTGTATAGTACTGGTCACTGCATTATAGGAAAGATGTGGAAGCTTTGGAAAGGGTGCAGAGGAGAGTTACCAGGATGTTGCCTGGTATAGAAGAAAGGTTTTATGAGGAAAGGCTGAGGGACTTGAGGCTGTTTTCATTAGAGAGAAAAAGGTTAAGAAGTGAGTTAATTGAGACATATAAGATAATCAGAGGTTTAGATAAGTTAGACAGTGGGAGCTTTTTTTCTCAGATGGCAATGGCTAGCACGAGGGGGCATAGTTTTAAATTGGGGGGTGATAGATATAGCTGAAAATGTGTTGCTGGTTAAAGCACAGCAGGTTAGGCAGCATCCAAGGAACAGGAAATTCGACGTTTCGGGCCAGAAGGGCTCTAGCCCGAAACGTCGAATTTCCTGTTCCTTGGATGCTGCCTAACCTGCTGTGCTTTAACCAGCAACACATTTTCAGCTCTGATCTCCAGCATCTGCAGACCTCACTTTTTACTCGGTGATAGATATAGGACAGATATCAGAGGTAGATTCTTTACTCAGAGAGTAGTAGGGGTGTGGAATTCCCTGCCTGTAACAGTAGTAGACTTGCCAACTTTATGGGCATTTAAATGGTCATTGGCTAGACATATGGTGAGAATGGAATAGTGTAGGATAGATGGGCTTCAGATTGATTCCACAGATCAGCACAACATCGAGGTTCAAAGGGCCTGTACTGCGCTGGAATGTTCTATGTTCTATAGGTCTATAGACAGTGATCAACCTTTGACATGTAACTCAATTAAAACTCTAATTCCATTATAAACTTCCCCTTACACATGCACATGGACAAAAGGACAGATGTAATCATGTACAGATAGAGGGGAAATTCTGCAAAGACAGTTCCCTCGTGTTTGTTCTCGGGTTGTATTGTTGGGATGATCTGTCTGACTTGTCTGTTTTAGTCATCTTTCTCAGGACGCTTCTGCTGGTTGATAACAGACACAAGGTGGCTGGTTCCCTTATCGTTAAAAGTCTCAGTACACAACAACAGCTAAAGTAAAGATAAACTGAGTTTTCACTGCAGAAAACAGGGACATTCTCTGTCTCACTCTCCTCTCTTTTTCTCTGTAAGTTGTTCCAAGCTGTTCAGTCATCTGAGAACCAGTCACTCAGTTTTGTCAGAAGGCAAAATAATGTCTGTCATTGATAGCTGGTCACTAGTTTGGAGTTTAATTTAGATAAATGTGAGGTGCCGCATTTTGGGAAAGCAAATCTTAGCAGGACTTATACATTTAATGGCGAGGTCCTAGGGAGTGTTGCTGAACAAAGAGACTTTGGAGTGCAGATTCATAGAACATAGAACATAGAACAGTACAGCACAGAACAGGCCCTTCAGCCCACGATGTTGTGCCGACCACTGATCCTCATGTATGCACCCTCAAATTTCTGTGACCATATGCATGTCCAGCAGTCTCTTAAATGTCCCCAATGACCCTGCCTCCACAACTGCTGCTGGCAATGCATTCCATGCTCTCACAACTCTCTGTGTAAAGAACCCGCCTCTGACATCCCCTCTATACTTTCCTCCAACCAGCTTAAAACTATGACCCCTCGTCTTAGCCATTTCTGCCCTGGGAAATAGTCTCTGGCTATCGACTCTATCTATGCCTCTCATTATCTTGTATACCTCAATTAGGTCCCCTCTTCTCCTCCTTTTCTCCAAAGAAAAAAGTCCGAGCTCAGTCAACCTCTCCTCATAAGATAAGCCCTCCAGTCCAGGCAGCATCCTGGTAAATCTCCTCTGAACTCTCTCCAAAGCATCCACATCTTTCCTATAATAGGGCGACCAGAACTGGACGCAGTACTCCAGGTGCGGACTAACCAAAGTTTTATAGAGCTGCAACAAGATCTCACAACTCTTCGACTCAATCCCCCTGTTAATGAAAGCCAAAACACCATATGCTTTCTTAACAACCCTGTCCACTTGGGTGGCCATTTTAAGGGATCTATGTACCTGCACACCAAGATCCCTCTGTTCCTCCACACTGCCAAGAATCCTATCCTTAATCCTGTACTCAGCTTTCAAATTCGACCTTCCAAAATACATCACCTCGCATTTATCCAGGTTGAACTCCATCTGCCACCTCTCAGCCCATCTCTGCATCCTGTCAATGTCCCGCTGCAGCCTACAACAGCCCTCTATACTGTCAACGATACCTCCAACCTTAGTGTCATCTGCAAACTTGCTGACCCATCCTTCAATCCCCTCATCCAAGTCATTAATAAAAATAACAAACAGTAGAGGCCCAAGGACAGAGCCCTGTGGAACTCCACTCACCACAGACTTCCAGGCAGAATATTTTCCTTCTACTACCACTCGCTGTCTTCCGTTGGCCAGCCAATTCTGTATCCAGACAGCTATGTTCCCCTGTATCCCATTCCTCCTGACCTTCTGAATGAGCCTACCATGGGGAACCTTATCAAATGCCGTGCTGAAGTCCATATACACCACATCCACTGCTCGACCCTCATCAACTTTTCTGGACACATCCTCAAAGAACTCGATAAGGTTTGTGAGGAATGACCTGCCCCTCACAAAGCCGTGTTGACTGCATTTAATCAAGACATGCTCTTCCAGATGGTCATAAATCCTATCCCTCAGAATCCTTTCTAACACCTTGCAGACGACAGACGTGAGACTTATTGGTCTGTAATTGCCGGGGATTTCCCTATTTCCTTTCTTGAAGAGAGGAATCACATTTGCCTCTCTCCAGTCCTCTGGTACGACTTTCAAGGTAATTTGGACCAAGATAATGGACTTCAGCACCACTCCTCTCCCACCTGGTGCCCACTGTTTATGGAGAATGTGAGGACTGCAGATACTGGAGAGTCTGAGTCTGAGATTTTCCTGCACATCCACCCACCTCATCTACTTGTCCGTTGCTCTCAATGTGGATTCCTCTATATCGGGGAGAGAGAAAGACAACTCATGGAGCATTTTAGGGAACGTCTCTGGGACACACTCACCAACCAACCTCACCACCCTGTGGCTGACCACTTCAACTCCCCCTCCCACTCCACCAGGGACATGCAAGTCCTGGGCCTCCTCCATCGCCAAACCAAAGCCACCCGAGAACTGGAGGAAAAATGCCTCATCTTCCACCTTGGGACCCTCCAACCATATGGCATCAACAGGAACTTCACCAGTTTCCAAATCTCCCCTCCCCCCCCCACCTCATCCCAGGTCCAACCCTCAAACTTGGCACTGTCATCTTGACCTGTCCTACCTGTCCATCTTCCTTCCCATCTCTCTGCTCCACCCTCCCCACTGACCTACCACAATGGCCTCCCACCTGCATCCACCTATCACCTACCCAGCTATCTTCCCCCTAGCCCCACACCCACCCTTCTATTTATCTCTCGGCTCCACTCCCCATCCACATTCCTGTTGAAGGGCTTATGCCTGAAACATCGACTCTTCTGCTCCTCAGATGCTGCTTGACCTGCTGTGCTTTTCCAGCGCCACACTTTTTGACTCTCACCCACTATTACTGGACGACCTCAAGTGTGTTAGTGGATATCATGACAGTTGCAGTTGTATCCTCGTGAGCAGGAGGTTCCCAGTCAGGTTCAGGAATCCCCGCCAGGCTGCCTACCAGACAGGGACATCCTTGGTGCGGCCCAGAGAGAGGGTCCTCCAATCCTCCCAGCCACGTCCACTGAGACAACCAAGATCAGGAGCGTGGGCCTGATGAGAGAGCTATCAGGAATCCCAGATCAGCTCTCACAACATGGAAGGAAGCTGCGTCTTGTACAAGCGAGTGGAACACTGACTCCTTGAGATCACAGAAACACAGGCAACCAGAGAGTCTGGGAACAACTGCTCCAGCCTTTCATATTTTCTTATCTCATGTAATGTCAGAACACACTACTGGAGCAGGTGGGACGTGAACCTATACCTCCTGGCTCAGAGGTAGTGACATTACCACTGCCCCACAATGACAACTTCACTGCTCCCCATTTATATTTTAAACATATTCTTTCCAGACCGACTCACCTAAATAATCAACGAAACAAGCAACTCATGAGCACTGTCCACCATTGAGCACTGTCCACCACTGAGCATTGACCACCATTGCCTGTTCTCTTCTGACTGTAATTAGCCTGAATTACATGGTACATTAACAGAGGGTAAACCTCTACCTCGAGACCAGGAGACCTGGGTTTGAGTCCCACCTGCTCCAGTGATGTAGAATAATATCTCTGGAGTAACTCCCTCTCAACTGGATCTACTGTGCCACCACCTCTGCTGGGTCTGTCCAGCTGGGGTTGAGCAGAACATATCCAGAGACGGTGATATGGTAATGACAAGTTGGTTAGAAAAATTGGTTAGCGAGAAAAAGGGGGCAAACAGAATCTGTTGACCATTGAACCAAACAAGCTGGTGTGTGTCCACACAAGGGGCATGTCTGCCAACTGTCTATCCCTCTTCCATGGTTATGTTCATGCTCGAATGTCCTTGCAGACATAGTATGTGGTGTATACCAATGCTTTCATTGCCTTTAGAGGGAGGTGGGTATCAGGGAGGGAAACAGTGCTCTTCCAACTCCATTTTGATTTCTCCCATCACCGGGCCAGGTGGGCACCCTCCATAAACTGGGCTGCAGGAGTAAGAGATTCAGCCCCTCCAGTCTGCTCCGTTAGCTGATACGATCAAAGCTGTTAGGATTGCAAACTCCAATCCACATTCCTGCCCTTCACCTGATTACCTTTCATCCCCTGCTTACCAGGAATCTATTCCCTCAGTGACCCAGAGTGCTGTAGTGAATTGCCCTGAATTTGGAATGTCAAAGCCTGATATTTCAATTCATTTCGACAAATAGAAATTGATTTTGGAGTTTCATACCTGATTCAAATTCTGAAAATCCAATCATTGTTACTTTGATTGCTGGTTACTCTCCAATGGAAATCTAAAAAAAGTGTCACCAATTAAAACACAGGAGCTTATTTCTCCTGTGAAGCATGTCAAGTGATGAAAAGTGGATGTGAAACCATTTTACAAACAGAACTAATTGGTATTTACATAACACAGTAGATGGCCTTGCAATTTATCTTGCAGTGTGACAGCTCTGTCTCTAGGGATTCCTTGCAGTTGTTATGTAATCTGGATAATTCATATCCAGCCTCTCCGTCTTCTGTCTCTGTGGTGTCACATCTTGCCAGTGAACATGAATCAGATCTTCATCAATACAACTCAGTATTCTTCTCTCTGGTGCCTCAGTCCATGTTCAAATCTTTTCATAAAGGAGATTACCTGGTAGGCTGATCCAGACTCCAACATCCAATCAGTCAGGAGAAGCCAGAGCTAGAAGCAGCATCCGCAGTGAAGATATTGTGAATGTTAGTTTGGAAGAAGCCTATTTATTGTTAAAGAAATGTTCCATTCAAATTGGTGCAATTTATACTCATGTAACCTCTCGCTGTACTTTTGTGTTGTCTTAGAGTCATAGAAATGTACAGCATGGAAACAGACCCTTCGGTCCAACCCGTCCATGCTGACCAGATATCCCAACCCAATCTAGTCCCACCTGCCAGCACCCAGCCCATACCCCTCCAAACCCTTCCTGTACATATACCCATCCAGATGCCTCACAAGGTCTGCATTGATTGTCAGTGTTCTGTCAGTGTTCTACAATGTTCCACTACATTTTGGAGATTCTTATATATGAAGGTGCTCCAGTAATTAAGTGAAATGGGGAAGTATGAACCGGTGGAGTTCATATGGAAAACAACCAGGATCTGGTGGAACATTGAAACAAGTTTGAGGGGCAGAATTGCATGCTCCAGCTCCTACTATATCTTTGTATTCCAGTTAATAATTAATGCTGGCTTATTGTACAAAGCGAATAACTTATTTTCAAATCTATTCCAGACTTTGTTGAGGTCTGAAGTTTGATAAAAAGAGATGAAGATTGGACAGACTAGCTGGTATAGACCGAGACACCAGGCTGAACAACGACAGGTACAAGCCTGTCGATCCTGCCAAGTCTTTACTAACTTCAGGGGCTAGTGCTAACATTGGGAGACCTGTCTCACAGACTAGTGAAGCAACAGCCTGACATTGTCTGTAAGATGCAATTCTGTGGGTATGACTATGTCCCAGATACTACCATCACCATCCCTGGATATGTCCTGTTCAGACAGACCCAGCAGAGTTGGTGACACAGTGGGAGTTACGCAAAGAGGGGTAATGTTAAAATCAAAGCTCAGTCATTCAGAATCGAATTGCATCTTCATGTTCAAAGGACAGAATATCATAATAATAATGGGGTCTTCAAATACAGATAGGGATACAGTCTGGGGTACAGATAGTGTAAGGGGCAGTGAGGGGTAAGTATTCCTACATGATATTCGAGAAAGTTTCCTGGAGCAGTATGTGTCCAATGAGGAAGGATGCACTGTTGGACCTGCTCCTTGGGAATGAGGAAGCCAAGTGAATCAGTTCCCAGGGGAGACCATCTAGGAAATAGTGATCATTGTACTAGAAGGTTCAGGATGGTGCTGGAGAATGACAGGCAACAATCCAGAGTGAGAAGTATCAATTTGCAGAGAATTGGACAGGAGCATTGACAGGAAAAACTGGAACTGAATAATGGACTGCCTTCAAGAAGTTTGGGTTGGGGTACAGTTGAAGTATATTCCCTCAAGTAGGAAAGAAAAAAACAAATCCAGAGTACCCTGCATGGCAACAGAGACAGGAACCAACATGCGAGAGAGAGAACAAGTGTGTTTCTGACAGGTCTCAGGCAGAAAATACAATCAAGAACCAAGCAGAATACCAAAGGTTTAGAAGTGAACTGTGAAGCAAATAAAAGAAGCAAAGAGGAAACATTAATAACTGACATAAGAAGAAATCATAAAATCTTCTATCGACATGAAAATAGTAACCAAGTGGTTAAAGGAGGAGTAGGGCCCATTTGAGATTAGAAATGGGATTTATAGATGGAGACAGAGGGCATGGCTGAAGTATTAAGTGAATATTTTGCATTTGTCTTTACAAAAGAGGAGGATATATCCTTTTGGAGGAAGGGAATTCCAAAACTCACAACCCTCAGGAGAAAAAAAAAGTTTCCTCATCTCTGTGTTATATGGATGACCCACATCTTAAAAATTTGACACCCTAATTCTAGATTCTCCCACAAGAGGAAACTTCCTTTCCACATCCACCCTCTCAGCTCCCCTCAGGATCTTCTATGTTTCAGTTAAGTCACTTTTGATTCTTCTAAACTCTCGAGGCTACAGGCCCAGCCTGTCCAGCCTTTCCTCATAAGGCAATCCCCTCATTCCTGGGATTAGTCTAGTAAACCTTCCCTGAACCTCTTCCAATGTTTCAACATCCTTCTGCAAGTACAATTCCCTACACACAACACTCACCAATGTGCTGTATAACTGAAGCATGAGCTCTCTCTCTCTCCCCCTCTCCATAAGACATTACATTCTGTTTAGATCACCTGCTTCCTTTTTATTCTTTCCACCCAAATAGTCAATTTCACACTTTCCCATATTGAACTGCATTTGCCAGCTCTTTGCCCACTCACTTAACCTATTTATATTCATTTGCAGGGACCTTATGTTCCCTCCACGACTCACTTTCCTACCTATCTTTGTGTCATTAGCAAACGTAGCTCCCATACCTTTGATTCTTCATCCAAATGATTTCAATAAATTGTAAAGAGCTGAGGCCCCCGGATTGACCCCTGTGGCACACCACTCACATCCTGTCAGCCTGAGAAAGACCCACTTTTTCCAACTCTCTACTTCTTGTTAACCAGCTAATCCTCTATCCATTTCAGAATGTGACCCTCTAAACCATTTGCTTTTATTTTCCACAATAACCTTTGAGCAGAGTATTATGGTACTCCAGCAGCAGATCTGTAGGAATGGGGGAGGAGAGGTGAAAAGGTTCAGAGGAGATTTACTAAGAAGGTGCCTGGTATGAAGGGCAAGTCTTATGAGGAAAGGCTGAGGGACTTGAGGCTGCTTTCTTTAGAGAGAAGGTTGTGAGGTGACTTAATTGAGGCATATAAGACAATCAGATAGGGTGGACAGTGGGAGCCTTTTTCCTCAGATGGTGATGGCTAACATGAGGAGGCATAGCTTTAAATTTGGGGGTGATAGATATAGGACAGATGTCAGAGGTAGTTTCTTTACTCAGAGAGTAGTAGGGGCGTGGAATGCCCTGCCTGCAACAGTAGTAGGCTCCCCAGATTTCAGGGCATTTGAATGGTCATTGGATAAACATATGGATGAAAATGAAATGGTGTAGGTTAGATAGGCTTCAGATTGGTTCCACAAGTCAGCGCAACATCAAGGGCTGAAGGGCCTGTACCGCACTGTAATGTTCTATTTTCTAAGTAACTGCACAGAGGCCAGTATCCAGTCACCAGCTCACCCTTTATTTACATGGACACAGTATATGGGCTCTGACCAACCAGCTTAGAGCCAGTCCCTAGAGTGAGGAAACTCTCTGAATCTCCTGGTTATATCTGTCAGCCAGGGCTCCCTGCTTAACCCAGGTTAACAACCCCAATCAAGTATCTCACAGTCAATGAGATCCACCTGGCCCTGAGTCCAGTCACTGTAGGAGGGCAAACATTTCCCAGATGTCCTTTGTGCCACCCACCCAGGGTAAGTGAAGCTTTGGACTACCCACCTATCCTCACCCTAATTGAGGCCTTAAGGATGCATTCTACTGATATCTCTCATAATTTAATATACTTTCACTCAATCTCTCTTGGCTTCCACTGTCTCATGTACAATAGTTTCAGTCTGTACCTCCTTCCATTGCTAAAAAGTCTTTGTTCCTGCAAAATAACTGCAAAGTCTGAACTGCGCCTCTTCTATTGTTTGATTAGAAGTGAAATCAGACATTTCTGATCAAATATATACCAGGGATCCATTCCAACCGACTTGCGATATATATTATTTGCATAGAGCAGTGGAATACATCTTTTGAGAAAAATAGTCCTAATGAGTCATCACATTAAAGACATATTCAAAATCCTAATCTGGTAATACAAACAGATTTGAAGCAGAGGTTGATGAAATACAATCTGGATTTCCATCTGAAGTAGAAATAAGACACAGGATATTTAACTCAAAAACAATCTTTGACAAATATCTCAGAGTAACAAAGAACATTTCATATGCTTCATAGGCAATGACAAAGTGATCATGTTTATTAACAAAAGTTAATAGGGGTGTTGTTGAAATGTGAAATTAACAGAGAAAATGTGAGATTCATCCACAGCCCATATTGGGAACCAATTAGTGTTTAGGAGAGAAATCATCAGTCAGGTTTCAAGTGAAGAGTATGACCAGGCTGTGTCCTGTTGCCAACATTATTCAATCTGTACACAGAATTAAATATACATTGTGGGTAGGGATTATAGACAAGAACATAATAGATTCGTGGCCTGTTACTGTCACCGTGTTACTTACAAATTCTAAGAGTCCAACACGATATTGTTGGTTGAGGAAAAGCTAAAAGTTTTGAATATGGATTGATTATGAGCACCATAATGATAAAATCAATGATACGCAGAATGAGTACGTGAGACGTGGTTAGTGTCACACGTGTACAAGTTTATCAGTTTGTTTGTTTAGGTCAAATGATAATGCAAGGTAATAGATATCATTCAGAAGTTAGAAAGATGGAGATAACCAAAAGTAATTTTGTGACAGTAAAGGATGTGTTAACAACAATAAAACTCAGGCTTGTGACAAGGAAAGAATTCATAAGATGTTACATTCCACTTACTTCTGCCTCAGGAACCTCTACAGTAAAGATCTGTAGAATCAAATAGGATCGAAGGATGTCCTGGCACTGGAGGGGGTGCAGAGGAGGTTCACTTAGTTGATTCCAGAGTTGAAGGGGTTGTCTTATGAGGAGAGATTGAGTAGACTGGGATTATATTCATTGGGGTTTAGAAGAATGAGAGGGAGATCTCATAGAAACATAAAATTATGAAGGAAATTGATAAGATAGAAGTAGAGAGGATGTTTCCACTGGTGGGTGAAACTAGAACAAGAGGGCATGGCCTCAATATGAGGGGGAGCAGATTTAGGACTGAACTGAGAAGGAATTTCTTCACCCAGAGGGTTGTGAATCATTGGAATTCCCTGCCCAGGGGAGTGGTTCAGGCTTCCTCAGTAATTGTTTTTAAAGCTAAGGTAGATCATTTTTTGAACAGTAAAAGAGTTAAGGGATACGGTGAGTGTGCGGGTAAGTGGAGCTGAGTCCATAAAAAAGATCAGCTGTGATCTTATTGAATGGCGGAGCAGCCATGAAGGGCCAGGCGGCCTACTCCTGCTCCTGGTCCTCATGGTCTTTGAAATTTAAGTGCTTAGATGGTTGCTAACAATTCCATGTACAGACCACAGGATTAACAAACAAATGCTTGCAAATGCACAGACAAAAATAACTTGAATATGTGACATCTAGAAAAGAAAGTACCTATCCAGATTTATTTATATATATTTATGTGCAGAGGACTGGAATTTAAGGAGGGGAGGTTATGCTGCATTTATACACACTCCTAGTCAGAGTCCACTTGGAGTACAGTGAGCACAACATCTTAGGAAGGATATATTGACCTTGAAGGGAGTAACACATAGGTTTATAAGAATGATACCTGTACTTCAGGGGGTAAATTACAGGGAGAGATTATATTAAAAAAAGCCTTGTTTTCTCTAGAATTTACAAGGTTAAGAGGTGATCTGTTCGAGGTCTTCAAGATGTTAGTATGAAAGACAGGGAGCTAAATGTCCACAGGTTGGAGATTCTAGAATAGGGTTGGGGGGCATAGTGTGAGAATCAGGGCCAGATGTTTCAGGAGAGATGTTTGAAAACACTTCTCCACCCAAAAACTGATCGATATTTGGAACTCTCTTCCACAAATAGTGGTTGATGCTGGATCAGTTGTTTGTCGTCAATCTGAGATTGATTCATTTTTTTGTTAAGCAATAGAATATGGGCCAAAGGCAGGTGTAATGAGTTAGGCGACAGATCAGCCATGATCCCTTTGATTGGTGGAGTAGGCATGAGGGGCTGACTCCTGTTCCTGTCAATATATTGGCCATTTGTTCAAAGCTGAAAAGCTACAGAGATCACTCCCAGAGGACAACATGGAAGGTGACAGAGAGAGCAGGGACAATCAAGGAGTCGTCAGATGATGGATGTCACAGAGTGGTTTTCGATGAGTGATGAGGGATGTGTGAGGGTGGTATGAGGCAGACACACCATGACAGAGGGTTTCCTGGGAGGAGTAACTACAACAACACTAGGTAACATCTTCAGTCGGCCTCAGGCGAAACAATGCTGAAAATTCCTACTTTCTATTTATATGCTTGGGTTTCGTTGGGTTGGTGATGTCATTTCCAGTGGTGATGTTATTTCCGTTGGTGAAGTCACATCCTGTTCCTTTTTCTCAGGGGTTGGTGGAAGGGGTCTAACTCAATGTGCTTGTTGATAGAGTTCCAGTTGGAATGCCATGCTTCTAGGAATTTTTGTGCATGTCTCTGTTTGGCTTGTCCTAGGATGGTGAGTTTGTATTAGGAGCGTATTACAACAATACTTTTTTAAAATTCATTCATGAGATGTGAGTGTTGCTGGCTGGGCCCAGCTTTTATTGCCCATTCCCAGTTGCCCCTTGAGAAGGTGGGGATGAGCTGCCTTCTTGAACCACTGAAGTCCATGTGCTATGGGTTGACCCACAATGCCCCTTAGGGAGAGAATTCCAGGATTTTGACCCAGCAACAGTGAAGGAATGGTGATATATTTCCAAGTCAGAATGGAGACAGGCTTGGAGGAGAACTTGCAGGGGGTGGTGTTCCCATGTATCTGCTGCCCTTGCTATTCTAGATGGAAATGGTCATGGATTTGGAAGGTGCTGTCTTAGGATCTTAGAATTTCTGCAGTGCATATTGTAGTCAGTACACACTGCTGCTACTGAGTGTTGGTAGTGGAGAGGGTGGGTGCTTGTGGATGTGGGGCCAATCAGTTGGGCTGGTGTCAAACTCCTTGCGTGTTGTTGAAGTTGCACCTAGCCCTAATCCTGAACCTAATCCTACTGCAGACATCCTAATCCTCAGACTCCTGACATGTGCTTTGGAGATGGTGGACAGGCTTTGGGGAGTCAGGAGGTGAGTTATTTGCTCCAGTATTCCTCGTCTCTGACCTGCTCTTGCAGCCACGGTGTTGAGTTTCTGGTGAATGGTAACCCCCAAGATGCTGATAGTGGGGGATTCAGTGATGATAACACTATTGAATGTCAAGAGGTCATGACTACATTGTCTCTTATTGGTGATGGTTGTTGCCTGGCATTTCTTTGGTACAGATATCACTGTTCCCTATATTTAAGCAAAAATAATTGATAAATTCAATGGAAAGTAGGGGATATGTTTTCAAGTTCTCCAGATGTTCAGTGAGAAACCATCTTCTGGTCACAACGTTGACCAGACCCTTTGTGTCCTACCATTGAGGTAAGTTGTGTTTAACTTTTCATTTGCCCTTGGATTCCATTGACCTTTATTTCTCTGACTAGCCTGTCATATGGAACCTAATCAAAAGCCTTGCTGAAATCTAGATCCACTCCATGAAAGATGTGACCTCATGAACACTCCACAAAAAAAATCCTTGAAATTATTGAGACACAAATTAGCCTTCACACGTCGATGCTGACTGTCTGAATAATTCCTGCTTTTCTAAATGAAGATTCATCTTGCTGCTCAGAAATCTTCGCAAAGTGATTTTCCCACTGCTGAGGGAAGAGTGACTGACTTGTAATTACTCAGTTCACAGCACAATACTGCAAATCCTGGAAACCTGAAATAAGGGTAAACTTTTCAGAAGAAAGGTCACTGGACTCAAAACATTCATTCCTCTTCTCTCTCCGCATCAAAAATACAAAACCCCTTAACTTATCCACTTTCACTAAGATTACACATCCAATATTTCACATTCCTCCTTCGGAACTGCAATGTTTCCATCATTCCACCTGTTCTGTGAAAACAAATGCAAAATATTGATTTCAAACAACAGCCACACCTTTTATCTTCTCACACAAGTTACCTTTTTGGACTTTAATCAGCTCTAATCTCTCTCCAGTTGTCCATCTGCCCTGTATGGATTCGGAATGCAACTTCCTTGCAATTTATTTACAATGCTTTCACAGACTGCCTTTGCCTTCATAATATCTGTTTCATTTGGGCAACAAGTACCCTCCAAACCCACAGAGAGTGAGGGCTGATGGGAAGGGGAACCAACATTGGGAGGGAGCCTCTGTAACACGAGAAAAGCTGGAGAGGAAAGGGAATTTAATGAGACTGAGTGGTATAATACTGTCTTACATTTACATATGGCACCTTGAAATGAATTCATTAATATTTAAAACTAAATAACTGAGGTGATGGTAAATTTACAGACTGTGCGGAAAACAAACAATGCTGAATAATTTCTCTTCACTGGGACTTTTCAGTTACCTGAAGGAATTAATTTTTACTTAATGGCTCCTCAAGATTAGAGCAATAAAACTGTTGTAGATGTGCTCATAAATATTCAGGTGCGTTTTCTGAAAGTGGGGAATGCCAATGGCTTGCAAAGTCGTGTTGCATTATTAGAAACAACCAATAAATTTGCAGAGCATGAGGTGGCCATTCAGCCCTGCAGTCTGATGTTGATTTTTTCTGGAGCCATTCAAACTGATCTCCGTTACCCAGCTCGCTCTCCACAGCCTCTGCTCAGCTATAAACACTAATCGAATTGTCCTTAAACAACGTGGGCAGCTTCAGCCACACTCTCTGCCTGCACAAAGAATTCCATGCTCCAACAACACTCCTGCCTTCTCATTTTCAAATCAATAATTTCAAATGTTTGAGCTCATTTTGCTGACTTCCTAATAGCAGGGATTCGTTTTACAAAACCATTCGTAAACCTCCCTTTCCAGTCGTTTGATTTGATTTATTATTGTCACGTTTACCTAAGTACAGTGAAAAGTTTCATTTGAAAGTAGTACAGGAAGATTATAACATACAAAGTTCAAAGGGTCATTGAACTGAGCGAGGACACACATTTACGGCTTCAGAGAAGGTGAAATGAAGTTTTAAAGTGCAGAACGATGGTAAGAAATGTGAGAATAATATCTGCTGTCGCGAGCTCTCAAAGCATCGCCCTGTAACGGCGCCATCAGCAATGGAGTGTGGGAGGCTGCAGGGTTGTCTCATGTTTTGACTTTCTCATCTTTGGAAAGAGACAAGTCAGCATTAACTCAACAGGAAAAAAGTAGCTGAGTAAAGTCAAGGTTACATTAAACCTGGGTGACAGCTTCTTGTCCTGAGTAAGTGAAGGACTAGGCCTGACTGACGGGAAGTCATTAGGAGTGAAGGGACAGCTCTCCCTGGACAACTGAGAGGAGATGCATTTGGAAAGGTCAAGTGTAGGTGGAAGTTATACAGCGAATGGCAGAACCCTCAGGACGATTTATATTCAGAGGGATCTGGTGGGCAGCTCCACAGATCATTGAAGGTGGCAGCTCAGGCAGGTAAAGTAATAAAAAAGGCCTATGGAATGCTTACCTTCATTGGAAGGGACATTGAGTATAAGGAAAGACAAGTTATGCTGCAGCTTTATAGAATTTGTTTTGCCAAGCTTGGAATATTCTGTACAGCTCTGGTCACTACCAGAAATATGTGGATGATTGGGAGAGGGTACAGAAAGGGTTTACCAAGATGTGGCCTGTTATGGGGGATTTTAGCGATGAAGAAAGGTTGGTTGACAGGGTTTGTTTTCACTGGAACACAGGAGGCTGAGGGGTGACCTGATAGAAGTTTATAAGATTGTGAATTGCATGGATAGAGTGGGAAGTGTGAGGCTTTTTCCCAGGGTGGAGGGGACGATTACTAAGGAACACAGGTTCAAGATGCAGAGGGGGGTGGGAGTTTAAAAGAGATGTGCAAGGCAAGTTTTTCTCACAAAGGGTGGTGAGTGTCTGGAACACACTGCCAGGGTGGGTGGTGGAAGGAGACACAATAACAACATTCAAAAAACACCTGGACAGATACATGAATAGGAAGGGAATAGAGGGATACGGATCCTGTAAGTGAAGACAATTTTGGTATGGAAGGGCAAAATGTGTCAGCGCAGGCTTGGAGGGCCGAAGGGCCTGGTCCTGTGCTGTATTGTTCTTTTTTCTTGTTCTTCATTGTTCTCCTGTGAAGAGGAACATTCACAATGCGTATACAACAATGAGTTTAACACAGGGAGAGGGTGAACATGAGAGCAGCTTGGAAGCTCGACAGGGCATGACAGGAGGTTTTATAAAGTATACTTTACCTCTGCCCAAATTATGGTATTGCTCAGGGAATAAATATTGGCTAGAAACGTGAGGCAACTCCATATCTTTCTTTGAGTAATGCAGTGGCATCCATCTGCAATAAGGACCTCATTTTCATGTGATATATGAAGGGTGGCACACACAGAACCCATCAATATCACAAACTAAAACCTGGAACAGTGTTATGGAGATGCCTGAAAGCTCTACGTTTTCCTCCCATGGGCAACATTCCAAGGCCTTTGTTTTTAGGGTTTTCCTTCTACTTCATCCCCTTTCCTTAAACAATCCATTGATAGATTCTCTGCTTCAATGACTAACTCGAGAAATGGATTCCACAACCTCACATCCCCATGTGTGAACATTTGCAGCCCTAAATCAGTTACACTTTATTTTATATTGGTGCACTCCCATTCTAAATTCCCTCAAAACTCCACTCCATCATTATTTTGAACATTTTATTGAATAACTTAATCTCATCTGTTCTTTAAAAAAAGTCATCCATTTGTCAAGTCTTATTGAATATGCTGTCGTTCATGCCAGGCAGCATCCGAGTGAATTAAAGCAGAAATTGCTGGAAAAGCTCAGTAGGTCTGGCTGCATCTGTGACCCAAAACATTAACTCGGATTTCTCTCCACAGACGCTGCCAGACCTACTGACGTTTTCCAGCGATTTCTGTTTTTGTTTCTGATTTACAGCACCCGCAGTTCTTTCGCTTTTTATTTCGCGTCTGAGTGAATCTGTCTCTTCCCTCTCAATTGACTCAGTGTTCTTCCTTGAAATGATTCGAGGAAATGGGATCACATTTAACCTCCATGTTTAACTTCTGCACTGTCTTTCTGTTTTGATGGTTTGCTTTGAAGAACCGTGCTTTGCGGCACGGTGGCACAGTGGTTAGCACTGCTGCCTCACAGCGCCAGGGACCTGGGTTCAATTCCCACCTCAGGCGACTGACTGTGTGGAGTTTGCACGTTCTCCCCGTGTCTGCGTGGGTTTCCTCCGGGTGCTCCGGTTTCCTCCCACAGTCCAAAGATGTGCGGGTCAGGTGAATTGGCCATGCTAAATTGCCCGTAGTGTTAGGTAAGGGGTGTATGTAGGGGTATGGGTGGGTTGCGCTTCGGCGGGTCGGTGTGGACTTGTTGGGCCGAAGGGCCTGTTTCCACACTGTAAGTAATCTAAAAAAAACCTTTGAGCCATAGACCTCTGTCCTGTAACATCTTCTATAATCACCCCAAAATGATAAAAGGGATTTACTGAGACACTATTTTTTCAGCCTGTTCCAACATTCTATCAATTTCTTCATACAATTTCTTTGGTGCTGGGAATTCCTTACAATACATCCTACTTTAAATTTTGATCTGTAATCCCTTTCGAATTATGTCCAAATTCTTAAAATACTAACTTTAATGAGAAGGTGTGCCAGAATATGTATCTGCCCGATGACAAAGACCTAGCAGTCACTAGGATTTCTACTAAATAAATGATTAATTGTGGTCATCTGAAACTCAAGCAGTCCATCTTCATTTCCAGCAAGACCTGGGCAATATTCAGGCTTGGGCTGACAATCATACACATCACATAAATGTCAGTCAGTGACCATTTTCAACAGGACAGGATCGAACCATTGCCCCTTCACATTCAATAGCATTACCATCACTGAATCCCTCACTGCCAACATTCTAAGTGCTGCCATTGACAGAAACTGGATGGGATTTACCCTGTAAACGCAGTGACAACAAAATCAGGTCAGAGGCTAGGAATCCTGCAGTGAGTAACTCACCTCCTGACTCACCATCTAGAAGGCACGGGTCAGGGGTGTGATGGAATACTCCCCACTTGGCTGGATAAGTACAGTGCCAACAACACTCACAAAGCTCAACTACACCCAAGTCAAAGCTGGATTGGTATCTAATACACCACTTTCAAAATCCCTTCCCTTCACACTCAACGCACAGTGCTATGACCATCTACAAGAATCACTGCAAACTAACCCTGAGCCTATTGCAGGACCTCCCCAAGGCCCTTTTGGAACAACTTTCAAACCTATAATCTCTACCATGCAGAAGGGTAAGACAGCAGATACACAGGAGCACCTGCAGTTTCACTGTCCCAGGATCAAAATCCTGGAACTCCCTCTCTTACAGAACTGTGAGTCTACCTACAGCACAGGGTCTGCAGCTATTCAAGAAGACAGCTCACCCCCATTTTCTCAAGAGGCAACTGAGGATGGGGCAACAACTGCTGGGCCCAGTGAACGATGCTGACATTCCATGAGTGAAGAATAAAATACAAGTGGAGTGCCAATTATCTTCTCATTTAATCTGTGTGGATTTATAATTGTAAAACTAGAATCTGAGTACTGCATCTTACAAGCTATTTTTACAGCAGTAGAAATGCATTTATCATTGATTAATGTAATAGTTTTTTAATACAATGAACTTGAATTCCTGAATGGAAAATTCTTAACATTTCTTGTCTCTTTAATTAAAATGGATGTTGCATTTGATAATAAGATTCAGCCAACGGATCAATTTAATCAGGAAATTGGTAAAGTGTCATTATTGAGAAAGTGAGGACTGCAGATGCTGGAGTACCAGTGTTGAAAAATGTGGTGCTGAAAAAACACAGCAGGCCAGGCAGCATCCGAGGAGCAGGAGAATCGACGTTTCAGGCATAAGCCCTTCTTCAGGAATCCTGAAGAAGGATTCCTGAAGAAGGGCTTATGCCCGAAATGTTGATTCTCCTGCTCCTCGGATGCTGCCTGGTCTGCTGTGTTTTTCCAGCACCACATTTTTCAACAAAAGTGTCATTGTTGGCAAGTTTCATGGAAAGTTTTTCACATGAGTCTGAGTGGATTTCCTCTATCCTCCTGAGCTCACCTTATTGCTTATGCGCTGAGCCCTATAGTGTCCGTGCACTATATTCATCCAGTCATCGCAGGAGGGTGTACTGCCCACACCTGCACCTCCCAGAATTCCTAAAGTCTAGCCGTTCACCCTGTCAAGTGTTGCTTGTCCACATTTGCCCCACAAGGTTACCCCGGATGTGTAGGGCAGAGGGAAATTGAGACTCCACTTTGTCCAATTTGTTGTCCAAGTGGACAAGGGTGTGTGTGTGTGTGTGTGTGTGTGTGTGTGTGTGTGTGTGTCACTGTGTGTGTGTCTGTGTGTGTGTGTCTGTGTGTGTGTGTCTGTGTGTGTGTGTCTGTGTCACTGTGTGTGTCTGTGTCTGTGTGTGTCACTCTGTGTGTGTGTGTCACTCTGTGTGTGTGTGTGTGTGTCACTGTGTGTGTGTCTGTGTGTGTGTGTGTCTGTGTCACTGTGTGTCTGTGTCACTGTGTGTGTCACTCTGTGTGTGTGTGTCACTGTGTGTGTGTGTGTCACTGTGTGTGTGTGTGTGTGTGTGTGTCACTGTGTGTGTGTGTGTGTCACTGTGTGTGGTCCCTAGCAATGGAGTGTGCCCTGAGATGTTGGTGACAGATGGAGGGCCAGAGGAGTGATCAGTGAGCTGGAGTCACCAGGTACCTGCTCTGACTTTCTGGTGGAGGGAAAGAGAAACTGTCTCAATGAAGTGAGATGACGTTACAATGAGGATGGTAACATGTATAACTAGTCCTCTTACCCCTCACTGGCCAGACACCCATCTCCCTGTTTAACACTTATTAGGAAAATGTTAATGTTTGCTGCTCACTGGCCACCTCCCGTGATTCTCCCAAATCTCTCACCATTCCCTAGGGGCTAGGAAGCTTCCACTCATTATAACCCTGTGTATCTGCATCAACACTTGCTCTAAAGGCCAGCTGTGACAAACATGAAGCAACTCCTATTGAATACCTGTGGCTGCACGAGCACTTGGAAGGGACAGTGCACAGTGAGAACTGGGCCATGGATAGTGAAGGGAAATTGGAAGGAGGATTGATGTGCACCATCAATGTAGGTGGTGAGCTTCACACTGGGGCATCTCTTAGGATGCTCAAGTGGACTCTTTAAGAATCACAGCAATGGAGAGTAATTACTGTCAAAAGCCTGGGTCAGTAGTGAATATGGGGCTGGGGTTCTGTAACATTATGAGTCGGAGTGTGTGGTGATGGAAATGCATAGCCGGTCAGGCAGCATCCGAGGAGCAGGAGAATCAACGTCTCGGGCATAAACTCTTCATCAGGAATGAGGGGGTGGCCCAAGGGGGCGAGAGATAAATGGGAGGGGGTGAAGCTGGAATGAAGGTAGCTGGGAATGCTATAGGTAGTTGAAGGTAGGGGTGAAGGTGATAGGTCAGAGAGGAGGGTGGACCGGATAGGTGGGGTGGAAGATGGACAGATCAAGAGGGTGGTATTGAGCTGGAAGGTTGGATCTGGTATAAGATGGGGGGAGGGGAAATGAGGAAACTGGTGAAATCCTCACTGATCCCATGTAGTTGGAGGGCCCCGAGGTGGAAGATGAGACATTCTTCCTCCAGGCGTCGGGTGGTGAGGGAGTGGCGATGGAGGAAGCCCAGGACCTGCATGTCCTCGGCAGAGTGAAAGGGTCAGTTAAAGTGTTTGGCTACGAGGCGGTGGGGTTGTTTCATGCATGTGTCTTGGAGATGTTCTCTGAAGCATTCCGCAGATAGGCACCCTGTCTCCCCAATGTAGGGGAAACCACATCGGGAGCAACATATATAGTAGATGAGGTGTGGAAATGCAGGTAAATCTCTGACGGATGTAGAAGGCTCTTTTGGGGCCTTGGACGGACGTAGAGTTACTTTGAGTTTACAGGGAGAGACCATTCAGCCCAGCTACTCTGTGGTGGTGTTCAAGCTCCAGAAGAGCTGAGAAAACAACTGAAGTATCATGTGCAGATCTGGTCACCACACACAGGAAGGATGACATTGCTGCGGAGAGGCTGTGCAGAGGAGACTGACTAGAATGTTGTCAGGGCTGAGTAGAAATTGGAGAGGTTGGGGTTGTTCTCCTTGGAACAGAGAAGGCTGAGGGGTAACATGATTGAGGGATACAACACTGTGAGGGGTAGAGACAGAGTAGACAGGAGCAACCTGTGTTCCTTTGCAGAGAGTTCAAAACCAGAGGTGACAGATTCAAGCTCAGCGGCAGAAGGATTAGAGGAGATGTGAGGAAAAACATTTTCCGCAGAGGGGGGTGGGTGGTCTGGAATGCTCTGCCTGAGTTGGTAGTGGAGGCAGAGACTCTAAAACTCTTTCGAAAAGGTACCTGAATCTGCACTTTAGGTGCTGTAAGCTGCAGGGCTCGGGACCATGTGCAGGAAGATGGAATTAGAAACAACATCCGGGTGTCTGTGGGTCAGCATGGGCTGAAAGGCCACCTTCTGTGCTATATCATTTCTGCAGTTTCTATGGTTTCTAGGAGTATTCTCCCAATTTAGTTTATCCCATCCTATCATTCTTTCTTTCGGCCCCTTTCTCTTTCTGTGATGATAGCTCACTCATACAGGAGCAGAGAGAGAGAGTGAGTGTGACTGATGGGGGATCTTACCCTGGCAGAGTGGAGAACGTCATTGACTTTCTTCCTAACGTACTGGGCATTTCTCCAGATGGCCGAGAGTTCTTTAACCCGGGGCAGAGGGAGAGGAGCTGGGCACGGCCTGGTGTTGTATGGCGCACTGCTGGTCATGGGGGAAGAGGGAATTCCCTGCTGTGCCCTTTCTGCCATTCAGCAAGAGCTCCTGAACCTTGACCTCTCTGGAGCAAGACGTCTCCTATGGACAGGGTAAATGTCAGGAACCACGCAGGGCAGTTCCAGATGGACGGTACCTTCCTAGTGGTGGGCTTTTAAAAGCTGGTGCAGATGTAGGGGATGCTGGGGAATTCCAGAATATTCTGACATTGACATCTTGGAATTGGGACTTAATAAAATGGGGCTAGATTCAGATGTAGCAGTCAGCATAGGGAAAGGTGGATGACTAATGAGGCAATCTTGATAAGATAAGATTTGATGAGAAAGTCAATGTGGCCTCATGGTAAACATATAGAAACCTACAACATAGGAGCAGCACGAGGCCATTTGGCCCTTCGAGTCTGCTTCACTATTCAATATGACCAAGCCTGATTATCCAACTCAATGCCCTCTTCCTGCTTTCTTCCCATATTATACCCTTTGATTCCTTTACCCTAAGAGCTATATCTAACTCCTTTTTTGAAAATGTACAATGTTTTGATCTCAGCCATATCCTGTGTCAGAGAATTTCCCAGGCTGTTTTCACTCTCCTCATCTCAGCCCTGAAAGGCTCACCCTGCAGCCTGAGACTGTGACATGGTTCTGGACTCTCGGAGCAACATCTTACTCTGTCACTTACTCTGTCTAGTTCTGTTAGAATTTTACGGTATCTATGAGATACTCCTCTCAGACTCCTCAACTCCAGTGAATTTAGCCCAATCTGATCCAGTGTTTCTTCAATCTTACCATCTCGGGAATCAGTCTCTTGTGAATCTTTGAAAGAACCCTCTAAAACAAACTCAGTGCAACTCAGACTTACCAAAAGAAATGTAATATTCAACCCTTTGAGACCAGAACTGTGCTCAGTGGTCTAGTGAGGGTTCAATGGTGGCTAAATTCAACTCCCTGGTTTTTAAATTGTGTTCCATTAGAAATTAATCCCAGTTTTTCATAGAGTCATACAGCACAGAAACAGACCTGCACCAACTAGCTATCCCAATCTGAACTGGTCCCATTTATCAGCACTTGGCCCATATCCCTCTAAACCCTTCTTATTTAATACCCATCCCGATGCCTTTTCTCATGTTGTAATTGTACCAGCCTCCAGCACTTCCTCTGGCAGCTCATTCCATTCATGCACTAGCCTTTTTAAAAAATTGGAATTATTCATTCAGTTAAGAGCATAAGAAATAGGAGCAGGAATACACAGCAGGAGCAGCCTTGTGAATGTGTTCTGGGATTCAGTAAGTTCTATATCAATCCACTTTCTTGCCAATCATCATGTACTTCACGTGCAATAGCGTTAAAGATTTCTCAATAGAGATAGAACCACAAGGATTGAGGTGGGAGAAGTCTGGGCACCTGGTACAGAGTGGGAGGTGATGGCCTTGTGGTATTACTCCTGGACTGTCTGTCCAGAGAGTGAGGTACTGTTCTGGAGTCTTGGTTTTGAATCCCATCCCACTCAGTGGCAGATGGTGAAATCTGGAATTAGTAGTCTAACAATGACCATGAAACCATTACTGATTGTGGTTAAAAACCCCTCTGGTTCAGTAATGATCTTCAGGAATGGAAACTGCCATCCATACCTGGTCTGGCCTCCATGTGACTCCAGACCCACAGCAATGTGGCAGTCTCTTAACTTCCCTCTGGGCAATTAGGGATGGGTAACAAATGTTGGCTGAGTCAGTGACACCCTCATCCTGTGAATAAAAGGCTCAGTGGAGGACAACAAAGGGGCGGCACGGTGGCTCAATGGTTAGCACTGTTGCCTCACAGCACCAGGGACCCAGGTTCGATTCTCGCCTCAGGTGATTGTGTGGAGTTTGCACGTTCTCTCCATGTCTGTGTGGGTTTCCTCCGCATGCTCTGGTTTCCTCCCACAGTCCAAAGATGTGCAGGTTTGGTGAATTGGCAATGCTAAATTCCCTGTAGAGCTAGGTGCATTAGTCAGGAGCAAATATAGGGTGGGGGAATAGGTCTGGGTGGTTTACTCTTCAGAGGGTCAGTGAGGACTTGTTGGGCCAAAGGGCCTGTTTCCATACAGTAGGGAATCTAATTGCTAAAGGGACCAACAAAATCTGAATAATCCAGAGAAAGCTAACTTGGATGTGGGTAGGATAGAGAAAGTTAAGGCAGAGTGATGGAAGGAAGAAGCAGACTTATTGGATCATTCCATTGCACTGAATGGGGCTGGTTAGTTCAGTTTGTTGGATGGCTGGGTGACGATGCAGTGTGATGCCAACAGCGTGGGTTCAGCTCTTGCACTCGCTGAGGTTACCATGAAGGTCTCTCCTCAATCGAGGCATACTCACCCTCAAGTTGAACCATGACCAGCCATCTCTGTCTTGTTCTAAGAGACTAGTCCTTTGAGACTATGGCAATTCCTTTTCTACTGAATAGAAGGAGGCCATTCAACCCATGCTGCACCTGCTAGCCCTTTGAAAGAGCTCACTGACTAGACTGCTCTTTCCACCACAGACTTGTAAATTTTCAAGACTTTCTCCAATTCTATTTTAAAATTTTCTCTTGGATCTGCTTCAGCTACTCTTTCAGACACCAGGACTCACTACGGATTAGATTAGATTACTTACAGTGTGGAAACAGGCCCTTCGGCCCAACAAGTCCAACCGACCCTCCAAAGAGCAACCCACTCAGACCCATTCCCCTACATTTACCCCTTCACCTAACACTACAGGCAATTTAGCCAATTCACCTAACTTGCACAATTTTTGGACAGTGAGAGGAAACCAGAGCACACAGACACGGGGAGAATGTGCAAACTCCACACAGACGGTTGCCTGAGGTGGGAATTGAACCCAGGTCTCTGGCACTGTGAGGCAGCAGTGCTAACCACTGAGCCACCATGCTGCCCACAGGGAAAATGCTCCAAACCTCACCTTTTGTAAAGTACAGATTATACACTTTTGCACCAGTGGAAATGGGTGATTCATCTGGACCGTGAAAGATCATTTGAATTTAAATGAAAAATCATTTCTCACACTGCCACCTTGAAAATCAGGCACCTGTTTTTCGTACTGAGCTGTGAACAGGAATAAATGAGTTGGGAGCTTCCCTTATCACTTCACTCCTTCAAAGCAAGAAAGAATGCAAGGACATGTATGCAAGTTTCAAATGGATATTTAGCTAAATACCAGAGGACTTACTCTCAGAATAAGGGGCTGCACTTTTAAGACAGAGATGGAGAGGAATTTCTTCAGTCAGACGGCAGTGTATCTATGCAATTCTTTATTACAGAGGGCTGTTGAAGCAGGGGTTTTAAGTATAGTCAAGGCTGAAATTGATATATTTTTAATCAGGAAGGGAACCCAGGGTTATGGGGAAAAGGCAAGAAAGTTGAGTCGAGGGTGATCATCTCATTGAATGGCAGAGCAGGCTCGATGGGCTGAATGGCCTACTTCACTTCCTACATCTCATGCTTTTATTGTCTGTTCTCACTGGCCACTCCCTGCGGGAGCATGTTCCATATTCTCCCCACTCTCCGGGTGAAGGAGTTTCTCCTGAATTCCCCATTGGATTTATCAGATCAACCATGATCTCATTGAAGGGCTGAATGGCCTATTTCTGTTCCTGGCTCTCACGGTCTTGTCTGTGAATTTTATTTGGGCCACTCTTAGAAAAGAGAAATACCTTTAAATAAGTTTCATTTTCAAAAGGGAAAGATGATTTAGATGAGTGGCCGACTGTGAAGGATGGGTAACTCTTCTGTGAGCCAATTAAAAAGGGAATGCTGATTCCTGATTATTGTATCAAACAGTCAACAATTTCAGGCTCAAAACTCACTGTGTTGAAACCTCCAGCTTTTGATAAAAGAGCCTTGTGTCAGTTCATTTTAAAATGAAGAATAAAAGTTTGGTGTGATTGACTGAGAGGTGCTCTCCAGAACGTTAAACAATTTCCATTATTACACAGCAGCGTCCTTTCAGTATAACACAGAACAAAGGTCAGGGATGGCACAGTGGTTAGCACTGCTACCTCACAGTATCAGGGACCTGGGTTCAATTCCACCCTCAAGAGACTGTCTGTGTGGAGTTTGCACATTCTCCCTGTCTCTGCATGGATTTCCTCCGGGTGCTCTGGTTTCCTCCCACAATCCAAAGATGTGCAGGTCAGGTGAATTGGCCATGCTAAATTGCCCATAGTGTTCAGGGATGTGTAGGTTAGGTGCATTAGTCAGGGGTAAATGTAGAGTAGGTGAATGGGTCTGGGTGGATTACTCTTCGGAGGGTCAGTGTGGACTTGTTGGGCCGAAGGGCCTGTTTCTACGCTGTAGGGATTTGAAATCATTCGCTCGCTGATGTCACAACATGGAAACTGTAAACAGAACCACCATGTTTCACATTTCAAAATGTCAATTTGAGAACATATTCAAACTGGTCATGATTGGAGGAGAGACAAATGAGAGATGTTAGTCACAATTTCCTGTTTGTTCATTAATAACCAAAGTGAGGTTAAATGACGAGACTATGTGAATGAGTAAATGTGATGCCTCTATTCTGAGATGGTGTAAGGGCTTTTGTAGCATAATGGTCATGTTCCTACCTCAAGGCCAGGAGGCCTGGGTTTAAGTCCCACCCACTGGAGGACAGAACATTTCTTAGCAGGTTGGTTAGAAAATTTCTAGAGGTGGGGGTGTAATGGTAATGGTCACTGGGTGAGCAATCTGGGCCTCAAGTTAATGCCCTGGAGCCATATGTTCAAATCTTACTTTGGCAAATGATTAAAATTGGAATCTGATTGTTGTTCGGGGTTGATGTCCTAAATGTAAAGGAAACCTGCTGTCCTTAGTCTGTTTGGCCGACAGGTGATTCTGACCCAAAGCTGGCGTTGACTCTGGGCAGTAAATGCTGGACTAGCCAGCAATAGTCGCATCCCGTAAATGAATAAAATGCAGATAAGGGTTGTGTTTCTATGAGCATTGTTCGTGTAGTGTGGTGATTGGAATGAAGGCCTGGTGGATTGACTGTGAGGTCTGTGATTGAGGATGTTAACCTGGGCCAATCAGGGAGCCCTGGCTGGTGGATATAAACAGGAGATTCACACAGCATTGCCCTTTGATGTGAAGGGCACTGCTCGTCACAGGCCACTCGGGTGTTTTCCTACTTTTCCTGGTGGTGGAAATTAAATAAAGATTTGTGCACTTTATGTCTCTCACTGTGTCTCACAGCTGCACACACACACACCATGGGTGCTGGGGTTAAAAATAATAAACACTAAAAAAAAGAAAAAAGAAAAAAAAAGAAAAAATAAAAAAAAAAATAAACAGGAGATTCAGAAGATCTCCTCAGTCTGAGCTGCCTAGTCAGAGCCTTTGAACTGTGCCCATGTAAACAACGTATGACTGGGTGACAGGATAGCCACCTCCGTGCAGGTGTTTCAGGATGGTAAGGCATTTATTTCCCCTGATGGGAGGAGTCCAGTTAGGGAGAATAACCTTAAAATTAGAGTCAGGATTTGTCAGGAAACACTTCTGCACTTGAAAAGTACAGGAAACCTCAAAATCTCCCCCCAAAAAATTTGGAGATCAAACAAATATGTTAAAGCTGAGATTGGTGGAATTTTTTTAACCAGGGATATCAAGGATTGTGAAAGAAGACCAGAGGATGGAGTTGAGATGCAGACCAGCTGGCAAATGGGACTAGATTAATTTAGGATATCTGATCGGCGTGGATGGGTTGGACTGAAGGGTCTGTTTCCATGCTGTGCATCTCAATGACTCCATGACCTCAATTTGATAATCTGATGGATCAGGTTTGAGGAGCTGAATGACCTCCTCCCGTTCCCACATTCCCATTGGTCAGCCTAGCTAGCATGAAGGCAGCAGACATTGGTTGTCAACTCTCAGTTCACTTCTGCAGCAGAAGTTCTTCAAATCTTGTTCAATTTTATAATGATTGGAGGGTTTGAGCTTTAGGGAGAGACTAAATAGGCCGGGGCTGTTTTCCCTGGAACATCGGAGGCTGAGGGGTGACCAAATAGAGGTTTATAAAATCATGAGGGGCATGGATAGGATAAGTAGACAAGATCTTTTCCCTGGGGTCTGGGAGTCCAGAACTAGAGGGCATAGGTTTAAGGTGAGAGGGGGAAAATTTAAAAGGGACCTAAAGGCCAACTTTCTCATGTAGAGGATGGTGCGTGTATGAAATGAGCTGCCAGAGGATGTGGTGGAGGCTGGTACAATTGCAACATTTAAAAGGCATCTAGATGGGAATGTTAATAGGAAGGGTTTAGAGGGATTTAAGCCAAGTGCTGGCAAATAGGACTAGATTAGGTTAAGATATCTGGTCAGCATGGACGAGTTGAGCTGAAGGATCTGTTTCCATGCTGAATATCTCCAAGACTCTATGACTCAATGTTAGTTCGGCCACAACTGGAGTATTATGTGCAGTTCTGGTGGAGGAGGGATGTGAGAGACCTGAAGAGGGTGCAAAGGAGATTTACCATGATGTTGTCTGGGCTGGAGAGATTTAGTGAAGAGAGATTGGACAGTGGAGCAGTGAGACTGAGGGGGGATGTGATGGAGATGTCTAAAATAATGAGAGGCAAAGATGGTGTAGACAGGAAGAAACATTTCCTCTTGGTGGAAGGATCAATGACCGGGGATATAGATTTAGAAGAGATGTGAGGAAAAGCGTTATTGCCCAGAAGGAATCTACAACTCGCTGCCTGTGAGAGTGGGAGAGGCAGAAACCCTCATCACATTGAAGAAAGGATTTAGATGTACAGTTGCAATGCCAAGGCATGAATGCTGTGGGACAAGTACTGGGAAGTGGGTTAGATTAGTGAGGTGGGTTGTTTTGATTGTCATGGATGTGATGGACTGAAGGGCCTTTTACTGTTCTGTCAATACCTATGATTCTATGTCTATGTAAAGCCAACTGACCAAGCTGGAAAATGAGGAGTAGATTAATAGGAACAGTCAAGGCTTGGTCAGTATCTGAGCAGTAATCCTGCATTTGATGGCTGCCCTTTCGAGTGTTATTCACAAATTATCCAATTTACTGAATTTGGGGTCATTCACTATCAGTGGAAATTGAAATTCACAGCCCATTGCCAGGTGATGATTTTATCAAATCTCCACTCAGCATCTCCTAATGTGAGTCTAGATTAGAGTGGTGCTGGAAAAGCACAGCAGGTCAGGCAGCATCCGAGGAGCAGGAAAATCAACGTTTCGGGTAAAAGCCGCTCATCAGGAATAGAGGCAGGAAGCCTGCAGAGTGGAGAGATAAATGAGAGGGGGGTGAGGGTAGGGAGAAAGTAGCATAGAGTACAATAGTGAATGGGGGTGGGGATAGAGGTGATAGGTCAGGGAGGAGGGTGGGGGAAAGTAATGTGACTCAGGGGCTCCACTCACTGACAATCTCAGCTGCATCTACAACAGTGAAGGACAGTGGGGGCAAGATGTTTTGTGGATCACTGGCCTGTGTTGCCCCCTACTTCTGTGTGACTAATTTATATTTGCCTCTTCCAGTGCCATAAAACTACATTGAGATTCAGGGTGGATACATTGAGCCATGGTCTGCAGTCTGAAGGGACATTGAGGAAGGCCAGGGGAAGGTCCCTTACCAAGATGGTCGGCAGGGAGATGTCACGCTAGCTGTTACAGTGACTTTGTCCTTTGTTCTTGTTCACAGTTAGTGCATTGTGCATATTCTGGGACACAGGCACCAGGAGAGAGATAGAGGTTTGGGCAGATATTTGAGGAGAGATGATTTCCTGTGCTCCAAATGTTGTGGTGCCATTGTGTTAGTAGCTGGAGTGTTGCCAGTGGCAGAGAGTCAGGAGTTCTGTGGAGCTGCTTCATGGTGGGTACGCTAACTCGCTGAGCCACCACAGACAGGCTTTCTATACAATCAAGAACATAGGACACACAACATCGACCATAGCCCATAGATCAATACAACACAGGAACAGGCCCTTCAGCCCACAATGTTGTGCTAAGTATGATACCAAGTTAAACTAATCGCTTCTGCCTGGTGTTGGTCCATATCCCTCCACTCCCTACATTTCCATGTGCTTACCTGAAAGCCCCTTTAAACACCTCTATTATATCCACCTCCACCACCATCCTGGCAATGCATTCCAGACTCCTACCAATCTCTGTGTAAAAATAACTCCCCCCCCCACCCCCCCGCCCCCCACCTTAAATACATGTCCCCTAGTTTTAGACATTTCAACTCTAGGAAAAAGATTCTGACCGCCAATCCTACCTATGCATCCCATAATTTTGTAAACTTCTATCAAGCGTCCCCTCAGCCTCCATCACTCCAGAGAAAACAACCCGTGTTTTTCTCACCTCTCCTTATAGCTCATACCCTCTAATCCAGGCAGCATCATGGTAACTTTCTTGATGACAGTGCTGTCTCTGGTGTACATGTTCAGGGATGTTTGATTTCACCTCTGCATTCTATGTGAGAGTGGGGAGGTGGGGTGGGGTGGGTGGGGGGAGTGGTGGCAGGGGGTGCATACTTGCACAGATGAGGTGAGGAACTGTTGGTTTTTAATCTTGAGGGGGTGTATGGCTGATGCTGATATGAAGACATGATTTGGAGGTTCCGGTGTTGGACTGGGGTGAACAAAGTTAAAAATCACACAACACCAGGTTATAGTCCAAATAAACCAGTTGTGTGATTTTTAACTCAATATAAAGACAGCATTTCTGCTTCAGGGTCAAGGCTTGCACCTTCATGCTAATGCAGACGTGGAGTGACCCAGGGGAACTACATGCATCAGGAATCTGTTCAGAGAGTCACCTATTGTGGCAGCTGCTGCCAATGCCCTGACCTTGTGTACCTCTAAGGCAACCCTTGTCTGAATTATGAGCCACCATTTAATCTGAAGGAAGGTGTTAGTTATGCAAAGCACAGGGTAGAAATTAATTTTGAAATTCATGTTGACGTCTCCAGTAAGTCCTTTGTTGAAACGTTCCTGATGAAGACCTTCTTGCCCCTCGGATGCAGCCTGACCTGCTGAGCTTTTCCAGCAACACCCTTTTTGATTCTGACTCTCCAGCATCTGCAATCCTCACTTTCTCTCTGTCTCACTTCTGTGGTAAACTTGAATGTTCTGACTTCTGGATCTTATTATTTGCAGTGTCAGGGTCCTCAGAGATTGATCAGCTTTGTATGGAGCCGAGCACTGAGTTAGGTACAGGCTAACTGGTCCTGTCTGAGTTGAGAGGCAGATGGAGAGATCACATTTTGAGCCATTGGTAGGAAGTCTATCATTGAGATTCACAGTGAAGTTGACACCTTGCTCTGATCTGCCCTCTTGTCAAATGAATGTGGGATGTTTATCTTTCAGCAATCCACTCTCGTCCCTTGTCACAAAGCTACATGAAGCTTCAGCCAACCAATTTCTGTGGTAGGTCACAGACCCCTGTGGGGGTGATGCACCATCTAACCCAGCAGCATATGGCCCTGCCATTTCAATGTGCCGATCGAAGAATTGGCATCTTTCTTTTGCTCTTTGTTTGGCGGATGTGGAAGATTCGAACCACCTGTTGAGTAGAGAAATTAAGCTCCAAGAAAATGGACAATGTGGGTCAGTAATCAGTGCGGCCTGGATTGAACAGTGTGGTGAGTGAGCAGTGAGACACTCTCGAGAACCCATAGCACCCTGTTTGATTTGATTTATTGTAGTCACATTCCTAAATATGGTGAAAAGTTTTGTTTTGTGGGGCCGTACAGGCAGTTCATAGCAAACAAGGACAGACAGATCTCAGGGTGCTTAGACAGAGTGAGGCCTACAAGAATAATTGGGCTCATTCTCTGTAATTGCTGTCCTCCCTTGTATGAACCTGGCTAACATTTTTATACACTGCAGACTGCCCTAACATCAATTTGTTCCTCTTGATAGTTGTGGCAGACTCCAAAGGACAGTAGACAGCAATGTTTGGTATGGCCTTGGTTACAAGGTTGCTCGGAAGTTGACTTCTGTCCACCTCTAGTTTCTACTCGAGATCTTTTGTCAAGGTTCATTCTGTTCACTGTCAACTCTCCCAAGGTGCCCCCAAACCTGTTGAGTTGTTCACCCAGATCTGGGGAGGTTGGTTGACAATGGTTCAGGGTGTCCATGTGCTGGTCATTCTGTACACTGCACATTTGGGGGCCAAGCCTCCTCTGAGTTTATCTAAAACCTTAGCCTGGGGCAGCAAGGGAGGTGCTGGCCATGTGTCACAGCTGAGGTCTCATCGTTGGATAAGCCGTGTACCAACAAGGAGAGACGTACACATTTTGCTGTCTTTTTAATACTGCTGTTACCCAGAGGTGTCAGTTGAAAATAAGAAACAATCCAGCAACGAAAGCAGAAAGCTGACAATTACTTTCACCCATGGATGAGACACACGCCATCTGGCTCCACATCCCAGACAGCGGCTGCAATCCACAATTCAGAATGGTTTCTTGGACTTTGATCACATGCAATAATTCTGACTGGGGAGTCAGTTGTCTTTGAGCGAATTTGTTTGATTGTTGGACTTTGATGTGCAATTTGGTGAATGCAATGTTTATGAAAATATAATCTCCTTTGTAATTGAATCTTTTGAAGCAGGAACAGAAGATGCTGGAGATAGATTGCAGACCTGTCAGCCTGCTGCACCTTAACCTTCCATCAAATGGCTGCCACTCCTTACAATGTTTCCTGTCAACATTTCCTTCTGTTCTTCGTTCCCTCATGTGTTTATCTAGCTTCCCCTTGAATATATCTCTATTACTGCACTAGCCACAGACAGAGGGACTTGGGAGTCCTTGTCAGTGAACCACAAAGTGTTAGCTCCAAGTTTAGCGGGAAGTTGGGAAGGGAAATGGAATGTTGGTCATTATTTCAAAAGGAATGGAGTATCAAAATAGGAATGCTTTGCTAAAACTATTCAAGGCACTTGTTAGATCACAGCCAGAACCCTGTGCACTGTTATAACCCATCATTGAAGGAAACATCCTAGCATTGGAGGCACTTGGCTGATCCCAGGTCTGGAGGGACTGTCTGATGAGAACAGGGTGAGCAGGTTGGCCTGCACTTATTGAAATTTAGAGGAATGAAACATACAAGATTCTTAAGGGCATGACCGCGAAGGAACTTGAAGAAATAAATCGCGATGCCTTGGAAAGAGTTCATCTGAAAGAAGAGGAGATGAGATATCTTAAATTGCAAAAAAAGGAGATAAATCCCCAGGACCTGATCAGGTGTACCCGAGAACTCTGTGGAAAGGTAGGGAAGTGATTGCTGGGCCCCTTGCTGAGATATTTGTATCATCGATAGTCACGGGTGAGGTGCTGAAAGACTGGAGGCTGGCTAATATGGTGCCACTGTTTAAGAAGGGTGGTAAGGACAAGCCAGGGAACTATAGACCGATGAGCCTGACCTCGGTGGTGGGCAAGTTGTTGGAGGGAATCCTGAGGGACAGGATGTACATGTATTTGGAAAGGCAAGGACTGATTAGGGAAAGTCAGCATGGCTTTGTGTGTGGGAAATCATGTCTCACAAACTTGATTGAGTTTTTTGAAGAGGTGACAAAGAAAACTGATGAAGGCAAAGGAGTAGACATTGTCTCTGTGGGTTTCAGCAAAGCATTCAACAAGGTTACCCGTGGTAAACTGGTTAGTAAGGAGAGATCACATGGAATCCAGGGGAGTCAACTTGTCCAACCTATCTTCTTTTCCACCTATCCACTCCACCCTCTCCTCCCTGACCTATCACCTTCATCCTCTCCCCCACTCACCCATTGTACTCTTGGCTACTCTCTCCCCACCCCCACCCTCCTCTCGCTTATCTCTCCACGCTTCAGCCTCTCTGCCTTTATTCCTGATGAAGGGCTTTTGCCCGAAACGTCGATTTTGCTGCTCGTTGGATGCTGCCTGAACTGCTGTGCTCTTCCAGCACCACTGATCCAGAATCGGGTTTCCAGCATCTGCAGTCATTGTTTTTATCCAGGGGAGCCAGCCAATTGATACAAAATAGGCTCAAAGATAGAAGACAGAGGGTGATGGTGGAGGGTTGTTTTTCACACTGGAGCCTGTGACCAATGGTGTGCCACAAGGGTCAGTGCTGAATCTACTGCTTTCATCATTTATATAAATGACTTGGATGTCAACATAGGAGGTAAAATCAGTAAGTTTGCAGATGACACCAAAATTGGAGGCGTAGTGGACAGTGAAGAAGGTCACTTCAGAATACAACAGGACCTTTATCAGATGGGCCAATGGGCCGAGGAGTGGCAGATGTAGTTTAGTTTAGATAAATGTGAGGTGTTTCATTTTAGTAAGACAAATTAGAGCAGGACTTACACAGTTAATGGTAAGGCTCTGGGGAGTGTTGCTGAGCAAAGGGGTGCAGGTGCACAGTTCCTTAAAATTGAAGACACAGGTAGACAGGTTGGTGAAGAAAGTGTTTGACATGCTTTCCTTTCTTGGTTAGAGCATTGAGTGTAGGAATTATTAGGTCATTTTGGTTCTACAAGACATTGATGAGGCCACTTTCGGAATACTGCGTACAGTTCTGGTTGTTCTTCTATAGGAAGGATATGGTTAAACTTGCGAGGGTGTAAAAAGATTTACAAGGATGTTGCTGAGACTGGAAGGTTTGAGCTATAGGGAGAGGCTGAATAGGCTGGGCCTACTTTCCCCAGAACATTGGAGTCTGAGGGGTGATCTTATAGAGGTTTAGAAAATCATCAGGGGCATGGATAGGGAGAACAGACAAGGTTAGTGAGAGTCGAGAGTATTGTGCTGGAAAAGCACAACATGTCAGGCAACATCCAAGGAGCAGGAGAACGAGAACCAACGTTTTCGTCAAAAGCCCTTCATCAGGAATGAGGCTGATGATTTGAACCCTACTGCGAATCCTCTTGCAAGGATGCCTGCCTTGAAGAAGTTTTCCTCCTCTCTCTACAAGAATCTCAGGGAATCCCTCTCCCACTGCAAACCCCAAGGTCATTTCCTCTGTCCTGAAGCTCTTCAACCAGGTCCTGAAACAAACTCGCTACCACAGCCACACTTGCTTCCTCAGTGCCTGCCTCCATAACCAACTCATCCCACACGGACTCCGGACCACCTTTAAACCAGCAGAGTTCGGACCTGAACAGGACGGCATGGTGGCTCAGTGGTTAGCACTGCTGCCTCACAGCACCAGGGTCCCAGGTTCAATTCCAGCCTCGAGTGACTGACTGTGTGGAATTTGCACATTCTCCCCGTGTCTGCATGGGTTTCCTCCGGGTGCTCCGGTTTCCTCCCACAGTCCAAAAATGTGCAGGTCAGGTGAATTGGCCATGCTAAATTGCCCACAGTGTTAGGTGCATTAGTCAGAGGGAAGGGTGGGTCGGTGTGGACTTGTTGGGCCAAAGGGCCTGTTTCCACACTGTAGGGAATCTAATCTAGTCTAAATATAAATGGACACAGTACAGACTACAGATTCAAAAACACCAGCAACAGTTCTTCAAGATCCTCCACTCCACACTCGCAGCAATGCACTGGCACCTAACCTCTCTACAGTCAGCCCTGCCTCAGCTGAGGGCCACACTCTCTCAGAATTGCAAAGGACCCATTCTGTTCGACATCCTCAGGAGAATTCACACTCTCAACAAACAGCATTTCAACTCCATCTCAAACATCAAAAACTGTAAGTACAACAAACTTTTATCTACCCACCTCCATAACCAGCGCTCCGCAAACATTCCAGAAGATTCCCCCGGCCTTTGGAACTGCTTGGACACCATTAGCCATGCGGCTGATGCAGCTGCCACCCCCACACTGATTGATGATGTCACTTCCACCCCCATCATGGCCACTCCCACAGCCAATTCTGCCCCTCACAATTCCTCATGCATCACACGTGACATCACTTCCGCCCCCACATCATTGCTGATGTCACACACTCAGTGACTTCCGCCACCCCTACTGCCGTGTCTGCCACCACTTCCACCCCCACCAGCACCACTCACCTGCATTCTGCTGACACGCCCCACAGATCCCATTGTCACTATCCCCACCTCCCAGAACCCTGAGGGGAACACCACCCCTGCTCATGACTCCACCCCCATTCCCCCCACCACCACACCCACTCCAGTTACTGGCTCCGCCCCCACTCCCGCTCCACACCCACACCAGATCCCAGCTCCCAGCCCTGCCGAGTTTTCACCATCCCTCCAGACCTCCCCCTCACTGAGGACAAACGATCAGTCTTCAGCAAAGGACTCACCTTCATTCCCCTCCGTCCACGCAGCAATGAACTTAATACACATCGTGATATCGAACACTTCTTCCGTCGCCTCCGCCTCCGAGCTTACTTTCACAATCAGGATTCCCGCCCACCTTCCTAGGACCCCTTTGCCCACCTCCAACACACTGCATCCACCTGGACACCCCGCGCTGGCCTATTACCTGCACTCGACCTCTTCATTTCCAACTGCCGCCCGGACATTAACCACCTCAACCTGTCTACCCCCCTCCCCCACTCCAACCTCTCACCCTCACAACGCGCAGCCCTCCAATCCCTCTGCTCCAATCCCAACCTCACCATCAAGCCAGCGGATAAAGGGGGCGCAGTGGTAGTCTGGCGCACTGACCTCTACACCGCTGAAGCCAAACGCTAACTCAAGGGCACCTCTTCCTACCGCCCCCTCGACCATGACCCCACCCCTCCATTACCAAACCATCATCTCCCAGACCATACAGAACGACATCACCTCAGGAGATCTCCCACGCACAGCTTCCAACCCCATAGTCCGGGAACCCCGCACTGCCCGGTTCTACCTCCTTTCCAAGATCCACAAGCCTGACCACCCTGGCCGACCCATTGTCTCAGCATGCTCCTGCCCCACTGAACTCATCTCTACCTACCTCGACACTGTCCTGTCCTCCCTAGTCCGGGAACTCCCCACATACGTTCGAGACACCATCTACGCCCTCCATCTCCTCTAAGACTTCCGTTTACCCGGCCCCCAACGCCTCATCTTCACCATGGATATCCAATCCCTCTACACCTCCATCCTCCATGACCAGGGCCTCCAAGCCCTCCATTTTTTCCTCTCCAGACATCCCCAACAGTACCCTTCCACCAACACTCTCATTCGTTTGGCCGAACTGGCCCTCACCCTGAACAATCTCTCCTTCGAATCCTCCCACTTCCTCCAGACCAAAGGGGTAGCCATGGGCACCCGTATGGGCCCCAGCTATGCCTGTCTCTTTGTTGGCTATGTAGAACAGTCCATTTTCCGTAGTTACACCGGCACCACTCCCCACCTCTTCCTCCGCTACATTGATGACTGCATTGGCGCCACCTCGTGCTCCCGCGAGGAAGTTGAACAATTCATCAACTTCACCAACACATTCCACTCTGACCTTAAATTTACCTGGACCATCTCTGACACCTCCCTCCCCTTCCTGGACCTCTCCATCTCCATTAATGACGACCGACTTGACACTGACATTTTTTACAAACCCACCGACCCCCACAGCTACCTGGATTACACCTCTTCCCACCCTACCTCTTGCAAAAATGCCATCCCATATTCCCAATTCCTCCGCCTCCGCTGTATCTGCTCCCAGGAGGACCAGGTCCACCACAGAACACACCAGATGGCCTCCTTCTTTAGAGACTGCAATTTTCCTTCCCACGTTGTTAAAGATGTCCTCCAACACATCTCGTCTACATCCCGCACCTCCGCCCTCACACCCCACCCCTCCAATCGTAACAAGGACAGAACGCCCCTGGTACTCACCTTCCACCCTATCAACCTTCGCATAAACCAATCATCCGCCGACATTTCTGCTACCTCCAAACAGACCCCACCACCAGGGATATATTTCCCTCCCCACCCCTTTCTGCATTCCGCAAAGACTGTCCTCCGTGACTACCTGGTCAGGTCCACGCCCCCCTACAACACACCCTCCTATCCTGGCGCCTTCCCCTGCCACCACAGGAATCGCAAAACCTGCGCCCACACCTCCTCCCTCACCTCCATCCAAGGCCCTAAAGGAGTCTTCCACATCCATCAAAGCTTTACCTGTACATCCACTAATATTATTTATTGTATCTGTTACTCCTGATGCGATCTCCTCTACATTGGGGAGACTGGGCGCCTCCTAGCAGAGCGCTTTAGGGAACATCTCCGGGACACCCGCACCAATCAACCACACCACCCCGTGGCCCAACATTTCAATTCCCCCTCCCACTCTGCCAAGGACATGGAGGTCCTGGGCCTCCTTCACCACCGCTCCCTCACCACCAGACGCCTGGAGGAAGAACGCCTCATCTTCCGTCTCGGAACACTTCAACCCCAGGGCATCAATGTGGACTTCAACAGTTTCCTCATTTCCCCTTCCCCCACCTCACCCTAGTTCCAAAGTTCCAGCTCAGCACTCTCCCCATGACTTGTCCTACCTGCCTATCTCCTTTCCCACCTATCCACTCCATCCTCCTCCCTGACCTATCACCTTCACCCTCTCCCCCACTCACCTATTGTACTCTATGCTACTTTCTCCCCACCCCCACCCTCCTCTAGCTCATCTCTCCACCCTTCAGGCTCTCTGCCTTTATTCCTGATGAAGGGCTTTTGCCTGAAACTTCGATTTTACTGCTCCTCAGATGGTGCCTGACCTGCTGTGCTCTTCCAGCACCACTGACCCAGAATGAGGCTGTAAGCCGAGTGAGTGAAGAGATAAGTGGGAAGGGGGTAGGGCTGGGGGGGAAGGTACATGAGAGTGTGATAGGTAGATTGAGGTGGGGGTAAAGGTGATAGTTCAGAGAGGAGGGTGGAGCAGATAGGTGGGAAGGAAGATGAACAGGTGGGACAGGTCACGAGGACAGTGCTGAGTTTGAAGGTTGGATCTGGGTTCAGCTGGGGGAAGGGGAAATGAGGAAACTGGTGAAATCCACATTGATGCCCTGGGGTTGGAGGGTCCCGAGGCGGAAGATAAGGCGTTCTTCTTCCATGCGTCGGGTGGTGAGGGAGTGGCAATGGAGGAGGCCCAGAACCTGCATGCCCATGGCAGAGTGGGAGGGGGAGTTGAAATGATTGGCCATGGGGTGGTGGAGTTGGTTGGTGCAGATGTACCAAGATGTTCTCAAAGGGCTCTACGAGGAGGCGTCCTGTCTCACGAATGTAGAGGAGACCACATCGGGAGCAACGGATACAATTAATGACATTGGTGGATGTGCAGGTGAAACTTTGATGGATGTGGAAGGCTCCTTTGGGGCCTTAGATGGAGGTGAGGTGGGAGGTGTGGGGGCAGGTTTTGCAATTTCTGCGGTGGCAGGGGAAGGTGCCGGGAGTGGAAGGTGGGATGGTGGGGACCACGGACCTGACCAGGTAGTCACAGAGGGAATGGTCTTTACGGAAAGCGGATGGGGTGGGAGGGAAATATATCCCTGGAGGTGGGGTCCGTTTGTAGCTGGCAGAAATGGTCGAGGATGATGTGATGTATCTGGAGGTTGGTGGAGTGGAAGGTGAGGACCAAGGGGTTTCTGTCCTTGTTGTAGTTGAAGGTGTGGCACGGTGGCACAGTGGTTAGCACTGCTGCCTCACAGCGCCTAAGACCCGGGTTCAATTCCCACCTCGGGCAACTGACTGTGTGGAGTTTGCACGTTCTCCCCGTGTCTGCGTGGGTTTCCTCCGGGTGCTCCGGTTTCCTCCCATAATCCAAAGATGTGCAGGTCAGGTGGATTGGCCATGCTAAATTGCCCGTAGTGTTAGGTAAGGGGTAAATGTAGGGGTATGGGTGGGTTGTGCTTTGGCGGGTCAGTGTGGACTTGGGCAGCCTGTTTCCACACTGTAAGTAATCTAATAAAAAAAAGGGATGGGGTTCGAGTGCAGAGGTGAGGAAAGTAGATGAGATGTGCTGGAAGGTATAATTGACTACGTGGTAGGGGAAACTGTAGTCTTTAAAGAAGGAGGCCATCTGGTTTGTTCTGTGGTAGCACTGGTCCTCCTGCTATTGAGAGGAGTTATAGGGAGGTAGTCACACCTCAGGTACAGGAAGGTAGATGGGTTACAGTCAGGGGATGGAAAGGGGACAGGCAGACAGTACAGGGATCCCCTGTGGCCGTTCTCCTTAATTACAAGTATACCGGTTTGGATACTGTTGGGGGCAGACACCTTACCACAGGTAAGGCATGGGTACAGGTCTCTCGAACAGAGTCTGTCCCTGTTGCTCAGAAGGGAAGCGGCTCCTAGGATAGAAATGCTTCCAATGTAAGCGTCTGGACCCTTGTGTTTAAATCCAGCGGTTTAGCCCTGACCCCTACCCTGTCCCCTTTTGCATTTTCCTGCAGCATTACAATTCACCCCAATCTCTGCACCCTTCCGAATCCTGTGTACCTTTCATTTCCTGTGATCCACCTTCAGTCTGTTCATTTGCCCCGAGTCTTTGCTCTTGAGTTCCGCTCTCCACACCACATTGCCTCTCGGATTCTTTCTCCTTCTCGGAGATGAAGCTTAAATGCTTCCCCTTTAACCACACTATCGATCTCCTATCATTATCAGCAGCGCACATTGGAATATTGTCCAGTAACTGGTCAGTCAAGCACCTGGGGATGTTTCTACTCTCATAATGGCAGTATATGAATACAGGATGTTGTTGTTGGAATGAAACAGAAAAATGAAAACAGAATTTACACAGAGCTACTGGATAAGGAGTAACTTATAAACATATTGCCTGGTGTAAAATTCCCATCGGAATAGCTATTGATGTCTCATCAGAAGTTCTCCTGTGCTTTTACGGATCCATTAGCTGCTTTCATTTCTGTTTTCCACAATGTGGATCTAATTTTCTCTGATGGTGACTAAAAAAAAACCTCAAAACCTTGTAATGGCTTTGGGTGCATTGTGAAGGTAATAACGGTGATGTGTGTATAAAAGTAATTTCGTCTGTAAATATACAAAGGAACATTAAATAAGCGCTGGGAACATTGGTTCGTATCTGCCAATGATTTACCAAGAAAACAGGATTTCAAGAATTTGCAGAGAGCATTCACAAAGCTGTGCATCATTCAGAAACGTTGCTCAATTTTGGATGGGCCTCCAAATGCTCCAACGTTGGGTCATAAATATGAGAGAGTCATAAATAAATCCAATCAATGAGAGGTAACTCCTTTATGGAGAAAGCATGACAATGTGGAACTCCACAGCACAGGGAGTGTGTTGGGTGAAGGGTATCATGTAATTAAGGAAAAATTAGATATTTGGAAAATACATGAATGGATTAAAAAGTTGACATTGATATTCAGTGAAATCACTTAATCCTCCACTATAAACATCCTGGAAGTTACCATTGACCAGAAACTGAAATGGACTCTCCACATAAACACAGCGGTTACAAAAGCAGATCAGAAGCTAGGAATACTGCAGTGAGTATTCCTGACCCTCCAAAGCCTGTCCACCATTTACAAGGCACAACTCAGGAGTGTGGTGGAATACTCCCCACTTGCAGTTAACACTGGAGTAGTTGACAGTGTGGAAGAATGTTACAGGTTGCAGGGGGACTTGAATAAACTGCAGAATTGGGCTGAAAGGTGGCAAATGAAGTTCAATGCAGCTAAATGTGAGGTGATGCATTTTGGGAAGAATAACAGGAAGGCAGAGTACTGGGTCAATGGAAAGATTCTTGGTAGTGTGGATGTGCAGAGGGAACTTGAATCCATGTGCATAGATCCCTGAAAGTTGCCACCCAGGTGGATAGTGCTGTTAAGAAGGCATACGGTATGTTAGGTTTCATTCATAGAGGGATTGAGTTCCAGAGCCGCAATATCATGCTGCAACTATACAAAACGCTGGTGCGGCTGCACTTGGAATATTTCGGGAAGGATGTAGAAGCATTGGAAAAGGTGCAGAGGAGATTTACCAGGATGTTGCCTGGTCTGGAGGGACGATCTTATGAGGAAAGGCTGAGAGACTTGGGTTTGTTCTCATTAGCAAGAAGAAGGCTAAGAGGGGATTTGATAGAGACATACAAGATGATCAGAGGATTAGATAGGGTAGACAGTGAAGGTCTTTTTCCTAGGATGATGACGTCAGTGCATACAAGAGGGCATCACTACAAATTAAGGGGTGATAGATTTAAGACAGATGTCAGAGGCAAGTTCTTTATGCAGAGAGTGGTAAGGGCGTGGAATGCACTACCTGACAATGTAGTTAACTCAGCCACTTTAGGGAGATTTAAATAAACCTTAGATAAGCACATGGATGATGATGGGATAGTGTAGGGGGACGAGCTGAGAATAGTTCACAGGTCAGCGCAACATCGAGGGCCAAATGGATTGTTCTATGTTCTGTTTTGAATGCATGCAGAGTGAACAGATAATTGTGATTTTAGATCTTAACATTCTCTTTTTAGCTCTGATCAACCAAGCTGCATGAACATGCCTCATTGGTGCAATGTCAAGACACCAGTGTGGCACTGTTGGCAGAGATGGTATCAATTTGCTCCTGACACCTTTGTAGACGTAGCAAACACTGTGTTGTTGGAGGCGGTGACGGTTTCAAGAGGAGTGCTACTGAATATTTACAAGGAGTGCCATGGATTTGGAAATTTGTTAGAATTATTTGGAGCAGAGTAGGGAAGATATGCACAGAGGAAGGAATTGCAGGCTATACATACTAAAGAGTTTTAGGGAACACCTTTTCTGCGTTAGCCTCCAGTAGCACCCCTCCCGATCCTGCTCAGTATCTCTGGGACTCCCCCCTCCCCCCTCCACACCTTGCCCTTCTCCCTCTGACTCCACACCACCAGCAGTGCCTTACCCTTCACACGGTTCCCTCCAGCTTCAGGTGGGACACAGAGATTCATCCCAAATGAGGTTCCTCTGGGAAAATCCTCCAGGCCCCACTTCCCTCCTGGTTTGAGAATACAATGCCCCAATCTGTCTGCTTCTGTTACAAACCTGAATTACAAACAATCCCTTGGAAAGGATTTTGAACATGAAGCTGTAAGTGACCAAGCCTTGACTTGGTAAGATTCCCTGGAGGCCTTTCAGTGCTAATCCAATCTGGTAGCACAGACATATCACACTGATGATTTACATCCTAGAGTGTTCTGATTTATAAAATCTGCATTATTTATTGGCCACTTGAGCAGGATTTCAAGCATCTATCTGGATTGTATAATATCATGCCCCGTACTCATTCTGTGGCTGCAGTATTCGTTGGCAGAAACTCTTGCCATGAAGAAAATGTTGGTGCCATGGTTACCTTTTATTTACCCATTGGTACCCAGTGGGCATTTGTCATTGCTGTTAAAGGGATGTAATGGCTTAATAGTGCTATCACTCGACAGTTAATCTGGACTCTTTGGTAATGGTCTGGGGACCCAGGTGGGATTTAAATTCAAGGTAAAGAGTCTAATGAGGTTTATAAAAACGTTGTTAATTGTTGGGGAAAAACCCACCTTGTTCACTAATGTCCCTTAGGGAAGGAAATCTGTTGTCCTTACCCAGTCTGATCTACATGTGACTCCAGACCCACAGCAATGTGGATGGCTCATACCTCACCCTCAGAGTGACCTGTAAATTCTGTCCTCACCAGTGATCCTGTGGATGATTTTTATAAACAAGCCTGTGTTCAGAGGTTCCCTCACAAGACCCTCGCTCCCTTACTCCCTCGCAGCCATCTTTCCTTCCTTGAAGAGGATTCCTTAAAACCCACCGCTTTGATCTCACCTTGAACCACCTGTTGCTTCTTCTTGGGTCGAATTTCATTTGAGGTGGCCCTGCAATTGGAAATGTTCTCAAACAGGAAGGGCACTATATAAATGCAGCACGTTGTTGATTAACCCACTCTGCTGAGGCTGCCAGTGGCCGCATAACTCTGGGTTTGGGCTTTATCTGCAACTCAACATCTAGCCTCAAGGACAGTCATACCCTCTCACCCCAGCACTGTCTGGGTTCAAGACCCTCCTGTGGGCACTGTCAGACCACTGGACCCTCCTGGGGGCACTGTCAGACCACTGGACCCTCCTGTGGGCACTGCCAGACCACTGGACCCTCCTGTGGGCACTGCCAGACCACTGGACCCTCCTGTGGGCATAATCCAGTGACTGGACCCTCCTGGGGGCACTGTCAGACCACTGGACCCTCCTGTGGGCACTGCCAGACCACTGGACCCTCCTGTGGGCATAATCCAGTGACTGGACCCTCCTGTGGGCACAATCTGGCGACTGGACCCTCCTGTGGCCATTGTCCGGCTTCTGGACCATCTAGGCACTGTCTGGGTACAAGACCCTCATGTGGGCACTATCGGGTCACTGGACCCTCCTATGGGCACTTTCCAACAATCTCTCTGCTCTTCGATAATGTCCTTCTTCCTTTTTGTTTCCCACATTGTAATCCATTTGGCAGATCTTTGCCCACTCACTTACCCTATTTTTATTCTTGTGTCTCATAGCTCGCTTTCCCACCTATCCTTCTGTCATTAGCAAAGCTTTAAATAGCTGAGGTCAAAGGTCAGCCATAAACCTGCCCACAGGAAGAGCAGGAGCCATTCAGCCCCCTCCTCATTCTGTTCTAATCTCTCCTGAATTCACCTGCTCTGATTTGCCCGACAGACAAGTCTGTTTCTAGTTTTCCAGCCTTGACACATCAATTATATTTGCATAACCATCCCATATTTCAGATACAATGCTTTTCTCATTCTGCTGGATATACTGAGACAGCACAGAGTGAGGAAGCTTGCTTGTGGAACTCCTCAGTAACAGCTGTGGGATAGTGAAGAAAGGTTTTGTTCTTCCCTTATTGAAAATTGAAAGACTAGGCCATACAATCTCCTTCAGCATCAGTGTTGACTCAGTGTGGAAGCAGTCTGCATTCACAACCATTATCCAAAATGTCCAAATTGAAGGAAAATACTGCAGATGTTGGAAACCTGAAATAAAAACGGGAAGGTGCTGGAGAATTTCAGCAGTTCTGGCACATTAGTAAGGCTCTTCTTTCAAACTCTCACCAAAGAAAGATATAGGACTTACAACATTAACTGTGTCTCTCTCCAAAAGTGCTGTCAAATTGATTGAGATCTTCCAGCACTTTGTGTGGTTTGCTTTTGAAAAACTCTGTTTGTAAAAGAATCCTGGATCCAAGGGGATTTATAAATTGAGGCATAGTTGAAGTGTTACTTCCTATGATTCAGTGAGTGGTTTAGTTACCTCTGAATCACAAGGCTCTAGTTTCAGGTCTCACTCCACGCTGGTGCAGCCAGGTCAATACTGGGCACCCAGTGAGGTACTGATGGTGGTATTGAAATGCCAATGGCAATCTTCAACCAATGCCCCATCAGCCTAATCGGACGCATGTTGTTGTTATCAGGTCCAGCTGAGCCAAATAAGGCCACGTTTTTTGTTCCATTTGATTGTGCCAGGCTGGTTTCTTTTTGGAAATACGTGTGTTTGCCAAGTGTTTATGTGTTGTGATCATAAAAAACACAATCAGGCAAGATTTATTGAGTTTAGCAAATGGCTAAGATAAAGGAGCAATTCAGCCTATCTAACTCCACTGTTCAGTGAGATCATAGCTGACCTGATCACCTCGAATCCCCTTTCCTGTCCATTACCCTTGATTCCTTTCCTGACTAAAAATCTGTCTGTCTCATGAAAAAGGTTGAATTTGGTGTACCTAACACAGCTTAAGCAAAATAATTAAATGCCCTCCAACTTTTGCATGCGCACATTTGAGATTCACGCATGCACGGAAATGAAAGAGGTGTGGGGAAAGATAGATTAATCAAGTTAGGGTCAAGATATATGGCCTGTGGAGTTTAGTGACTTGGCTAACCTCAGGGCAGTTTTGATGTCCTGCTGTTATCCTCCTGGTTGCAGCCTGAAGATGTTACCTTTGAGTGTGTTTCACGGAACAGAGTAACCCCACTGTGGGGTAATGCCAGCTTAGGGAATCACAGTTAAAGACAGATGAAAAGTTTTACTGGATTCTTGCTGAAAATGTGTTGCTGGTTAAAGCACAGCAGGTCAGGCAGCATCCAAGGAACAGGAAATTCGACGTTTCGGGCCAGAGCCCTTCATCAGGAATTCATCAGAATTTACTGGATTCTTACCAGACATTTCACTGCCTTGGGAATACGAGAGGAGCTGGGGTTGTTCTCTTTAGAGCAATAAACGTAAAGAAAAGATGCAACTTCATTTTAAAACAAAACGTTTCATCCATCTCCCTGAAGCCTTGACCAAATATTGTTTGAATCTCGAGCTACCACGTCTCTTGTCAGCGGAAAACTGTTTTTGAGAATTTATTTCACGATTGCCCAGAGCATGTTCTTTTGTTCATCGTGTTTTTACTGATCTCTTTTTCACATCTGAATGTCCCAGACTTGGTTATTTTAAGCCTGAAAAAATAGCTCCCATGTGTTTGGGAGGTAGGAGGCTTTCCTGAACCGAAGCCAATACACTTCATCACGAATGCAGCGTGCTGATGAACAATAGCCCCCTTTTATAGAGCAAACTTTATGGTTCTCGAGAAGAATCTGAACTTTCTCTTCCAACCCTGGTAAAACATGGTTTGTGGATCAGTGGTGCTGGAAGAGCACAGCAGTTCAGGCAGCATCCAACGAGCAGCGAAATCGACGTTTCAGGCAAAAGCCCTTCATCAGGAATAAAGTGCCTTTATTCCTGATGAAGGGCTTTTGCCCGAAAATCGATTTCGCTGCTCCTTGGATGCTGCCTGAACTGCTGTGCTCTTCCAGCACCACTAATCCAGAACCTGGTTTCCAGCATCTGCAGTCATTGTTTTTACCTCTTTTAAAACCTGGTTTGTGTTCTGTGAACAGGCTGCCCCACTCAGCAAGAGAAGCTGCAGTAATGACAAGGCCATGTACTGCTGCTAATACAGTCATACAGCACAGAAACAGACCCTTCGGTCCAACTCGTCCATGCCAACTAGATATTCTAACCTAATCTAGTCCCATTTGCCAGCACTTGGCCCATATCCCTCTAAACCCTTCCTATTCATATCCCCATCCAGGCACCATTTAAATGCTGTAATTATACTAGCCTCCATCACTTCCTCTTGCATATGCGCACCACCCTCTGTATGAAGAGGTTGCATCTCAGGTCCCTTTCAAATCTTTCCCCTCTCACCTTAAACCTCTGCCCTCTAGCTTTGGACTCCCTAACCCTGGGGGAATATGAATGCATGAATATTAATATTCATGTATTACTCAGCTCTGAGTAAGGCAAGAGACTGTGAGGCAGAGATTCAAAAGTTGCAGATGTGTTTTGATTATCGGTGCTCAGTTTTGGTTAGATTGTCGCTCTACCAAACGCAAAGTGCAAAAAAGCGAATTAATTGGGTGACTGGCCTGGTCCAGCGTATACCACCCACGGTCTCTGAGTCAGGGCAGTGTGCAAGGAGGATGCAGCAATCCGTTGGAACATGCAAAAAGTCTTCGGGGATGTGATTGGGTAGATGGGGAAAGATTGTATATCCTTGTGCGTGAGTCCAGGATCAGACAGCATTATCTCTGAATAAGGGGTTACACTTTTAAGACAGTGATGAGGGTGAATTTCTTCCCTCAGAGGGGATTCAATCTGTGAGATTTTTACTGCTTTGAGGTTGGGTCATTAAGTACATTCAAGACGGAGATCGAAGGTATGTGACCAGATGTGATTGAGCACAGTTGGGCTTAAACACTTTTTTTATTCTGAAATAACTCTAAAGAGACCAGCCCTGTCATTAAGTTGCACCTTTATATACATATGGACAGATCCAGCTCCCTCAGCGCCAGCTCTCAGAGTGAACAGAACCTCTGACATTCCTGTTTGTGTCTGTCAGCCAGGATCTCTGATTGGACCAGGTTAACAGCCCCAATCAGGGAACACAGATTCTATGTGGTCCACCTGGCTGACCTCATTATAATCATGATATATTTGTTCATGGGATATGGGCATCACTAGCTGGACCAACATTTATTGCCAACCCTAATGGTTCCTGGAACTGAGTGACCTGCAAAGCCCATTTCAAAGGGGAGTTAAAATTCAACCACTTTAGCTGTGGATCTGGAGTAACTTGTCGGCCAGACCAGGTGATGATGGCAGATTTCTTTCCTTGAAGAAATCTTTCCTTGGTCAGTAGAGTTATGGACAGTGCAGATTACAGAGGGACACGGATTAGCCCCACAGCTGGGCTGAGAGGTGGCAAATGGAGTTTAATGTGGAAACATGTGAGGTGATTCACTTTGGAAGGAGTAACAGGAATGCAGAGTACTGGGCTAATGGTAAGATTCTTGGTAGTGTAGATGAGCAGAGAGATCTCGGTGTCCAGGTGCATACATCCTTGAAAGTTGCCACCCAGGATGATAGGGTTGTTAACAAAGCATATGGTGTGTTAGCTTTTATTGGGAGAGGGATTGAGTTTTGAAACCATGAGATTACGCTGCAGCTGTACAAAACTCTGGTGCAGCCACATTTGGAACATTGCGTACAGTTCTGGTCACCACATTGCAGGAAGGATGTGGAAGCATTGGAAAGGGTTCAGAGGTGATTTACTCGGATGTTGCCTGGTATGGAGGGAAGGTCTTATGAGGTAAAGCTGAGGGACTTGAGGCTGTTTGCATTAAAGAGAAGAGGGTTGAGAGGTGACTTAATTGAGACAAATAGGATAATCAGGGGGTTAGAAAGGTTATCAGTGAGAGGTGTTTTCCTTGGATAGTGATGGCTATCACAAGGGGGCATAGCTTTGAATTGAGGGGTGATAGATATAGGACATATATCAGGGGTAGTTTCTTCAGAGAGTAGTAGGGGTGTGGAGTGCATTGCCTGCAACAGTAGTAGACTCACCAACTTTAAGTACATTTAAATGCTCATTGGATAGACCTATGGACGAGAATGGAATAGTGTAGGATAGATGGACTTCAGATTGGTTCCACAGGTCAGCGTAACATGGAGGGCTGAAGGACCTGTACTATGCTGTTATGTTTTGTGTTCTAAGAGCCAAATTAGTGAACTAGATGGTTTCTTTCAGGCAATGGTCACATGGTCATCATCAGGCAGACTGAAACCTCCATTCTTTTTCTAAAATTGAATTCAAAGTTCACCGTCTGCCTCAGAACATTGTCCTGTGCTTCTAGATACTAACCCAGTGACATTATCATGACAACACTGCCTTCCCACCATTGGGGAGGGTATGTGTGAGAGTCAGTGCTCTCAGTGGGAGATGACGAAGATTGTCAGTGGGCGGAGAGGATGTGCAGTGTTGGGGTGACAGCTCCATTTAAAAACTGTGTGGCTAATGAACCGAAGACCAATCTTGAAGAGCCATGTCTTAAGTCCATGCTGGGAAAGGCTCATGAATTCATTGGATTTGTGTAGCTCATTGACTTCCCATCTCTGCCCCCTGCCAGAGACCATACTGGAGGCATCAGAGTTGTGAACTGGTGAAATCAGAGTCAGTGGTAACAGGGTAAAAACAATGACTGCAGATGCTGGAACCAGATTCTGGATCAGTGGTGCTGGAAGAGCACAGCAGTTCAGGCAGCATCCAACGAGCAGCGAAATTGACGTTTCAGGCAAAAGCCCTTCATCAGGAATAAAGGCAGTGAGCCTGAAGCGTGGAGAGATAAGCTAGAGGAAGGTGGGGGTGGGGAGAAAGTAGCATAGAGTACAATGGGTGAGTGGGGGAGGGGATGAAGGTGATAGGTCAGGGAGGAGAGGGTGGAGTGGATAGGTGGAAAAGGAGATAAGCAGGTCGGACAAGTCCGGGCAAGTCATAGGGAGTGCTGAGCTGGAAGTTTGAAACTAGGATGAGGTGGGGGAAGGGGAAATGAGGAAGCTGTTGAAGTCCACATTGATGCCCTGGGGTTGAAGTGTTCCAAGGTGGAAGATGAGGCGTTCTTCCTCCAGGCGTCTGGTGGTGAGGGAGTGGTGGTGAAGGAGGCCCAGGACCTCCATGTCCTCGGCAGAGTGGGAGGGGGAGTTGAAATGTTGGGCCACGGGGCGGTGGTAACATGCTGTTTGACCACTGATTGGAGATTTGGGCCAGAATACTAGGATAGTGGCAAGGAAATCAGATCAGTGAGTTTGTATTGTTTACCCAGAATGAGCAGATACCATGGCAAGATTAATGATCTTGAAAGTCGTGATATTTAAAGACATTATTTTCTCTCAGAGTTGTGCAACTATAGAATCAACTCACTGCCAAATCATTAATACTCATGTTGCTTTACATTTCTGAAAACATCTTTTTGTTAAGAACACTATTGACAGTAACGATGTGTACAGCCAAGTACAATCAATTCTGCGTGAGATATGTTGGCTTGGAGACTGTTACAATCTCAGATGTTTCAAGCCTAAAAGGGAATCAAACCAAAAAAAAAGCTGCAAAAACCCAGAGTTATTTCAGGTGATGACCTTTCATTCGAACCAGAGTGAAACTGGATTGTAGGAGTCTGTAAGTCGGTAGAATCAGAGGTGGAGCGGTTGGCAGTGATAGCATGAGGAAATTAAATAACAAGAGTGTTCAAAACGCAGTTGCCAAGAATTCTGATGACAGATATCGTGAAGAGATTGTAAAGACAGTGGTTTCCATTTTACTGCATTTTTGATTGTGGAATGAAATGTGAAAACAATTATTTTAAAAACCAAGATTGTCCAAAGATCACTAAATATTTTAGAAGCAAGCTTCATTATACTCGTTGTAAGTGATGTTTACACAGCTGCTCGGTCAAGTGGTGAGGCAAGTCAGGTTTGCAGATGAGCTGGATCCAAGGATTGTGGAGCTTTACCTGGTAACAAGTCTCTGATTGGTCTGTGGACTTTTGATGAGTTATTAGTGATATCTGCCTGCCAACAACCATATAATTTACTCTGAGTAAAAAGCATCTGAAGCCTGAAAAAAGTCCCATTTCCGTTAAAATCACTGTAAGCAATGACAAAGAATCTAAAAGATTACTGTTTTTACTGAAGAAAGTACAAGAAATCTCCCAGAACAAGAGATCCAAGTGGCGAAGGAGAATGAGGAGTTGAAGGATATTAGTATTATGAGACGGTTATACTGGAAGTATTAATGGGGCTAAAGGCTGATAAATTCCCAGGGCCTGATATTCTGCATCCCATATTATTGAAGGGTGTGGGGATGGGGTGGGTGGAGGGGGCTGTGACTGTAGAGACAGTCAACGCATTGGTGATTATCTCCCATAATTCTGTAGATTCTGGAAATGGTTCGTGCTGATTGGAAGGTGGTCAGTGTCAGTATTTAAGAAGAGAGCAAGGGAGAAAACAAGGAACTACAGACCTGTTCACCTTACATTGGTAGGAGGGAAAATGCTGGAATCTATTACAAAGGATGAAATAAATATACATGGATATAACGATGGGGCATCGTCAGCATTGATATGTGAAGAGGAAGTCATGTTTGATGAACTTGGAGTTTTTTTGAAACTGATGGATGTCAGATACTTAGATTTTCAGAAGGCTTTTGAAAACATCACTGACATGAGGTTGGTAAGAGAAATTGGGAGGTTAGAAACTTTACTGAAATAGGGATGAGGAAGTGTCATTGAGAGAGCTGTGGGAGTTTGTGTGTTTGTAATAAATTATATTTGATGACTTATCTTCGAAGCTGGATATGAAAGTGATGGAAGAGTTAGACAAGGTGAAGATGAATATGCTATTTCTTCTGAACTGGATGTTCAAATGGTTGAATGCTTCTTGATTTCTTTGTTATTTAACCTCTCCTGGTTTCCACATTTCACAGTTAAAATGCCTATTGTGTGGAAGCAGTCCATTCAGCCCATTGAGTCCCACTAGTCCTCCAAAGACCATCCCACCCAGACCAACCCCATCCCTAGAATTCTACACTTCCCACAGCTAACCCATTTGGCCTGCAAATCCCTTGACCCTATGGGTTATTTAACTTGACCAATCCACCTAACTTATACATCTTTGGATTGTGGGAGGAAACTCACGCAGACACTGGGAGAATGTACAAGCTCCACACAGACAGTTGCCAGTGGGTGGGATCGAGCCTGGCTTCCCTGGTGCTGTAAGGCAGCAGTGCTAACCACTGAGCCACCATGTCTCTCCATTAACCTCCTGTCCCTCACCCTTCAAACAGTTTAAACCCTCTGACCTTTCATCTTTCTTCAGTTCTGATGAAAGGTAATTGACCTGAAATGCTAACTCGGTTTCTCTCTCCAGAGAGGCCGCCAGACCTGATGGGTTTCTCCAGCACTTCCTGTGTTCATTTCACCCTTCCAGAACTCCAGCCAATTCTTGGCAAAGGAGGCACCTGCTGTAGTCTGGATGAAGATTCGATGGGTTCTCTCCCATTTGGTCTGAGTGGGTGATGGGTGGCATTGGGAAGAGAATCTGTGTGAGCTGTACTAAGGAGGCCACAATGGTGACTCCACCCCCTGCATATCCCCAAAAGGGGTAGTCTACAATTACAGCTGTTCTGATATCCATCTTTACTGAAGTTTTCTTAGTTGAGACAGAGGATGTTTAGTCTACGCATGTTAAATCCTCTGCTGGAAACAGTGCCAATGAGAAAGCACAGCCTTAAATGTTTTGAATGTGTCTGTGATGGATCGGTTCATGAAAGATCTTTGAACACAAACTCATCCATGCTGATCAGATCTCCTAAATTAATCTAGTCCCGTTTGCCTGCATTTAGCCCATATCCCACTAACCCCTTCCTATTCATATACCCATCCAGATATCTTTTAAATGTAATTGTACCAGACACCACCACTTCCTCTGGCAGCTTGTTCCATACACACACCACCCTCTGCGTGAAAATGTGGTCCTTTGGATATTACCATCACTGAATCCCTCACTGTCATCATCCTGAGGGTTATCATTAACCAGAAACTGAACTGGGCTCACTACTGTGGCTACAAGAGCTGGTCAGAGGCTGCAGTAAGTAACTCCTGACTTTCCCCAGCATGTCCATCATCTATAAGGAACAAGTCAGGAGTGTGATGAAATATTCCCCACTTGCCTGGATGGGGGCAGCTCCAACAACACTCAAGAAGTTTGAACCATCCAGGACAAAGCAGCTGCTTGATTGGCACCACATCCACAAACACCCACTCCCTCCACAAACATCCACTCCCTCCACAGACGTCCACTCCCTCCACAGACATCCACTCCCTCCACCACCACCAGTCAGCAGCAGCAGCAGTGTGTACCATCTATAAGATGTACTACAGAAAACACCCTCAGATAGCACCTTCCAAACCCACAACCACTTCCATTCAGAAGGACAAGGGCGACAGAGATATGGCAACACTATATTTGTTTTGGAAATCTATTGCTGTTCTTTCACTGGGTCAAAATCCTGGAATTCCCTCCCCCAGGGCATTGTGGGTCAACCTACAGTACATGGGCTGCAGCAGTTCAAGAAGGCAGCTCACCCCCATCTTCTCAAGGGGCAACTAGGGATGGGCAATAAATACTGGGCCCAGCCAGAAATGCCCATATCTAATGACTGAATACAAAAAAAAATATTTTCACCTAGAGTAAACCTGGCATTGTTCGTAAAAGAATTCACCACAAGCTAGCAGGCTTGTGTATTTAATTTGTCTTCAGATCATGTAGCTGATTAGTACAGGGAGAGGAAACCAGATATAAGGGAACATTTGTAAGCTGAATATAATTCAGTCCCTTGCTCTCAGTTTCATTGTAACAATTCACATTGACCTAAATTCTTCAAATTCACCCATTATTGAAAACCTTTTCAGTTTTATAATTACCCTTAATTTTAACAATCTGAAAAAGCTTTTTCTACATGAAGTGGTGCATGTAATGTCGGGGGGGGGGGGCTTCCTGCTGATTTCTGACTGACTTCATATCACTTAAATTGCAAAAATGGAAACATCTGTACATTAATAGTCATGCAGATGTCGTTTTAAGTTTGTTCAGCTCCTCCCTCAACAATGCAGTGCTCTGAGTGATATTTACTGCACCTGTCCTTTAATAATTACTGATATTTTATACCTACCTATTTCTGTCAGGTTCCAATTAAGCATAGTGCTGTTGATTAATAAAAATGTTGATGAATAAAGCCATTATTTTGTCCGCAGAACGTAATGAATAGTGATGACCAGAATATGTGAGTGCTTTTTAAGAATAAACAAGACATGATCAAAGGAGCTGGTATCAATAACGATATTAGTACAGAACATTTGCCAAGTCTGAAAGATCAAAAATTTATGAGTGATAAAACTGCAAATAAATCTTGCAAAGCTTTATTTAGCAGTTCAAGAGGTTTCAGAAGATGCAGCAGTAATAGATCCATTTGTGCACACCTCAATCAGATTTCAGAAATAAGCCGTGTGATTATGCAGCATCTTCCATGATCTCACTATCCCTTTACAGACAGTGGAGTCAATTTTAAAAGAGCCATTGTTGCAATGCAGGGAACTCCCTCGCCATTTTTGTGCAGACCAAGCTCCCATGAACAATAAAGTAATAATCGCCAGATAATGTGCTGGTTTTAACCCAAGCACCTGTTACATGCAATGCCTAAAATAGAATTAAGTATTAGGCAACAATTAATCCAGTCAGGGCTTCCAGTATCATTGGTATCTTCTCCAAGATGGATTCCTGACACAGTCTGTTTCAGTGATTTTAATTTTGGAAAATAAGTTGTCCTGTACGCAGGGGATAACACTGTGGTCTGAATGGGGTACGTAAGACTTTCTGTATCTGTTTGAGAAGGCAAATGCGACTATGGTTTTAACATTTTATCTTCAAACACAAAAGCAATCCAGCACTCTGCCATTGCTGCACTGAGTGCTCAGTGTCAATTAAATGCTCAAGTTATTGAAATTGATTGCTCTGTTATGCTTTGATTGAAATGATAAGATCACAGGATCACAATGGATGTGGCTCTGGAACTGTTACAGAGAGAACGTTACAATTACAGGGAGTGAGAAGTGGGGATAGGGTTAGCTATTTCTGAGCTATGACAGAACTTGGGGAATTCTTTACTGCAAGGGGTTGCTGAGGCTGGGTCACATAGACGGACTTTAAACAGTAAGGAAATTGATGGTAATGGGGGAAAGGAAATAAATGGAATTGAGAATTGTCAAATCAGCCATGATCTAACTGGATAACAGAATAGACACAATGGGCTGAATGGCCTACTTCTGCTAGAAATGTTGGAGGATGCAAGATTTTGTGAGAGGGAAGAACTGATGGCGATCAATATTAGCAGAGAAATGGTGCTGGGAAAATTGAGGGGATTGAAGGCAGATCAATCCCCAGCACCTGATAACCTACATCCCAGTGTACATAAGGAAGTGGCTCTAAAAATAGTGGCTGCATTGGTGATCAACTTCCAGGGTTCTTTAAACTCTGATCCAGTCTGTGTAGATTGGAGGGTAGCTCATGTGACTCCAATAGACAAGAAGGCAGGAAGAGAGAAAACAGAGAAATATAGACAATAAGCCCAACATCGGTAGTGGGGAAAATTCTTGTATACTTAATCCAGGACTTTATAGCAGAACATTTAGAAAGCAGTGTCAGGATCAGACAGAGGCAGCTGTCCACACTGATCTTCCGAAGAACAACCCACCCAGACCCATTCCCCTACACCTAACACTTTAGCATGGCCAATTCACCTGACCCGCACATTTTTGGACTGTGGGAGGAAACCGGAGCACCCAGAGGAAACCCACGCAGACACGGGGAGAATGTGCAAACTCCACACAGACAGTCGCCTGAGGCGGGAATTGAACCCGGGTCCCTGGCACTGTGAAGCAGCAGTGCTGACCACTGTGCCACCTTGCCGCCCACGTATGGTATATTTGGACTTTCAGAAAGCATTTGACAAAGCCCTTCATAAGAGATTATTGTGCAAGATTAAAGCACATGAGATTGGGGAAAGTGTATTGAATTGGATAGAAACTGGTTGGCAGATAGGAAACAAAGAGTAGGAGGTAATGGGTCCTTTTCAAATTGTCAGGCAGTAACTAGTGAGGCGCCTCAGGGATCAGTGCCAGAAGCCCCGCTATTCACAATATATATTATTTGGATAAGGATTTGGATAAGGGAAACAAAATGTAACATCTCAAAGCTTGCAGATGATACCAAGTTGGGCGGGACGGTGAACTGTAGTGAGGATGAAAAGACCCTTCAGCATGATCTGGACAGGTTGGGTAAGTGAGCAAATCAATGATACATGCAGTATAATTGGGATAAATGTGAGGTCATACACTTTGGAAGCAAAAACAAGGCAGCAGATGATTACCTGAATGGCTGTAAGTTGGGAGAGGGGAGTGTTCAGTGGGACCTGGGTGTCCTTGTGCACTAGTTGCTGAAGGTTAGCGTGCAGGTGCAGCAGGCAGTGAAGAAGGCAAATGGTGTGTTTGCCTTTGTTGTGAGAGGGTTCGAGTGCTGGAGCAGGGATGTGTTATTGCAGTTAAACAGGGTCTTGGTGAGGTCACACCGAGAGTATTGCCTGCAGTTTGGGTCTCCTTTTCTGAGGAAGGATGCTCTCAAGGAAGTGCACTGAAGGTTTACCGGGCTGATTCCGGGGATGGTGGGACTGACAGCATGAGGAGCATTGAGTAGGTTAGGATTGTTTTTACTGGAGTTCAGCCAAATGGTGGGGGTTGGTGGGAAATCTCATAGAGACTTATACAATTCTAACAGGACTAGACAGGGTAGATGCAGAGAGGATGTTCCCAATGGTGGGTGCGTCCAGAACCAGGGGGCACAGACTGAGGATTTGGGGTGGACCATTTAGGATGGAGATGAGGAGACATTTCTTCACCCAGAGAGTGGGAAGTCTGTGGAATTCATTCCCATAGGAAGGAGTTGATGCCAAAACATTGAATGTATTCAAGGGGCGGATAGATGTAGCACTTGGGGTGAATGGGATCAAAGGTTATGGGGAGAAAGCAGGATTCGCCTATTGAGTTGGACAATTAATTGTGGTCATGATGAATGGCAGGGCAGGTTCGAGGGCTGAATGGCCTTGTCTTGCTCCTATCTCTATATTTCTATGTGTTCATATGTTGTAAGCCTTTTGCCACTGGTGTTGAGAAGGCCAGGAGGAGATTCGGTAGAATTTTAATGTTGAGACGTATTTCTATCGGAGGAATAGAAATATAAATTCTACATTTGCTCCTTCGTTTTCGTACCCCTCCCTCTTTCCTTCTGACTCCCCCTTATGGAAAATACTATGACACCACTTGTCAAATCTGACAGAAATTATTTGCAGTTCCTGGTGCATTTGATGGAGCCGTGTGGATTCTGTACAAAATTGCTTTGATAATCAATTCTCCGTTTAATCAGTGACAGTTTTGTAATTCAAACTCAGAAATGATTTTGGGTGCTTTATTAATGAGCTCAGTGTTGTGTGGTGAAATAATCGATCACATGTCGGGCATATTTGAGCAAGGCTTGTCTTGATAAAATCTTTGAGAAAATTGCTTTGCACTATCAGATCACACCTTTCTTACTGAGTTCTTGGGCAAGCAGTGAATGATTTCTGTCAGATTCTGCTTGAAGATAATGTTTAAAACAAACAGAAATTCTCATCAATCTCATGTTTAAAATACCAGTCAGAGAATTTGTAACTACCTTTTTTTAATTTGTTCATTGCATGTAAGACTGGCTTTTCCTCTCCATCCCTAGTTACCACTTGAACGATATGACTTGCTGTTGTCATTTCTGAGGGAGGTTGAGTCAACCACATTGATGTGGGTCAGGAGTCACAGCTAGACCAGACCGGGTAAAGACGGCAGTCTTTAGATTAGAATACTTACAGTGTGGAAACAGGCCCTTCGGCCCAACAAGTCCACACCGACCCACCGAAGCACAACCCACCCATACATTTACCCCGTAGTGTTAGGTAAATACGGGCAATTTAGCATGGCCAATTCACCTGACCCGCACATCTTTTGGACTGTGGGAGGAAACCGGAGCACCCGGAGGAAACCCACGCAGACACGGGGAGAACGTGCAAACTCCACACAGTCAGTCACCTGAGGCGGGAAGTGAACCCGGGTCTCTGGCGCTGTGAGGCAGCAGTGCTAACCACTGTGCCACCGTGCTGCCCACGGCAGTTTTCTTCCATCAAGGATGTAAATGAACCAGATGAATTTTTATAACAATTGGCAGTCGTTACACACTCCCCATTAGGCCAACTTTTTACCTCAGGTTTTCATTGTTTAAACATCTCTGTGAGCTGGAATTCAAACCCATGATCTTAGCCTGGGCTTCAGGAGGTGAGCCTGCGGAATTCTCTGGCACTGAAACTTGATGGGAGCAAAACATGGAAGACTTTCAAGAAAAATATAGATATAGTTCTTAGGACTAAAGGGATTGAAGGGTATGGGGAGAAAGTGGGAGCAGGGGACTACATTGGGTGATCAGCTGTGATCGTGCTGATTGGTGAAGGGCATTTGAAGGGCCAAGTGGCTTACTCCTGTTCCTAGTTTCCCTATTTTGGGAGGATATGTTGGACAGACTGGGCTTGCTTCCATTGGAGTTTAGGAAAGTGAAGGCTGGCTTGATTGAAGTGTATCAGATCTGGAATGGTCTTGACAAGTGGATGTGGAAAGGACGTTTCCTCTTGATCGTGAGTTCAGAACAAGGGGCCATTTTGCTAAAATTAGTGGTCACCCTTCTAGGACAGAGAGGAGGAGAGTCTTTCTCTCTCAAAGGATTGTGCGACATTGGAACTTTCGGCCATAGAAGGCAGTGGAGGTGAAGTCATTGAATCTTTTTAACATGGAACCTGATCAGTTCCAGTTAGGTAGAGGAGTCACTGGTTATTGTGGTTCAGTCCAGTGTGGAATTCCAAGCAGAAAGAGGTGAACCAAGATTCTATTCAACAGCAGAGGAGGCTCAGTGAATCTTGGCTTACTCTGAATCATTTGCCATGCTGCATATACTTTACCAGCCATGACCCTCATTGGAGTTACAGTTTGAAAGCTTGCAGCTAAAAGATCGAAGACTGTAACGGGGTTCTTGCACTGGGCCTTTGATAAAACTCAATTCGCCAATGTTCTACTTGAAGAATCCAGCTGGTTCTCATGATATCCCCTGGGACCAGCCTCCATCTGTCACCTTGAGTTTGATCCAATGATAATCATTACCCCGGCCTCAGGACTGATGGGATTCTCTACCACACGGGGCTATCGTGGCTGGGTCATGACGGACATTCAGCGCTGAGATAGACAGATTTTTAATGAGGAAGGGAAATTAAAGGAATTGGGAAAATGCAACAAAGTGGAGTTGAGGATTATTAGATCAGCCATGATCCCATTAAATGAGGGAATCGATGAGATTAAAAGCAGGGTCAAAGGACAGGAGAGAGCCTTTCTTATGTTACAGCTACCCCCATCTTAGATCCATGTCTGTCGTCTGGGGGTATATTATGTAATTGCAGGTCAGGCAGCATCCGAGGAACAGGAGAGTCAGTGTTTTGAGCATAAGCCCTTCATCAGGAATGCTCGAAACATTGATTCTCCTGTTCCTTGATGCTGCCTGACCTGCTGTATTTTTCCAGCGCCACACTCTCGACTCTGATCTCCAGCATCTACAGTGTTCACTTTCTCCTAGTATATTATATAATGTATATGTAATTACATGCGGAGCAAGACTGCTTGCATACTAGGTCTAATATTCACACCATAGTTCAGTCAGTATATAAAGCTCACTGTGCCACTGGAACAGAAATGACTGTTAATGTTGCAGTTTTATAACATCCCTGTGCATGTGCTGAGGAAACTGCAATTGTGTTAATATAAGTGCAGTGAGCAATGCGACTGTAGTGAGACTGCAGGCAGGGGTGAGTGCTCTTCAGAGAAAGTGAGGACTACAGATGCTGGCGATCAGAGTCAAGACTGTGGTACTGGAAAAGCACAGCAGGTCAGGCAGCATCCCAGGAGCAGGAGTATTGACGTTTCAGGCAAAAGCCCTTCATCAGGACGGTTATATCGAAGTTAGCACTGTGACAGTCAGGAGAGGCAAAGTGGTGAAGCAATTAATCAAAATTGCCAACCAATCCGACAAGAGGGCAGGAAACACAGACACCACCACGACCCTTCAACCCCCAACAACCCTGTGCTCTCTCCACTCTTGTCCCCATCTCACTCTTCACCCCATCTCAATCTGTCATTGCATCAATTTAAAAACATTGAAATAATGTTGAGGGGGAAATATTTAGGAAGTGCTGTCCTATTCAACCTGAATTCCCTTGCAATCCTTAGCATTGTTTTGCAACGTTAGAATTACAATATGCTGTCTGCAATCAAATCTCAGACATTCGTAAAAATCAAACAGTGCAGTTGTCTTAGTTCTGAGCCCTACAGAATACTGCTGGGCACTTTCCCACAGTCTGACAAACAACTGTCCACTCACAACTCTCTGCTTTCTCTTCCTTGTGGAAATGATGTATATGCATCACTGCTGTAACTCTGCCTGGAATCCCAAGAGCTTTCAGTTTGCGAACAGAACCATTCCTGGCCACGTTATATCTTTTGAAATTCATAGGTTCAATCTATACTCCAGAATTGTAGACACTAAACTCCAAATGGACGCTCACAGTCACTGGTATGTTTTAAATGAGGGGTAGGTGATGGTCGAGGAAGATTACCACTCAACAGTTAGGAGAAAGTGAGGACTGCAGATGCTGGAGATCAGAGCTGAAAATGTGTTGCTGGAAAAGTGCAGCAGGTCAGGCAGCATCCAAGGAGCAGGAGAAGAAGGGCTCATGCCCGAAACGTCAAAACATTGGTAGTAACCCAGGGGTAGATTATGGAGGAGAGTAAGATGGGTGTGGGGTATGATAGTACACTCGGGCATTTTCAGATCAACAAAGATGTGGTGTTGGATCTCTTGAAGAGATTAAGGCGGCTAAGTTCCCAGGTTCTGATGGGATCTACCTCATGTTATTGAGAGGCAAAATAAGAGATTGCTGGGACCTTGACCATGATCTTTGTATCCTCATTAGTCACTGGAGAGGTTCCAGAGGACTGGCGAGTAACTAATGTTGTTCCTTTGTTCAACAAGGGAAATAAGGACAACCAGGAAACTATAGGCTGGTGAGTCTCACATTGTTGGTTGGGAAGCTATTGGAAAGAGTTTTTAGGGATAGGATTTACACACATTGAGAAAAGCATGGCCTAAATAGGGACAGTCAGTAGGGCTTTGTACAGGGCAGATCATGTCTTACTAACTTGATAGAATTTTTCAAGGAGGTGACAAAGGTGTTTGATTAGGATAGAGCAGTGAACGTTGTCTACATGAATTTTAGTAAGGCTTTTGACAAGATCCCTCATAGAATATAGAACATTACAGAGCAGTACAGGCCCTTTTGCTCTTGATGTTGCGCCATTCTGTGGAACCAATCTGAAGCCCATCTACTCTACATTATTCCATTCTCATCTATATGCCTATCTGATGACCATTTAAATGCCCTTAAAGTTGGTGAGTCTACTACTGCTGCAGGCAGTGAGTTCAACGTCCCTACTACTCTCTGAGTAAAGAAACTACCTCTGACATCTGTCCTATATCTATCAACCCTCAATTTAAAGCTGTGTCCCCTCATGCTAGCCATCACCATCCAAGAAAAAAGGGTCTCCCTGTCCAACCTATCTAACCCTCTGATTATCTCACATGTCTCGATTAAGTCACCTCTCAATCTTCTTCTCTCTAATGAAAACAGCCTCAAGTCCCTCAGCCTTTCCTCGTAAGACCTTCCCTCCATACCAGGCAACATCCTGGTAAATTTCCTCTGAACCCTCTCCAAAGCTTTCACATCCTTCCTATAATGTGGTGACCAGTGCTGTATGCAATACTCCAAGTGCGGCCGCACCAGAGTTTTGTACAGCTGCAGCATGACCTCATGGTTCCGAGACTCAATCCCTCTACCAATAAAAGCTAACACGCCGAATGCCTTCTTAACAACCCTATCAACCTGGGTGATAACTTTCAGGGATCTATCTACACGGACACCAGGATCTCTCTGCTCATCTACACTACCAAGAACTTTACCATTAACCCAGTACTCTGCATTCCTGTTGCTCCTTCCAAAGTGAATCCCCTCACCCCTTTCCCCATTAAATGTCATTTAGGAGTTTAATAACTCATGATAACTCATGGTTTGTAGCTCACGGCCGGGTCATCCAGAAAATTAAATTGCATGGGATCCATGGTGACTTGGCCACGTGGATTCAGAACTAGCTTCTCCACAGAGAGCAGAGCGTAGTGGTGGAAGGATGTTTCTCAGGCTGGAGGTCTGTAACTAGTGGTGTTCCACAGGGATCCGTATTCAAACCTCTGCTGTCTGTGATATATATAAATATCTTGGATGAAAACATAGTTGGGTGGGTTAGTAACTTTGCAGACGATAGAAAGATTGATGAGGTTGTGGATAGTGTAGAATGTTCTCAAAGGATACAGCAGGATATGGATCAGTTGCAGATATGGGCAGAGAAATGGCAGATGGAGTTTAATCTGGGTAAGTGTGAGGTGCTGCACTTTGGGAAATCAAATGTTAAGGAAAAGGATACAGTTAATGGCAGGATCCTGAACAGCAATGATGCACAGAAGGATCTTGGGGTTCAAGTCCATAGCTCTCTGAAAGTGCCTACACAACTACATAGGATGGTAAAGAAGGTGAAAGGCATGCTTGCCTTGACTGGTTGGACAATTGAGTACAAGAGTCAGGATGTCATGTTGCAGCTTTATAGTTAGGTTATACTGAGAATATTTTGTTCAGTTTTGATCATCACGTTGCAGAAAGGATGTGGAGACTTTGGAGAGGGTACAGAAGAGGTTTATCAGGAAGCTGCCTGGATTAGAGGGTATGAGCGATAAGGAGATGTTAGAAAAATCTCTGGAACGACTGAGGCTGAAGGGAGACTTGGTAGAAATCTATAATATTATGAGATGTATAGATAGGAATGATGGTCAGAAACTTTTTCCCAAAGTTGAAATGTCTAAAACTCAGGGCATGTCATAGAGTCATAGAGATATACAGCATGGAAAGAGACCCTTCAGTCCAACCTGTCCATGCCGACCAGATATCCCCAAACAATCTAGTCCCACCTGTCAGCACCTGGCCCATATCCCTCCAAACCCTTCCTATTCATATACCCATCCAAATGCCTCTTAAATGTTGCAACTGTACCAGCCTCCACCACATCCTCTGGCAGCTCATTCCATACACATACCACCCTCTGTGTGAAAAAGTTGCCCCTTAGGTATCTTTTATATCTTTCCCCTCTCACCCTAAACCTATGCCCACTAGTTCTGGACTCCCCGACCCCAGGGAAAAGACTTTGTCTATTTATCCTATCCATGCCCCTCATAATTTTGTAAACCTCTATAAGGTCACCCCTCAGCCTCCGACGCTCCAGAGAAAACAGTCCCAGCCTGTTCAGCCTCTCCCTGTAGCTCAAATCCTCCAACCCTGGCAACATCCTTGCGAATCTTTTCTGAACCCTTTCAAGTTTCACAACATCTTTCCGATAGGAAGGAGACCAGAATTGCACGCAATATTCCAACAGTGGCCTAACCAATGTCCTGTACAGCTGCAACATGACCTCCCAACTCTTGTACTCAGTACTCTGACCAATATAGGAATACATACCAAATGCCTTCTTCACTATCCTATCTACCTGCGACTCCACTTTCAAGGAGCTATGAACCTGTTCTCCAAGGTCTCTTTCTTCAGCAACACTCATTGGGACCTCACCATTAAGTATACAGGTCCTGCTAAGATTTGTTTTCCAAAATTCAGAACCTCGCATTTATCTGAATTAAACTCCATCTGCCACTTCTCAGCCCATTGGCCCATCTGGTCCAGATCCTGTTGTAATCTGAGGTAACCCTCTTCACTGTCCACTACACCTCCAATTTTGGTGTCATCTGCAAACTTACTAACTGTCCCTCTTATGCTCGCATCCAAATCTTTTATGTAAATGACAAAAGGTAGAGGACCCAGCACCGATCCTTGTGGCACTCCACTGGTCACAGGCCTCCAGTCTGAAAAACAACCCTCCGCCACTACCCACTATCTTCTACCTTTGAGCCAGTTCTGTATCCAAATGACTAATTCTCCCTGTATTCCATGAGATCTAACCTTGCTAATCGGTCTCCCATGGGGAACCTTGTCGAATGCCTTACTGAGGTCCATATAGATCACATCTACTGCTCTGCCCTCATCAATCCTCTTTGTTACTTTTTCAAAAACTCAGTCAAGTTTGTGAGACATGATTTCCCACACATAAAGCCATGTTGACTATCCCTAATCAGTCCTTGCCTTTCCAAATAAATGTACATCCTGTCCCTCAGGATTCCCTCCAACAACTTGCCCACCACCGAAGTCAGTCTTTTGTTCTCTGGCATGTCCTTACCACCCTTCTTAAACAGTGGCACCACATTTGCCAACCTCCATTCTTCCGGCACCTCACCTGTGACTATCGATGATACAAATATCTCAGCAAGAAGCCCAGCAATCACTTCTCTAGCTTCCCACAGAGTTCTCAGGTACACCTGATCAGGACCTGGGGATTTATTCACCTTTAACCATTTCAAGACATCCAGCACTTCCTCCTCTGTAATCTGGACATTTTGCAAGATGTCACCATCTATTTCCCTACAGTCTATATCTTCCATATCCTTTTACACAATAAATACTGATGCAAAATATTCATTTAGTATTTCCCCCATTTTCTGTGGCTCCAAACAGAGGATGCCTTGGTAATCTTTGAGGGGCCCTATTCTCTCCCTAGTTACCCCTTTGTCCTGAATATGTTTGTAACAGCCCTTTGGAATCTCCTTAATTCTATTTGCTAAAGCTATCTCATGGCCCCGTTTTTCCCTTCTGATTTCCCTCTTATGTATACTCCTACTTCCTTTATATTCTTCTAAGGATTCACTCGATCTATCCTGTCTCTACCTGACATATGCTTCCTTCTTTTTCTTAACCAAACCCTGAATTTCTTTAGTGATCCAGCATCCCCTATACCTACCAGCCTTCCCTTTCACACTGACAGGAATATACTTTCTCTGGATTCTTGTTATCTCAGTTCTGAAGGCTTCCCATTTTCCAGCCGTCCCTTTATCTGCGAACATCTGCCTCCAATCAGCTTTCGAAAGTTCTTGCCTAATACCATCAAAATTAGCCTTTCTCCAATTTCGAACTTCAACTTTTCGATCTGGTCTATTCTTTTCCATCACTATTTTAAAACGAATATAATTATGGTCGCTGGCCCCAAAGTACTCCCCCACTGACACCTCAGTCACCTGCCCTGCCTTATTTCCCAAGAGTAGGTCAAGGTTTGCACCTTCTCTAGTAGGTACATCCACATACTGAATCAGAAAATTGTCTTGTACACACATAAGAAATTCCTCTCCATCTAAACCTTTAACACTATGGCAGTCCCATGGACTGGAAAGTTTGGAAAGTTAAAATTCCCTACCATAACCACCCTATTGTTCTTACAGATAGCTGAGATTTCCTTACAAGTTTGTTTCTCAATTTCCCTTTGACGATTAGGAGGCCTATAATACAATCCCAATAAGGTGGTCATCCCTTTCTTATTTCTCAGTTCCACCTAAATAACTTCCCTGGATGTATTTCTAGGAATATCTTCCCTCAGCACAGCTATAATGCTATCCCTTATCAAAACTCCCACTCCCCCTCCTCTCTTGCCTCCCTTTTTATCCTTCCTGTAACATTTGTATCCTGGAACATTCAGCTGCCAGTCCTGCCCATCCCTGAGCCTGTTTCTGTAATTGCTATGATATCCCAGTCCCATGTTCCTAATCATGCCCTGAGTTCATCTGCCTTCCCTGTTAGGCCGCTTGCATTGAAATAAATGCAGCTTAATTTATTAGTCCTACCTTGTCCCTGCCTGCCCTGACTGTTTGACTCGCTTCTGTTCTCAACTGTAGCAGTCTCAGATTGGTCTCTTTCCTCACTATCCTGGTCCCTCCCCCCACCTTACTAGTTTAAATCCTCCCAAGCAGTTCGAGCAAATTTCCCTGCCAGTATATTAGTCCCCTTCCAATTTAGGTGCATTCAGTCCTTCTTGAACAGGTCACTTCCACCCCAGAAGAGATTCCAATGATCCAAACATGTGAACCCTTCTCCCATACACCAGCTCATCAGCCATGCATTCATCTGCTCTATCCTCCTATTCCTGCCCTCAGGAGCTCATAGCACTGGGAGTAATCCAGATACTACTACTCTTGAGGACCTCCGTTTTAAATTTCTGCCTAACTCTCTGTAATCTCCCTTCAGAATCTCAACCTTTTCACTTCCTATATTGTTGGTTCCAATGTGGACAATGACCTCTTGCTGGCCCCTCTCCCCCGTGAGAACATTCTACACCCTCTTTGAGACATCCTTGATCCTGGCACCAGAGAAACAACACACCATTCTGCTTTTTCTCTGCTGGCCACAGAAACATCAGTCTGTACGTCGGACTACAGAATCCCCTAACACAATTGATCTCTTGGAAGCCAACATACCCCTCGTTGCATTAGAGCCAGTCTCAATACCAGAAACTTTGCTGTTTGTGCTACGTTCCCCTGAGAATCCATCACCCCCTACATTTTCCAAAACAGCGTACCTGTTTGAAATGGGTATATCCACAGAAGACTCCTGCTCTAGGTGCCTAGCACTCTTACCCTTCCTGGAGTTAACCCATCTGCGTGACTGTATCTGAGACTTTCCCCCCTTCCTATAACTGCCGTCCATCACATACTGTTGCTGTTGCAAATTCCTCATCGCTTCTATCTGTCTCTCCAACCGATCCACTCGATCTGATCATTTTCCCATCCAACAGCATTTATGGCAGATATAATCCACAGTAACCCCTAAACTGTCTTTAAACTCCCACATCTGACAAGAAGTACGTATCATTGCAATAGGTGAGAGGGGGAAAATTCAAAGGTGATGTGAGGGGCAATTTTTTTACACAGAGTAGTAGGAGTCCGGAACGCACTGCCAGGGAGTGGTGGTGGAGGCAGATACTATAGAGGTATTTAAGGGACTTTTAGATGAGCCCATGAATATACAAGGTATGGACCAAGGGCAGGCAGAATGGATTAGTTTAATTTGGCTGAAAATGTGTTGCTGGTTAAAGCACAGCAGGTTAGGCAGCATCCAAGGAACAGGAAATTCGACGTTTCGGGCATAAGCCCTTCCTGATGAAGGGCTTATGCCCGAAATGTCGAATTTCCTGTTCCTTGGATGCTGCCTAACCTGCTGTGCTTTAACCAGCAACACATTTTCAGCTGTGATCTCCAGCATCTGCAGACCTCATTTTTTACCCGTAGTTTAATTTGGCATCATGGTCAGCAAAATGTTGTGGGCCGAAGGGCCTGTTATATGTTTTGTGTTCCTAGGAAATGTCCTTGGGAACATGAGTTCAAATCTTGCTGTGACAGATGATGGAATTTTAATTTGATTAAATACTCTGCATTTTGAGTCTAATTAGATTAGATGAGATTACTTACAGTGTGGAAACAGGCCCTTCGGCCCAACAAGTCCACACTGACTCGCCAAAGCGTAACCCACCCAGACCTATTCCCCTACATTTATCCCTGTCCCTCACACTACGGGCAATTTAGCATGGCCAATTCACCTGACCCGCACATCTTTGGACTGTGGGAGGAAACCGGAGCACCCGGAGGAAACCCACGCAGACACGGGGAGAATGTGCAAACTCCACACAGTCAGTTGCCTGAGGCAGCAGTGCTAACCACTGTGCCACCGTGTCGCCCACTAATGTTGACCATGTATCCATTGTTGATTGTTGGAAAAACTTATCTGGTTTATTAATGTCCCTCAGGGAAGAAAACTGCCATTGTTATCTGGTCTGACCAACACGCGACTCCAGACCCACAGCAATATGGTTGATTCTCAGTTGCCCTCTTGGCAAAAAATGCTGGTTTAGCTAGTGATGCCCATGTCCAGTAAATAAATTTCAAAAATGCCGTCCTGTCTACTGTCTTGAGTAATCGCAATGATTCCATTGACAATGGTCTTCTGAACAAATTAAGTCTTCAATCCAAATTAAGGAAGTGATTTGGCATTTATCACATTTCAATTGTGAGATCTTACTATATGCAAATTAGAAACAGAGAAAATAGGAGCAGGAGTAGGCTATTTGGCCCTTTGAGCATATTCCACCATCCAATAGGATCATGGCAGATCCACTATCTCAACACCGTATTCCCACCTTCACCAATAAGACACGATGACTAGAAGTCTATCCATTTCTTTGTTACAAATATTCTTGTGAGTTGGATTCCACAGTTTATATAGGACAACGTGCCACTGTCTATTGATTGGCTGTTTTATTTTTGAGATTATGACAGTGACTACTTGTCAGAGGCACTCTTCACTGACTGTAAAACATTTTGGGAAGTCCTGACATTGTGAAAGACAAAAATAAAATCTGTTTCCTATGTTCGTTGTTCTCATGGCGGCCACAGGAAATGGGAAAACCCATGGTCCATTTGGTGGTGTATCTGATTGAATCAGATTTTGATTAATTCCTTGGTGCTTCCCCTTATTCATCATGCAGGATTCCCAAGTGAGATCACACAACAAAAATAGCCCATCCAAAATAAATCTTTGTAAACACCCTCGAATGTGGCGAAGGAAACAGCAATTCAATCTCACTTTGCCTTTGACTGTTCTGAAGTTATGCAATTGTTGAGTCATTGTATAAGGTCATTTGTAGACTGACCAGAGGAGAAGACAAGTAGGAAACTCGGAACTTAATCAGATGTTCAAGATTGTAGCTGGGCAGGTTCGGAATATCACTGGCTTCAGAGCAGGGAATTGTCACCAGTTCCGATTACAATGCCAATCTTTCCATTTAACACACGTACAAAATGCTTGGATGAGGATCAAAGCCCTGCTTGAGACTGAAGTCTGTCACCAGTAATTAAGGAAATGCGATTATTCAGAACCTCTCCCTTTTTCTTAAGAAATAGAAGGAAAAGGAAGGATGTGCTGGCATTGGAGGGGGTCCATTGGAAGTTTACAAGAAAGATCTCGTGGATGAAGGGCTTGTCATATGAGGAGTGGTTGAGGACACTGGCTCTGTACTCGGTGAGGTTTAGAAGGATGAGGGGGATCTGATTGAAACTTACAGAATACAGAGAGGTCTGGATAGAGTGAACATGGAGAGACTAGGACCCGAGGGCACAGCCTCAGAGTGAAGGGATGACCCTTTAGAACTGGGATGAGAAGAAGTTTCTTCAGCCAGAGGGTGGGGAATCTGTGGAACTCACTGCTGCAGAGGGCTGTGGGGGCCAAGTCACTGAGTGCGTTTAAGACAGGGATAGATAGGGTCTTGATTGATAAGGGGGTCAAGGGTTACAGGGAGAAATCAGGAGAATAGAGTTGAGAAACATATCAGCCATGATTGAATATAGGAGCAGACTCAATGGGCTGAATGGCTTAATTCTGCTCTAATATGAAAACAATATTTCTGTCCCTTAAGCACTTCTGACAACTTTGAAATGTCCTGATGTTCTTTATAGCCATTAAATATTTTTATTGTCTCAAATAAAAGCCAAATATTGCGGATGCTAGAAACACACACAGAGAACATTGGAGAAACTCAGCAGGACTGGCAGCATTTGTGGAGAGAGAAATAGAGTTAATGTTTCAAGTTTAACGTGATTGTTCTTCAAAACAATTCCTTCAGGTAACTGAAAAGTCCCAGTGAAGAGAAATTATTCAGCATTGTTTGTTTTCTGCACAGTCTGTAAATTTACCATCACCTCAATTATTTAGTTTTAAATATTAATGAATTCATTTCAAGGTGCCATATGTAAATGTAAGACAGTATTATACCACCCAGTCTCATTAAATTCCCTTTCCCTTCCAGCTTTTCTCGTGTTATACAGAGGCTCCCTCCCAATGTTGGCTCCCCTTCCCATCAGCCCTCACTCTCTGTGGGTTTGGAGGGTACTTGTTGCCCACCCCCTCCCCCGCTCCCTTTGCCCTGATATCTGGGTCGTTCCTGCCGAATGCCCTCGCTGTGTTTGTAAAGGAAAAAGCAGCTTTCATGTGAAGCCAGTATTAGCCCACCCAACAAGAGAAGGAACAGATCTAGATTTGGTTTCGGAAGTGATGCTGGGCCGGTGGATGGATCTGTGACAGAACATTCTCGTATTCATCATTGGAACTCAGTCAGATTTAGAGCTGGAGGAAAATGGGGGAAAGAGCAATTTTGCTTTGAGCTGAGCTGTGACTTGGTGAAAGTGACTGGGAGCAGCTTCTTGAGAGTGAGTCGGTGTCAGAGCAGAAGGTCATTTGATCCAGGAGGAGGAGTTTGCCATTCAGCCCATCGAACCTGCCCCATTATTCGACAATATCATTAACCTTAACTCCACTCTCCAGCCTCTTCCCCTCTATCCTCAATCACCGTGTAGACCAAAACTCAAACCCAGCCTTGAATATACTCAATGACCCAGTCTCCACTGCTCTCGGGGCAAGAGAGCGTCAATAGCTATTGACTCTGAGAGAAGAAATTCCTCTTCATTCTCTCTCTTAAATAGGAGCCCCCAATTTTCAAAGTGTGCTGCTTAGTTCCAGACATTCTACAGGATGAGAGGTGACTTCCACATTCTGAGAGATACATCCTTTCAGAATCTACCCTATTAATTCCTCTCAGAATCTGATATGTTTGAACCAGGCCACCCCTCAGGATTTGAACCTCCAGTGAGTACAGGACAAGCGAGTCAACCTTTCTTCATTAGAAAACCCTTCATCTGAGGAATCACTCGAGTGGACCTTTTCTGATCTGCCTCCAACACAAGTACATCCCTCCTTGAATAAGGAGTACAAAACCAGGTGCAGTCTCACCAGCAGCCTGTTCATTCATCACAAGGCTTACCCACTTTTATGTTCCAGTTGCAAAAAAAGGCCCACCTTACATTTACCTTCTTATTTACTTGCTGCACCTGCCTACTAACTTGGTGTGAATAGAGATGGGGATATGAAAGGATTCTTAAAGAAATAGAACCCCATAAGGAAAAAGGAAGGAATTCCCAAACATAGAATAAAAGCAAAATACTGAGTTGGAAATCTGATGCACAAACAGCAGTGAGCCAGGACATGAATTGATTGGTGAGGGATAGTGAGTGAGAGGGGAATGTATTGGCGAGGGGTAGTGGGTGAGACAGGAATTGATTGGCTACACAGTCAGGTTGGTAAAAACAATGACTGCAGATGCTGGAAACCAGATTCTGGATCAGTGGTGCTGGAAGAGCACAGCAGGTCAGGCAGGATCCAATGAGCAGCGAAATTGCGTTTCGGGCAAAAGCCCTTCATCAGGAATAAAGGCAGAGAGCCTGAAGCGTGGAGAGATAAGCTAGAGGAGGGTGGGGGTGGGGAGAGAGTAGCATAGAGTACAATAGGTGAGTGGGTGAGGGGATGAAGGTGATAGGTCAGGGAGGAGAGGGTGGAGTGGATAGGTGGAAAAGGAGATAGGCAGGTAGGACAGGTCCGGACAAGTCATGGGGACAGTGCTGAGCTGGAAGTTTGGAACTAGGGTGAGGTGGGGGAAGGGGAAATGAGGAAACTGTTGAAGTCCACATTGATGCCCTGGGGTTGAAGTGTTCTGAGGCGGAAGGTGTAGCGTTCTTCCTCCAGGCGTCTGGTGGTGAGGGAGCGGCGGTGAAGGAGGCCCAGGACCTCCATGTCCTCGGCAGAGTGGGAGGGGGAGTTGAAATGTTGGGCCACAGTGCGGTGTGGTTGATTGGTGCGGGCGTCCCGGAGATGTTCCCTAAAGCGCTCTGCAAGGAGGCGCCCAGTCTCCCCAATGTAGAGGAGACCGCATCAGGAGCAATGGATACGATAAATGATATTAATGGATGGTGTAGGTAAAACTTTGATGGATATGGAAGGCTCCTTTAGGGCCTTGAATGGAGGTGAGGGAGGAGGTATGGGCACAGGTTTTACAGTTCCTGCGGTGGCAGGGGAAGGTGCCAGGACGGGAGGGTGGGTTGTAGGGGGGTGTGAACCTGACCAGGTAGTCACGGAGGGAACGGTCTTTGCAGAAGGTGGAAAGGGGTGGGGAGGAAAATATATCCCTGGTGGTGGGGTCTTTTTGGAGGTGGCGGAAATGTTGGCAGATGATGTGGTTTATGTGAAGGTTGGTAGGGTGGAAGGTGAGCACCAGGGGCGTTCTGTCCTTGTAACGGTTGGAGGGGTGGGGTCTGAGGGCGGAGGTGCGGGATGTGGACGAGATGCGTTGGAGGGCATCTTTAACCTCGTGGTAAGGGAAATTGCGGTCTCTAAAGAAGGAGGCCATCTGGTGTGTTCTGTGGTGGAACTGGTCCTCCTGGGAGCAGATACGATGGAGGCGGAGGAATTGGGAATACGGGATGGCATTTTTGCAAGAGGTAGGGTGGGAAGAGGTGTAATCCAGGTAGCTGTGGGAGTCGGTGGGTTTGTAAAAAATGTCAGTGTCAAGTCGGTCGTCATTAATGGAGATGGAGAGGTCCAGGAAGGGGAGGGAGGTGTCAGAGATGGTCCAGGTAAATTTAAGGTCAGGGTGGAATGTGTTGGTGAAGTTGATGAATTGCTCAAACTCCTCGCGGGAGCACGAGGTGGTGCCAATGCAGTCATCAATGTAGCGGAGGAAGAGGTGGGGAGTGGTGCCGGTGTAATTACAGAAGATCAACTGTTCTACGTAGCCAACAAAGAGACAGGCATAGCTGGGGCCCATACGTGTGCCCATGGCTACCCCTTTGGTCTGGAGGAAGTGGGAGGATTCGAAGGAGAAATTGTTAAGGGTGTGGACCAGTTCGGCCAAACGAATGAGAGTGTCGGTGGAAGGGTACTGTTGGGGACGTCGGGAGAGGAAGAAACGTAGGGCTTGGAGGCCCTGGTCATGGCGGATGGAGGTGTAGAGGGATTGGATATCCATGGTGAAGATGAGGCGTTGGGAGCCAGGGAAATGGAAGTCTTGGAGGAGGTGGAGGGCGTGGGTGGTGTCTGGAACGTATGTGGGGAGTTCCCGGACGAGGGGGGATAGGACAGTTTGTAGAGTTTATGATCAAGACTCCAGAATGCTAATGTTTTCCAATAAGAGCCTACTTATTCTGCAGCTTGCTTAACCCTTACTATTGCTGACCCTTTGCCTTCCTTCAGAATGCTTCCTATTTGTTGAAATGCCATTCTTGTTTTTATCAGAGCAATATCCTGTGTTTATGTAGCATTGTTTACACAGTGAAGCATCCCCTGGTGAATATCTTAGAACAAAACTTCATATTCACCACAGAAAGAGATATTAGGACAGGTGACCAAAAGCTTGGGTGACAAAATAGATTTTTAAGAGCATTCTAAAGGAAAGGAAAAGGAGAGAGATGGAGATGTTGTGGAAGAGACCCCTCAGAGTTTAGGACCCAGGCACTTCAAGGTACGACAGCCAATAGTGGAACAATTAACACTGGGGATGCTCAAGAGGCTAGAATTAGACTAGAGCAGAGATCAAGGAAAGTTGTAGGACTGGAAGGGATTACTGAGGTAGAGAGGCACAAGCATACAAGGACGTGGTGGCTCAGTGGTTAGCACTGCTGCCTTCCCAGCACCAGGGACCTGGGTTCGATTCCAGCCTCAGGCAACTGCCTGTGTGGAGTTTGCACGTTCTTCCCATGTTGTGCAATTTTCCTCCGGGTGCTCTGGTTTCCTCCCACAATCCAAAGATGTGCAGGTTTGGTGAATTAGCCTTGCTCAATTGCCCATAAAGTTCAGGCGTATGTAGGTGAGGTGCATTAGTCAGGGGTAAATGCAGAATGATAGGGTAGGGGAATGGGTCTGCATGGATTAGTCTTCAGTCTGGTCAACTGGCCTGTTCTCACAATGTAGGGATTCTATGAGAACAGCTTTATCTTGAGGTATTTCTAGTGTAGGCCTGATGGAACTTTACAATGTGTTTTTCCCCACCTCTTCCCCATAACTCTGTAGCCATTGGTAATGAGAACTCTATTAATCTCTACCTGAAACATACTTAAAGGCTGACCCTCCACAGCCCTCTGTGGTGGAGAGGTCCACAGGTTCACGAAATTCTGGATAAAGCAATTTCCCCTCATCTCCTGAAATGACATTCCCCCTTTAGTTTTAAACTCTGCCCCGGTTCTGGATTTCCCTCCCACAGAAACATCTTATCTCTATCTGCCCTCTCTATCCCTTTAAGTATTTTATAGGATTCAGTGAGATCACCTCTCAAGCATCAAAACTATATTGAATCCAGACCAAGTTTACCCAATCTCTCTTGATAGGACAGTCCCACCAATAAACTATTAAATTGGTTTCTCAGCTTTTATTTTGCAGGGGGTTTATTTGGAATAGTTTGGACAGTGCAAGGTTTGTGAAGGTTTGTACAGTTTTGACAGTTTCTGTAGAAAAGCAGGGGGAGAGTGTAGCATGTTGTAGGAGTTCACAAATAGTTCAGATCCGTCACGGAATTTCAAATTGCTCAGTTTCTGTGCAATGAGCCAGGCAGTGGGAATCCTGACGACAGGATCACAACATGAGCGTGGAGTGTCACATGGTTTTTAAAACGTTCATTCACAGGATGAGGGTGTCAGTGGGCAGGTTGCATTTATTACCCATTCCTAATTACCCAGAGGGTAGTTAAGAGTCAACCACATTGCTGTGGGTCTGGAGTCACGTGTAGGCCCGACCAGGTAAGGATGGCAGTTTCCTTCCCTAAAGGACATTAGTGAACCAGATGGGTTTTTTTTCCCAACAATCAACTCACAGTCATCATTAGACTCTTACTTCCAGATTTTACTGAGTTCAAATTCCAGCATCTGAAGTGGCAGGATTCAAACCTGAGACCCCAGGACATTATCTGGGTCTCTAGATTAACAGTCTAGCAGTAATACCACTAGGCCCTCGCCTCCACATTGCACAGCATGTGATGCACAGGAGAAAGTGAGGACTGCAGATGCTGGAGATCCGAGCTGAAAAATGTGTTGCTGGAAAAGCGCAGCAGGTCAGGCAGCATCCAAGGAGCAGGAGAGTCGACATTTCGGGTGTAAGCCCTTCTTCAGGATGCTGCCTGACCTGCTGCGCTTTTCCAGCAACACATTTTTCAGCATATGATACACATGCAAACACAGCTGATGAAGTGGCAGAATGCAGCGGTGAAAGCTTGGCATCTCTTGCAGAAGGACTTTGAGAAGTTTTGTTTTGCTTCTTGACTTTCTGAACATAAATAAATTATTGCAAAGGGCTGTGGCAGCAGGGACAGGACTGACTGGGGATTCTATTCTGCACTTCACGGAATGTTTGATTGCAAGATACGGTCTGTGAAATGTGGATGGTGATTTAGGCGTCCATCAGAATGTACAAACAATTGCCTTTCTGTTGTTGATGGAGAAAAGCTTTCAGAATGGTTTGGATGGATATTTTAAGTGAGTTATATTCCTTGTGCAGCCATGAATCAGTATTAAGTGTTTGTGCAGTGTGAGCAGGGAGCATTTGGATTGTAAGCACATTACACATTGAGAGAAGTGCTGGCTGATCCTGTGCAGATTATGTATAACGGCCACACAGGCTGCACCTACCCATTCTCAAAACAAGCTTCGTAAATTGACTGGAAAATGCTCGGTTACCGAGCCTATGTTACCATGGTGATGCAGTTGACGAATACTTATGCAAGAAGGCACAGCCATAATGAAATGGCGATCAACTGCAGAGTTAGAAGACACCAGTTTTGTTATTGTCGAACATTGTCAGATCGGAATAGGAGAACATCAGAAATAGGAGTAGGACAGACCATTCAGCCTGTCCAGTCTGCTATACCAGCCATGGCTGACATTCCTGAACTCCACTTGCCCACTCTTTTCCCTTTGATTCCCTCAAAGTGTCCAAAGCTCTATGCATCTCATAAGTACATTCATCAACTCCGTGTCCTCAGCTGTCTGAGGTAAAGAGTTCTGGAGATTCACAAAGTGAAACAATTTCTCTGTGCCCAGTTCTAAATGGCCAACCTCTCATTCTGAGACTGTCCCCTGGTTCTGGATATTCTGCCAATGGAAACAGACGTTTGCTACCGACCCTGTCAAACTCATGCAGAGCTGAACATTTTTCAATGAGATTTTCCTAAATTCCAGAGACATGGCTCACATTCCAATTGTAGGACAGTCTTTGTGTTCCAAGAACTGGTATGGTTCAAGGCCACTTCAGTGACTGTAAAAGGTATTCAAGGCAGATGCTGTCAGAGGGCCCAACTATTGGATGCCAGTTTAAGCCAAGGCCCTGTCTGCATTCTCAGGTTGATACGCTTGCATGACTATGGGAATAGAATAGGACAATAGGGCAGAGTGGACTACTTCCCAAAGAGTTGGAGAAGATATTAACCTTAAAGTTGCTGGGTTAATTGAAATTAAATGAAAAGAATAGTAAAAAATGTATGAAGCCTGATGATGACCTTGTGATTAGAAAGGTCACTGATTTTAATGTGCTTCAGTGTTTTAATGAAGGAATGTGTGCGTTCATATTACAAGTTGCAATTCAGTAGTGATGTGCTGAATTGTCACAGTAACTCGAGAATCATAGAATCCCTACAATGTAAGAAAAAGCCCTTCAGCCCACCAAGTCGGTGCTGACCCTCCAAAAATATTCCCAACCAGACCCAGCTCCCACCCTGTCCCCATGAGCCTCTTTCCTGTGGCTAATCCACCTAGCCTGCGCCTCGATGGGGCAATTCTAGCATGGCCAGTCTACCTAACCTGCACATCTTTGAAGTTAAGTTCAAAATCGATGCTTTGAGTCAGATGGGATAACATGGACTATCTATAAGTTAACAATTTGTGATTATGATAGAGCTATGCAAATATACAGTTTTGATTGAATGACACAAAGGCAAGCAATCTAAAGCTGAGATCAAAGTTCATTAAGACCAAGGGATAAGCCTCTTTCCAGGGAGATATAAACCAGCCTCAGGACCAACCGTTAGTTGATGCGTGTGTGGTGTTTTCTGCTGGTCAGGCCGATCATTTACTGGACACTGGCGAGTGTTAATGCTTGAGCATGCAGCTTGTGTGTATGCTGTAAAGGGACAGAGAGAGTGTGCCTCAGAGTATTGTCAGGAGGAAGTGGTCTGGTCAGCGACTGGGAGTTAGGATGGGGCAGGCTGATCAGCTACTTCAGTCTGATCCTCTGCCAAGTCCACATGAATTGGGTTTGATTGTAAACAATGTGCGGGAAAGACGTTGTGTAGTGTTTTCTGTGATTATTTTGCAGTGCTCAAGAACACGGGGTACATTCCATTGTTGGAACCGCCTTGGGTTATTGATAGTCAAGAGAAAATCTGGTGGATCAGGGAATGTGAAATAAACACCTATCGAGTAGACGGGCTGATTGTCATTTTCTGTGGGGCACTCCCTGACTGTTTAGTGCCGAACACATGGGAGTGCTCCCTGGTATACTGGCCAGAGACTTAACCTTCAATCAGCATCAGTAAAGACAGGTTAACGGGAGATCACTGAGTTCAGGGCGTGACAAAGCACTTTAATAAAGCTGATGCATAACTCCTGAAGTAAGACCCATGTTGAAATGCAATGTTGCATAGCAAGATCCCATAAACAGTCAGGTGATACTGAACAGTGAAGCCTTTTCAGTGATACAGGATAAATCGCAGCCAGATCGCTGAGCAGACTCTCATTTGAACAATGCCATGAGATTGTGCACATCCTCCTGAAAAACACAGATGGGATGTTAACACCTCAGCTAATTCCTGGATCCTCTGACAGTGCAGTGCTCCCTCGGTACTGGTTTTGGGGGAATTGACGATAGCACCCGATTAATTTTAATCGATGACAATCTCTCAGGTGCAGAATCTGCAGCGAGTAGAGGCAGTGCATGGTCACGGGTCAGGGAGATGCATTCTGTGATAGGACTGTGTTGTTAACACACTGGGTGTAAATTGAATGTAGCCATAGCGATGACCTGCTTGTTACCTCTCTTCATCTCGTACAGCACAATTATCGGTTCAAATCACCCGAGTCGGATTAATTATTATCCTCAGGTCCACAAAGCATTACATAAGAAATGTTACTTTCCTTACTCTAATATTGGCCCCAATCACAGAACTATAACAGTACAGAATGATACCATTTGGCCCATCATACCTGAACTGGCTCTGTTGCCTCGAGCCAATCCCTTGCCTTCTCCCCATATCCCTGCACACCATTACCATCCAATGCCCTCTGGGATGCCTCAGTTAGAATCACAGAATCCCCGTGGACACAGCCATTGGGCCAATCAGGTCTACACTGTCCCTCTGAAGAGCATCCCAGCTAGACCCACCCCTATCCCTATAATCCTGCATTTTCATCAGCACATCTTTGGACTGTGGGAGGAAACCGGAGTACCCTGAGTAAACCCACACAGACACGGGGAGAATATACAAACCCCACACAGACACGGGGAGAATATACAAACTCCACACAGACACGGGGAGAATATACAAACTCCACACAGACACGGGGAGAATATACAAACTCCACACAGACACGGGGAGAATATACAAACTCCACACAGACACGGGGAGAATATACAAACTCCACACAGACACGGGGAGAATATACAAACTCCACACAGACACGGGGAGACTGTACAAACTCCACACAGACACGGGGAGAATATACAAACTCCACACAGACACGGGGAGAATATACAAACTCCACACAGACAAGGGGAGAATATACAAACTCCACACAGACAAGGGGAGAATGTACAAACTCCACACAGACACGGGGAGAATGTACAAACTCCACACAGACACGGGGAGAATGTACAAACTCCACACAGACACGGGGAGAATGTACAAACTCCACAGGGACAGTCACCTGAGGCTGAACTCGAACCTGGGACCCTGGTGCTGTGAGGCTGCAGTGACAACCACTGAGACACAGTGTCAGTCAGTTGAACTGACCGCCACAACATGTCCAGGCAATGTACTCCGCACCCTCCACACCCTCCACACCCTCCACACCCGCACCCTCCACACCCTCCACACCCTCCACACTCGCACCCTCCACACCCTCCACACCCTCCACACCCGCACCCTCCACACCCTCCACACCCTCCACACCCTCCGCACCCTCCACACCTGCACCCTCCACACCCTCCACACCCTCCACACCCGCACCCTCCACACCCTCCACACCCTCCGCACCCGCACCCACACCCTCCACACCCTCCACACCCGCATCCTCCACACCCTCCACACCCTCCACACCCACACCCTCCACACCCTCCACACCCGCACCCTCCACACCCTCCACACCCTCCGCACCCACACCCTCCACACCCTCCACACCCGCACCCTCCACACCCTCCACACCCTCCAGACCCTCACCCTCCACACCCTCCACACCCTCCACACCCGCACCCTCCACACCCTCCACACCCTCCACTCCTGCACCCTCCACACCCTCCACACCCGCACCCTCCACACCCTCCACACCCTCACCCTCCACACCCTCCACACCCGCACCCTCGACGCCCGCACCCTCCTCACACTCCACACCCTCTATACGCTCCACACCCTCCACACCCTCCACACCCTCACCCTCCACACCCTCCACATCCTCCACACCCTCCACACCCTCCACACCCTCACCCTCCACACCTCCACACCCTCCACACCCTCCACACCCGCACCCTCCACACCCTCCACACCCTCCACACCCTCACCCTCCACACCCTCCACACCCTCTACACCCGCACCCTCCACACCCTCCACACCCACACCCTCCACACCCTCCACACCCGCACCCTCCACACCCGCACCCTTGACACCTGCACCCTCCACACCCTCCATACCCTCCACACCCTCCACATCCTCCACACCCTCCACACCCGCACCCTCCACACCCTCCACACCCACACCCTCCACACCCTCCACACCCGCACCCTCCACACCCGCACCCTTGACACCTGCACCCTCCACACCCTCCATACCCTCCACACCCTCCACATCCTCCACACCCTCCACACCCTCCACACCCTCACCCTCCACACCTGCACCCTCCATACCCTCCACACCCTCACCCTCCACACCTTCCATACCCTCCACACCCTCCACACCCTCCACATCCTCCACATCCTCCACACCCTCCACACCCTCCACACCTTCCACACCCTCCACACCCTCCTCACCCTCCACACCCACACCCTCCACACCCTCCACACACTCCACACCCTCACCCTCCACACCCTCCTCACCCTCCACACCCACACCCTCCACACACTCCACACCCTCACCCTCCACACCCTCCACACCCGCACCCTACACACCCTCCACATCCTCCACACCCTCCACACCCTCAACACCCTCCACTCCCGCTACCTCCACACCCTCCACACCTGCACCCTACACACCCTCACCCTCCACACCCTCCACACCCTCCACACACTCCACTCACTCCACACCCTCCACACCCTCACCCTCCACACCTTCCACACCCTCTACACCCTCCACACCCGCACCCTCCACACCCTCCACACGCTCCACACCCTCAACACACTCCACATCCTCCACACACTCAACACCCTCAACTCACTCTACACCCTCCACTCACTCCACACCCTCCACACCCTCCACACACACCACACCCTCTATACATACCACACCTTCCACACCCTCAACACCCTCCACACCCTCCACTCACTCCACACACTCTGTGAAAAAGCCTTCCCCCATCACCCTTGTCTCATTTGCACATCATTTCAAATCGATGCTGTCTCGTTTTTGTTGGTTTTAGCAGGGGGAGCAGCTTTCCCCTGCCTATTCTGACCACCCTGTAATTCTTCCAGTATGCGTCAACAATACTATTTCAGACCCTGGTCAGACAAAAAAAAACTTATTTACCTTCTTCTGACTCTTCAAAAAATCTCCTAAAAGGGGTCCTTCCCAAAGTAACTAATAAAGGAGTCCTCGGGGGAAACTGGAGAGGGAGAGTATGCCATCTTTATATAACACCAACTGCTCTAACTACTGCTAGAGCCAAAATTTACCAATGTTTCTTTGTAAAGCTACACAGTGAAGGGGAAGGGAAAGGATAGAGTGACACTTTGGCTAAGGTGGGACAGTGGTAGCTGGGTTTGGAGTAGTGAGTCGGGAGAGGATGGTGTCTCGGGGGAATAATCACAGAAACATAACAATTAGGAACAGGAATAGACCATTTGGCCCTCGGTCATTCATTATAATCACAGCTGATCACCCAACTCAACAGTCTGGTCCTGGTTTTCCCCAATATCATTCAATCAACATTGCATTCACCTTCTTTAGCACCTGCTGCACTGACTTTCAGTGACTGGTGTACAAAGACACCCAGGTCTCACTGTACCTTCCCTTCTTTCAATTTATAGCCATTCCGATAAGATTCTACTTTCCTGTTTTTGTTACCAAAGTGAATGACCTCACACTTATCCACGTTATACTGCCTCCATCATACATTTACCTCCTCCCTCAGCCTGTCCAAATCATGTTGAAGTATCTCTGTATCCTCATCAAAGCTCACCCTCCCACCCAGCTTTGGGACATCTGTAAATTTTGGGATATTACATTTTGTTACCTCATCCAAATCTTTTACATATATTGTGAATAGCTGGGGTCCAAGCACTGATCCCTGCGGTACCCCACTAGTCATTACCTGCAATTTGGAAAAATATTCCTTTATTCTTATACTTTATTTCCTGTCTGCTAACCAATTTTATATCCAAATCAATACACACCCCCAATTCCCATGCACTTTAAATCAAGAGATAATTAAGGTATGTAGCAAAGACAGTGCATTTTTGGTGGATAACTATTCTTCATGAAAATTAGGATAGTCAGATTGGCAGAGGTAGCCATGATTGATAGAATGTATTTGGGACAATTTCCCAGAACAATATGTTTGTGGATCCAACAAAGGATCATTCCGATTATGTATAATAGTTAGCTTTATATCAGAGTAAAAGATCCTCTTGGAGACAGTGACGATAACCTGGTGGAATTTAACCTTCAGACGGAGAGTGAGAAATTTGTGTTGGAAACTGTGTAAAACTTTAATAAGGGCATTGCAAAGGAATGTGGTTAGAGCAGGAGTGGATTGTGAAAAGAGGTTAGCAGTAAAAATGGTTGAGGACCGATAGCAGACATTTAACAAAATAATTCATGGCTCACAGCAAGGATATTCCAGTGAATAAGAAACATTCTATGGCAGGGATAAGCAATCCAAGGTTAATCAGAGAAGTTAGTACTGTCTGGAAACAGGCCATTTGGCCCAATGAGCCCATAATCCATCCTCCGAAGAGTAACCCAACAAGACCCATTCTCCTACTCTATTAGCCTATATTTACTCCCGACTAATACACCTAATCTACATATCACTGTACACGATGGGCAATTTAGCATGGGCCAATCCACCTGATCAGCACATCTTTGGATTGTGGGAGGAGACACGCAGACAATGTGCAAACTCACGCAGACAGTCGCCGAAGGCTGGAATCGAACCCACGTCCCTGGCGCTGTGAGGCAACAGTGCTAATCACTGAGCTACTGTTCCCCCACCCCAACCTGAGTCACCATGCCACACTCCCACTGAGCCACTGTGTGCTCAAGTTAAGGAGAGCATCGAATTGAAAGAAAAAATCGTACAATGTGACAAACCTTAATGGTACATGAGAGGATGGAACAATTTTAAAAACCACACAAACAGCCAGAGAATACTATCGAGGGAGAAAATAATCTTTGAGGTTTAACTTGCCAGTCATATTATGATGGACAGCAAGAACTTATTTAAATATATAAAAAGGAAGTGAAAAGCCAAAGTGAACACAAGTCCCCGAGAGAATGAGGCAAGAGAAATAATAACGGGGAACCAGGAAATGGCCAAGATGTTGAATAAATACATGACATCACTGTTTACAGGAGAAGACACTAACAGCATTCCAGAGTTACTAAATATTCAAGGAGGCAAAAGGAGGAGAGGAAGTAAATACAGTAACTATCACTGGGGAAAATGTGCTCAGGAAAGTAATGGGGTTAAAGACTAATACATCACTTGGATGGGTTGCATCCAAGGATCTAAAAAGAAGTTGTTATTGGGGTAATGAATACACTGCTTGTAATCTTCCAGGGATTGTTGGATTGTGAAAAAGTCCTAGAGGATTGGAAAATAATTCATATCAAAAAGGAGGGACAAAAAAACTGATAACCACAGGCCAAGTCACTAAATGTTAGCTTTTGGAAAAACATTATAGTCTATTATAAAGGATTTAATAACAGAATATTTAAAAATGCATAATATAGTTGAACAGAGGCAACATAGGTTTATGAAGGGGAAATCCTATCTGACTGAATTCACTAGAATTCTTTGAGGAAGCAACAAGCAAGATCAATAAAGGGGAAGCAGTGAATCTAATGTCCTTAGATTTTTAGAAGATATTTGATAATGTACCACGCACTGGGTTACTTTATATGGCAAGAGCCTGTGGTGTTGGAGGTAATATACTAGCATGGATAGAGGATTGGATAACCAATAGAAGACAGAGAGTTGGGATAAAGCAGGAATTTTCAGGATGGAAACCTGTACCACAGAGATTAGTGGTGGGGCCACAATTATTGACAATATATATTAATTGAAAAATGTGTTGCTGGAAAAGCGTAGCAGGTCAGGCAGCAGCCAAGGAGCAGGAGAATCGACATTTCGGGCATAAGCCCTTCTTCAGCCCTTATGTCCGAAACGTCGATTCTCCTGTTCCTTCGATACCGCCTGACCTGCTGCGCTTTTCCAGCAACACAATTTTCAACTCTGATCTCCAGCATCTGCAGTCCTCACTTTCTCCTGATATATATTAATCGGTTCAGGAAATTGGATGCACGATAGGTGGGAAGGCAAGTGGTGAGGATGTCACAAAGAGTCTGCAGAGGGATAGAGACTGGCTAAGTGAGTAGGCAAAAACCTTGCAGATGGAATATAATGTGAGGTTATGCACTTTGGCAGGAAGACTAGAGGAGCTGAGTATTATCTAAATGGAGAAAGACTTCAGAAGGCTACAGCACGGAGAGACTTGAGAATCCTTGTCCATGAATCATAAAAAGCCAGCATCCAAGTTCAGCAGGTAATAGGAAAGGCAATTGGAATGCTGCCTGTATTTCAAAGGGAATAAAATATAACAGTAGGGAGGTTTTGCTAAAACTATACAAGACATAGTCAGACCATAGCTGGAATACTGTGAACTGTTTTGGGCCCATTACCTAAGGAAAGATTTCCTGGCACTGGAGGCAGTCCAGAGAAGGTTCATTTGGCCGCTCCCAGGTATGGAAGGACTACAAGGAGAGGGAGAATAGATTGAGCCTTACTTGTTAGAATTTAGAAGAATCCAAGGTGGCCTTATTGGAACATTGCAGATTATTTGAGAATCTGAAGGGTAGATGCAGTGACAATGTTTCCCTTTATTAGAGAGGGGCGGCACGGTGGCTCAGTAGTTAGCACTGCTGCCTCACGACGCCAGAGGCCTGGGTTCAATGAGTTCAGGTGGAGTTTACACATTCTCCTCGTGTCTGTGTGGGTTTCCTCCCACAATCATAAAAATGTGCAGGTTAGGTGAATTGGCCATGCTAAATTGCCCGTAGTGTTAGGTGTAGGGGAATGGGCTTGGGTGGGTAGGTAAGTAATCTAATCTAGACTTGGACCAGAGGGCATCATCTTGGAATGAAGTGTTTACAGTTACAAGACAGGGAGGAGAAGGCAGCCGTGAATCTATGGAATTCCTTACCACAGAGGATGGGTTATTAAGTATATTCAAGACTGGGAAAGACAGATTTTTAATCAGGAAGGGAATCAATGGTTATGGGGAAAATGTAGGAAGGGGGATTTGGGATGATCAACCATGATTAATTGAATGGTAGAGCAGATCTGATGGGCTGAACGGCCTGGTACATGTAATGGAGGCCTGGTTCTAGACTCTCTACTCATTAACAGGATCCCTCCTGTGTCCACTCTCTCTCGTTCTGTTGGAAGATTATTTTTCAATCTGCCAAGCTGCACTGGCACGACATGAACTCTTCCTAAACAGCCAGGCAATGAATTCTTCCACAATTACCGTGCCAGAGGCTGATAGATGGTCATGTTGCTTTGTGATCAAACTACTTAGAGAGATTTTATTTGTGTAATTTAAAATGCGAAGTGGCTGTCAGCCCTTGGCTCAGAAAACTTGATGCATGAGGCAAAAGTGAGGACTACAAGATGCTGGAAATCAGAGTCTAGATCAGAATGGTGCTGGAAAAGCACAGCATGCTGTCTGACCTGCTGTGTTTTTCCAGCACCACTCTAATCTAAACTTGATGCGTGATCAGATTTCTGCAACACAGGAAGGTTCCGTTATGAGAAAGAGAGGAGAATTAACAAGACTGGGCCTTCCCTTTTGGGAGATTTATCTTCACGCAGCTTATCTCAGTAGAGAATAGCAAAGCTCAAAATATTTGTCTTATTCGGATGAAGGAGAACATTAGGTGGCATCAGTAGAACTTTAGCAGGGAAAATGCAGTAATGACCATTGTGGCCAGGTTTGACAAAGAAAGGTTTGAAAGTCAAAGTTGTTCACAAACAATTCAACAAGTTAACAAAATGCTTAAACTTCTCAAGGCGTGGGCATATCATTGGACACAACTCTTTCAGAAAATGCTGGAATCTGAGCATTTCTCCCCCCCCATACACATCCCCCGACACTTGCTCCCTTGCCCCATCCTACAACCAAACACAAACCCATCAAACCCCTCCCAAACCCTCTCCCTGTCACTAATATTCCATCCTGAGCCTAATGTAATCTTCTAGTGAAGCTCAATTCAAGTTCCAGGGTCAACACTGAGCCACTTTACAGCACCTTGGACAAATTCCACAACTTCACGGCATGACCTCTGTCCTCCATTTTTATTACAATCCCCCGCCACTTGCATGTCCTGTTGTGTTTGCTGTCAGTATAGTAGATCTGTTTCTCACACGTCATTTACACCTATTTTACATCTCCATTGCTTTTTTACCACCATTAGCACTCTCTTCACTCGGGATATCCACACCATCTGTTCCACTCACGCCTCCTTCTGCACTCCCATTAGCATAAAAGCACCATTTTCCAGTATCTTTCAGTTCTGAAGAAGAGCTATGTCAGACCCGAAACATTAGCTCTGTTTCTCTCATCACAGATGCTGCCAGACATACTGAGTTTATCCAGTTTATATTTTTAGAAATTATTTCTATAATAGCTCTGGACAAACACATTTTTCTCAAAGAAACTATCCCAGCGCATTATCCTAGTGATAGCTTCTTCAAACTGAATTCAGAAACGTTTAGCTAAATCTAATAAAAACTTGTCATGTTAGTCACTTAAGTTTTTTCTTTGGATGAGGGTGTCACTGGCCAGGTCAGCATTTATTACCCATCCCAAATTGTCCAAAGGGCAGTTAAGGGTCAACCTCATTGCTGTGAGTCTGGAGTTACATGTAGGCCAGACAAGGTAAGGATGGCAGAATTCCTTCCCTAAAGAACATTAGTTTTTCCAACAATTGACAATTGTTTCATGGTCATCATTAGATTCTTAATTTCGTATTCTTTATTGAATTCAGTTTCCACTTTCTGCCATGGTGGGATTCAAACCTGTGTCCCCAGAACATTACCTGGATCTTTGGATTATTAGTCCACTGATAATACCATTAGGCCATCACCCCCTTTGTTTTATTCCTGTTGTGAAGCTCCACAATATGAATGAAGTTTCAATAACCCTGCAAGAGGTGTTCACTCATCTGCTCTCTGACTCATCCAGGTTCAAAATCATGGTTTCAAAAAGACTGACGCAGTTCATTATTAAAGACCTTCATAGAAATATACCAAATCCATATACCACTAGTTTAAAATCCAGACTTTGGGGGGAGAATTTGAAAACAGAACACCCTTGTGGATGATCAGTCCAAATTAATAGGATAGAATGAGTTGACTTGTTCATAGGAGTTTGTTTTCCTGTCAACAAATTCAAGCTGGAGGCATTGGGTATTGCAAAGACTGTGGATCCTGACAAAGTGTGGCCAATATCACTGAAGCCTTACTCTCGGGAAGCTGCTGTGCCCCAGCCAAGCTGTTCCAATACAGCATCAACACTGATGGTGATAATGCAAAACACCTTCCCATTATGCCCTGTGCTCATAAAGTAGAAGAAATCCAGTGCAGCCAATTACATCCCCACCTCCCACACACCATCAGTCTCCTCTCCATCCTCAGTAACGTGATGGACGGGGTCAGGAACAGAGCTATCAAGCAGCAATAATCTGCTCAGTGACACCCAGTTTGGGTTCTCCCAGGGTCACTCAGCTCCTGACCTCATTACAGCCTTGGGTCAAACATGGACAAAAGAGCTGGATTCCAGAGGGGAGAGGGACAGCCCTTGATGCCCTTCAACCGAGTGTGGCATCAAGAATCCCCCATAAAACTTGAATTAGGAATTTGGGGCAAATACTCCGCAGGTTGGAGTCATACCTGGCACATAGGAAGATGGTTGTGTTTGTTGGAAGTCAGTCATCTCAGCTCCAGGACATCTCTGCTGGAATTCCTCAGGGTAATGTCCTTGGCCAACCATCTTCAATTGCTTCATCAATAACCTTCCCTTATCATAAGGTCCAAAGGGTGTTATGGACTAGCCAGACCACCCAAAACTTTCTTAAGCAGGCAGCCTAGGCCATGACTTTACAATTTGTTTTGGTAAGTGTAGAGTGAAAATTATTTGGAATAAGTTAGCGAGGTTGATGACCAGGTTTTAAAACAGAAAAACATTTATTCACAAAATTACACAATGAAACACAAAGAACAGAATAAAGAACTCCTACACAACTCAGTCTATCCAAACTAGACTTAATTATGCTGTTCCAAATTCACACAACAGCCCGAATAAACAAACCCTCTTAAAACAGTAAAAATTGAACAAATGCTTAAAGGTTGAAGTTAGAAGGGCAGAAGGACAGAGAGAGAGAGAAAGCCTGTTTCCACACAGCTGAACTCCTAGCTAGTTCTGGGGTGAACTGCTCAGCGCGAGAGCTGACCACTCCCCTTTTATTCTACAGGTCATTTCTAAAACATGACCACTTTGGCCTGAAGTCTCATCTGTTTACGTATAAACAAAAGGCCTCTCAACATCCTTTTTCATCTCTGTACCAAACTCGTCACCTTGGGGCTTGGAGCTGTTTACGACTCCTCTGAAAAAAACTGAGGACAGAGTATCCTTGAGAAAAGGAATAGCTTTTAGAGAAAAAGGGACCAGCTTTGTGACATGCGGATGTTCATTGCTGATTGCACAATGTTCAGCACCATTCACAACTCTCAGATACTGAAGCAGTCCATTTTGAAATGCAGCTAAACTTGAATGATATTTAGATTTGGGATAAAAAAATGGCAAGTCCTGTTTGTGACACACAAATGCAAGGCAATGACTATCTCCAACAAGAGACCATAAGACCAGAGGAGCAGAATTAGGCTATTCGGTCAGAGTTGATATATTTCTCAACCCTGTTCTCCAGAAGCTGAACTGGAATCACTATATACATTATGTCAGAGGCTAAAATTCCTGCATCAAGCAACTCATCTTCTGATACAAAGCCTGTCCATCATCTCCAAGTCACAAGTTAGGAGCATGACAGAAAGGTCCCCACTTGCCTGGATGGGGGCAGCTCCAACGACGCTCAAGAAGCTTGACACCATCCTGGACAAGCAGCTGGGTAAAAATCCTGGAATTCCCTCCCTCAGGGCATTGTGGGTCTACCTACAGCACATGGACTGCAGCGGTTCAGGAAGGGAGCTCACTCTCACCTTCTCAAGGGGCAACTAGGGACAGGCAATAAATGCTGGGCCAGCCAGGGACACCCACATCCCATAAAGTAATAAAACATTGCTGTCACCTGCAGACTGTTGAGAGACCTTCGATTCAGATGAAAGTTCAATTGGACTCAATTTTTTAAATTAACAGTTCAACTTACAGAGTTTATGCAGAGATCAGAGATACTGATTTCACGGATTCCCAGACAATATTTCAGTAATATTTCTTCGACTGATTTTCTGTTTGGTTTTCTTTCACTCTCTAGAGAGTAGGAGAGAGAGAGAGAGAGAGAGAGAGAGAGAGAGATGGGGAGATGTTTCTCCTCCTGCCAGCTTTTTTTCTTTAACTGTCACCATCTCCCAAGTCTGTTGCAAAACAGAAGCCTGACATTCAGAAGCTGTTGTTTGGTGATGACGGGATAGGCTGCACAATTTCACTTCAGGTTGGTTTATCAAGCCATTCAATCCTAAAAGCTTTGGCTCGGTCTCCTTTACCAGGATTTTTTTCTTTTCCAATAAACAACAAAGAACCCGCAGTTCTCCTTCTCTCTTGATTTTTTCCAAGAATTCACATATTACTTCCCTCTTCAAACTGTTCCATTTTATAGTTCTCATTATCCACAAATACACATAAATAATATGTTTGTGAGAGGATTCATTGATCCAAGTCACTGAAATGTAACAGTTACAAAATAAAATCAGTATCAGTGTTAGCTCTCATAACTTGGGGGAAGTATCGAAATCAATGCAGTTTTTTGAGGTAGCTGTGGGCGGCATGGTGGCACAGTGGTTAGCACTGCTGCCTCACAGCACCAGAGACCCGGGTTCAATTCCCGACTCAGGCGACTGACTGTGTGGAGTTTGCACTTTCTCCCCATGTCTGCGTGGGTTTCCTCCGGGTGCTCCGGTTTCCTCCCACAGTCACAAAGATGTGCGGGTCAGGTGAATTGGCCATGCTAAATTGCCCGTAGTGTTAGGTAAGGGTATGGGTGGGTTGCGCTTCGGTGGGTCGGTGTGGACTTGTTGGGCCGAAGGGCCTGTTTCCACACTGTAAGTCTAATCTGTAGCAGCCTGAGTTAGACCAGGTCTGGTCAAGCTCACAGAGATGAACAAACTCTTTCTGCTTTTACAGGCAATAGCCCATTTTTGCTGTTTGCTTTTTTTATATAAATTCCCTCTTTGGGTTGGTACTGAATAATATCTGGGATTTGAAGTAATTTTCCTCGTTCTTGTTTTGCTGGATAAATGCTGAGTGGGTATTGTGCATTATTGTGGTAACATGACCTTCCTTCTCAGTGCGAATTAAAGTCCTGATTCAGTGGGAGGAGGGGGAGAGTTGTCAGAACTTGGCAGCAAGTAAGGCAATCCTGATTGGAAAATTGTTAGGATGCAGGATATAATTAGGAGGAGACAAAAAAAACATGTCAGTATCAAAGGGGTAATCCCTTCATTGCAGTTTATTGGAGCGAGCTTTGTTCATGAACAAAGAACAAGCATAGGCCATTCAGCCCTTCCAGCCTGCTCTCCCATTCACTAAGGTCATGGCTGATCTGATTTTAAGCTCAACTGTTCCTTCCTGAATGTCCCCTGAGTTCAGCCCCTTAGTCATCAAGAGTCCGTCTCCCTCTGCCTTAAAAATATTTACAGGTTGTACACCCACTGCCTTTTGAAGAAGGGAATTTCAAAGATTCACGACCCTCCAAGAGAAAAAAACACAACTCTGTTTTCAATGATACCCACTTTATCAAAGGGTCAGTTAGACTCGAAACGTCAGCTCTTTTCTCTCCTTACAGATGCTGCGAGACCTGCTGAGATTTTCCAGCATTTTCTCTCTTGGTTTCAGATTCCAGCATCCGCAGTAATTTGCTTTAATTATTTTGTACCCCCTTTATGTTTAAACAGTGACTCTTAATTCTAGATTCTCCGACAAGAAGAAATATTCTTTCAACATTAACTGAGTCAAGTTCCCTCAGTATGTTTCAATTAAGTCACCTCTGACCCTTCTAAACTCCAGAGGATACAGGCCCAGTCTGTCCAGCCTTTCTTCATCTAGCAATCTATTCATTCCAGCTACTAGTCTAGTGAAGGCTCTGGTGAGACCACATTGGGAATATTGTGAGATGTTTTGGGCTCCGTATCTAAGGAAGGATGTGCTGGCCTTGGAGGGGGTCCAGAGGACATCTACAAGAGTGATTCCAGGATGAAAGGCTTATCATATGAGGAGCAGTTGAGGACTTCTGGATCTGTACTTGGTAGAGTTTGAAAAAAATTGATTAAAACTTACCGAATACTGACAGGCCTGGATAGAGTGGAGGTAGATAAGATGTTTCCATTAGTAGGAGAGACAAGGACCTGAGGGCACAGATACAGGGTGAAGGGATGACCCTTTAGAACTGAGATAAGGAGGGATTTCTTCAGCCAGAGAGTAGGGAATCTGTGGACCTCATTGCCACAGAGGGCTGTGGAGGCCAAGTCATTGAGTGTATTGAGACAGAGATAGGTTCTTGATGAGTAAGGGGCTCAAAGTTTACAGGGAGAAGGCAGGAGAATGGGGTTGAGAAACATCAGCCATGATCGAATGACAGAGCAGACTCATTGGGTCGAACGGCCTAATTCTGCTCCTCTGTCTTACTGTCTGTGGACTTGTACACTTAAATCCCTTTGTTCCGAAGATTTCCTTTGGGACCTACCATTCACTGTGTAAATCTTTCCTTTTTCAGTTCTCCCAAAATGCATCACTTCACAATTATCAGGATTAAATTCCATTGCTCTATCCAATGTGTCAGCTGATCGATATCAGACTGTAGGCTGACTGCATCCTCCTCACTGTCAACAACACCACCAATTATCGCGTCGTCTGCAAACTTACTAATTATACCTTCTGCATTCACATCCAACTTGTTAATGTAAATAACAAACAGCAAGGACTCCAGCACCTATTCCTGTGGTACGTCACTGGTCACAGGTTTCCAGTCACAAAAACAAACCGTCCACCATCACCCTGTGCCTCCCATTTGGAAACCAGTCTTGGATCTGATTTGCCAAACTGCTTTGGATCCCATGGGCTCTTTCCTTTTGGTCCAGCCTTCCACGTGGGACCTTGTCAAAGGCCTTAATGAACTCCATGGAACCCAGATCAACTGCACGACCCTTATCAATATGGTCACCTTTTCAAAGCACTAAATCTTCTATTTGTCTTACTCTCAAATACTTACTCTTACTCCCACCAGCTTAAGCCAACTCCCCTTTCCTGCCTTTTCTCAATAACCCTTGATTCTCTCACTGATTACATTTTCCATGTATGGAGTCAGATATTATGAGGGGGCATAGCTTTAAATTAAGGGGAGGTTGGTATAGGACAGATGTTCAGGATAGATTCTTTACTCAGCGAGTCGTGAGTTCATGGAATGCCCTGCCAGTAACAGTGGTGGACTCTCCCTCTTTATGGGCATTTAAATAGGCATTGGATAGGCATATGGAGGAAAGTGGGCTAGTGTAGGTTAGATGGGCTTGGATCGGCGCAACATCGAGGGCTGAAGGGCCTGTACTGCGCTGTATTTTTCTATGTTCTATGTTCTATGATTAAAAAATCTGATTATCACAGCCTTACTAACCCAGCCTGAAGAGCCACCTGCAGTAAAGAATTTCACAGATTCCCAAACCCTCAGAAAAAAAACTCCTCCTCATCTCTTCCTTAAATAGTGACCTTTTATTTTGTGGTTATACCCTCTGGTGCTAGACTCTCCCACAAGGGGAAACAACCTTTCCACATCTACACTGTCACATCGCCAAACAATGTTATTTAAATTAGTAAGGTGTCCACTCTTTCCCCTAAAAATGCATGAAGACCTAACGTGCAAACCTTCCCCCCAAGCTTAGTGAACCTTTCACGGACTATCTCCAATGACAGTGTGAATCTCTCTGGATAAGAGACTCAAAATTGTTCACAGTGTTCCAGCTGTAATCTGACTCATGCCTTGCACAGTTTTAGCAAGACAACTCATACTTTTTTATGCTCCATTCACTTTGAAAGAAAAGCCAGCGTTCCATTTGCGTTCCCCAATTACCAAATGAACCTGCATACTACCAGTTTGTGATTCATTGCCAGGAACTCCCAAGTCTTCTGTTCTTTAGCTTTCTGAGATCTCTCCCTATTTAATCCTATCTGGCTTCTCTGTTCTTCCTGCCAGTTTGCATAACCCCACATTTCCCCACATTATATTCCATCTGTCAAGGGTTTTCCCACTCACTCGACCTATTTCTATCTCTCTGCAGACTCTTTATGTCACCCTCACCACTTGCCTTCCCGCCTATTTTTGGGACACACCCCAACATGTCGAGTGAGCATTCACTTTCCTTATCAAATTCATGAGCATATATTGTAAATATCTGTGGCCCCAGAACTGATCCCTGTGGCACTCCACTGTCACAGGTGGTCATTCTGTAAGTGCTCACTTTATCCCAATTCTCTGTTTTCTATTTGTTAACCAATCCTCTTCCCATGCGAATACATTACCCTAAAACCATAATTTATTATCTTATTAAGTAGACTTCTGTGTGGTATCTCATCAAACATCTTTTTAGAAGTCCAAGTATGTTACATCTACTAGTTTCCCTTGATCTCTGTTTCATGTTACCTCCTCAAAGAACTGTATTGAATTTGTCAGACATGATTTTCCCTTCAGGAAGCTATGCTTACTCTGATTAATCATACAATGTGTTTCAATGTGAATTAAATCCTTTATAATAGAATCTAACATTTCCCTGATAACTAAGAAAATGGAGCCATTCAGCCTTTTGAGCTTGGTCCACCAGTCAGATCTTCCAACTCAGTCTCCTTTTCCCACTTCCCCTCCCCCCACCACACCATCACCATTGATTTCTGTAGCCCTGAGAACTCTTATCTAACTCCTTTTTGAAACCGTTCCATGTTTTAGCCCAAACCATTTTCTGTAGCAGAGACTTTGACAGGCTCAACATTCTTTCAGTGAAGAAACATCTTCTTATCTCATTCCTAAATGGCCTATCCCCATATCCTTCAACTATGACCCTTTGTTCTGGACTTCCTGGTCATTGGGAACCCCTTCTTGTGTTCAGCCTGTCCAGTCCTGTTAGAATTCCATAATCTCGATGAGATCCCCCTCACTCTTCGAGACTCCAGTGAATACAATTCGAACCAACTCAATCTCTCCCCATATGTCAGTCCTGCCATCCCAGGAATCAGTCTGGTACTCTACCGCCCTCCCTCCATCACCAGAACATCCTTCCTCAGATAAGGAGACCCAAACTGCACACAATGCTTGAGGTACAGTCTCACCCTGCTCCTGCACTTGAATCCTCTCGCTATGAAGACCAACATACCATTTGCCTTCTTCACTATCTGCTGTACCTGCCTGCTTACCTTCAGCGACTGATGCACAAGGACACCCAGGTCTCACTGCAGCTTCCCATTTTCCCAATCTGTTGCCATTCAGACAATAATATGCTTTTCTATTTTTGCTGCCAAAGTGAATAACCTCAAATTAAACTGTATCTGCCGAGATTGCCCACTCAGTCAACTGAAGCAACCTCCTCACAACTCACACTCAGCCTTCCACCCAGCTTTGTATCATCTGCATAAGTAGAGATTTTGCATTTAGCTCCCTTGTATAAATTATTACATATGTAGATGGGGTCCAGATACAGATCCATACAGTACCCTGTTAGGCAGTGCCTGTCATTTGGAAATGACCTGTTTATTCCTGCTCTTTGTTTCCAGTCAGCCCACCATGTCTCCATCCCTGTCAGTTTGCAACTCCATTTCATGCACCCCAGTGTTAAATGGGAATCAATGATGTGGGACAGCACATTGACAGCAGCTTTCGGTAAACCGCCTCAAAGTCCAAGCAAACCACATCACCTCACTCCCCCTCATCAACTTTACTCATCACTACCGCAAAAACTTCCAGTAGGTTTTTCAAGCATGACTTCCCTTTCACAAAGCCACGCTATCTCTGTCCAATCCTGTCACTGTTTTCAAGTGCTCTGCTATTAAATATTTTAGAGTGGATTCGAGCAACCCCATTATTATTCCCTCTATCACCTTTTTTAAATAGTGGGACCGTGTTAACCACCCTCCAATCTTTTGGAACTTTTCTAGAATCTGCAGCATAAAATCTTGGAAGCTGACCATCAAAGCATCCACCATTTCTAGGGCTACTTCCTAAGGTACTCTGAGATGGAGATTATCAGGCCCTGGGCATTTAACAGTGTTTAATTCCGTCAATTTCCCCAACACAATTTCCTTTCTAATATTGATTTGCTTTAATTCCTAGATCCTATGTTCACCAACAGAATTGTGATATTATTTATACCTTCCATTGTGAAAACAGAACCAAAGTATATATGGGAGATTGATTCGGAAGGTTAGATCTCATGGATTACAGGGAGAACTAACCATTTGGGTACAGAACTGGCTCAAAAGTAGAAGAAGAGGGTGGTGGTTTTTCAGACTGGAGGCCTGTGACCAGTGGAGTGCCACAAGGATCAATGCTGGATCTTCTACGTTTCATCATTTATATTAATGATTTGGATGTGAGCATAAGAGATATAGTTAGTAAGTTTGCAGTTGACACCAAGATTCGAGGTGTAGTGGACAGGGAAGAAGGTTACCTCAGATTACAACAGGATCTGGACCAGATGGGCCAATGGGTTGAGAAGTGGCAGATGGAGTTTAATTTAGATAATTGTGAGGTGCTGCATTTTGGGAAAGCAAATCTTAGCAGGACTTAATGCTAAGGTCCTAGGGAGTGTTGCTGAATAAGAGATCTTGGAGTGAAGGTCCATAGCTCCTTAAAAGTGGAGTCACTGGTAGGTGGGATAGCGAAGAAGGCATTTGGTATGCTTTCCTTTATTGGTCAGAGTATTGAGTATAGGAGATGGAAGGTCATGTTGCAGCTGTACAGGACATTGGTTAAGCCACTGTTGGAATATTGTGTGCAATTTTGGTCTCCTTCCTATCGGAAAGATGTTGTGAAACTTGAAAGGGTTCAGAAAAGATTCACAGGGATGTTGCCAGGGTTGGAGGATTTGAGCTACAGGGAGAGGCTGAACAGGCTGGGCCTGTTTTCCCTGGAGTGTTGGAGGCTGAGGGGTGACCTTATAGAGGTTTACAAAATTATGAGGGGGATGGATAGGGTAAATAGGCAAAGTCATTTCCTTGGAGTTGGGGAGTCCAGAACTAGAGGGCATAGGCTTAGGGTGAAAGGGGAAAGATATAAAAGGGACCTAAGGGGCAACTTTTTCACGCAGAGAGTGGTACGTGTATGGAATGAGCTGCCAGAGGATGTGGTGGAGGCTGGTACAATTGCAACATTGAAGAGGCATTTGAATAGGAAGGGTTTGGAGGGATTTGGGCTGGGTGCTGGCAGGTGGGACTAGATTGGGTTGGGATATCTAGTCTGCATGGACGGGTTGGACCAAAGGGTCTGTTTCCTGCTGTACATCTCCATGACTGTATGACTCTATTTGGTTGAAGGATAGTAAATGTTGTCCTCTTGTTCAAAAAGGGGAGTAGAGACAACCGTGGTAATTGTAAACCTGTGAGCGTTACTTCGGTTGTGGGAAAAGTGTTGGAAAGGTTATAAGAGATAGGATTTATAATCATCTAGAAAGGATTAAGTTGATTAGGGATAGTCAACACAGTTTTGTGAAGGGTAGATTGTGCCTCACAAACCTTATTGAGTTCTTTGAGAAAGTGACCAAACAGATGGATGAGGGTAAAGTGGTTGGTATGGTGTATATGGATTTCAGTAAGGCCTTTGATAAGGTTCCCCATGGTAGGTTATTGCAGATAATACAGAGGCATGAGATTGAGGGTGATTTAGTGGCTTGGACCAGAACTTGGCTCACAAAAAGAAGACAGAGGGTGGAAGTTGATGGGAAATGTTCATCCTGGAGTCCAGTTACTAGTGAGGTACCGCAAGGATCTGTTTTGGGTCCACTGCTGTTTGTCATTTTTACAAACGATCTGGATGAGGGCATGGAAGGATGGGTTAGTAAATTTGTAGATGACACTAAGGTCGATAGAGTTGTAGATAGTGATAAAGGATGTTGTAGGTTATCGAAGGACATGGATAAGCTGCAGAGCTGGGCTGAGAGGTGGCAAATCGAGTTTATAATGTGGAAAAGTGTGAGGTGGTTCACTTTGGAAGGAGTAACAGGAATGCAGAGTACTGGGCTAATGGGAATGTTCCTGATAGTGGAGATGAGCAAAGAGATTTCGGTGTCCTGGTACAAAGATCATTGAAAGTTGCCACCCATGTTGATAGGGTTGTTAAGAAGGCATATGGTGATGCTCACATCCAAATCATTTAAGTACACGATGAAAAATAGGGGACCCAGCACCAATCCTTGTGGCACTCCACTGGTCACAGGCCTCCTGCCTGAAAAACAACCCTCCACCACTACCCTCTGTCTTCTACCTTCGAACCAATTCTGTATCCAAATGGGCAATTCTCCCTCTGTTTCATGCTAACCAGTCTCCCATGGGGAACCTTGTCAAACACCTTACTGAAGTCCGTATAGATCACGTCTACTGCTCTGCCCTCATCAATCTTATTTGTTACTTCTTCAAAAACTCAATCAAGTTTGTGAGACATGATTTCCCATGCACAAAGCCATGTTGACAATCCTAACCAGTCCTTGCCTTTCCAAATACATGTACATCCTGTCCCTCAGGATTCCCTCCAACAACTTGCCCACCAACAAATCAGGCTCACTGGTCTATAGGTAAAAACAATGACTGCAGATGCTGGAAACCAGAGTCTAGATTAGAGTGGTGCTGGAAGAGCAGTGCAGGTCAGGCAGCATCCGAGGAGCAGTAAAATCGACGTTTCAGGCAAAAGCCCTTCATCAGGAATACAGGCAGAGTGTCTGAAGGGTGGAGAGGTAAGTGAGAGGAGGGTGGGGGTGGGGAGAAAGTAGCATAGAGTACAATAGATAAGTGGGGGAGGGGATGAAGGTGATAGGTTGGGGGGGTGGAGTGGATAGGTGGAAAAGAAGATAGGCAGGTAGGACAGGTCACGGGGACAGTGCTGAGCTGGAAGTTTGGAACTAGGGTGAGGTGGGGAAGGGGAAATGAGGAAACTGTTGAAGTCCACATTGATGCCCTGGGGTTGCAGTGTCTGAGGCGGAACTCTTCGACCTTATACACTTAATGGTAAGGTCCTAGGGAGTGTTGCTGAACAAAGAGACCTTGGAGTGCAGGTCCATAGCTCCTTGAAAGTGGAGTTACAGGTAGATAGGATAGTGAAGAAGGTGTTTGGTATGCTTTCCTTTATTGGTCAGAGTATTGAGTACAGGAGTTGGGAGGTCATGTTGCGGCTGTACAGGACATTGGTTAGGCCACTGTTGGAATATTGCGTGCAATTCTGGTCTCCTTCCTATTGGAAAGATGTTGTGAAATTTGAAAGGATTCAGAAAAGATTTACAAGGATGTTGCCAGGGTTGGAGGATTTGAGCTACAGGGAGAGGCTTAACAGGCTAAGGCTGTTTTCCCTGAAGCATTGGGGGCTGAGGGGTGACCTTATAGATGTTTACAAAATTACGAGTGGCATGGATAGGATAAATAGACAAAGTTTTTTTCCCTGGAGTGGGGGAGTCCAAAACTAGAAGGCATAAATTTAGGGTGAGATGGGAAAGATATAAAAGAGACCTAAGGGGCAACGTTTTCACGCAGAGGGTGGTGTGTGCATGGATTGAGCTGCCAGAGGAAGTGGTGGAGGCTGGTACAATTGCAACATTTAAGAGGCATTTGGATGGGTATATGAATAGGAAGGGTTTGGAGGGATGTGGGCCAGGTTCTGGCAGGTGGGACTAGATTGGGTTGGGATATCTGGTCGGCACGGACGGGTTGGACCAAAAGGTCTGTTTCCATGCTGTACATCTCTATGACTCTATGGCTCTAAGCTGAGGATCCAGTTGCAGAAGGCGGAACTGAGATCTAGGTTTCCCATTTCCTGTTTCCTGTTTCACCTTTCCCACTTTATTATTTTGTGACAGGAATGAATAACTTGCAGTTCCTCCTTATGCTTATTCAGTGTTTGTCATTGCCTCTTCAGTATCATCCCTTGAGGTAATGTTCTCCAATTTATCATATCCAGCTCCCACTTCATATTGTTGTAATTTCCTTTATTTAAATTCAGGACCTTTGTCTCAGAATGTCTTAGTGAATATTCAACCTTATTATTGCAACTCTTCCCAAAGGGACCTTGCGAATGTTAAGCTCACTGGCCTATTGTTCTGTGAATGTTTTGTCCCCTTCCCTTTATAAATAAAGGTGTTACAGAGGTGGTTTTCTAATCCTAAAAGCATGCAGCATGGAAATAGACCCTTTGGTCAGCTCATCCATGCTCACCAAGTTTCCCAAACTAATTTCGTCCCTTTGACCTCTTGGCCTTTTCCAGAATCTAAAGGTTCCAGGAAGATTACTGCCAGTGAATCCACTATCTCTGTAGTTACTTCCTTTAAGATGCTAGGATGCATCCCATCCTGTCCAGGGGAATTTGCAGTCTACAACCCCATTAGTTTCCCTGGAACTTTTTCTCGAGTGATAGTTATTGGATTTCTTCCCCCTAACTTTGAGCCCCTTGAGGATTTAGTCATTTTGGAATGCCTTTAACATCTACTGTGAAGCCTGATGCAAAATATTTATTCAGTTGGGAATCCAGGGAACAGACTCTCAAATTCCTGATGATGATGAGAATTCAATGATAATGAGCCAACTTGTTTTATGTTCCATTCAGCTTTCTTCCCCATTGACTTAAATCCGAATAAAACAAGTTGCGGGGATACAGACTGCCAATTCGCAATCTCCTCATCCACGTTAGTCCCCTTCCCCTTGGCTTTCATAAGATTTGTTGCTTAAAGCATGTAGCAGTGAATAACATAATGTCACTTGTCATTCAAAGTTTTTAATAAAAGTTGAATCTTAATGGATTCAAAATCTCCTTTTATTTGCAGTTTTTAATCTGCAGTGAGTTTTCACATTGAATGTGCATCAAAGAATAAGCAATTTATTTTCAAGGCAAGGTGTGTGCTTTGATCAATTTTGTTCAGTCTCCTGACTTCTGCTCCTCTCCTGGTGCAGAAGTCAGGGATCAAACAGGATTGTAACAAGATCAATGGCAATCTGTTTCACAGTTTCTTGGTGAGTTCGCCTTTCTGAGAGCTGCTTTTGATTCGATCTCAGTGTCCATCCGCACTGCAGCTTTCTTGTTCAGAACCACAAAAACCATCAGATGAAGGGACCAGCCCAATCTGAGGGGTGTTTGATGCTAGCACACAACTCAAAGTAGAAACGTGTTTTATTCACTCCATTTAAATTTAAAACAAATTGTCATAGGAATACAAAGGCACATATGTAGAAATGAGAGGTAATTTGATTGGTAAATATAGGTTTCTAAGACAAGTTGACAGAGTAGATGTCGAAAGACTGCTTAGATTTAGATTTTATTGTCAAATATGCTCAAGTACAGAGGTACTGGGGTACAGTGAAAAGTGTATAATGTCTCCACACAAGGCACTATCTTAGGTACAAAGGCACCTTGGGACAAAAAGCGTAGATACAAAGTACTAAAAGGGAGTGACCATACTTCGGGGCTAGTCTCAGTGGAGGAGATTAACCATTTTCAACTGAAGTGAAGAAATATTTCCTCACTCTAATTTCAAATCTAATGTTGATCTTACTTTGTGCCCGTCCTGTTCAGGTGTAGGCCTCGCTCTGTCGAAGCTCCCTATGATCTGTGTGTCCTTGTTTACTGTGATCTACCTGCACTGCTCGCAAAACAAAACCTTTCACTGTACTTAGGTGCAGGTGACAACAATAAATTAAATCAAATCATGGGGTTGAAAAGTTTTGAAATTCCCTCCCTCTCCCAGAGTTTGTGGTTGCTCCTCATTGGAAATGGGATCCAGTAGATGTTTGGGCAAGACAATGACTAAGAGATCCAGGAATTGAAAGGGAAAGGTAGACTGGTTAGAAGCTAGCCATGGTCCTGTTGGATGGTCAGTTGGGATTGAATGCGCTCCTGCTCTCATTTCTCCAGTTTTTATGTGATGTTACCCATGGGAGAGTGTTTCATCATGTTTTCCACCCTAGAGATCTCGAGGATTGAGGGCTGAGCTATTACAGTTATTTTGCACTATCCTGTAGATAACAAAGCATTTCACCTCTGATATGGAATACCACCTGCTTGACCTGAGTGAACATGTTTTCTCAACACTGAGCACCAGCCTTCATTCCATGTCCCTTGCTCCAAAAACAACCTGTTGAGCCCAGACTGGAAAGCTCCAGTTGACCCCAACTCTGACAGCTTTTCAGGGACAGATTTCCACATTTCCCATTAGCTTTTGTAAGAAGGAGTGCTGTTGAACCAGCATATACAAATTTTAAATTTGTGTCCCCCCACCATGTTGGAAATTATTTATGATTTGTTCTTGGCTTGTGGGGGCCACTGGCAAGGGCAACATTAATTGCTCATTGCGAGTTTTCCTTGATCTGAACGGTTTGCTGGGTACTGACCTGGTGGTAATATCACTGGACTAGTAACCCAGACACAAACAGCGTGGCGCTGGAAAAGCACAGCCAGTCAGGCAGCATCTGAGGAGCAGGAGAGTTGCCATTTCAAGCATAATCTCTTCATCAGGAATGAGTCATCCAGAGACCCAGCTAATGTTCCACAGCAGTTAATGGAATTTAAATTCAGTAAAAAATATAGAATTAAGAGTCCATGATGACCATGAAACCATTGTTAATTGTTTGAAAAACCCATCCATTTCATTAATATCCTTTTGGGAAGAAAACTGCCATCTTTACCTGGCCTGGTCTACCCCCAGAATCCCAGCAACGTGGTGGATTTTTAACTTCCATCTGGACAATTAGGGAAATAAATACTGACCGAGCCAGCGACACCCACATCCTTTGAATGACAAACACATTCAGAGGAAGTTAATAATCAGCCACATTTTTGGATTGATATGTAGTTTGGAGCAACTGATTTCCTTCCCTGAAGAGCATTAGTGAATCAGATGAGCATTTTTAAAAGAAATTATATCTGTAAGTATTCCACACACAACTGAATGTTTTTTTTTCCCTCATCACCAAATCACCCGTGATATGTTTTCCTCAATTCATCACCACCAATAAATCACCCACATTTCCCAATTGGTAAATTTAGGTACAATGTAAATTAGCACTGAGGACAGCTTTATATCTGGATTTACTAATTAATTGCATTTAAATTCCATCAGCTCCTGTGTTGAGGTTGGAACCCATATCACAGAGTGCAGTGACCCAGGCCGCGGGATTACAAGCCCATGTTGATTCCCAGTCCAAAAACACATTGAATTTCATATTCAAATTCTTGCATTAAATCAATGCTTGACCGTTTTCATGCATTGTAACCACCTCCCAGCCTCACAAGGCTGTGAGATTCCTGTGTTCCTCAGGTTCTGCACTCTTGTACATTTTTTCTCTCTCTCTCTCCCTCGTTTCCTCTCTTCTGCTCTTTTACAATTCCATTTGAAACCTAATTCCATACCAAGCATTTCTTCATCAATATAAAAATCTCCTTACTTATCCCAGCGACCATGGTAATTGAATCTGATGGAGAAGCATAAGGCAAACTGAATCCTGAGGGACAGCCTAAATGAGAGACAAGTGAAACATTCTAGAACATTGTAGTACATCATGGTGCTATACAAATGCCTGATATTGTGGTTCAGTGCAGACGAATAGTAAAATGTTGTTCCTGTAAACTCAAGATTCATTTGCAGAAATCAGTGTTATACCAGACAGTAAAGCAGCTGAGGTTATTATGATAACTTGCATCAATTTTAAAGTTCAGTAATGATCGCAACAATTACCAGCATTCATCTAACTGCAACTCCATTGGAACAGCAAGGTTCAGGATAATTTCATACAATGAGATAATCAAGTAATATATTAAAGCTAATGCCCCTGTAACTTTTATTGTTCTGGGATAATGTCCGCTCTTTCAGAATATAATTAGGGTGATTTGACACAAGAAAACTAAATTATAGCCAAACATGATATGTACAAAGAAATTTTAATCACTACAACTACATTGGCTGAGCATAATGATCAAGCTCTGGTCTGTTATTATTGAGAGATACAATGGGCGCTGGCTGTAGTCGAGAAGCCAATGTAACCCAACATCACAAAATGGGTACGTCAATTATCATGTTCACTTTGTCTTATTGCACCCATTGCATTTTTTCATCATCGCCTTCCTAAGGGGAAGAGGTAGAACTAGCTTTGTGGTATTATCATTAGATTATTAGTCCAAAGATGTGCAGATTAGGTGGATTGGCCATGGTGACTGCGAGTTACAGGGATTTGGGTAGAGGCATGAGTCTGGGTGGGATGCTCTTTGGAGAATCAGTATAGATTTGATGGGCCAATTGGCTTCTTTCCACACTGTAGGGATTTTGTGATTCTCTGATTCAACTAGAGAGACAGATAATATTCTGGAGACTCAGGTTTGATTCCGCACTCACCACACACACACACACACACACACACACACACACACACACACACACACACACGAATCCATTGTTGACTGTCAAGAATGTCCCATCTGGGTCATTAATGTCCTTTAGGGAAGGAAACTGCCATCCTTACCTGGTCTGGACTTCAGAACCACAGCAATGTAGTTGACCCTTAACTGCCCTCTGGGCAATTAGGGATGGGTAATAAATGTTGGACACATTTTGTAAATGTATAAATAAAACAACATTCATTACAAAAAAGTCAGGACCAATCCAAGATACTATTCAATTCCAGAAAATACATGTCACAGAAATTACCAGCAAACAGGATCCATCCAAACAGTTTTAATTTGTGTTAATATTTCAATAACACAACCTTACCTGAAGGATCATCGGAAGAACGATTTTCTACCTGGGAGACTTCACCAACCACGGATAATATCCAAAGCCAGCAGGATTCTTGGATTTCTGAAGAACAGCCTCTGGGATTGCAATGAAAATATTCGAGTTGGAGCTTACCAAACCTACCGCTCCTTCTGTCCTGGAGATGGCAAGACATCGGTGAGATCCTTATCAGAGAAAGTTCATTAAGGATGCAATGACCAAACATTCTGCAGAATAGTTCTGCACTGATCAGTCTGAGAAATATGTCAGGATCATAACTCTGATCAAAGATCTGCCTCAGGAATTAGGAATCACTGAAGCAAAGGAGGGAGAGAAATAGGGTACTTTCTATAAAATGAAAAATGTCCTGGTGGGAGTTGACAGAAACAAATGCCTGTAGTTAGGAGTTAGATATAGTTGTAAGGGCTAAAAGGTTCAAAGGGTATGGGGAGAAAGCAGGAACAGGAGGTTGAGATCAATGACCAGTGGTCATACTGAATGGTGGAACAGGCTCGAAGGGCTGAATGGCCTACTCCTGCTCCTATTTTCTGTGTTTCTGTGTTGACCCCTGACCCTTTAGTAATGAAATAACTATCCACACCAACTACAATGACTACTTTTTCCATGCATTTTATCAGCAATCTCTCCTCCCAAGGACTATCACCAATGGAACAAACTGTCGAAGGAAATTCTCACAACCCCGCATTTGAAATCTCCAAGCTTTAATTTTAGATCCTTTCTGGGTTCTGAGGAAGGGTCACTCGACCCAAAACATTAACTCTGATTTCTGTCCACAAACACTGCCAGACCTGCTGAGCTTTTCCAGCAATTTCAATTTTTGTCTCTGATTTAAGCATTCGCTGTTCTTTCAGTTTTTCTGGAAAATGATCGATGAACTGAATAGGTTTGTTTTAGTGGTTATTGCTGAAAATGAAAGTACATCCTGTAGGGGATAACATATTGGCAGGGATAGAAGTTTGGCTAGCTAACAGGAAATAGAGAGTAGAAATAATTGGCTCATTTTCTAGTTGGCAAGGTGGAACGAGTGCTGGGACTTCAACTTCTGACAATTGTTAAAAATGGTTTTGATAGTGGTACTGAAGTCATCACTGCCAACTTTGGTGATGACACAAAGATAGGTCAGAAAATAAGTGTTTAGGAAGATGTGAGGCTGCTTTAAATGGATATAGATAAATGAGCAGACAAATCTGGCAAATGAGGTATAATTCCTGAAAATGTAATGATCGAAAAGGTTAACAAAGAAGCATGTTATCTAAAGGGTGAGAGATTTCAGAGCTCTGAAATGCAGAAGCTTCTGGGTGTCCTAGTGCATGAGTCACAACATGTTCATGTGTCGTTGTGGTAAGTAATTAGGAAAGCAAATAGAATGATATTGTTTGTCATCATGTCAATTAAACACACAAGTAGGAAGATTATGCAGCAATTACATATGGCATTGGTGAGAGTATACTTGTGACACTGTGTACGGTGTTGATATCTTTGTTTAAGAAAGATGTCAATGTGTTGGAAACAGTTCAGAACAGGCTTACTCATCTAGTACCTGGATGGAATGTTGTCTTATGAGGAAAGGAGTCAATTTCATTAAAGCTTACACAATTCATCAACGGACTGACACAATGGATACACAAAGGAGGTGCCTCTGAGCAAGAGGGCCTAGCACCAGGGGATGCAGCCTCTGAACAAGGGTCAAGCCATATAAGACAATGATGAGGAGAAGCTTCTGCTCAGAAGGTGGTGAATCTGTGGAATTTGTTACCACAGAGAGCTGTCAAGGTTTGACCATTAAATATATTCAGTGCTGAGAGAGACAGGGAGGTTTTTAATCAGTAAGGGAACCAGGGGTTATGTAGAAAAGACAGGAAAGTGGAGTTGAGAATAAAGAATGGTGGAGCAGACTCAATGGGCTGAATGGCCTACTACTGTTCCTTCCCATAGCTGCATAACATCCGAAACTGTGTTTTGTTCCAGCTGTTAAAGGGTCAGTAACAATGGGCTATGTTCAGGTGAATGGCAGGAGGTTCAGAAGGGATTTGAGGAAAACCCTTTTCTCCCAGAGAGTGGGGCACTGGAATGCACTGCCTGGGAGAGTAGTAGAGGTGGGAAACCCCACAGTCTTTAAAATCACTTGGATGGGCTCTTGGAATGTCATAACAAGTGCTGGAAAGTAGGATTAGTGTAGATTTGGCGTAGTTTTTGTTGACGCAGACCTGATGGGTAGAAGGGCCTTTTCTGTGCTGTATGATTCTCTGACTCCATGATGAGGCTTGTAGCTGCTGGAGTTTACAGGGGTCAGAAGTGACTTAATTAAAACCCTCAAAAGTCTTGACAGGGTGGTTGTGGAGAGAATGTTTCCTCATTTGGGAGAATCTAGAACTAAATGGTGACCCATTAGCCCATTTAAGGCTGAGATGAGGGAATTTTGTTAATGGTAGACTGTGAGTCCTTAGTACGCTGTTCCTCAAGAGGTGTTAAAAACCGAGTGTTTCAATACTTTGAGGGCAGCAGTATACAGAGGCTTGGTAAGCAAGGTGATGAAAGATAATCAGGGTCAGATGGGAATGTGCTGTAGGCACATGATCTGATGGAATACTGGAGCAGGTTAAAAGCACCCTACCCCTGCTCCCAATTCATATATTGAATTGAATTGAATTTATTGTCACATGTACTGAGGCACAGTAAAAAGCTTTGTCTTGCAAGCAATACAGGCAGATCACAGAGGTAAGTAGCATAGATAGTAAATAATAGGTAAACAGCAGCAAAATAAAAACACAGGTATAGGCGAATGTTAAGCATTTGTGAGTCCATTCAGTATTCTAACAACAGTAGGGTAGAAACTGTTGTGAAACCGGCTGGTGCGTGTGTTCAGGCTTCTGTACCTTCTCCCCGATATGGAAAAACATTGCCAGGGTGGGATGGATCTTTGAGAACGCTGACAGCCTTTCCTTGACACTGGGCCTGGTAGATGGATTCTATAGATGGAGGTTGGCCTTTGTGATTGTCCGGGCTGAGTTCCCCACTCTCTGTAACCGTCTCCGATCTTGAATGGTACAATTGCCAGACCAGGTAGTGATACATCCAGACAGAAAATTCTCGTTGACGCACCTATAAAATTTGGTAAGGGTATTCACTATCATGCCAAATTTCCTCAGCTGCCTGAGGAAGAAGAGATGTTGTTGGGCTTTTGTAACCAGAGCGTCCACATGAAGAGTCCAAGAAAGCTTGTTGGGGATGACCACTCCCAGGAGCTTGACACTCTCCACTCGTTCCACGTCTGTGCTGTTAATGTGCAGGGGGGCATGAGTAACATCCCACAGAAAGTCAATAATGAGTTCCTTGGTTTTGCCGGCATTGGGAGCTGGGTTGTTCTCAGTGTGCCACTTTTCCAGGTCTTCCACCTCCCGTCTGTAGTCTGTTTCATCGCCATCTGAGATTCAACCGACTGTGGTGGTGTCATCAGTGAACTTGTAAATGGTATTAGTCTGGTATTTGGTGACACAGACATGGGTATACAGTGAGTATAGTAGGGGGCTGAGTACGCACTCCTGGGGGGGCTCCAGTGTTGAGTGTTAGTGAGGATGAAATATTGTCCCCAATCTTCACTGATTGTGGCCTGTGGGTCAGGAAACTGAGGATCCAGTTGCAGAGAGTGGGGCTTAGTCCGAGATCACTAAGTTTAGTAATCAGTCTCGAGGGGATAATAGTGTTGAAGGCTGCACTGTAGTCAGAGTTGGATTCTTACGTAGCTGTTCTTGGTGTCAAGATGTTCTGGGGAGGAGTGAAGGGCAAGTGATATGGCATCTGACGTGGATCTGTTGGTCCGATAGGGAAATTGGAGTGGATCAAGAGTAGTGGGGAGGCTGGAGTTGATTAATGCCTTGACCAGCCTTTCAAAGCACATCCTGACCACTGAGATTAGGGTCACTGGGCAGTAGTCATAGAGACATGCTGCATGAGCCTTCTTAGGCCCAGGGATGATGTTGACCCTCCTGAAACAGGCAGGGACAGTGGCCTGCTGCAGGGAGAGGTTGGAGATGTCTGAGAAGACCTCTGCCAGTTGATCTGCACATGCTCTGAGTGCACGGCCTGGTACTCAGTCTGGTCCCATCACTTTCCTTGGATTCACACAAAGGAAAACTGATCTGACCTCTGATGCAGTGACTGTTGGGATAGGTTCATCAGGACTTGTCAGAATAAGTGTTACCTCTCTGCCGAATTTCTGCTCAAAACAAGCATAGAAAGTGGTGACACAATCTGGGAGGGATGTGTCATCGTCAGCTGTCTTGCACTGTCTCTTTTTAGAAACTCTGATGTCATTCAGGCCTTACCATAGTTGCCGGGTGTCTGTCTGGGTCTCTAGTTTGGATCAGTATTGGTCCTTGGCTGTCTTAATGGCTCTGCAAAGGTCATACTTAGCTTCCTTATATTTGAGTGGGTCTCCTGATCTGAAGACTTCATACCTGGTTTCTAGCTGGTTCTGTATGTCCTGGTTCATCCTGTTGGGGACGACTTCCTTGGTGTACAGTCCTGGGGCAGGTAATGTTTCTGGTGGTACTTGGACAACACCTTCCTTAGATTGGCTTGATTGAAGTCACCAGGGCTAATAAACAGGTCCTTGGGGTGTTCTGTCTCCAGGGTGTTGGTGGTGAAGTACAGCACATCCAGAGCTTCCTCAACCTTTGCTTATGGCAGTATGTACACACCAGTTAGTATAGCAGTGGGAAATTCCCATGGTAGATAAAAGGGGCAGCTTTGATGGTGAGGAATTCAAAGTTTGGGGACCAATGGCTGCCCAGGGTTGCAATGTTCGTGCACCACAAGTTGTTGATTAAAAAGCAAACCCTGTCACCCTTTGTCTTACCTGAGGACACTGTACGGTCCGTACGATGGATAGAAAAACCATCAGGCTGAAGTGCGCAGTCAGGAATGGATGGGTTGAGCCAGGTTTCTGTGAAGCAGAGCACACAGCAGTCCCACAGTGCACACTGGAAGCTGAGCTGTGATCGGAGTTTGTGCATCTTGTTCTCCAGAGGCTGTGCCTTTGTGTGTTCTATCTTTGATGTGTGGCTCTGGATGTAACTGTTTCTCTTTGTAAAGGCTTAAGTAACTGGAGGGACTTAAACATTATCAGTAGAATTTTTAAACATACAGCGATATCATTAATAGACACATTGAACTTTGTATTTTATCTCAACTCAACTTTGTTCCTGAGGACTATTCATGGTAGAAATAGGGTGGTTTGGGTGTAAAAATGGAAGATGTAAATGAACGGTGCAGTTGGCAAGTGCATAAAGGCATAAGAACTAGGAATAGGAGGAGGCTATTCAGCCCCTCAAGCCTACTTACCCATTCAATCCGACCATGACTGATCACATCTGAGCCTCAACTCCACTCTCCTGCTCCCTCTTCACAACACTTCAGTCCATTAATAATTATCTCCTCCTTAAATTTACTCAGTGCCCCAATATACCCCACACACTGGGGTGGTGAATTCCACAGATTCATGAGCTTTGGAGAGAAGTAGTTTCTCCTAATCTTGGTTTTAAATCTGTGTGGGTTGGTACAAGGTGTGCCTGGTACTGTAAAGGACACAGGAGATCAGTAAAGGACCATAGGTAACATACAGGCTGTTATGGACCATGGGACTGTGGAGAGGAGCATCTTAGGGGCTATGGGGATGAGCTGAGGGGGAATAGATTGGCTTGTGTATGAGGGTTCATGGGGGGTGTTGGTACATGATGTGACATATCATCTCATATGGATTGGGCATGGGGAATGTAAGGAGTCTGTTGGAGATGAAGCCTAGCCAGCTGTTGTTTCTGTTCATGATTTTACTGTAACTGGCCTGAAGTCCAAAAACACTGGGGGAGGCCAGCACTGAATTCAGAACAGCTTCCCAAGAGATAATCCTGATACTGGTGATCAACCAAGGACTCCCCTCAAACACAGTGGCTCAGTGGTTAGCACTGCTGCCTCACAGCACCAGGGTCCCAGGTTCAATTCTAGCCTCGGGGGACTGTCTGTGTGGAGTTGCACATTGTCTGTGTGGGCTTCCTCCGGGTGCTCTGGTTTCCTCCCACAGTCCAAAGATCAGCAGGTCAGGTGAATTGGCCACGCTAAGTTGTCCATAGGTTAGGTGCGTTAGTCAGAGGAAAATGGGTCTGTGTGGGTTACTCTTCAGAGGGTCAGTGTGGACTGGTTGGGCCGAAGGGCCTGTTTCTACACTGTAGAGAATCAAATCTAATCAAACTGAAGGTTCAGGGCATTTTTTTCTGACTCATGTTCTCAGTCAGAAATATTTGTGATTCATGTTTCCCAACTGGAGAGTGTAAATTTCCTCCCTCAGCCTGGAATGCTGACACATTCAGTAATCAGAGATAGTAAAGTGAAAAGCCAGATCAGGCTGGAGCGATGAATGCCTGTTGGATTAAATTGCATTTATTTCAAGCCAAGAGGGCTGATCAGTAAGGCCAGTGAACTCAGGGCATGGATAGATACGTGGGACTGGGATTTTATAGCCATCACAGAAACATGGCTAAAGGAGGGACAGGACTGGCAGCTTAATGTGGCAGGGTATGGGTGCTTTAGCTGCGACAGAGGTGGTGGAAGACAGGGAGGGGGAGATGCATTTTTGATGAAGGTGAGTATCACAGCAGTAATCAGAGATAAAATAACTGAAGGATCATCCAGTGAGGCTTTGTGGGTGGAGCTAAGAAATAAGAAGGGGATGGTGATGTTACTGGGGTTGTACTGTAGGACCCCAAATAGTCAACAGGAATTAGAGGAAGACTGGGGAGACTTACAGAAGTAATAGGGTTGTCATAGTAGGGGATTTTAATTTTCCCAACATAGACTGGGACTGCCAGAGTGTTAAGGGCTTAGTTGGGGTGGCGCGTTCATGATAAGTTTCCTTAGGCAGTATATAGAAGGTCCTACTTAGGAAGGGGCAAAACTCGACCTACTGTTGGAAAATAGGGCAGGCCAGGTGATGGAGATGACAGTGGAGGAGCACTTTGGGACCAGGGATCATTGCTGTATTAATTTTGAAATAGTTATGGAGAGGGACAAAACCTGTTCACAGGTTCAGGTTTTAAATTGGGGCAAGGTGAATTCTGATAGAATTAGACAGGAGCTTGCAGGGGTTGATTGGAGTAGTTTATTTGCAGGGAAAGGGACCTCTGGCAAGTGGGAGGCCTTTAACAGTGAGATAGGTAGAGTTCAAGGTCTATATGTTCCTGTGACAGTGAAGGGCAAGGTTGGTAGGAATAGGGAACCCTGGATGACAAGAGATATTGAGGCTCTGACAGAAAAGAAGAGGAAGTATGGCTCCGGTACAGGCAGCTGGAGTTAGGGGAATCCCTGGAAGAATATCAGGGATACAGGAGTTTACTGTATAAGGAAATCAGGAGGGCTAAAAGGGGGCATGAGATAGCCTTGGCTGAGAAGGTTAGGGTGAATCCAAAGAGGTTCTTTAAGCATATTAAAGGAAAAAGAATAACTAGGGACAGAATAGGACCCCTCAAGGACCAAAGTGGACATGTTTGTGTAAAGCTACAGGAGATGGGTAAGGTCCTCAATGAATATTTCTCCATTGTGTGTACCGTGGAGAAAGACATGAAGACTTGGGAACTTGGGGCAGTTAATGATCATCTGAGATTCTTGTGGCGGAAGAAGTGTTCGATGTCACGGTGTGTATTAAATTCATTGATGTGTGGGCGGAGGGGGATAATGGTGAGGCCTTTGCTGAGGACTGATCATTCGTCCTCAGTGAGGGGAAGGTCTGGGGGGATGGTGAAAACTTGGCAGGGCTGGGAGCTAGGACTGGTGTGGGTGTGGAGCTGGGAGTGGGGGTGCAGCCTGTAACTGGAGTGGGCGTGGTGTTAGGGGAATGGGGGTGGAGTCATGAGCAGGGGTGATGCGATCACATCTTGGGGATAGTCCATATCACGGTGGAGGAGGTGTTGGATGAATTAGAAATGTATGAAGGTGGATAAATCTCCTGGTCCTGACCAGATATATCCAAGGTAAAAACAATGACTGCAGATGCCGGAGACCAGATTCTGGATTAGAGTGGTGCTGGAAAAGCGCAGCAGTTCAGGCAGCATTCAAGGAGCAGGAAAATCGATGTTTTGGGCAAAAGCCCTTCATCAGGAATACAGGCAGAGTGCCTGAAGGGTGGAGAGATAAATGAGACGAGGGTGAGGGTGGGGAGAAAGTAGCATAGAGTACAATAGGTGAGTGGGGGTGGGGATGTAGGTGATAGTCAGGGAGGAGGGTGGGAGAAGGTAGCAAAGAGTACAATGGGCGGATGGGGGTGGGGATGAACCTGATAGGTCAGAGAGGAGGGTGGAGTGGATAGGTGGAAAAGGAGATAGGCAGGTAGGACAGGTCATGGGGACAGTGCTGAGCTGGAAGTTTGGAACTGGGGTGAGGTGGGGGGAGGGGAAATGAGGAAACTGGTGAAGTCCACATTGATGCCCTGGGGTTGAAGTGTTCTGAGGCGGAATATGAGGCGTTCTTCCTCCAGGTATCTGGTGGTGAGGGAGCGGTGGTGAAGGAGCCCCAGGACCTCTATGTCCTCGGCAGAGTGGGAGGGGGAGTTGAAATGTTGGGCCATGGGGTGGTATGATTGATTGGTGCGGGTGTCCCGGAGATGTTCCCTAAAGCGCTCTGCTAGGAGGCGCCCAGTCTCCCCAATGTAGAGGAGACCGCATCGGGAGCAACGGATACAATAAATGACTTGAAGATATTAGGAGGAAGGTATAGAGGAGATGTCAGAGGTAGGTTCTTTATGCAGAGAGTTGTGAATGCCTGGAATGTGTTGCCAGCTGTGGTGGTGGAAGCAGAGCCATTGGGGACATTTAAGCAACTGCTGGACATGCACATGGAGAACAGTGAGTGGAGGGGTATGTATGTTAAGTTACTATATTTTACATTAGGATTAAACCTCGGCACAACATCATGGGCCAAAGGGCCTGTTCTGTGCTGTACCTTTCTATGTTCTATGTTCCATCTATATCAATGATTTGGATGAGAATGTACAAGGCCTGATTAGTATGTTTGCAGATGACACTAGAATAGGAGGTATCGTGGACAGTGAGAAAGGTTATCAGAAATAACCGTGGGCGGCACGGTGGCACAGTGGTTAGCACTGCTGCCTCACAGCGCCAGGGACCTGGGTTCAATTCCCACCTCAGGCAACTGACTGTGTGGAGTTTGCACGTTCTCCCCGTGTCTGCGTGGGTTTCCTCCGGGTGCTCCGGTTTCCTCCCACAGTCACAAAGATGTGCGGGTCAGGTGAATTGGCCATGCTAAATTGCCCATAGAGTTAGGTAAGGGGTATATGTAGAGGTATGGGTGGGTTGCGCTTCGGCGGGTCGGTGTGGACTTGTTGGGCCGAAGGGCCTGTTTCCACACTGTAAGTAATCTAATCTAATCTAAAAAAAACTGCAGCAGGACCTTGATCAGCTGGGGAAGTGGGCTGAGGAAATGGCACATGGAGTTTAATAAAGATATGTGTGAGGCTTTGCATTTTGCAAAGTCAAATCATGGTGTTTCATGGTGAATGGTAGGATATTAAGGAGTATAGTGGAACAGAGGATCCTTGGAGTTCAGATGCACTGTTCTCTGAAAGTAGAGTCGCAGGTAGGCAGGTGAAGAGGATTGAGATGCTGGAGATTAGAGTCGAGAGTGTGGTGCTGGAAAATCACAGCAGGCCAGGCAGCAGCCTAGGAGCAGGAGAATTGACATTTCGGGTAAAAGCCCTTCATTAAGAATGGAGCTATGAGCTGAGCAGGTAGACAGATAAATGGGAGGTGGGTGGGGCCACTGGGAAGGAAGCGGAGAGTGTGATACGTGGATGGAGGTGGGGGTAAAAGTGATAGGTCAGAGAGGAGGCTGGAGCAGATAGGTGGGAAGGAAGATGGACAGGTCATCAGGGTGGTGCCGAGTTGGAAGGTTGGAACTGGGATAAGGTGGGGAGAAGAGAAATGAGGAAACTGGTGAAATCCACATTGATACCATGGGGTTGGAGGGTCCCGAGGCGTTCTTCCTCCAGGCGTCAGATGGTAAGGGAATGGCGTTGGAGGAGGCCCAGGACCTGCATGTCCTTGTCAGAGTGAGAGGGGGTGTTGAAGTGCTTGGTCATGGGGCGGTGGGATTAGTTGGTGCGGGTGTCCCAGAGATGTTCTCTGAAGTGCTCTGCGAGCAGGGCAGTGAAGAAAGCTTTTGGCACACTGGCCTTCATTGGTCAGGGCACTGAGTATAGAAGTTAGGAAGTTATGTAGGACATTGGTGAGGCCGCACTTATTGTGCTCAGTTTTAGTCACCTTGCTATTGTAAGGATGTGTCCAACAATGGTGTTTCTGAAGCCATTCCATCATTCCCCTCAGGTCTGGGAAGATCAGATTTAATCTGGTGCAGAATTGTCTCCCCATTAGCAACTCTGCTGGAGCTGTTCCTACAGTTGTATGAGGGGTGGTCCGATAATCAAATAGGAACTGGGACAGTTTGGCATTGAGTGAAGCTGTAGTCTGTTTCTTTACAGTTTGCCAGACCATTGGATGACGGATGATATCGAGCTGTCTTTATATGTTCAAATACCATTCGACTTTAGGAAATACTCAAATTCCCTGCTGGTAAACGATGGCCCATTATCTGTGACCAACACTTCTGGAGTCTGAATTTTGCAAACGATGCTCGCAGTTTTGCTACTGTCGTCTCCATGTTTAACGAATGAACTCGATGCACGTCCAGCCACTTTGAGTGGGCGGGCGTCTCCAATAACCAGGAACATTGACCCCATGAAAGGACTTGCATCGTTGATGTGTGACTGAGTCCAGCGTTTACTTGGCCAATCCCACAAAGATGGGGGATCGCTGGTGGTAATCTTTGTCTTTGCTGGCACTCTGGTCACTGCCATACCAACACAGCTACATTGGCAGCCAATCCTGGCCACAACCTCTTGCCTACATCTTCATTTTGGAAACCCCTGGATGACCCTGGTAGAAATCAGCCAGCATCTGGTGGTGACGTTTGCTCGCAACATTCACTCTTGCTCCCCATAATAAAAATAGAATATGAATTCCTGATTGGGCTGTTAATCTGGTCCAATCAGTGATCCCTGGCTGACAGTTAAAATCTGGAGTATCAGACATTCTGACACTCAGAGCTGGCTCGGAGGGGATTGGCCAGAGTCGAGGACTTACCACGTGTAAATAAAGAATGACCTGGTGACACAATACCAGCTTCTGTGGAGTTATTTCATCCACTGTAATCTGGAGGAGAGAGTTCCTTTGAGAGAACTAATTTCTCCTCATCTCTGTTATAATTCTGCTCTCCTTTATCCTAAAACTATGACCCCTCTTTGTATATTGCCCCATCAGAGAAAACCTCTACTCTACATCTGCTTTGTCAACCCCCTTTAACATATTATAAGAGATCAATCTGAGACTGGTACAGTTGAGAACAGAAGCGAGTCAAACAGTCAGGGCAGGCAGGGACAAGGTAGGACTAATAAATTAAACTGCATTTATTTCATTGCAAGGTGTCTAACAGGGAAAGCAGATGAACTCAGGGCATGGTTAAGAATATGGGACTGGGATATCATCGCAATTATAGAAACATGGCTCAGGGATGGGCAGAGCTGAACATGTGTTGCTGGAAAAGCGCAGCAGGTCAGGCAGCATCCAAGGAGCAGGAGAATCGACGTTTCGGGCATGAGCCCTTCTTCAGGAATGAGGAAAGTGTGTCCAACAGGCTAAGATAAAAGGTAGGGAGGAGGGACTTGGGGGAGGGGCGATGGAGATGTGATAAGTGGAAGGAGGTCAAGGTGAGGGTGATAGGCCGGAGTGGAGTGGGGGCGGAGAGGTTAGGAAGAAGATTGCAGGTTAGGAGGGCAGTGCTAAGGTCTTTCTTCATTCCTGAAGAAGGGCTCATGCCCGAAACGTCGAATTTCCTGTTCCTTGGATGCTGCCTGACCTGCTGTGCTTTTCCAGCAACACATTTTCAGCTCTAATCTCCAGCATCTACAGTCCTCACTTTCTCCTCAGGGATGGGCAGGACTGGCAGCTTAATGTTCCAGGATACAAATGCTACAGGAAGGATAGAAAGGGAGGCAAGAGAGGAGGGGGAGTGGTGTCTTTGATAAGGGATAGCATTAGTGGGCGGCACGGTGGCACAGTGGTTAGCACTGCTGCCTCACAGCGCCTGAGACCCGGATTCAATTCCCGACTCAGGCGACTGACTGTGTAGAGTTTGCACGTTCTCCCTGTGTCTGCGTGGGTTTCCTCCGGGTGCTCCGGTTTCCTCCCACAGTCCAAAGATGTGCGGGTCAGGTGAATTGGCCATGCTAAATTGCCCGTAGTGTTAGGTAAGGGGTAAATGTAGGGGTATGGGTGGGTTGCACTTCGGCGGGTCGGTGTGGACTTGTTGGGCCAAAGGGCCTGTTTCCACACTGTAAGTAATCTAATCTAATCTATCTAATCTAATTACAGCTGTGCTGAGGGAGGATATTCCTGGAAATACATCCAGGGACGTTATTTGGGTGGAACTGAGAAATAAGAAAGGGATGATCACCTTACTGGGATTGTATTATAGACCCCCCAATAGTCAGAGGGAAATTGAGAAACAAATATGTAAGGAGATCTCATAATAGGGTAGTTATGGTAGGGGATTTTAACTTTCCAAACATTGTCTGGGACTGCCATAGTATTAAAGGTTTAAACAGAGAGGAATTTGCCAAGTGTGTACAAGACAATTTTCTGATTCAGTATGTGGATGTACCTACCAGAGAAGGTGCAAACCTTGACCTACTCTTGGGAAATAAGGCAGGGCAGGTGTTTGAGGTGTCAGTGGGGGAGCACTTTGGAGTCAGCAACTATAATTCTATTCGTTTTAAAATAGTGATGGAAAAAGATAGACCAGATCTAAAAGTTGAAGTTCGAAATTGGAGAAAGGCCAATTTTGATGGTATTAGGCAAGAACTTTTGAAAGCTGTTTGGGGGCAGATGTTCGCAGGTAAAGGGACGGCTGGAAAATGGGAAGCCTTCAGAAATGAGATAACAAGAATCCAGAGAAAGTATATTCCTGTCAGGGTGAAAGGGAAGGCTGGTAGGTATAGGGGATGCTGGATGACTAAAGAAATTGAGGATTTAATTAAGAAAAAGAAGAAAGCATATGTCAGGTATAGACAGGACAGATCGAGTGAATCCTTAGAAGGATAAACAGGAGTGAATTTTTAGAAGAGTATAAAGGAAGTAGGACTATACATAAGAGGGAAATCAGGAGGGTAAAAAGGGACATGAGATGGCTTTGGCAAATAGAATTGAGGAGGATTCAAAAGGTTTTTACAAATACATTAAGGACAAAAGGGTAACTAGGGAGAGAATAGGGCCCCTCAAAGATCAACAAGACGGCCTTTGTGTGCAGCCACAGAAAATGGGGGAGGTACTAAACAAGTATTTTGCATCAGTATTTACTGTGGAAAATGATATGGAAGATATCGACTGTAGGGAAATAGATGGTGACATCTTGCAAAATGTCCATATTACAGAGGAGGAAGTGCTGGATGTCTTGAAGTGCATAAAGGTGGATAAATCCCCAGGACTAGATCAGGTGTACCCGAGAATTCTGTGGGAAGCTAGAGAAGTGATTGCTGGGCCTTTTGCTGAGATGTTTGTATCATCGATAGTCACAGGTGAGGTGCCGGAAGACTGGAGGTTGGCAAACGTGGTGCCACTGTTTAAGAAGGGCGGTAAGGACAAGCCAGGGAACGATAGACCGGTGAGCCTGACCTCGGTGGTGGGCAAGTTTTTGGAGGGAATCCTGAGGAACAGGATGTACATGTGTTTGGAAAGGCAAGGACTGATTAGGGATAGTCAGCATGGCTTTGTGGGTGGGAAATCATGTCTCATGAACTTGATTGAGTTTTTTGAAGAAGTAACAAAGAGGATTGATGAGTGCAGAGCAGTAGATGTGATCTATATGGACTTCAGTAAGGCATTCAACAAGGTTCCCCATGGGAGACTGATTAGCAAGGTTAGATCTCACGAATATAGGGAGAACTAGCTATTTGGATACAGAACTGGCTCAAAGGTCGAAGAAGAGGGTGGTGGTGGAGGGTTGTTTTTCAGACTGGAAACTTGTGACCAGTGGAGTGCCACAAGGATCGGTGCTGGGCCCTCTACTTTTTGTCATTTATATAAATGATTTGGATGTGAGCATAAGAGGTACAGTTAGTAAGTTTGCAGATGACACCAAAATTGGAGGTGTAGTGGACAGTGAAGAGGGTTACCTCAGATTACAACAGGATCTGGACCAGATGGGCCAATGGGCAGAGAGGTGGCAGATGGAGTTTAATTCTGATAAATGCAAGGTGCTGCATTTTGGGAAAGTAAATCTTAGCAGGACTTATACACTTAATGGTAAGGTCCTAGGGAGTGTTGCAGAACAAAGACACCTTGGAGTGCAGGTTCATAGCTCCTTGAAAGTGGAGTCGCAGGTAGCTAGGATAGTGAAGAAGGCGTTTGGTATGTTTTCCTTTATTGGTCAGAGCACTGAGTACAGGAGTTGGGATGATTTGGAGATGCTGGTGTTGGACTGGGGTGTACAAAGTTAAAAATCACATCACACCAGGTTATAGTCCAACAGATTTAATTGGAAGCACACTAGCTTTTGGAGCGACGCTCCTTCATCAGGTGATAGTGGAGGGCTCGATCGTAACACAGAATTTATAGTAAAAACTTACAGTGTGATGTAACTGAAATTATACATTGAAAAATTGATTGTCTATTAAGTCTTTCATCTGTTAGAATACAGTGATAGTTTCTACACGTGAAAGAAGTGAAGGAGTTGGGAGGTCATGTTGCGGCTGTACAGGCCATTGGTTAGGCCACTGTTGGAATATTGCATGCAATTCTGGTCTCCTTCCTATCGGAAAGATATTGTGAAACTTGAAAGGGTTCAGAAAAGATTTACAAGAATGTTGTCAGGGTTGGAGGATCTGAGCTACAGGGAGAGGCTGAACAGGCTGGGGCTGTTTTCCCTGGAGTGTCGGAGACTGAGGGGTGACCTAATACATGTTTACAAAATTATGAGGGGCATGGATAGGATAAATAGGCAAAGTCTTTTCCCTGGGGTTGCGGAGTCCAGAACTAGAGGGCATAGGTTTAGGGTGAGAGGGGAAAGATATAAAAGAGACCTAAGGGGCAACATTTTCACACAGAGGGTGGTACGTGCATGGAATGAGCTGCCAGAGGAAGTGGTGGAGGCTGGTACAATTACAGCATTTAAGAGGCATCTGGATGGGTATATGAATAGGAAGGGTTTAGAGGTATATGGGCCGGGTGCTGGCAGGTGGGACTAGATTGGGTTGGGATATCTGGTCAGCATGGACAGGTTGGACCGAAGGGTCTGTTTCCATGCTGTACATCTCTGTGACTCTATGACTCTATATACCAATTAACTGCCCTCTCATTCTTCCCCAGACAGTTAAACCCTAAGTTGCTCAATGTCTCCTGAAGACAAACCCCTCTTCCCTGGAATCAATCTAGTGAACCTTCTCCCAACTGTCTCCAATTCAACTCCATCCCTCCTCAAGTAAGGAGTCAGAGACTGTACACAGTACACAGTTCCAAGAACACCTTCGCCTCCCCACCCCTCTCTGTCTTCCACAAGGTCTGTTCCCTCTGACAGTCCTTGGTTCACACCACCCCTGCCACTAAACCCTCAGGAACCAGAAAAGATGCACAACCTGCCAGCACCCCACCCTCTCCCCTCCATCCAGGGCTCCAAACAGTCCTTCCAGGTGAGACAGAGGTTCACCTGCCTCTCCTCCATCCCAGTTCACTGCATCAGCTGCTCCTAATGTGGGCTTCTCTACATCAGGGAGACTGAACGTAAACTTAGGGAATGGCTCACCGAGCGTAACAGCTAGACCTGCAGGGGCTGACCGGACCTCCCAGTTGCTGACCAGACCTCCCAGTTGCTGACCGGACCTCCCAGTCGCTGACCAGACCCCCCAGTCGCTGACCGGACCTCCCAGTCGCTGACCGGACCTCCCAGTCGCTGACCAGACCTCCCAGTCGCTGACCGGACCCCCCCAGTCACTGACCGGACACCCCAGTCGCTGACCGGACCCCCCAGTCACTTACCGGACCTCCCAGTCGCTGACCGGACCCCCCAGTCGCTGACCGGACCTCCCAGTCCCCGCCCGTTTTAATTCCCCTTCCCACTCCCTTTCCAACAGGACCATTCTTGGCTTCCCCCCTTGCCGAAACAAAACATGGCGCCTATTGGAGGAACAACACCTCATCTTCCGCCTGGGCAGTCTACAGCCTGTAGGACTCAACATTGAGTTCTCCAACCTCCCTCCCCATCCCCCAACTCCCATCCCAGCCCCTCCCCCTCCCTTCCACTTCTCCCTGCCACCAACCGGATTCATTTCTCCCATTGACCAACTAGGTCATACCCTCCACCTGTCTTCTCCTATCACCACTTCACCACCTCACCACCATGCCCCACCAGCCCCTTTATCTGCTGCTCCCCCCTACACCCACCCCCCCATCCTGAAAAATGGTTACACCCAATACGTTGACTTCTGCACCTCCTGATGCTGCCTGCCTTGCTGTGTTCCCCCAGCCTCCTGCCTGTCCCTCCTGATGCTGCCTGCCTTGCTGTGTTCCCCAAGCCTCCTGCCTGTCCCTCCTGATGCTGCCTGCCTTGCTGTGTTCCCCCAACCTCCTGCCTGTCCCTCCTGATGCTGCCTGCCTTGCTGTGTTCCCCCAGCCTCCTGCCTGTCCCTCCTGATGCTGCCTGCCTTGCTGTGTTCCCCAAGCCTCCTGCCTGTCCCTCCTGATGCTGCCTGCCTTGCTGTGTTCCCCAAGCCTCCTGCCTGTCCCTCCTGATGCTGCCTGCCTTGCTGTGTTCCCCCAACCTCCTGCCTGTCCCTCCTGATGCTGCCTGCCTTGCTGTGTTCCCCCAGCCTCCTGCCTGTCCTCATAATACCCCAGATGCAGTCTCACTAATGCCTTGTGCAGTTACGGCAACACTTCCCTAAATTTATACTCTACTCCTTTAGCAATAAATGCCAAAATTTCATTTGCCTTCCTTATCCTCTGCTGTACCTGCATCCTAGCTTTCTGTACTTCGTGCACGAGGATACTAAGATCCCTCTGCACTGAAGAATTTGAAGGTTGTCTCCATTTAAGATGAGACTTGAATAGCGCTGTGTTGAAAATCAATGCAGCACAGAAGATGAGTCTATTCGGCCTGTGAGACCTTTTTTTGAAAGAGCAGTCTAATTCACCCAACTCTCTCCTGATCCTTTACTGCTGTCCTTCTGAGTGTTACTGTAAAAGCTTATTCAACCCCCACCACATTCAGGCAGGATGTTCCTGATAACAACCCACTTTGTGAGAAGATAACTCCCCTCACCTCTCCACTTGTGATTAAATTTGTGAATTACCATTGATGCTTTGTTTTGTGCATCTGTACTTCCAATGAAGAGATTGATGTATTTAAGATGACTTGGCTGGCACATTTCTTACACAGAAGGTGCTTCATGTGTGGAATAAACTTCCAGAGACAATCACCTGATGAAAGTGTGGCGTTCCGAAAGTTGGTGTGCTTCCAATTAAACCTGTTGGACTATAACCTGGTGTTGTGTGATGAATAGGACAGGTTTGGAAGGATATGGGTCAGGAATAGGCAGGTGGGACTAGTTTAGTTTGGGGATTCTGATCAACGTGAACTGGTTGGACCGAAGGGTCTGTTTCCATGCTGTATGACTCGATGACTCTGTGAGTGTCAATTGATTGGAAGCAAAGCCTGGTGTATTTTGTATCTGAATCTTTGGAATCCAATTTTCTGCATTTCATTTTCAGTTTTTTTAAATTGCAGAACAAAGTGAGTGCAGTGTGAGGCCTGTGAGCATTCAGTTGTGTTGTTTCTGAGTTAGCTGATTTGTGAGGTTTGTGTAGCCAGAGAGCTGAGTCACACAGTTTGTTCAAATTGTGCAAGGACAGAGGTTCTGCAAGGAGCAAGGCAGCAACTAATTCACAAGAGCATCTGGTTCAACCAGACAGAAGGCTGAGGCAGCGGAAAGAAAAAAACAGACGACAAATCAGACACTTGACTTCAGAAGATGATGAAGAATGTTTTGTGAAGTGGCAGGAGGCTGGTGTGAACTGAGCGAGACTAAGAGGCACCGTGGTGACAAGAAAAATAAAGTTAAACAGAAATTCTGGTAAAATGTAGTACAGAGACTAGAAACAAGAATGAGAAAGGTTCATTTGGAAAAAAATAATTAATTTCATATCATTAATAGGTGCAAAAGCAAGTTGCAAGAGGGATCCCAATAATTTACAGAGAGACCTTGATAGGTTAAGTAATTGAACAAAAGATTGGTAAATGGAGTATAATATGGGAAAATGTGAAGATGTTCATTCTGGAAGGGAGAACAAAAGAACAGAACATCGGTTTAAAACATTGATTTTAGTGAGAAACCTGGTACTGCTAACTCTAGTCAAAGCCTTCTAAGTGGGAAATAGTCAGCGTTTTCCACTGATTCAACCTTCCTGTATCATAGAGTAGAATCCCTACAGTGTAGAAGCAGGCCATTTAAGTACACACTAACTCTTCAAAGAATATCCCACCCAGATCCACCCCATTATCCTGCATTTCCCATGGCTAATCCACTGAGCCTGCACATCTTTGGACTGGGGAAGGAAGCCTATGCAGATGCAAGGAGAATGTACAAACTCCACACTGGCAGTCACCCAAGGCTGGAATCAAACCTGAGTCCCTGGTGCTGTGAGGTAGCAGTGTTAACCACTGAGCCACAATGCAGCCACTGTACTATCTGGCTGAATGATCAATCTTAGGCACTAGCATGATTGGTGAACTCCATCTACTTTGACTGGACACAACTAGGCTGTTTCCCAACCTGAGCTGGTTTCTGCGAAGTAGTAAAGATGCTGTTTTATCAGAGAAGGCTCTGCTACGTCCACATCACGTGTGGCTAAGCCGTACAGCTCGGTTCCTCTCTGGGGACTCCCTTACATTCTGTTAGGAGCTTTGTCAAGTCTCCCCATTCTTCTACATCTCAATTTAGCATCCTCATTTAGCATCTGTAATAGGTCTAATTGTTACTTTGTATTAGCAATCAAGCCCTAAGCTAGAGCTGTCACACTGGAGCTTGGGTTTAGTTGCAGACAGAATGATTCTCATCAATTAATGAATTACTGACATTGAGAGTGTGGACACAGAGGGGATTGAGGTCATGAGGGGCTGATAGAGTTGTAGCCAATCGCCAGCTTACCCCAATAAAAGCAAAATGCTCCAGATGCTTGAGATATGAAATAAAAGCAGAAAGTGTGAAAGAGACTCAGCAGCTTTGATGGTATTTGTGGGTAGAGAGGTTATGAGTCTGGTCTGGTGCTGCTGCAGAGTCCAATGGACAATGATACTATTGTATGGTTGAATTGCCATCTGCTTGAAGCTCTGCACATTTTTCAAATCAGTATTGGCTATATTTATGTCTATTTCTAATTTAAACTCTGACCTCTTGTGTATTTCTGTTTTCATCAGTTCTTCACTGATGTTGAGATCTTCAGTTGACTGGATCTTATATTCTGAAATTGTGACCAGATTAAGAACATGAGGGCATAGGTTTAAAGCAAAACCAGGAAAAGTTTTTTTTTCCACCCAAATGGTTTGGGTTTGGTATGTACTGCCTGAGAATCTGATTCAGTTGAGGTCCTCAAATGCTATAGTTGTTTGAAACCTAAAGAATGTTCAGTTTTACAGGAGAAGGTAGGAGAATGACATTAGGTGGAGTGCTCGATGGAAGAGCTGATGCAGATGTGATGGGCTGAATGGCCTCTGTTTGCATTGTAACCAGTGATTTTGTGAAATAGGAAGGTATGGAGTCTAACCTACTGAGCACTTTCTCATCAGAGAGAAAGAGGTTCAATTTGGGGCTTGTTTAATCCTCCATCTTTTTTCTCTGTGTCTCTCTCTCGTCTGCACTCATCAGTCTCTCGCAGCAGTGGTTTTGTTACAACATATTCTTGTGACACAACCTATTCTTCCTCTAGTTAGCAATCAAATAATTCACCAAACCTTTCCACTGCCCTGTGTGGACTTCAGAGCCATGTGCCTTGGAAAGGTGGTTGGACTAACACACAGGCTCTGGTCGATATGTTTGGAATTTGACGTGCTAACCAGTCCATTTCCTCCTGTCTCTGATACTATAATATGTTCTTGAGCCCCTCCTGGACACATACACTGTCTAATGCAAAGGATACCTCCCTCTGTCCTAAGCACATTTTCCTTGATTAATTTCTGAGGATCTTCTTAGTTAATGGAACTATGTCAACAGGCTGAAAACTTGTAGCCTCATTCAGTAAATAAATAAATTCCATTTCCTTGCCTTAATCGTCAGGATATCGATAACAATATGCTCTGATCATTGTTCTGAGGGTTTGTTAGCACCTTTCTTAAAACCCCTTGAGTATGGAAAGTTTAACTGTTACATTTGGACTGATCATAACTTCTGGAAAAGTTTTAAACCGTGTAGTTAGAATTTTGATCAGATCAGCTCTCCATTGATACTCCACATCAAGCTAAGAACTGGACTGACTTCTCGATCACTACCTTTAGCAGTGATTGTTCTCAAGGAATAGCACCTGGGAACATGAGCACCCACATCCACGTCACTAAGGGTATACTGATATTTCTTGACTTTAGCAGGTACAGATACAATGGGCCTCCTGCTCTGTCAAATTCTACAATTCTATTTGAAAGGGCTACACACAATCTAGTAGCTCCCTACTAAAGTACTAATTGAATGGCAGGACACTAGGAAGCTCAGAGGAACAGATGGGTGTGTCCACAAATACCTGAAGATGGCAGGACAGGTTAATAGAGTCATAGAGACAGACAGCATGGAAACAGACCCTTCGGTCCAACTCGTCCATGCCGACCAGATATCCTAAATTAATCTAGTCCCATTTGCCAGCTCTTGGCCCATATTCCCCCTAAACCCTTCCTCTTATCAAGCGCCGTACTGAAATCCATATACACCACATTAACCACTTTACCCTCATCCATCTGTTTGGTCACCTTCTCAAAGAACTCTAAGGTTTGTGAGGCACAACCTACCCTTCACAAAACCATGTTGACTATCCCTAATCAACTTATTCCTATCAAGATGATTATAAATCCTATCTCTTATAACTCATTCCAACACTTTACCCACAACCAAAGTAAAGCTCACTGGTCTATAATTACCAGGGTTGTCTCTACTCCCCTTCTTGAACAAGGGCACAATATTTGCTATACTCCAGTGTTCTGGCACTAATCCTGTAGACACTATTCCTGTCACTTTGTCATTACAGGATTGATGGGTCAAAGGGCTTCTGAATTGACTAGTTATAGGATTCTAAATGGTTCCTCAGAGACTGTGTGTGTGTGGGAATTGGAATGCTAGTACACTGGATTTCCTGTTGTCAGCTTTGTGACTCCTCCTGGTCAGTAAGAGTGTTTTATTTAACATGCTTGGGATTTTGGCATTCCTACATGCCATGACATTTGGATTCCATGGGCTCCCTTTAATGTTTTGTGATGATCTCTGTGTGATACCAATGTTTCATCCACTCCTCATCTGTAGGTCTTTGAGGATTTTTTCACTTCCTCAATCAGAATTCCATTTTCCATTTTATACCGTTCCTGAACTCCATCCCTCTATTTCATCTTAAGCTCGAACTGAATGAGCTCCTCTCAATATCCTGGCATCAGCTCACTGAACCTCGATCCAAGCAGACTTATCGAGATTATCCAAATCCCCATGGAAGGTTTCAGATGATTAAATCTCTGTCTCTACAGTCAACGTGACCTCTGATAATTGAATATTTTTTATCCATTGTTCAGGGCAGTACAAATAAAGGAAACACTTCCCTAACCTTTTCCTGCAACTACTGTTTTATTGACCTCAAAAGCCTTCAGGATCCATTGCTTTGATCAAATAATTCCCTTGGAGTAAGTTGGCTCTGTGAATGGGTAAACTGTAGACAACACCAACAGTATTGTTATAGATGTAAGGTCACTCTGAGTGAACTTGATATGGGGGTATATACTCCCCACTCATACTCCTCAACAAAAATTGAACATCCATGTAACTTGTTGGTAGAAAGGTTATGCTTTGCTCCAGCAAGAGGGTTTAAAGTTGCTTCTGTATCTCTAAAAATAACTATTTACTTGATTTATTTGAGAGAAAGTAATTACTTTTTTTTCAGTTGACAAGAATTCCCCATGCCTGTAAGGTAGTGCAGAGGAAGTCAACAATCTATCTGCCACGTCTATATATTTCAGTCAGAGCTATAATTCACTCTGTTGCATTCTTGATCTGACCTCCTATACTGATGGTACACCCCCGCCCCCCCCGCCACCCCTCACCATCGCCATCACCGCCACTCTCCCCACCACCACCGCCACTCTCCCCACCGCCACTCTCCCCACCACCACCGCCACTCTCCCCACCACCACTCTCCCCATCACCGCCACTCTCCCCACCACCACCGCCACTCTCCCCACCACCACCACCACTGTCCCCACCACCATCACCGCCACTCTTCCCACCACCGCCACTCTCCCCACCACCACCACCACTCTCCCCACCACCACCACCACTCTCCCCACCACCACCACCACCACTCTCCCCATCACCGCCACTCTCCCCACCACCACCACTCTCCCCACAACTTCAATCAACCCACACAAAGTTGTCCCACCTTGCGGCAATGGGGGTGCTTAAGCCCCTGGATATCAGGGACAGCAAAGGGCCAAATGGCCTCCAACTGCTCCTATTTTGGAAGTTCTCTATCAGTTCCACCCTTCAGGCCTGCAGAGGAGATCCTGGGGACATTGCCAGCTGTCCCGAACACTAGCCTTCCTTTCATACTCTCACTTTCTAAACTTCTCAGCTTTGTGGGAGATCTAGGAAAAGGGTTTGGATTTGTGGACCAGTTTGTAGTCATTGGTTATTTCGGCTTCACTTACTGTAGTTAAAACTATTCAGTTTTCTATGTGAGTTCATACAGATGGAGGGAGTACATTTTGAAACTCCTCAAAGAGAATGATTTTTCCGAAGTCTCATACAAGACTTGACCTTTAATGTCCAAAGGTCAAAGTTCTTTCCTGTCTTTACCTTTCTCAAATTCGATGTCATGCTGCCCAGGCAGCTTCCAATATTCCAAAGTTTTTGCCTGTTTGGGGTCCATCTCATACGTGTCACAAATCTGTTTGAATTCTGTCCCATATAGCATGGTGATAGTGCCACACAACACAGTGGAGGTTATTCTCAATGTGAAGGTGGGACTTCATCTCCATAAGGACTGTGCGGTGGTCACTCTAACCGATACTGTCATGGACAGGTACACCTGCAGCTGGCAGGTTGATAAGGATGAGGTCAGGTCTGTTTTTCCCTCTTGTTGGTTCCCTCACCACCTGCCGCTGACCCAGTCCAGCAGCGATGTCCTTTAGGACCTGACCAGCTCGATCAGTAATGCTGCTGCCCAGCCCCTCTTGGAGGTGGGACATTAAATCCCCCACCCAGAGGACACTCTGTGCCCCTGTCACCGTCAATGCTTCCTCCAAACGTTGTTCAACCTGGAGGCATACGGATTCATCAGCTGAGGACTTTGTGCATTTTGAATTATTTTTGTTAAATGTTGTTAGTTTGAGATGGGTCACTCCTGTTGCCTTCATGTCTTTCCCTAGAGAATGAAACAATTGGTTGATGACATTGGCAAGGAAAAATATTCCAGGATATAAATTATGTGAAATTTAGTTATGCAACTGACCCATGACTGACTCAGCAATGCACAATACATTGTGGAGAATGGGATGGAGTGATCTTCGTTCTGTATAATCAGGAAGAATAGGTGGCACCAAATGTGGTGATCAAATATCTATCTTTGATTACGTGAGCCTGCTTACTACTGCTGCTCACTGCGCTTGATTGGTCTTTTGTTGTTTCAGATTATTTTCACTTCAAATGAAGTCCTTAATTTTTAATAAGGGGAGAAAAGTTGTGTTCAGTTGTTCTGTGTTTGATTATGTGAGGCTGTTTGCTATTGATACTCACCATTTTATTGGTTAATGTGGGATTAGGGAGAGGTAAACAATTTGTTGGAAGATGCTGGAGTTGATGTCTGGGTTGATATGTGGATAATATCTGTTACACACATAGAAACCAAGACAGAAACTGTTGGAGAAACTCAGCGGGTCTGTCATCATCTGTGGAGAGAGAAACAGTTCATGTTTCAGGTTCAAAGACCCTTCTGTAGGTATCAATGTTACCTCTACATTACTCTGAGATAGAAAACATACAACAGTGAGCCAAAAGCCTGCTTACAACCCTGCCTGCATTTTATGCTGCAGGGTCATCCTCACCTGTTTGACACTATCACAGAGTCTAAATGACCCACCAGTGGTTTTTAAATTAGATTTTCCATGAAGCAATCAATCTCCAGAAAAGACCAGCGCTGAATATATTTTCAGCTCACAAACTATAATCTCACCCATTTACTACTGTGTGACAATTCCTGCCTTGTAATAGTTCTTAATTTCAAATGTCATTCTGCAGTCCTGCCCTGGATTCAAAACCATTCTGCTGAGTTGAGTGTGCCAAAATATCCAGAATGTCTGTAATAGAACAATATTATTTTGCTGTCAATCCCATTGGAAGCTGGAGTAATTGAATAATAGGTGTATAGAAAAGGGATGGAGAACAGTGTGTTTCCTTACAACAAGCAGTCATGAATCAATCTTTCTGTTGCCAGTGAAGATTGGTTTGATTTTGTTATTCTCTGGCTGTGATTACCTTTAGCCAACAGGCCTGTACTGGCTCCCTCAGCCTCTGTAATATCCGTGGATATTTTTCTGGATTATTCTTCAACCATGTGAAGGGAATCTGAGGCTAGCATCAAAATGGGGGAATTGAGGGGCTGATCCCTCTGCTCCCTGCCCATTCATGTATCTGTCTAGATACATCTTAAATGTTGCTATCGTTCCCGCCTCTACCACCTCCACCAGCAACGTGTTTCAAGCCCCCACCATCCTCATGTGTAAACTTAAACTTTTCCCCTGTCACTTTGCATGTCTCCCTTAAACCTTTCCCCTCTCACTTTGAGCTCGTGACTGCTAGTAATTGAGTCCCCCACTCTGGGAAAAAGCTCCTTGCTATCCACCCTGTCTATACCTCTCAGGATTTTGTAAACCTCAATCAGGTCCCCCCCTCAACACCCATCTTTCTAATGAAAATAATCCTAATCTATTCAACCTCTCTTCATAGCTAGTGCCTTCCATACCAGGCAACATCCTGGTGAACCTCCTCTGTACCCTCTCCAAAGCATCCACGTCCTTTTGGTAATGTGGTGACCAGAACTGTATGCAGTATTCCAAATGTGGCCAAACCAAACTCCTGTGCAACTGTAACATGACCTGCCAACTCTTGTACTAAATACCCCGTCCAATGAAGGAAAGCATGCTGTATGCCTTCTTAACCACTCAACTGACCTGCGTTGCCACCTTCAGGGTATAATGGACTTGAACACCCAGATCTCTCTGTACATCAATTTTCTCCAGGACTTTTCCATTCACTGTATAGTTCACTCTTGAATTGGATCTTCCAAAATGCATCACCTCACATTTGCCCAGATTGAACCCTATCTGCCATTTCTCTGCTCATCTCTCCAATCTATCTATATTTTGCTGCATTCTCTGACTGTCCCTTTACTATCTGCTACTCCACCAATTTTAGTGTCATCTGCAAACTTGCTAATCAGACCACCTATATCTTCCTCCAGATCATTCCTGTATATCACAAACAACAGTGACCCCATCACGGATCCCTGTGGGACACCACTGGTCACAGGTCTCCATTTTGAGAAACTCCCTTCCACTACTACTCTCTGTCTCCTGTTTCCCAGCCAGTTCTCTATCCATCTCGCTAGTACACCCTGGACCCCAGGCAATTTCACTTTCTCCATTAGCCCATCATGGGGATCCTTATCAAATGCCTTACTGAAGTCCATGTATATGACATCTACAGCCCTTCCCTCATCAATCAACTTTGTCACTTCCTCAAAGAATTCTATTAAGTTGATAAGCCATGACCTTCCCTGCACAAAACCATGTTGTCTATCACTAATAAGCCCATTGTCTTCCAAATGGGAATAGATCCTATCACTCAGTATCTTCTTCAGCAGCAAGCCTACCACTGACATCAGGCTCACCTGTCTATAATTGTCTAGATTATCACTGCTACCATTCTTAAACAAGGGGACAACATTGGCAATTCTTCAGTCCTCCAGGACCTCACCCACGTTCAAGATAATAATGTGGGGTTCTGTGTTCAAATCTTGTCTCTGCACTTGGGGTGAATTAAAATCCCATAGAGATCTGGGATTAAAAGTCTAATGAAGACCATGAATCAATTGCCAATTTTGGGGGGAAACCCATCTGGTTCACTAATGTTCCTCTAGGGAAGGAACCTGCCACCCTTACCTAGTCTGGCTGATATGTGACTCCAGGCCCACAGCAATGGGGTTGACTGTTAACTGCCCTCTGGGCAATTAGGGAAGGGCAATAAATGCTGGCCTAGCCAGTGACACCCTCACCCTGTGAATGAATAAAAGGTAAATTGCCCCGATCCATTTTTGTTTTCTCTGGACTGAAGAGATTCTAAATCTCCTGTTTGTATTTTTTTTGTACTTCAACACTACTGTCATACAGCAGTAGTGCTGCCCTGAGCCACCTATACCCTCATTTCTTTAATATTTCCTCACAATGTAGCCCTTGAAGTGCAGTTGAGTAACAGAGCCTTATTGAGTCAGTGGGTATGTCTGGGTGGAAGGGTACTCTCCCATCCCTCTTTCCTTTGACCAGGTCTAAAGGCTAGTTTGCTTTATAGTGCAGAGGAAGGCCACGAATGAGTCTGGACGAGAAGAGGCCCTAAGTTTAAAAGACGTAGCTTATTGCATGATAGCTATCAAGTACACATTGCATTAGCTGGCTAAACATTGCTACAAAATGTAATGATGATACAAACAACGCAGTAATCCCCTACAAGCTCCAGAGCTATTTTCCCAATTTCCTGACCCCCAAGGTGAGTCAGTTAGGTGGTGCTTAATGTCATCTCCAAAAACTAACCCTTAAAGGTTAACCTACTACAACAATTATAACTATGACTCTATCCACCACCCAGCTGCTCATTGATTCTGTCAAGTAGAATGCTGGGGAGATGTGTGGGAAGAGTTGTGGGGTCAGGTTGAGGGTGGGGAATTGGAATGGCTGTTGTATCCCTTGGCTCTCTAACTTTACCAGTTGTGTTTCCCCATCTTTTGAGTGGTACTATCAAAGTTTATTGAGAGGAATCTCCTTTGTGGAATTTCAGATCTTTGAGATCCTGTTAATGTGTTAGGACCTGAGTGACTGACTGTTTTTTAAAGAATGACCTTGTTGATTCAGATAGAGCTTGGGATAGACAACTATCAAGCTGGAACTGAACCAGATATCCAATACTTCTGGTGTGGCTCAATAGTTTCCTGGAGTGTCCAGATCTCCCCCTGAATGGGAGCGATAGGAAACCATCCCACCCAGTGGTCATTGGGTTTATACCCTGGGTAGTTAAGAGTAAATTTGGATGGGAGTCTGAACTTAACACAATGTGTGCACTTTGCTGCCGCAGTGTCATGTTAAAATGACCTGTTTAATATGGGATGGGAGTCACATACAGTCCAACCCGATAATGGTCATAAAGTTCCCTGACTTGAGGATATGAATGAACCAGTTGGGTTTTGTAAGAATCCACCAGTTTTTACAGTCATTTTATTTCAATTTATAAATCTATTTTATTATTTGCTGTGGTATATGATTTAGACAGTTGGTTTAAATAATAGTGATAACAAAAAGAGAGAGATTGCATTCATGTAAAGCCTTTCACATCCCACTCCATTCCAGTCAATGTACTTTTAATATGTAGTAATTATTGTTACATCGGGACATGTGACAGGCAACCACCAATCAGCAAGGCTGTTGGGAAGAAGTGGATACACAGCCAGCGAGACCAGAATGATACAGATATGTGAATCACAGCACGAGGCCATTCGGACCCTCGAAACTACTCCTCTGTTTGAGAAGATCACAACTGATTTGATTGTGACCTCAATACCTTTCTGCCTGCTCGCCCTCCCCCCTTTAACCCCCTCATTCATTAAGAATCTATCCAGCTTTACAAAGGATTCACTGGTTCAGGGAATTCATTCCGCGGTTGCATCTCTGTAGAGCTCTGATTTGAATGAGCCTCCTTCCTTAAAGAGTAGCAGCTTAATGATTATTGTGTTTTTTTCCTTTCTTTCTGTCACCAGGAACACTTCACACCGGAATGCAGGTTCAAGGAATCGGTATTTGAAAACTACTATGTGACCTACTCGTCCATGTTGTATAGACAGCAACAGTCTGGAAGGGGCTGGTACTTGGGACTTAACAAGGAGGGCGAAATCATGAAAGGAAACCACGTGAAGAAAAATAAACCAGCAGCCCACTTCCTCCCCAAACCATTAGAAGGTAATCACTCAACAAAATTCTTGGTTTTAACTTTCATTGTGAGCACCTGGAAACAGGCAATTAACCAGATATCAGGTTCATCTTTAATCTGGCTGATATTTGTTGAGAAGAATGATTGAATATTGTAGGGATGCTATGGGAGCTACAGTTAAGAGGAGCTCTGTGCTAGCATTCTATTAAAGTCTTAATTACCTGTTTGCTTCCTGACATCTGTCTGCTTCCTCTTCCAATCCAGAACCTACTCCTTTTTTAAATCACGGGGCATGTTGCACCCCAGCAGTCACCGGCAATAAGCTGTTTCCATCTCTAATGCGTTGAAACGTTTTTGTCTGCATCCCCTCACCTTAAGTTAATAATCCTTCTCACGAGTTTATCAATCAGTACAGACGGTCAGACACATTTTATCCTCTCGAATCCATCCTTTATTTCCAGACATTTAAGAATCCTCGAGGGAAAATGAAAGTCTCCATTTCTCTTTACACTTTTGTCCATGATTCTAAGAATTGGGACAAGGGGACATATCCCAATGTTCAGTGAAATTGTGATCAATCTGTGTCCTAATGGCTCTGCATTCAACCCCTATCCCTTCACATATGCAATTGGCAAAAATCTATCCATCACAGATTTAAGACTAGATCGAGCATTAACGGCAGTTTGCTAAGGAGAGTTCCTCTTCCCCCACAATGTTGTGTGTGTGGAATTGTTTCTGAACTGTATTTTGAAATGACCGTCAATCGTTCTGCTGAAACTTGGCTGGAGCTGCCTCTTCATGACTCACATATCGAGCTTCAATTCTGAGAATCATCATTTTCCACTTACCATAGCTCAAACAACGCCAATATCATGAGGATACCAAATTCCAGGTCCTCTTTGCCTTGTTTTCAGCACAGGATTTTAAATTAGTTTCCCTCGAGCAAGGGATTGATAGTTGGGGGTTAACAATAGAGCGAGGTACTCTCTAAGTCAGTAACAATCAAGATTTGGAAACAGATTTTTGTTTCTTCATTGTCAATGGGTCAAAATCCTCTCAGCATTTTGAGTCTGTCTACTCCAGGAGGTAGACTGAAAGGTAACAGTGTTGCTCTGGGCCCAGCTCCCACCCTGAGTCCATTCTCAGCCCCAGATCCAGCGAGAGATCAGCAGGTGCACCCCTGACCCCTGACCAGAGCACTGCAGCACACCCTCTCTGAGCGCCCCTGGGTTATTGAGACCTGACCTAGCCCCCTGTGCCTGATAACATATGTATTACAGCAGCTCAAGCAGGAAGCATACCACCACCTTCACCAGGGCACCTGGTGGGACAATTAATGCTGGCCTGGTCAACGATGCCCACACCTCATGTGAGAGAATGGAATGAAACCAGAGATGGACTCTGGATAGTGTGAACTCATTGGGCCAAACAAGAATTCCTTTGAAGGACCAAATTACTGCAGATGCTGGAATCTGTCCTGAAAACAACAAATGCTGGAGGTCACAGCGGGTCAGACAGCATCCTGGGAGAGGGAGCAAGCCCCTAGACCTTGTGCCCGACCCACTGTCATCTCCAGCAATTGCTTTGAATTTCCCGAAACAGTAGCTGTGGCACCTCCTGCCTTCCCCCACCTTCAAAATAGGAGGCAGGACGTTGGCTAGTTTGGCTCAATCAAAATGAAATGCTTTGAGAAGCACTAAATGTCATTTGTTTCCTCACTTGCTCAGAGTGATTAAAGTAGCTCATTTATATTCCATGTCACTTGATCTGCCGTCGGTCTGATTGATGTTCTCACTAACTACTAGGAATAGAAGTGAATTACTGTAACATTTTTTGGGATGTGAGGTGTTCCCAAATAAATGGAAAAGGTTTGACAGGTACTGAGCAGGTTAGACTAAGGAGAGGAGAAAGTGAGGTCTGCAGATGCTGGAGATCAGAGCTGAAAATGTGTTGCTGGAAAAGCGCAGCAGGTCAGGCAGCATCCAAGGAGCAGGAAATTTGATGTTTCAGGCATAAGTCCTTCATCAGGAAAGGCTCATGCTCTCCTGATGAAGGGCTTATGCCCGAAATGTTGAATTTCCTGTTCCTTGGATGCTGCCTGGCCTGCTGCACTTTTCCAGCAACACATTTTCAGCTTAGACTAAGGAGAGCCAATGGATATTACCTATCTGAACTTCCAAAAGGCATTTGACAAGGTGCACACAGGAGGCTGCTGAGTAAGGTACGAGCCCATGGTGTTAGAGACAAGTTGCTAGCATGGATAGAAGCTTAGCTGTCTGACAGAAAGCAGAGAGTGGGGAAAAAAAGGTTTTTTTATTCAGAATGGCAGCTGGTGACAAGTGGTGTTCCACAAGGCTCAGTGTTCGGATCACACATTTTCACATTTTACCTTTAATGCCCCAGATGAAGGAACTGAGGGCATTCTGGTTAAGTTTGCAGATTATGTAAAGATAGGTGAAGGGACAGGTATCATTGAGGAGGTGGGGAGGCTGCAGAAGGATTTGGACAGGTTAGGAGAGTGGGCAAAGTGGCAGATGGAGTACAACGTGGGAAAGTGGGAGGTCATGTACTTTGGTAGGAAGGATAGAGGCATGGACTATTATCAACACGGGGAGAAAATTCAGAAATCTGAAGTCCAAAGACACCCAGGAGTCCTAGTCCAGGATTCTCTGAGGTAAACGTGCAGGTTGGGTTGGTAGTTAGGAAGGCAAATTCAAGGTTGGCATTTGTTTCAAGAGGACGAGAATATAAAAGCAGGGGCGTACTTCTGAAGCTTTATAAAGGTCTGTTTGGACCAGATTTAGAATATTGAGAGCAATTTTGGGCTCTGTGGTTGAGGAAGGATGCTCTGGCCCTGGAGCGGGTCCACAGGAGGTTCATGAGAATGATCCCAGGAATGAAAGGCTGTGAGGAATGTTATTTATTTGGAATGTTGTCGATGAGGAACATTTGAGGTCTCTGGGACTATACTCAATGGAGTTTAGAAGGATGAAGGGGAATCCAATTGAATAGTGAATGGCCTGGATAGAGTGGATGTTGGGAAGATGTTTCCATTGGTAGGAGAGAGAAGGACCTGAGGGCCTTAGAGTAAAGAGAAGACACTTTTAGAATGGAGATAAGGAGAAACGTCTTCAGCCAGAGAATGGGGAATGTATGGGGTTCATTGCCACAGAAGGCAGTGGAGGCCAGGTCATTGAGTGTATTTAAGACAGAGATAGATGGTTTTTGATAGTCGAGGGGATCAAGGGTTACAGGGAGAAACTTATCAGCCATGATTGAATGGTAGAACAGATTCAATGGGCCGAATGACCTGATTTCTGCTCCTATGTCTTCTGGTCTTATGGTCTTATTTTCACTGAACCCGCGTTGGACCGCAGCGTTCTGCATTCAGCACAGAGTGTCTCAACCCTGCAAGTTAGATTTCAGAATTTCAGAATATTTGCAGTGAATCTTTCTGTTCAAAGAATGAACATGTTCTTACTCAGCACTTTCCATAAACTCAGCGTCTCCTAAACTTCTTTAGTTTAATTTTGATGTCCCTGCTATAGGATAGATATGAAACTTGAAAGGGGTTAGAAAAGATTTACAAGGATGTTGCCAGGGCTGGAGGGTTTGAGCTATAGGGAGAGGCTGAATAGACTGGGGCTATTTTCCCTGGAGCATCAGAGTCTGAGGGGTGACCTTATAGAGGTTTACAAAATCATGAGGGCCATTGGTAGAGTGAATAGTCAAAGTCCTTTTCCAGAGAGTAGCAGAGTCCAAAACTAGAGGGCATAGGTTTAAGGTGAGAGGGGAATGAATTAAAAGAGACCTAAGGGGCAACCTTTTCACAAAGAGGGTGGTTTGTGTTTGGAATGAGCTGCCAGAGGATGTGGTGGAGGCTGGTACAATTACAGCATTTAAAAGGCATTTGGATGGGTATATGAATAGGAAGGGTTTGGAGGGATATGGGCCAGGTGCTGGCAGGTGGGACTAGATTGGGTTGGGATATCTGGTTGGCATGGACGGGTTGGACTGAAGGGTCTGTTTCCGTGCTGTATGTCTCTGACTCTAAAACCAACTTGTAGTTAGTCACTTTTGTCATGCAGAGTAGGTTTCCAAACACAACCTCATTAGCATTTATTTGAGCTGATGAGTTACTCTGCCTTCTCAGTGATTTGGTTTAAGATGTTTAATATTGGTCAGAGAGAGTTCCCTGCCCTCTCTCAAGCACAGAGATGGGATCTCCTACCAGCACAATGACAACTTGCATTCATCTAGCACCTTTTGATGCAGCAAAATGTCCCATGGTGCATCCCATGGGAGCATTACCAACTTGCCATTGGGACGGTTGGTTCAATCTTGGTTGGTTCAAGCCACGGAGAGAATTGCAGAGTTTGGGGCTGAGATCAAGAGCAAAACAGCCTTGGTCTGTTCACCAGTTAAAGTCCGGGATCCATAGAGGCCAGAATGAAAGAGGTCCAGGTATCAGAGGGGAGAGGGGATGTCTCATGTCACACTGATTGGCAAAGGGAAGATCATGGAGGAAATTGAAACAAGAATTATTTATTTGATAAAGAGCCAATGTAGGTCAGTGAGGATTGAGGTGAGAATTAGGATAACGTTGGATTATTTAATTAAGCTGAAAGTTAAATAGAGAAGAAGTGGGGAGTCAGGAGCTTTGGAATTGTTGAACATGAAGGTCACAAATCTTTAGCAGCAGCAAATCTGAGGCAGTGTCGAAATATTTAAAAGCTCCTCAGACAGCACCTTCCAAACTTACAAGCACTTCCATTCAGAAGGACAAAGGCAGCAGAGACATGGGAACACCACCCTGTCCGATCCACTCACCATCCTGACTTGGAAATATATCACCGTTCCTTCACTGTCGCTGGGTCAAAATCCTGGAATTCCTTGCTTAAGGGCATTGTGGGTCAACCCACAGCACAGGGACTGAAGCTGTTCAAGAAGGCAGCTCACCTCCCACCTTCTCAAGGGGCAACTAGGGACGGGCAATAAATACTGGGCCCAGCCAGTGATGTCCATGTCCCACAAATGAGTAAAAATATGCTAAGAAGATGGAAGTTGATAACGTTGGTATAGGTATGGATATGTGGTCTGAACATATCTTCAGAGAAAATGTAATAGCACAGTTGTGATTTCAGTTGATTCAGATTTTTGATTTTTTGGTTTTAAACGTTCTAATGATTAGTTTATTGATCTTATTGTCATTTGGCCTTGAGAAGGTGATAGAACATAGAACATTACAATGCAGTACAGGCCCTTCGACCCCTGATGTTGTGCCAACCTGTGGAACCAATCTGAAGCCCATCTATCCTACACTATTCCATTCTCATCCATATGTTTATCCAATGACCATTTAAATGCCCTTAAAGTTGGTGAGTCTACTACTGTTGCAGGCAGGGCTTTCCATACCCCTACTACTCTCTGAGTAAAGAAACGACCTCTGACATCTGTCCTATATCTATCACCCCTCAATTTAAAACTATGTCCCCTTGTGCTAGTCATCACCATCTGAGGAAAAAGGCTCTCCCTGTACACCCTATCTAACCCTCTGATTATCTCACATGTCTCAATTAAGTCACCTCTCAACTTTCGTCTCTCTAACGAAAACAGCCTCCAGTCCCTCAGTCTTTCCTCATAAGACCTTTCCTCCATACCAGGCAACATCCTAGTAAATCTCCTCTGCACCCTTTCCAAAGCTTCCACATCCTTCCTACAATGTAGTGACCAGAACTATATGCAGTATTCCAAATGCAGCCGCACCAGAGTTTTATACAGCTGCAGCATGATCTCATGGTTCCGAAACTCAATCCCTCTGCCAATAAAAGCTGACATACTGTATGCCTTCTTAACAACCCTAGCAACCTGGGTGGCAACTTTCTGCTCATCTATACTCCCAAGAATCTTCCCATTAGCCCAGTACTCTGCATTCCTGTTACTCCTTCCAAAGTGAATCACCTCCCACACTTTTCCACATTGAACTCCATTTGCTACCTCTCAGACCAGCTCTGCAGCTTATCACGTCCCTCTGTAACCTGCAACATCATTCGTCACCGTCCAGAACTCTACTGACCTTACTGTCATCCACAAATTTACTAACCCTGCCTTCTATGCCGTCATTCAGCTCATTTATAAAAATGACAAACAGCAGTGGACCCAAACAGATCCTTGTGGTACACAACAGGTAACTGAACTCATGCGATGGGATGCAGCATTTTTTTATTCACCATAGTTGAGATCTGGGGGAGAGTTTGGAATTGTTTGTTACAGTGTAGGTGGATCGCATTGTCATCCTTCTGCAAAGTAACACCCTGCTCTGAGTGATGGTGAATACGTGCATTTGATTTTGGTCTGTTGCTAGCACTGGTGGTTGTAAAATTGTTCGGATCAAAAGAGCCGGAGATACCCAGCACCGAAGCTGCCAAGCATTCGAGGGCGTCCTTTGTTAAAAATGAATCTGCAGACTGTAACAGATTCCTAACTTCTGGTTTAAGTGTGTAGAAACTCTGAAGAAACTGAATGTACATTGCCCTTTCCAAAACACTCTACACTCGGGCAGCTTCACAAAGCTCTGCTTGATACAATGGTCAGGTTATCATTAGATTTCTCAGATTTTGTCTTCCCTTCCTCTGTCCTTTATCTTCTGGATCTGTCGTTGGACATTAGCCTTTGAATGTTTGAATGCTACTTTCTTGACATATTTGTGAGCTTGAGTGGTGCTGCCAAGCGATGAAGGCTGCCCAGCCTTGCTCCTAGTGAGCCTTATGTTTCAGGTAGAGAAGAAGATGATGGTACAGGGAGAAAATCAATGGTCTCATAATCCAGAGGGCTAGGCTCATGGTCTGGGGAAGTGGGTTCCAATCTTACCAAGGGCAGCTAGTTAAACTTAAATTCAGTTAATAACTAAATCTAGCTTGTCTGTTGTAATGATGACCATACTGACTATGTTTGCTTAATGTAAAACTAATGTCCTTTATGGAAGGAAATCTACCATCCTTACCTGCTCTGGTCTATGTGTGACTCCAGACCCACAGTAATATAGTTGACTGTGAAATGACTGAGCAAGCATTCATGGGAAATTAGGAAAGAACAATAAATGCTGGCCATCCCGATGACACAACACCCCGTGAGCTATATACGTGACATATATCTTTAAAAAAGTACAGTTTATGTCCCAGATACATATTGAATGCCAACGTCATGTATGTGGGGTATATGTGACTCGTGTATATGGAGCATGTCCTGAGATGTTGGTGCTTGGTATCCAACATAGAGGTCTTTCAGAGAAAGCAGCAAAATGAAGGCACAGATAACTCTCAATGTAGAAGTCCAAGCAGGTATCAATATGTTGTTAGTAAAATAGAAATCTGAGTCATCATGAGGCAAGATGTGTTTAACAATTGTTAATCCCTCTTATTGGCATTTTGCCATCTCCTAGCGAGAAATGCACCAATCTGATTGTCAAAAGTATAAAAGATGGAGTGTGTTGGCCCTGATTTTGAGATGAGCCTCGCTAGTCTTCCTGTTCAACTTTGCCACACACCTCCCCATGAGCCATGTCACTCAGAGTTCCATTAGAACGTAGAACACAGAAAAGTAAAGCACAGAACAGGCCCTTTGGCCCACGATGTTGTGCCGAGGTTTAATCCTAATGTAAAATATACCAACTTAACCTACGCACCTCTCAACTCATTGCTATCCATGTGTATGTCCAACAGTCACTTAACTGTTCCCAATGACTCTGCTTCCACCACCACAGCTGGCAACGCATTCCATGCATTCACAACTCTCTGCGTAAAGAACCTTCCTCCGACATCTCTGCTATTACTTCCTCCTAATATCTTAATACCATGGCCCCTTGTGCCAGTCAATCCTGCCCTGGGGAAAAGTCTCGGGCTATCGACTCTATCTAGGCCACTCATTATTTTGTGCACCTCGATCAGATCTCCTCTCTTCCTCCTTCTCTCCAGAGAGAAAAGTCCGAGCTTAGTCAACCTCTCTTTATAAGGCAAGCCCTCCAGGCCAGGCAGCATCCTGGCAAACCTTCTTTGCACCCACTCCAAAGCCTCTATCTTTCCTAGAGTAGGGTGACCAAAACTGGAAGAAAGTGAGGACTGCAGATACTGGAGATCAGAGCTGAAAAATGTGTTGCTGGAAAAGCACAGCAGGTCAGGCAGCATCAAAGGAGCAGTAGAATCGACGTTTCGGGCACGAGCCCTTCTTCAGGAATTCCTGAAGAAGGGCTTATGCCCGAAACGTTGATTCTCCTGCTCCATTGATGCTGCCTGACCTGCTGCGCTTTTCCAGCAACACATTTTTCGAGCAGACATGGACACAATATTCCAAGTGTAGTCTCACCAGGGACTTGTAGAGCTGCAGCAAAACCTCACTGCTCTTAAACTCGATCCCCCTGTTAATGAAAGCCAAAACACCATATGCTTTCTTAACAACCCTATCCACTTGGGAGGCAACTTTGAGGGATCTATGTACTTTCACGCCCAGATCCCTCTGTTCCTCCACACGGCCAAGAATCCTGTCTTTAATCCTATATTCAGCATTCGAGTTCGACCTTCCAAAATGCATCACCTCGCATTTATCCAGGTTGAACTCCATCTGCCATTTCTCAGCCCAACTCTACATCCTGGTAGGTAAAAACAATGGCTGCAGATGCCGGAAACCAGATTCTGGATTAGTGGTGCTGGAAGAGCACAGCTGTTCAGGCAGCATCCGAGGAGCAGTAAAATCGACGTTTCAGGCAAAAGCCCTTCATCAGGAATACAGCTCTACATCCTGTCTCTGTCGCGCTGCAGCCTACAATAACCCTTGTTACTATCAACGGCACCTCCAACCTTTGTCTCATCTACAAATTTACTAACCTACCGCTCAACCTCCTCATCCAAGTCATTGATGAAAACTACAAAGAGCAGAGGCCCAAGAACAGAGCCCTGCGGGACACCACTCAACACTGACCTCCAGGCAGAATACTTTTCATCTACAACCACTCTCTACCTTCTGTCAGCCAGCCAATTCTGAATCCAGATAGCCAAATCTCCCTGCATCCCATACTTCCTGACTTTATGAATGAGCCTACCATGGGGAACCTTATCAAATGCCTTGCTGAAGTCCATATGCACCACATCCACAGCTCGACCTTCATCGACCTGTCTGGTCACCTCCTCAAAGAACTCAATAAGATTTGTGAGGCATGACCTGCCCCTCACAAAGCCATGCTGACTGCCTTTAATCACACTATGCTTTGCCAAATAGTCATAAATCCTATCCCTCAGAATTCTTTCCCAAACATTGCTGACCACAGACATAAGACTGACTGGTCTGTAATTGCCAGCGATTTCCCTATTACCCTTCTTGAAAAGAGGAACAACATTTGCCTCCTTCCAATCCTCCGGTACGACTCCTGTGGAGAGTGAGGAGGCAAATATCCTCGCCAACGGCTTAGCAACCTCCTTTCTCGCTTCCCGGAGCAGCCTAGAGTCTGTGCATTGTGTTTCCATTGGCGTAGCTAATGTCTCTAATGGATAATCAGTCTTTTTCTGAGGGTGGAAATGTCAATTACTAGGGGACGTAGGTTTCAGGTAAAAAGGGCTACATTTAAAGGAGATGGATGAGGCAGGTTTTTACACTGAGGGTGGTAACTGCCTGGAATACACTGCCAGAGGAGGTAGTGGAGACGGATACAATAGCAATATTTACGATGCACCTTGACAGATACAGTAACAGAGACACGGACCCCCGTGCAGAGGCAAGATACAGTAACAGAGAGACACGGACCCCCGTGCAGAGGCAAGATACAGCAACAGAGACACGGACCCCCGTGCAGAGGCAAGATACAGTAACAGAGACACGGACCCCCCGTGTAGAGGCAAGATACAGTAACAGAGACACGGACCCCCGTGTAGAGGCAAGATACAGTAACAGAGACACGGACCCCCGTGCAGAGGCAAGATACAGTAACAGAGACACGGACCCCAGTGCAGAGGCAAGATACAGTAACAGAGACACGGACCCCCGTGCAGAGGCAAGATACAGTAACAGAGAGACACGGACCCCCGTGCAGAGGCAAGATACAGCAACAGAGAGACACGGACCCCCCGTGCAGAGGCAAGATACAGTAACAGAGACACGGACCCCCCGTGCAGAGGCAAGATACAGTAACAGAGACACGGACCCCCGTGCAGAGGCAAGATACAGTAACAGAGACACGGACCCCCGTGCAGAGGCAAGATACAGCAACAGAGAGACACGGACCCCCGTGCAGAGGCAAGATACAGTAACAGAGAGACACGGACCCCCGTGCAGAGGCAAGATACAGTAACAGAGAGACACGGACCCCCGTGCAGAGGCAAGATACAGTAACAGAGAGACACGGACCCCCGTGCAGAGGCAAGATACAGTAACAGAGAGACACGGACCCCCGTGCAGAGGCAAGATACAGTAACAGAGACACGGACCCCCCGTGCAGAGGCAAGATACAGTAACAGAGACACGGACCCCCGTGCAGAGGCAAGATACAGTAACAGAGAGACACGGACCCCCGTGCAGAGGCAAGATACAGTAACAGAGAGACACGGACCCCCGTGCAGAGGCAAGATACAGTAACAGAGACACGGACCCCCCGTGCAGAGGCAAAAGGGTTTTGGTTCAGAAAGGCATCATGTGTCAGTGCAGGTTTGATGGGCCGAAGGGCCACTTCCTGTGCTATACTATTCTTTTGTTTCTTTATATCTCCATTTGAAAAGGTAATGTTCGGTCAAGTTTATATTTGTAACAGACATTTTCAACAATCCTGCTCTTCATTATTTATTCACCATATTGAGTTGCCATAGTGTTCTCAGGAATGCAAAAGAATAAATTCAACTGTCAGCTCAGATCCCATTGAACTAACATGTAAGTAAGATTTATGTCAAAATTGCTAAATAGAAAGAGACCATTTGACCCAACAAATCTCTGCAGGCCTTCATTCTTGGTAATCTGATTCCTTGCTCATTCCCAACAAGCAACTGATGTACCCTTTCCTCAACCCAAACTAATGACTGACTTGATATAAAATCAGATTTACTGTTCCCTCTGTTGAAGCAGGCCATTCATCCCCTTAAACACATTCTCTCATTCCATTAGTTCATTGTCAGTCTGTACCTTACCTCTGCCCATCTGCTTTGGTGCCATTAACCATACCCAACATAAATCTTCCAGACAAAAAATTCACTACACAATTAGACCGCATGACAAATGAGGAAACAATAATAAAGCAAGGGGTCATATGTTTGAAGTTGTTACAGTTTGACCAAACTGAATCCAGGTAAACTATTCCACTAAGTCAGAATTTGAGTGTAGGGGTTATTTTGCTAAAATAAAGACATGAATGATCTGGATGAAGGGACTGTGGGCATTGTTGCTAATTTGCAGGTGATACAAAAGTAAGTGGAGGGACAAGCAGTACTAAAGAAGTGGGAGGTTGCAGGAGTTGGACAGGTTGGGAGATTGGGCAAGATGGAACACACAGTGGAAAAGTGTGAGATTATGCACATTGGTAGGAAGGAAGAATAGAGGTGGAGGCTATTTTGTAAATGGGGAATGGCTTCAGAAATCTGAAACTCAGAATTTGGAGTCCTTGTTCAGGATTGTCTTAAGTTTAACATGCTGGTTCAGTTGGCAGTTAGAAAGGCAAATGCAATGATTTGTTTTGAATTGATTTATTATTGTCACACATACCTAAGTACAGCCAAAAATGTTTTTGTGTGCAGAACAGGCAGGTAGTAATATACCGTGATCATAGGGTAATTGTACAGCAAGAAATCTAGAGTTACAGCTGCAGAGAATTTAAATTTGAATTTGATTTGAATTTATTGTCGCATCTACAGAGGTGCAGTGAAAAGCTTTATCTTGTGAGCAATACAGGCAGATCACAGAGTTAAGTAGCATAGATAGTAAATAATAGGTAAACAGCAGCAAAAACAAAAACACAGGTACAGGCCAATGCTAAGAGTTTCTGAGTCCATTCAGTATTCCATCAACAGCAGGGTAGAAACTGTTTTGAAACCTGTGTGTGTGTGTGTGTTCAGGCTTCTGTACCTTCACCCTGGTGGTAGAGGTTGTAGAAAAACATTGCCAGAGTGGGATGGATCTTTGAGAATGCTGGCGGCCTTTCCTTGACAGCGGGCCTGGTAGATGGATTCTATAGATGGGAGGTTGGCCTTTGTGATTGTCTGGGCTGAGTTCCCCACTCTCTGTAACCGTCTCCGATCTTGAATGGTACAGTTGCCAGACCAGGTAGTGATACATCCAGACAGAATGCTCTTGATGGCGCAAAAATAAAAGTTGGTAAGGGTATTCGCCATCATGCCAAATTTCCTCAGCTGCCTGAGGAAGAAGAGACATTGTTGGGCCTTTGTAACCAGAGCGTCCACATGAAGAGTCCAAGAAAGCTTATTGTAGATGACCACTCCCGGGAACCTGACACTCTCCACTCGTTCCCCCTCTGTGCTGTTAATGTGCAGGGGGACATGAGTAACATCCCACCGAAAGTCAATAATGAGTTCCTTGGTTTTGCCGGCATTGAGAGCTGGGTTGTTCTCAGTGTGCCATTTTTCCAGATTTTCCACCTCCCGTCTGTAGTCTGTTTCATTGCCATCTCAGGTTTGACCGACTGTGGTGGTGTCATCAGCGAACTTGTAAATGGTATTAGTCTGGTATTTGATGACGCAGTCATGGGTATACAGTGAGTACAGTAGGGGGCTGAGTACGCACCCCTGGGGGGGCTCCAGTGTTGAGTGTTAGTGAGAATGAAATATTGTCCCCAATCTTCACTGATTGTGGCCTGTGGGTCAGGAAACTGAGGGTCCAGTTGCAGAGAGTGGGGCTTAGTCCGAGATCACTAAGTTTAGTAATCAGTCTCGAGGGGATAATAGTGTTGAAGGCTGAACTGTAGTCAATGAGTTGGATTCTTACGTAGCTGTTCTTGGTGTCAAGATGTTCTAGGGAGGAGTGAAGGGCAAGTGATATGGCATCTGACGTGGATCTGTTGGTCCGATAGGGAAATTGGAGTGGGTCAAGAGTAGTGGGGAGGCTGGAGTTGATTAATGTCATGACCAGTCTTTCAAAGCACTTCATGACCACTGAACCACTGAGCAGTAGTCGTAGAGACATGCTGCATGAGCCTCCTTAGGCACAGGGATGATGTTGACCCTCCTGAAACAGGCAGGGACAGGGGCCTGCTGCAGGGAGAGGTTGGAGATATCTGAGAAGACCTCTGCCAGTTGATCTGCACATGCTCTGAGTGCACGGCCCGGTACTCCGTCTGGTCCCATCGCTTTCCTTGAATTCACACAAAGGAAAACTGATCTGACCTCTGATGCAGTGACTGTTGGGATAGGTTCGTCAGGACTTGTCGGAATAGATGTTACCTCTGCCGAAATTCTGCTCAAAGCGAGCACAGTAGGTGTTGAGACGATTTGGGAGGGACGAGTCATTGTCTGCCATCTCGCACTGTCTCTTTTTAGAACCTGTGATGTCATTCAGTCCTTGCCATAGTCGCCGGGTGTCTGTCTGGGTCTCTAGTTTGGATGGGTAGTGGGCCTTGGCTGTCTTAATGGCTCTGCGAAGGTCATACTTGGGTTCCTTATATTTGAGTGGATCTGATCTGAAGGCCACATGCCTGGTTTTCAGCAGGTTCTATATTCCCTGATTTATCCAGGGATTCCTGTTGGAGAACACCCGGATTGACTTCCTCGGTGTGCCGTCCTCCACACACTTGCTGATAGAGTCTGTGACGGTGGTGGCATACTCATCCAAGGTACCTGCGGCCTGTTTGAACACGGCCCAATCAGCCGATTCCAGACAGTAACGGAGTTGATCCTCTGCCTCCTCTGACCAGCCCTGGACCTGTATTCGCGAGGGGGGAGGGGGTCTCATGCTTGAGCTTCTACTAGTAAACTAGGAGAAGGTGCACAAAAAGCAACATCAATGTTAGATTAAAAGTTGAGATGTCCATTCAAAAGTGTAATAACAACAGTGGAGAAGAAGCTGCTCATATACTTGTTGGTGCATGTGTTTAGGCTTTTGTATTTTCTGTCTAACGGAAGGGATTGGAAGAGATTGTAACTGAGGTGGATGGGGTCTTTGATGATGTTGGCTGCCTTTCTGTAGCACCAGGAAGTCAGATGGAGTTTATAGATGGGAGGTTGGCTTCTTTGATGGTCTGAGCTGTGCACACAATTATCTGCAGTTTCTTACAGTCTTGGGCAGAACAGTTGCCATATTAAGCTTTTATGTACCTGGATAGAATGCTTTCTTTGGTGCATCTGTAGAAGTTGGTAAGGGTCATTTTGGACATGCTGAATTCTGACTGTTAGCATCCTTTTCAAAAGGGCTAGAATACAAGAGCAGCAATATATTTCTGAGGTTGTATAAGGCTCTGGTCAGGCCACATTTAGAATATTGTGCTCAAGCTTGGGCCCCATATCTAAGGAAGGATGTGCTGGTGTTGGAGAGGGTTCAGAGGAGGATTACAAGAATGATCCCAGGGATGAAGAGTTTGTCATATTAGGAACGGTTGAGGACCCTGTGTCTGTACTCAGTGGAGTTTAGAAGGATGAGAGGGGAATCTGATTGAAACTTGTAGAATACAGAGAGGCCTGGATAGAGTGGCCATGGAGAGACTAGGACCCAAGGGCACAGCCTCAGGGTGAAGGGATGACCCTTTAGAACTGGGATGAATAGGAATTTCTTCAGCCAAAGGGTGGAGAATCTGTGGAACTCATTCCCACAGAAGGAGGCCAAGTGATGACCATGACTCAATTGTTGGAAAAACCCATCTGGTTCACTAATGCCCTTTAGGGAAGTAACTGCCACCTTCACCTGGTCTGGCTTACATGTGACTCCAGACACACAGCAATGCAGTTGACTCTTAATTGCCTCTGATCAATTAGAACTGGGCAATAAACGCTGCCCGGCCAATGACGCCCTCATTCTGTGAATGAACAATAAGATAGGTTTTTGATTGGTTAAGGATGAAGGGTACATAGAACATCGAACATAGAACAATACAGCATAGAACAGGCCCTTCGGTCCACGATGTTGTGCCGAACATTTGTCCTAGCTTAAGCACCTATCCATGTATCTATCCAATTGCCGCTTAAAGATCATCAATGATTCTGACTCTGCCACTCCCACAGGCAGCACATTCCATGCCCCCACCTCTCTCTGGATAAAGAACCTACCCCTGACATCCCCCCATACCTTGTACCCTTCACCTTCAATTTATGTCCCCTTGTAACACTCTGTTGTACCCGGGGAAAAAGTCTCTGACTGTCTACTCTATCTATTCCCCTGATCATCTTATAAACCTCTATCAAGTCACCCTTCATCCTTCGCAGTTCCAATGAGAAAAGGCCTAGCACTCTCAACCTATCCTTGTACGACCTATTCACCATTCCAGGCAACAGCCTGGTAAATCTCCTCTGCACCCTCTCCAAAGCTTCCACATCTTTCCTAAAGTGAGGCAACCAGAACTGCACACAGTACTCCAAATGTGGCCTTACTAAGGTCCTGTACAGCTGCAACATCACCTCACGACTCTTGAATTCAATCCCTCTGCTAATGAATGCTTAGACACCATAGGCCATCTTACAAACTCTATCCACCTGAGTGGCAACTTTCAAAGAGCTATGAACATAGACCTCAAGATCACTCTGCTCCTCCACCTTACTAAGAACCCTACCGTTAACCCTGTATTCCACATTCTTATTTGTTCTTCCAAAATGGACAACCTCACACTTGACAGGGTTGAATTCCATCTGCCACTCCTCAGCCCAGCTCTGCATCATATCTAAGTCCCTTTGCAGCTGACAATAGCCCTCCTCACTATCCACAACTCCACCAATCTTCGTATCGTCTGCAACAGGGAGAAGGCTGGAGAACGAGGGTTGAGGAACGTATCAGCCATGATTGAATCGTGGAGCAAACCCAATGAGCCAAATGGCTGATTTCTGCTCCTATATCTTATGGTCTTTTAGCACTAGCAATTAAATGCAGGATGAAGATTTTCAGTCCTATGGCAGTGAGATTGTGGAACAGATTACAGCTACAGAAGGTGTAACAAGAAACCTTATTGTTATAACAATTTATATTTACATTTGTATTTTAAAACAGCCAAGAGTGTTTCACAAGCACAACTTTTAGCACTGACTGAATTTAGGGGGAAGGACCCTTGACACCGAGTTTGTCTGAATTGGAGGAGAGAGGGAATTGTAGAGTTTAGGACCCAGAGATTTGAAATTATGTCTGTTAATGGTGAATTAGAATCAGTGAAGGAACCTGTTCCAATTCACCATGGTGTGTGTGAGTTGAGCCACTCCCCTGAGGAACTCCTACACAAATGCCCTGGGGCTGAGATAACTGGTCCCCAACAACCACAGCCATCTTTGTATGTGCCAGGTATGACTCCAACCAGTGGAGAGCTTGCCTGCTGATACCCATTGATTCCAGTTTTGCTAGTGCTCCCTTAGGGCTGAGACTCTCACCTACCCTCGAGAATTCAGCTCTTTTTAGAATGTAAGAACTAGGAGCAGGAGTAAGCCATTCCGTCTGTTAAGCCTGCTTATCACTCAGGGCTGGTCTGAACCTCAACTCCACCTTCCTGCCTGCTCTCCATAACCCTTCAGCCCATTACTGATTCATTATCTGTCAACCTCCTCCTCCGATTTACTCGAAGTCACAGCTGGGAGAATGAATTCTACAGATTCATGACCCTTTTGGGAGAAGTCATTTCTCCTCACCTCTGTTTTAAACCTGATATCAGTTACCCTAAAACTGTGACCTCTCATTCTAGACTGTCCCACATGAGGGACCGCCTTTTCACCATCTACTTTGTCAATCCCTTTTAGCATCTTCTATCTCTCAACTCGATCTCCTATCATTCTTCTAAACTCAAGACAGTATCGGCCTGAACTGCTCAATCTGCCTTCATAAGGCAAGCCCCTCATCTCTGGGATCAATCTAGTGAATCTCCTCTGATTGTCTCCAATACAACTACATCCCTCCTCAAGGAAGGGGATCGAAATTGTGCACAGTTCTCCAGCTGCAGAGTGCAGAGTTCATCTCACTGATGCTTTCTGCAGTAACAACAATACTGCTTTACTTCTGTGCTCTTTTCCTTTGGGAATAAATGCCAAAATCCCATTTGTCTTCTTTATTCCCCACTGAACCTGTGCACTTGTTTTCTGTGGCTCGTGTATGAGGACATCCAGGTCCCTCTGCAGTGAGACACTCAAATTCATTGGTCAGTGCATTAAGTGTGGGAGTTGGGTGGTCATGTTGTAACTGTACAGGACATTGGTTAGGCCACCTTTAGAATATTGCATACAATTTTCAGACTTGAGAGGATGCAGAAAAGATTTACAAAGATATTGCTAGGGTTGGAGGATTTGAGTTAGGGAGAGAGGCTGAATAGGCTGGGGTTATTTTCCCTAGAACATCGGAGGCTGAGGGGTAACCTTATAGATATTTTTAAAATAATGAGGGGCATGGATAGAGTGAATAGCCAATGTCTTTTTCCCAGGTTGGGGTGTCCAAAACTAGAGGGCATAGATTTAGGGTCAGAGGGGAAAGATTTGCCCTCAGGGGCAACTTTTTCATGCAGAGGGTAGTACATGTATGGAATGACCTGTCAGAGGAAGTGGTGGAGGCTGATACAATTACAACATTTAAAAGGCATCTGGATGGACATATGAATAGGAAGGGTTTAGAGGGATTTGGGCCAAGTGCTGGCAAATGGGACTAGGTCAGATTGGGATGTCTAGTCAGTGTGGATGAGTTTTACCAAAGGGTTTGTTTTTATGCTATGTGTCTCTGACTGTATTTAGATAATAAACTGCTTTTTTATTCTTCCAATCAAAATAGATAACTGTATGCTTATTGATGTTAAATGTTATACACCAAATGTGGCCCTTTCATCTAACCGATAGGAAAGCTCTTATTTCTTTACTGCAGCTTAGTCTCCCATCCATTTTAGTGTCATCTACAACTTTGGCCATAGTACTTCTGTCCCTGAATCCAAGTCATTAATGTCATGGCACCTTGGCAACTAGAAAAAGACCCTTTATCCCGTCTCTGCTCTCTGTTGGTTCACCAATACCATGTCCAAGCTAATAAATTACCCCCAACTCCATGTGATCTTACTTTGTGCATGTACCTTTAATGCAGCACCTTAACAAATGCCTTCTTGAAGTCCAGATATATTACCTCTACAGGATCCCCATTATCCACATTGTTTGTTATATCTTTGAAGAACTCTAGCAAATTAGTCAAACATGCTTTACTCTTTATACAGCAATGCTGTATTGTATTGTATTTTGACTTGCTAAACTGTTATTATTTCCTCAATAATGTATTCTAACAAACTCTGAATGATATACGTTAAACTAAGTGCCTGTAGTTTCCTACTCTCTGTCTCCTTCTGTTTTTGGGTAACAGTGTTCATATTGGATTTTTCCAATCCACTGGAACCTTTCCCACATCTAGGAGATTTTGGAATATTGTAACCAATGGATCCATCATCTTTGTTGCCATTTCCTGGGGACATGTCTGCTGACACATGATGCCTTCTATCCCAAACGTCTGTTCAGTACCTTTTCCCCTAGTAGTGATAATCATTCTAAGTTCTTTTCTTTCTATAACCTCTGCGGTACCCGTTCCTGTTGGGATGGTACTAGTGTTGTCCACCATGAAAAGTGAAACAAAATATTAATTTAATCACTGCGCCATTTCTGTGTTGCCCATTATTAACTCCCCAGCCTCATCCACCAAGAAGCCAATATTGACCGTAGTTACCACGTTTAACTGCAATGAGGAGCTGTGTGAACATGGCAGAGTGGTGGTGTACAGCCTATTGCTGAGTTGTTAAAAGTCTGTTAGCACTGTTGAAGAAGCATTCCATCATTTGACTGATGATCGAAGGCAGATTAATGGGGTGGTAATTGGCCGGGTTGGATTTGTCCTGCTTTTTGTGTACAGGACATACCTGGGCAATATTACTCATGCGGGTTGATGTCAATGTTGCAGGGCTCGAACAGTTTGGCAATGATGCAGCAATGTCTACAGTATGTCTTCGGTATTATGTTGGCAGGACCATTAGCTATATGTTTCCACACTGGGATTGGCCTCTTGCCGGTAATGAGGTGCCTATATCCAAAGGTTTCACAGAGCTGCACAACATGAGGGGGCTCAAATGACACTGAAATGAACAGAAAATTGTTGCCTTCTGCTGACTCAGAAATCTTATCATTACTTCCAAATCTAGTCTGGAATGTGTTCGGAAAATGCTTCGGTGGCGCATTCCGATGCATAAAGCATGGTCGCCATCACAGAGATTGTTGGCCCAGACTTTACATTAATCAATCTGAAAGTTGATCATGCCTTTTTCCCATGGGTTTGACTGGCAGAAGGATCAGAGCCAGCCTGGCGGAAGGACAATTGTGTTAGAACAGTACAGCACAGCACAGGCCCTTCGGCCCTCAATGTTGTGGGATCCTGCTGCATCTCAGTTACAGATTTCACCCAGACACTCCGTCCCTCATTTTGTCTTCTCCTTCTCAAAACCTCACTTCAGTTCTTTGAGAAAATATTTCCAGGGATGTGTGTATTGCAGCAAAAGCAAGGGGTGAAACTGTTTAACACTGGGGAATTGTGTTCAGTTCAGGGCATCACGTCTCAGAAAGGGTGTGCAGGCCTGAGAGAGGGTGCAGGAAGGATTCATCAGCCTGGTCTCAGATGAGGAAACAGAGTGACAAAGACAGATTGGGGAAGTTGGGACTGCCCTCCTTAGAGGTTGAAAGGAGATGTTCAAAATCCTAAGGGATCAAGATTGGCTAGTCAGGGAGAAACAGTTCCATCTATGGAAGGATTGAGAATCAGAAAACACTGATCTAAAGGAGGGCAGGGCAGGAGGAAAACCTGTTGAGGGTTCAGACAAAGGAGCGGAATTAGTCCATTCAGCCCATCAAATTTGCTACATCATTCAATCATGGTTGATGTATTTCTCAATCCCATTCTCCTCCCTTCTCCCTGTCATCCCTGATCCCCTTTCCAATCAATAACCTATCTATGTAAGACCATCAATCCATTAGGATCAGGAATGCATTGAATGTGGTGAAGACATTTTCAATCATTGCCACTGAACTAGTAATTCTAAAGATCCAGGTTCACATTTTTTTCAAAGTTGAGATCAGTCCTCTCAGCTCCAGGGCATCTCTGCAGGAGTCCCTCAGGGTAGTGTCCTAATATCAACCATCTACAGCTGCTTTATCAATGACATTCCCTCCATCATAAGGTCAGAAACGGAAATGTTTGTGCAATATTCATCATCATTCGCCAGATTCTGAAGCAGACCATGTTCAAATGCAATAAGATCCGGAAAATATCCAGTCTTGGGCTGAAACGTGGCAAGTAACATTTTGTAGCACACAATGATCATCTCCAACAAGTAAGAATCAGATATCTGACCCTTGGCATTACTGAATGCCTCACTATAAACATCCTGGGGTTACCATTGACCAGAAATTCAAGTGGCCTCACCATTTAAGTACAATGACCACAAGAACAGATCAAAGACTAGGAATACTGCAGCAAGTAATTCACCTCCTGTCCACCATCTACAAGTCAGGAGTGTGAGGGAATTCTCCCCACTTTCCTGGATGGGTGCAGCTCCAAATCCTCAGACAGCACTTCCCAAACCCAAGACCACTTCCACTTGAAGGACAAAGGCAGTACACACATAGGAACACTACCACCTTTAAGTTCCCCTCCAAGCCATTCACCACCCTGACTTAGAAATATATAGCCGTTCCTTCAGTGTCACTGGGTAATTTGATCTGAGTGTGTTTGAGTTTTGGCTAGCCTTTGGAATGGGATTGTGAAGGTTACTTTCTTTCTGGAGTGGTTGATTTGCATTGGTTAAAACAGATTTTCTAGCAAAAACTCCTCACCATTCAGTTGTGTCCATATGTACTCCCTCCCACGCACCTTCATCTCACCTTGAGAATAATCTACTCTGAACTGTTGTTTGTGTTTGTCCAGGTTCTTTATCGATGGCTCTGACATTAATTGTTACCCTGGGTGAGCCAGCAACTCCAATGTATATCAGCAGGTACACACACACTTGTCAGACATGTTGACTAATGACAATGTCCTCTTTGGTTTTCAGTTGCCCTTTACAGAGAGCCATCGCTACACGAGTTGGCGGAGGTTCTGTCCCGTTCTGGAACACCCACCAAGAGTCGAAGTGCCTCTGCCGTGCTAAACGGGGGAAAGACGGTGAGTCAGACTGAGTCGACGTAGCTGCCTGGAGTCTCAACCCCTGTCCAGACAAACCACGATACAGATGCCGTCAACATATCACTAGCAGACAGTCTCTTTCTGTTATAAAATGATTCAGGAAACAAGCTCCTACTGAGCTGGGTAAAGTCGCACTCCTATCAGCCTCTTAGGTCCTTCTGATTTTTCTGTCAGTGGATAAATTTTAGCCGAGAAAATGCTTGTGCATCTCACCAAACACTGGGACGGCCGATGAAACATCATTTGTGGGATGTGGTGCAATGGAAGGAATGCCATTTTATCCCGTCATCAGATCCGCCTCCGGGAAACGAATCAAAACACAATTCGCAATTTGTTCACAAGCTGAAAACTATTTAAAGCTCAGCAGTGAACACACAGGCTCACAGACACAGGCACACACACACACACACACACACACACACACACAAACTGACGCACATAGTCACACACACGAGCATGTGTGTGTGCACGCAGACACAGGCATGCACAGACTAACACAAACATAAACACAAACAGACACACACTAAATGAAGCAGACCATATTTACTCCTTCCAGAGGAATGTAGCCACCTTTGGGTTTTACTAAAGGAACGAGGAATCAGTAAACCGTAATTGCACCCCGTTCTTGGCTCAGTGCTGTTCAGTCCCACTTGATACACTTGCACCCAGTTTATTTTCTTTAGTCTGATGATAGTGTTTTGCTATACTGCAGTTCTACAGCTTTTTTTATACTCCAACCAACAGTGATAGGATTACTTTCAAAAACTAATCAGGGTTGAGAAAACAAAATAAATGAACAGAATGAAGTCAGTGTCTCAGGCAAAGTGGTTAAAAGTGTAACTTAGAGCAATCTTGATGACAAGGGTTTCTAGTTTGTAGTAACAATAACCTTCTAGTGAAACTCTTAGAGTGCAGAAATCCCATCCATTAGCAAAATGCACCCTCGTGACTCGTTCTCACCTTAGGCATTTGCACATTGACCTTGTTGTGGTGGTTTTTACTCTTGAATAAACTGTGGGGTTTTGGGTGACTTCATTTTTATAACAATGTGGAAAGTCTTATTTGTAAGAGTTTGCCAGCGCCTCTGTTCATGTACTGCGCAATGGTGGCGGTTATTGTGACTGAACTTCCCTTTGGGCAGTTTATCCTCCGCTGATCCCAGTACACAGTACACAGAGGTTCTTACTATTCTGTCAATTAGTTTAGATTTTTATTTTAATTTCTCTGTTGCATGGGAGAAAGCTGGTAATAATGGAATAGAGTTGCATGATGTAGGATCTGTATTTTAAACATGTTGGATAATGTGCTCCAAACATTACATGGGTTATCAAGTACATGCAGTTTTCCTGCTTCTGTACTGGCCAGATGTTTATTATTTGTTGTATACACCAACAGATGCACTGAATAAAAGATTTCTATGAAGGTCTGTTTTCAACGTGTCTTCATTTATGTGAGTGCCTTTTGATATATATGTGTGGATTTGTGCAGTTGCCATTAGGTTCTTGTTAAGTAAAGGGGTGGGTGAAAGGTTATCAAGAGTTGGTAGGAATATGGATTTGAGGTTACAATAAGATTAACCAGAAACTTATTCAATGGCAGAGCAGTGGAGAGACACTGAACTGGCTGGGGCTGTTTTCCTTGGAGTTTTGGAGGCCAAAGGGTAACCTTTTATAGAGGTTTATAAAGTTATGAGGGGCATGGATAGGATAAATAGATAAGCTCTTTTCCCTGGGCTGGGGGAGTCCAGAACTAGAGGCATAGGTTTAGGGAGAGAAGGGAAAGATTTAAAATGGATTTAATAGGCAACGTCTTCACACAGAAAGTGGTGAGTGTGTGGAATGAGCTGCCAGAGGAAGTGATGGAGATTGATACAATTGCAACATTTAAAGGCATCGGTATAGGTATATGAATAGGAAGGGTTTGGAGGGATATGGGCCAGGTGCTGGCAAGTGGGACTAGATTGTGTTGGGATATCTGGTCGGCATGGACGAGTTGGACTGAAGGGTCTGTTTCCATGCTGTACATCTCTATGACTCTATGGCTGAATAGCTACTCTTGTTCCTGGTCCATCACACCTGGAGTATCATGTGTAGTTTTGGCCTCCTTATCGAAGAAAAGATATACTTGCTGTAGAGGGAGTGTGCAAAGTTTCACCAAGTGATTCCGGAGCTTTTCTTATGAGGAGTGATTGGGCCAACTGGGTTTGTATTCACTGGAGTTGAGTAAGATGGGAGGAGATCTCACTGGAACATGTAAATCTCTGTCAGGGCTGGTCAGACTGGATTCAGGGATAATGTTTCCCATGGTGCCCCAGAACAAGAGGTCTCCCTGTCAGGGTTGGTGGGATGGGGTGGGGTGGGGTGGGGTGGGGGGAGGGTGAACCCGTGGAATTCTTTAACACAAATGGATGTGAAGCCAAATTATTGACTTTGTTTAAGAAAGAAGGTTTTACCTGGAGGTTTTTTGTCACCAGTTCAGGGCCTAAAGTGAGGAGTTAATAACTACATATTGCTGGCCTGAAAGCGGCCCTGTTACCACAGGACCCACCCCGCTGATGCCAGGTCCTGTACTGAACAAACACTCACTCCTCAACCACAAATCCCCAGCTCCACTGCCTGGGGCGGGGGCGCAGAGAAAGGGACTACATAAATAGACATCTTCATTTGTTATTCTTAAATGTAGACAAATGCTCCACTTACTGTAAAAACAAAATATCATGTATACTGTGTATTTGAAATAAAAACAAGTTATGAAAATATTCAGTATGGCACAGTCTGAGAAGAATGGTCATGACAATGTCAACCTTCAAAAACTCACAGGAACATTGTACTTTCCAATGTCACATCTATTCCACTTTATTTGTGAAGATACAGTAGATGGACTGAAAAGACCAATGTCAAGACATCATCTGATTGGCTAATAAAGATCCTGTCTGCTTTCCAATTGGTTGTGGTCACATGAAACACGGCAAAGATGGAGTGTAGAGGCTGGAGAGCAAGTGATGAAATCTGGAAGAACACATCCAATCATAGTTATTGTTTCTGAAATGGCTCATGTCGTATTAAATTGCAGAGAAAATGGTGTATGCCAATCTCTGCCCAAGTCTCAGGATGAGCTCATTTACTGAGCCCTGAGAAAGGCGCAGGTGGGTCAGGGAATTCACACCGATAGAAAACTCACAGGGATGAACTCCACTGACCCCACAAATTCCACCAAGTCTCTTTAGGAATGCTCTCACAGTTTACAATACTCTTAACACATTAAAACACTTCTCCACAAATATCAGCAACAGTAGGAACTGAGATGAAAGAAGTCTAATATCGAAATAATACAAAGTTGAAAATAATGACTGTACTAACTCAGAGAGCCAAACTTGAAAGAAGCACCATTTATTGCTGAGCACCAAAATAGGAACACTACTCATGGTGTACAAAGGCTAGTCCCAGCCCAGTGCAGATGGTTCTGCTGGCCCAGGATCATTCAGATTTATTTTGTTTTCTACCATCATTCTTCCTATTAACCACCATGAGCAAATCACCAATTAAATCATTAGCAAGCAAAACCTGTTGAGGGTAACTCCTAATGTAGAGAAAGAGGTGGGAGAGGGGGAAGAGGCTAAATCAAAATGGAGTTGGAAGTGGAAGTTAAGCCCTTTGTCTGCTTTATCAAGGGCTCAGGCAATGAGTTCCAGGGATTGCCTGTTACCATGGGAACTCCTACTCACTGATTTGCTAGCAATTCTAGATGGGCTTTGTAGGTGTTATCACAATTCCATTATGGGGGAGTCAGCAAGAAAATTGTAAACAAACACAAAAATTGCTGGTGAGACTCAGCAGGTCTGGCAGTGTCTGTGGAGAGAGAGAGAGAGACCATGTTAATGTTTTGAAGCTTCTTCAGCACTGGATAAAATTGGAGCTGAAGTCCATCCAGTAGAAGCAATTTCAGTGTCCTATCAGAAGACTATCCAGCTGTCATGAAATATTAATGACAGAATGACATTTCATCCTTGCTGCAAATTTTTTTAATAATAAAAAGTAATAAAAATCTTTATAATGTGAAATGCAATTAATGTGTTTTCACAAGCTGATAGTATCAGGACAATACTTACAGAGCTTTGAGAGTAGGGTGCATGAGAAAATATCAGGACCAGGTCAATTTTGATAAAAAAACAAATCTATTCATGAACAGCCACAGGGGGACAGAGAGAATTGAAGATTTCAATTGCTATTACTGAAGAATAATTAGGTACCATCATTTTCCCATTCCTCACAGCGCAGCTCCCATCCATCACTGAACATTTCCTTTCCAACACACAGTTGCTTCTGCTCACATGCTGAGAATCCGTACAGCATGGAAGCTGGCCATTCAGCCCATCAATTCGACACAAACCTTCCGAACAGCATCCCACCTACATTCCTATATTTCCCATGGCTAATTCACCGAGCGTGCACATCTCTGGACACTGGCCAATCCATCTTTGGACTGTGGAAGGAAACCTACACAAACACAGGGAGAAAGTGCAAACTCCACACAAACAGTCACCCAAGGGTGGAATCGAACTCGAGATAGCTGTGCCAACCACTGAGCCACTGTGCTGCTCAATCATGGAGAGACAATGGGAATCAGCCAGTGATGCAGGAGTTACACCATGAATGCAGGGAGGCTAGACTTATAGCTGACCGTGGCATTTTGAGAACTGAATGTTTCAATGTGGAAGCAGAAAGTAAAGCTACGATTAGTAACAGATGCCTGTGGGAATATTGTTCTCAGAACCAACTGGTTCACTAATGTGCTTGGAAGACAGAAATGCATCATCCGTAGGTAGTCATGATTTGGAGATGCCGGTGTTGGACTGGGGTGTACAAAGTTAAAAAATCACACAACACCAGGTTATAGTCCAACAGGTTTAATTGGAAGCACTAGCTTTCGGAGCGACGCTCCTTCATCAGGTGATTGTCACAATCACCTGATGAAGGAGCGTCGCTTTGAAAGCTAGCGCTTCCAATTAAACCTGTTGGACTATAACCTGGTGTTGTGTGATTTTTAACATCAGCTGGAGGGTTTTGGTCCTTTCATCGAAGGAAAGAGTTACTGGCAACAGAACCAGTTCAGAGAAAGTTCACTGGGTTGATGGTAGGTGTGAAGAGATGTTTTGAAATTCATTCATAGGATGTGAGACTCACTGGTAAGGCCAGCATTAACTGCCCACCTCTAAGTGCCCTCAAAGTGAGTGATATTTTGGGGCATTTCAGAGAGTACTTATGAGAGACCTGCATTGCTGTAGGTTTGGAGTCACACTTAGGCCAGACCAGGTAAAGACAACAGATTTTCTCTCAAAAGAACATTAATGAAGCTGGTGGGTTTTTACAGCAACTAGCAATGGTTATATCATTGGGCTAGACTGTAATTGATCGAAAGGTTCACCATCTGAAATGATAGGCTTTGAGTCAACAGCCACAGAACATTAGCCCAGGGTTCTGAATTACTAGTCTTGTGTCATCACCACAAGACAACATCCCCTGGCTTTGGTATGAGGACCTGTTGAGTAGATTGGCCCCATCCTCACTGGAGTATAGCAGAGTAAGAGTGACCCTGTTGAAACAAACAAGCATCTGATGTACTCCACAGGTGCTATGGACTGGGCCAGACCACTCAAAACATTCCTAAGCAGGCAGCCCAGACCATAACTTTGCAACTTGCTTCAGTAAGTGTACAGTGAGAATTACCAGGATTAAGTTAGCGAGGTTGACTACCAGGTTTAAAACAGACAAAACTTTATTCACAAAATTAGACAGTGAAACACAAAGTACAGAATAAAAACCCCCTCCAGAACTCAGTCTGTCCCAACTAGACTTAAGTATGCTATTCTGAATACGCACAACAGTCCCAATAAACAAAATCCCTTTAAAACACAAGACAAAAAAGGATCAGATGCTTACAGGTTGAAGTTAGGAGAGAGAGAGTTTCCACACAGCTCACTGTTGAACTCCCAACCAGTTCTGGACTGAACTAAACTGCTCACCTAGAGACAAGATTAGAGTGGTGCTGGAAAAGCAGTCGGTCAGGCAGCATCCTGATGAAGGGCTCCTGCCCGAGACATTGATTTTCCTGCTCCTCGGATGCTGCCTCACCTGCTGTGCTTTTCCGGCACCACTCTAATCTAGACTCTCATCTCCAGCATCTGCAGACCTCACTTTCGCCTGCTCAGCTAGAGAGCTGACCATTTCCCTTTCATTCACCAGGTCACTTCAAAAACATGACCACTTTAGCCAGAAGTCTCATCTGTTTGCAGGGTATGAGTAGCACAGTAGCTGAGTGGTAAGCACTGCTGCACCAGAGCACCAGGGACCTAGGTTCAATTCTAGCCTCAGGTGACTGTGTGTGGAGTTTGCACATTCTCTCCCTTGTGTACTCCAGGCCATTAAAAATGTCTTCGTATTCTAGCCTGTGTTTTCCTCACTCTTAAATGACCTCCAAGTGGTAGCTCATGTGCCACTCGCAGCACCACCTTTCTATACCCCACTGGCAAATTAATTTGATGAATCTCTGCCCATTTCTCATCTGCCTGAATGTGTAATAGTCTCCATTTCCTCAATAAGACATCATTTGTGAAGTAATGACATACAGGGATGAATTCACTCTCTTCTGTAAATGCCCTTTGTATTAACTGTTTGAAGTAGTCATCTTTCTGCTGTAATTCAATCAGGTTAGCAGAGCTAAAGATAGTGCATGCTTACCTATTTGCTCTTTCTCTGTTCCACTTATCTGATCAAAAAAGGTCTTGGATAATGCTGCGTCAGTTTCCCTATCTGTGCTGTTCGATCCCTTCTGCTTCAGCTTGTGCCTCTGTGACCTGGTGATCCCACAATCAGGGAAAATTCCTGGATAAACATTCTCCATGTCTTCAGTTGCCTGCGTCTCCCCGGCCTTTTCAACTAGAGTAGGCAGCACGCCTACCGGTGAATCAGCTGTATCATTTACAAGGACAAATTGTATTCCTGGAGTTGAGAGTTTGTCCAGTACCCCTACCACAAATTCTCCACTCTTCTCGACTCACTTTACATAACTGAGCACTTTTTGTCTCACCATGAATTCCTGTTACCAGCACCTTTTCTGGCAATAGTCCTTCAGGAATGCATATCTCCTCATCCTTCAGCATTACAGACTGAGAGGATCCTGTGTCCCTTAATATTGTAACCTCCTTACCTACTGCTCCTGGCCTAAGTGAATAATCTTTACCTTTGCATGTATATTTTTTCAGCAGATCTGGCACATCCTCCTCAATCAACCTCTGATCATCTTGTACACTCTGAGGCAGTTGTCTAACTTCCCTTGTGCTTTTTGTGATTAGTCCAACAAAACTCCCAGGCTTGTCTGGTTTTCTAACGTCTGGCTTTCTCCTAGCCCACCCATGCTGTGATTTTGTGTGGCCCACTTTATTACAATGGAAACACTGGAGCTTTTTAAGTTCTTTGTCCCCCTCAAAGGTTTCTTTTTTACCCTGTGGTAGGCTATCCTTATGATCATTGTTGAACTCCCAACCAGTTCAGGACTGAACTAAACTGCTCAGCCAGAGAGCTGACCACTCTCCTTTCATTATATAGGTCACTTCTAAAACATGACCACTTTGGCCTGAAGTCTCATCTGTTTACATATAAACAAAAGGCCTCTCAAAAGCCTTTTCATCTCTGTACCAAACCAGACTGATAGGAGAAAGTGAGGTCTGCAGATGCTGGAGATCAGAGCTGAAAATGTGTTGCTGGAAAAGCACTGCTGTGCTTTTCCAGCAACACATTTTCAGACTGATAGGAGGCCAGCCTGGTTTATTACCCCTCTCTGAAAAAAATCAAGCACAGAATATCCTTGAGCCAAGGAACAGCTTTTAGAAAAAATAGGACTGGCTTTATGACACAGGGTAGGTGTGGAAAGGTTGCAGGAGAGTCTAGGACCAGAAGGCATGAACTTAGAATAAGGGTGACCCACCTGAGACAGAGATGAGGAGGAATTTCTACTCTCAAAGAGAGGTGAATCTGTGGCGTTTTTCTGCTTCTGAGGGCTGTCGAGGCTGGGTCATTAAGTGTATTCAAGACTGGGATAGATTTCTAATCACAAGGGAATCCAGGGTTATGGGGAAAAGACAGGAAAGGGGATGATGAGATCAGCCTCAATCTCAGGGAGTGAATCAACAGAGCAATGAGCAAGTACCAACTCAGAGTTTCCTGTCAGGTATTCTCAGCGTCCTGTTTCTATCCAGTGGGTAGGAAAATGAGGGTTTACCTGTGACTCAGGTGAGATTTGTAACACGTGCAATTATCCCCATGTATGGGCCGCTCATTGTTCGCTGAAGAGAATCCAATCCCAGAATCCAGAGCTTAGTTGGAGAATGTATCTTTCAGGTTTCGGTTGAGAAGGGCCGTGTTGGAATGGATGCTGATCTTCCCATAGTGTTTCATCATCGCCTTCATCATTCACAGGATGGCAAGATGACAGTCAGTAAGGTAACACCGATGGAGAGTCATGAAAATCATCGAAAACTGGCTGCACGATTTCAAGGATGGGTTCTTTTTCTCTGGGCCAGCAGGTGTGACCCACCAGATTTATCCACATCGTTTTCTGGGAACGTACATACGTGTACCATTTCATTTTCCAATTGACACGTGTTATGAGTGGGGAGGGAATGTAGTATATTGCAAGATCTGAACTCCCTGCTGCCCTCCCTCAAGGGGGAGATGTCAATGAAGTGAGTTCAAGAAAGATGCTTGCAGTTGAACGTGCGTTAGTCTGAGTCAATGCAGCATCCGACACCCACTTCCTGAGAACTGCAATCTTCAAGAAAAACTCCGACCAACCACACCTCACATAAATACAGTAGTGATGGGCCTCCTCTGCCTCCATGCTAATATGTTACAAATTGACAGCTTTAACATTTCCCAATCAAAAACAGAACAGTCAACACCAAATGGAAATTACAACATCTTTTATACAACAAAATCAGCAATCACGCCTCTATAACGACTCCCAATAAAGGATGGCAGAGCCACAGACAATATTTTACTCCACTTAAGCAGCGCAGGTGCAGGGCTGGTCGGAGGAGGCAGAGGATCAACTCCGGTGCTATCTGGGATCGGCTGATTGGGCTGTGTTCAAACAGGCCGCAGGTACCTTGGACGAGTACACCACACCGTCACAGACTTTATCTGCAAGTGTGTGGAGACGGCATACCAAGGAAGTCAATCCGGGTGTTCTCCAACAGGAATCCCTGGATCAATCAGGGAATACAGAACCTGCTAAAATCCAGGTATGAAGCCTTCAGATCAGGAGACCCACTCAAATATAAGGAATCCAAGTATAACCTTCACAGAGCCATTAAGACAGCCAAGGACCAATATTGATCCAAACTAGAGACCCAGACAGACACCCGGCAACTATGGCAAGGACTGAGTGACGTCACAGGTTCTAAAAAGAGACAGTGCAAGACAGCAGACGATGACACATCCCTCCTAGATCATCTCAACGTCTACGGTGCTCGCTTTGAGCAGACTTCTGGCAGAGAGGTAACACCTATTCTGATGAACCTATCCCAACAGTCACTGCATCAGAGGTCAGATCAGTTTTCCTCCGTGTGAATTCAAGGAAAGCGATGGTACCAGACGGAGTACCAGGCCATGCACTCAGAGCATGTGCAGATCAACTGGCAGAGGTCTTCTCGGACATCTTTAACCTCTCCCTGCAGCAGGCCACTGTCCCTGCCTGTTTCAGGAGGGTCAACATCATCCCTGTGGTTAAAAACAATGACTGAGATGCTGGAAACCAGATTCTGGATTAGTGGTGCTGGAAGAGCACAGCAGTTCAGGCAGCATCCAAGGAGCAGCGACATCGACGTTTCAGGCAAAAGCCCTTCATCAGGAATAAAGGCAGAGGGCCTGAAGCGTGGAGAGATAAGCTAGAGGAGGGTGGGGGTGGGGCTGCTCCTTGGATGCAGCCTGAACTGCTGTGCTCTTCCAGCACCACTAATCCAGAATCCAACATCATCCCTGTGCCTAAGAAGGCTCATGCAGCATGTCTCTATGACTACTGCCCAGTGGCCCTAACTACAGTGGTCAGGAAGTGCTTTGAAAGGCTGGTCATGACATTAATCATCTCCAGCCTCCCCACTACTCTTGACCTACTCCAATTTGCCTATCGGACCAACAGATCCACGTCAGATGCCATATCACTTGCCCTTCACTCCTCCCTAGAACATCTTGACACCAAGAACAGCAACGTAAGAATCCGACTCATTGACTACAGTTCAGCCTTCAATACTATTATCCCCTCGAGACTGATTACTAAACTTAGTGATCTCAGACTAAGCCCCACTCTCTGTAACTGGATCCTCAGTTTCCTGACCCACAGGCCACAATCAATGAAGATTGGGGACAATATTTCATTCTCACTAACACTCAACGCTGGAGCCCCCCCCAGGGGTGCGTACTCAGCCCCCTACTGTACTCACTGTATACCCATGACTGCATCACCAAATACCAGACTAATGCCATTTACAAGTTCGCTGATGACACCACCATAGTCGGTTGAATCTTAGATGGGGAGAAAACAGACTTCAGACGGGAGGTGGAAGACCTGGAAAAGTGGCACACTGAGAACAACCCAGCTCTCAATGCCGGCAAAACCACGGAACTCATTATTGACTTTCAGCGGGATGTTACTCATGCCCCCCTGCACATTAACAGCACAGAAGGGGAACGAGTGGAGAGTGTCAAGCTCCTGGGAGTGGTCATCCACAACAAGCTTTCTTGGACTCTTCATGTGGATGCACTGGTTACAAAGGCACAACACCGTCTCTTCTTCCTGGCGAAGCTGAGGAAATTTGGCATGACGGCGAATATTCTTGCCAAATTTTATAGGTGCACCATTGAGAGCATTCTGTCTGGATGTATCACTACCTGGTCTGGCAACTGTACCATTCAAGATCGGAGACGGTTACAGAGAGTGGGGAACTCGGCCCGGACAATCACAAAGGCCAACCTCCCATCTACAGAATCCATCTACCAGGCCCACTGTCAAGGAAAGGCCACCAGCATTCTCAAAGATCCATCCCACCCTGGCAATGATTTTCTACAACCTCTATCATTGAGGAGAAGGTACAGAAGCCTGAACACATGCACCAGCCGGTTTCAAAACAGTTTCTACCCTATTGTTGTTAGAATACTGAATGGCCTCACAAACTCTTAACATTCGCCTGTACCAGTGTTATTATTTTGCTGCTGTTTCCCTATTATTTACTATCTATGCTACTTAACTCCGTGATCTGCCTGTATTGCTCTCAAGACAAAGCTTTTCACTGTGCCTCAGTACACATGACAACAAATTCAATTCAACGCAATTCAATTCAATATTGATTAAATGTAAACAACATAAGTAAATGAAGAAAAACTATGTATAGTGGTGCACCTTGACGATGTATTTTTTCTGCCAGGTGTGTAACCTTAACTACGACACGCAGCTCCTGTTCGTCGATCGTGACAGTTTGGAGGTCGCCCTCAAGGTGCTGCCTGTCTTTTACCAGGACCTGATCACTGTCTGGAACACGGTCGAATCGCGTCGCACCTACCCTCCGGCAGGAGTAGCGGCTGTCGTCAGGGAGCCGTTGCTCAGGAATCCGCACCTCCATGCTCACGGGTTCGAGTGGCCGTCAGAGGGAGGGCCGTGGCAGCGAGGGTGACCAGGGTCGGGGACGTGCTGGGTGCCGGGGGCCTAAGCTGGACGATGCAGGACATAGCGAGCAGGGCAGTGGTAGACGTCCGGTACGTGGCCACTGCCATCCGACGCCTTAAAACGACGGTGCTCGGACCCGACGTAGTGCACCAGTTGGAGGATGCTCAGGTGTGCGGTGGGATCCCATCCTCGCTCACCCCAGCCCGGACGGAATTTCACATTGGCACCAAGGTCCCGAATTTCCCACAGGAACCTGTGCCCCACAACCTGAGCCGCCTCCAGAATTTTAATTTTGTCCCTTTTAGGGACATAAAAAGGCGGGCCCTGTATCGACTGCTGCTGCACAGCATCCACCTCTTCTCCCTCATCCAGCCCAGACACAGCTTGGCGTGCCCATTTGTCACCAGGCATTGGGGATCCCCGTTGGAGGGCTCTCTACGCAGGAGTCCTTCCCCTCTCTCTCTCAGGGATCTGGAGGTGGAGAAAACCCACACAGACACAGGGAGAATGTGTAAGCCCACCACAGACAATCACCCGAGGCTGGAATCGAGGCAGCAGTGCTAACCACTGAGCCACCATCCCACTCAGCTCCACTTTCCTGCATTATCCCTGTAACTCTTGATTCCCTTCCTGATTAAAAATCTCCCTCTGACATCCTTCTTGTTTGAAGATTTTCTCCTTTTAAAAATTTGAAGTTTACACATCTGCGTTTATTTTTTTGAACGCCTGTGTAATTTCCCAACAGTGTTTACACAATTCAGATGGATATTTCCATGGTGACACTGCAACTGGACTTTTGTGGTGCATCATTATTGAAATGATTTCAAAGCAACCTGAAGAACAAGTTCGAAATTTCATGAGACAAGTTCAAAATTGGCCAATTGTTTGTTATCTTTCGAACGTTCACCTGTTTCACAGCCAGGATATTCCTCTCAACAACAGCTCTCCCTTCATGGGTTATAGTTTCAAATTTGAAGCCAGCACTTGGAGCAGAAAACATATTTTCCTGAGGTGCAAAGTCAAAATTGAAACAGTTGCTTTGCTTCAATATTTACCAGGACTTAATATCCCAAAAAAAAATCAGAGAGAATTTAAAGGCATTTAAGATAGAAAGGAGGGAGGTTAATGATAAAACTAATCAAACTTAAAGAGAATAAAGCCCTTAAGCTTGATGAATGACCTCCTTGCATATCAAAAGTAGTTAGAGAGGAGATAGCAGAGGGACTAATATGTACACACACATTCATTAACAATGAGAATAATGCCAGAGGACAGATGGACAGCTAATATAATTCCAAGAGATTAAAAGGGGAGATGGAAACATTCCAGAACAATATTGACCAATTTGTTTAATGTCAGTGTGAGAAAGATATTTTCTAAAACAGATAAACATCTGGACGCTGAGGATATGTTAAGAAATTAGTCAATATAGATTCCAAAAAGGAAGGCCTTGTTTGACCAACCTTATTAAATTCTTTGAAGAAGTGAGGGAAAGATGTTCAAGTGAATTACAAATTATTATTACAGCACAGAAACATGCCTTTCAACTGTCAGAGTCTCTGTTGATGTTTAAAGTTCCTGATAAACCTCCACTCACCCTTTTCACCCCACCATGTCATCATGTCTTTCTCTCTCACATGTTTATCTAACAACCCATGGAACATAACAATGTTGTTCACCTGAATGTATGTCTATCTACACTATAACTACTCTATGGATAGTGGGGCTCCCTTTTCTGTAGATTAGGGCACTTCAGTGAATGAAATGCATCCTGATTTCTGGCATGTTTATCATGAGGTACCACCCAGTAAACTCATGACTATGCTCAGAGGCAAGGAACAGAGTGCACAATGTGCAGCAAATTGGCTGCATAAACAAAACCAGCAACAGTTAAAAACAAAAGCAGAAGTTGTTGGAAAAGCTCAGCAGGTCTGGCAGTATCTGTGAAAAGAAATCAGAGTTAACGTTTCGGATCGAGTGACCCTTTCCCAGCAGCAGTTAAAGGTGGCTGCTCAGATAGGCAAATGCAGGAAAGTGTGACTCCACACAGGGTCCACTATTCTTCATATTTATGTAACAATACACACTCAGAAATCAGAAAGACAATTTGCGTATGATGTAACAAAATAAGTAATAGGAGGAAAAGGAGGCCATTCAGCCCTTGAATTGGTTTTATCACTTGATAGGTCATTACTGATTATCAACTTTAACTCAACTATCCAGCCATATCCCTATAGCCCTGATTCCATTGGATCTGTCAGCATTGAATATAATCGGTTACACAGTTCTCTGAGGTAGAAAACTCCAGAGATTCAGATCTGAATGAAGAATTTCTCCTCGTCTTGGTACTAAATGACCTTGCCCTGAGACTATGACCTCTAGACGTTCCCCTGTGGGTGTTTGTGGGAGAGAGTTTCGCAGCATCTACCCTGTTCAGTCTGTCCCACAGCATTGTGTGGTTTAATGAAATCACCTTTCACTCTTCAAATGCCACAGTTATAGGACTATTATTTCCCAACACAACAACCCTCTCATTCCAGGAATGAATCTACTCAACCTTTTGATGCACTTCTCCCCTCTGTCCTTCCTCAGGTAAAAAGATCAAAACTGTGCACAGTACTCCAGATGTGATCTCCAGATGTGATTTCATCAAAGCTCTGTACACTTGCAATAGACCCTCCCACTCCCCCAAGGACATGCGGGTCCTGAGCCTTCTCTACCATCAAAGCCTAGCCACCTGACACTTGGAGGAAGAATGCCTCATCTTCCGCCTCGGGAACCTCCAACCACATGGAATCAATGTCAAATTCAACAGTTTCCACATCTCCCCTCCCCCCACCTTATCTCAGATCCAACCCTCCAACTCAGCACTGTTTTCTTGACCTTTCCCTGCCTGTCCATCTTCCTTCCCATCTATCCACTCCACCCTCTCCTCTGACCTATCACCCCCACCCCCCACCTGCATCCACCTATCATCTTCCCAGCAACATTCTCCTCAGCCCCACCCTCACCCTCCTATTTATCTCTCAGTCCCCTTCCCATGTTACCCTCCACCACCTGTCTCCCACACACACACACACACACACACACACACACACTCCTCGGATGCTGCCTGACCGACTGTGCCTTTCTAGCACATCACTTTCAACATAGACTCTTTCAAGTCTTGCACTCTAACCTTTTTGCAATTAACTGGAGTAAGGTGGAGGTTGGGAAATGAGGAAACTGGTGAAATGTTCGTCAGTTCACTTGTTCAAATGGGAAAGAATATTTATTTGTAATTCCCCCACTTGCTGTTTGAATGTTTGCCATTGGCTATCCACTATTATTGCTTTCAGTAAGATTTCCTAATTTAACACAGCCAACTCACACTTCATACCGTTGTAGTTTCACTTATTCCGGTTCAGGACGCTAGTCTCAGAATAAACGACCAAACTCTCCATCTTGATGAGGAATGTTATCATATTATGGTCAATCCTCTCTAAGGGATCTCTCACAACCACATTATTCCTTTCTCATCGCACAATTCAAATTCTATGATGGTATGTTCTCCAGGCACAGTTCCAATTCACTCAGGGATAAAGATGTTACCCACTCAAGTGCTTCATTTCAAGGGAAAAGCCTCAAATGAAATCAGTAAGCAATGCACTTTAGACTTTCATTTGAGATCAATTACAAAATCCCAGTTTAATTTTCAAACAACAGGGCAAACCAATTTGCCATTTCACAGTTGTCCTTTGCAATCCCATTAAAGACCAGCTTTATCCCCATGTTGCCAAGAATGAGTAAGGTCAATCTAATTTCCCTTCACTCGTAGTGGAATGGGTCGGGGTGGGTTACTCTTCAAAGGGTCAGCGTGGACTTGTTGGGCTGAAGAGCCTGTTTCCACACTGTAGGGAATCTATGATTTAATCCTGTCACATGATCCATTGGGAATGGAGTTACTGATCAATCACAGTGATCAATTTCTGTGGATGAGTCCACAACAGAGTCAGGTATGAGGAGAGGAAAAGCCCCAGGAGGGGGAGCTGTAGGTCCAGTGTTACCTATCACCACCCCGACCCCCACCACATTCCCATCCTCATCATATGACATCTCTCAAATTACAGAAATACTGGATCCAAAACAAAAATTATTCTCTGTTTAATTTGCATGTCAAAGTTTCCATGTTAATCATCACATCATATTATAGTTTCTCTTCCAACCTTTAAGATGCTTTCTCAAAATCTGCTTTGGTTATTGATAAGGCTGAGGAACAAGAGTAGGTCACTTGGCCCAGCAAGTCTGCTATGCCATTCTCAAGCATAGAATCTCTTCCCTACCCTACCCCTGCATTTCCCATGGCTAATCTGCCTAGACCACACATCCCTGGACACTATGGGCAACTTAGCATGGCCAATCTACCTAATGTTCACATCTTTGAACGATAGCAAAAAGCCCACACCGACACAGGGAGAATGTATAAGCCCACCACAGACAGTCACCCAAGGCTGGAATCGAGGCAGCAGTGCTAACCACTGAGCCACCATGACACCCAGCTCCACTTTCCTGTATTATCCCTGTAATTCTTGATTCCCTTCCTGATTAAAAATCTCCCTCTGTCATCCTTGAACGTACTGAACTACCCAGCCTCTACACTCTCTGGAGTAAGGAACTTCTCAGATTTACTCCCCTCTGAGAGAAGAAATTCCTCCTCATTACTGTTTTAAATGCGTGACCACTTATTCTGAGATTATGATCTGTCCTAAATTCCCAGTGTAGGGCATACTGTCAAATGTTTTTTGATAACGCTCTTGTAAAGTCTCTTGGGAATTTCACTGCATTAACCTATTCTATAGATCGCTGTGGTTGTTGAATGATTCAGCTGATAAATGACAATACATCAGCACTGCCTCAAGCTGAAAATGGACAGGGGTCAACCACAAAGCTGGAACTGTGGTACTGACTTTATGCAATATCTCAATGCCGAGTAAGATGGGCTGATATGAAAGAAAGAAGCCTGATAGTTTTCTGTGCTGCCTGCTCAAAAAATATATCATAGCAATATTACCAGGAGCTCTTTCTTTTCACTGTTCATTAATGAGGCCTTTCACAGAATGGAATTGTAAAATCATATTCCACAGAAGGAAGCCATTCAGATCATCTCATCTGGGTCAACTGTTTGAAAGATCTATCCAATTAGAGTGATAGAGTCAGAGAGATGTACAGCACAGAAAACACTCTTCGGTCCAACCTGTCCATGCCGAAGAGATATCTTAAATTAATCTAGTCCCATTTGCCAGCACTTGGCTCATATCCCTCCAAACCCTTTCTATTCATATATCCATCCAAATGCCTTTTAAATGTTGCAATTTACCAGCCCCCATCATTTCCTCTGGCAGCTCATTTCATACACGCACCACCCTTTGTGTGAAAACATTACCCCTCAGCTCCCTTTTCATTCTTTTCCCTCTCACCTTAAACCTATGCCCTCTAGTTTTGGATATTCCTATCCTGGGAAAAGACTTTGTCTATTTACCCTATTCATGCCCCTCATGATTTTATAAACCTCTATAAGGCCACCCCTCAGCCTCTGACATTCCAGGGAAAATAGCCCCAGCCTATTCTGCTCAAATCCTCCACCCTGGCAACATCTTTGTAAATCTTTTCTGAACCCTTTCAAATTTCACAACATCCTTCCAATAGGAGGGAGACCAGAATTACACACAATATTCCAAAAGTGGCCTAACCAATGTCCTATCCAGCTACAACATGACCTTCCATCTCCTGTACTCAATACTCTGACCAATAAAGGAAAGCATACCAAACCGCCTTCTTCACTATCCGATCTACCTGTAACTCTACTTTTGAGGAGCTATGAACCTGCACTCCAAGGTCGCTTTGTTCAGCAACACTGTCTAGGAATTTACCATTAAGTGTTTAAGTCCTGCTCTGATTTGCTTTTCCAAAATACAGTACCGCACATTTACTTAAATTAAACTCCATCTACCACTCCTCAGCCCATTGGCTCATCTGGTCAAGATCCCATTGTAATCTGAAGTAACCTTCTTTGCTGTCCACTACACCTCCAATTTTGATGTCATCTGCAAACACACTAACCATATCTCTTATGATCACATCCAAATCATTTATATAAATGACGAAAAGTCATGGACCCAGCACTGACCCTTGTGGCACTCCACTGGTCACAGGCCTCCAGTCTGAAAAACAATCCTTCACCACTACCCTCTGTCTTCTACATTTGAGCCAGTTCTGTATCCAAATGGCTATTTGCCCCTGTATTCCATGAGATCTAACCTTGCTAACCAGTCTCCCATGAGGAACCTTGTCAAACGCCTTACTGAAGTCTGTACAGACAACATCCACCACTCTGCCCTCATCAATCCTTTTTTTCACTTCCTTGAAAAGCTCAGTCAGTTTCGTGAGACATGATTTTCCACTCACAAAGTCATGTTGGCAATCCCTAATCAGTCCTTGTCTTTCCAAAAACATAATCGATAACGTGTGCTGCTGGAAAAAGCAAGAGAGGAGCAAGACAGTTGAAGGGTTGTGCCCAAAACATTGACTCTCTTGCTCCTCAGATGCTGCCTGACCTGCTGATCCTTTTCCAGCGCCACATGTTATTGACCGGAATTCTCCAACATCTGCAGTCCTCATTAACTCCTTTCCAAATACATGTAGATCCTGTCCCTCAGAATCTCCTCCAACAACTTACCCAACACTGACATTAGGCTCATTGCTGTACAGTTCCCTGGCTTCAGGTTGGAATCCTGAGCCAGATCCATGTGGAGTCTCTGTTGAATGGAGTCTCTACACAGGGCCAGACCGACCACACTGTCACCACCAAGATGGTACAGAAGGTTCGAGAAAAGCTGGTCCCGGTCCAATCTCATCTTCAGCTGCTGCTGAAGCAGCCTGGTCAGAGGAGCCGCGTGGATGCAGCCATTGGGAATGGTGGGATTCCCATTGCAGCAGCCTTAGGGAACCTCCTTCCTCACCCAGAGAAGCAAAGATGAACTTAATGATGCTAGAAGAATACATGTGAGAAAAGAAAAGAAGGATGAGGCACACCTGGTGCTCAGAGACAGACAGGCCAGGAGCCCAATGCTTCCTAATCTGCCACTCCCACAATTGTGTGGGCGTATTTATCAGTAATGAGAAGGATTCCTGTTCTGTTTTGAAGAAGCGACAGTCTCCAACCTCTCCAAGGACTTTTTTCAAAGACAACAGAATCACAGAATTGTTGTCGTATAGAGGGAGGCCATTCAGCCCATTGTGCCTTCACTGATTCTATCATCGTGCTAATCTCCTGCTTATCAAATGTAAGAGCAGGAGTAGGCTGTTCTGCCCATTTAGTCTGTACCACCATTTATTGGGATCCTGGCTGATCTGATAACCCTCAACTCCACTCTCCTGCCTTTTCCCCAGAAGCCTTGATTCTCTTCCTGATTAAAAATCTGTCTGCCTCAGCCTTAAATAGACCGCTAAAGCTCACACAATGCCAGGTTATGGTCCGACAGGTTCATTGTTGTCAACCACCTGATGAAGGAGCAACGCTCCGAAAGCTAGTGCTTCCAACTAAACCTGTTGGACTATAACCTGGTGTTGTGGGATTTTTAACTTTGTCCACCCCTGTCCAACACCAGCATCTCCACATCTTCAATACACCAAGTGACCGAGCTCTGACAGCTGTCTGCGATAATTCCACAGATTCACCACCCTCTGAAAGAAGAAATTCTTCCTTATCTCTGTCTTAAATGGGTGACCCCTTACTCCAAAGTGATGCCCTCTGGTCCTAGACTCTCCTGCAACCTTTCTACACCTCCCTGTGAAGGACCTCAGAGGCTTGTTTGTTTCAATAGGCTCATTCTAACTCTGCTATACTCCAGTGAGAATGAGGCCAACCTACTCAACAAATCCTCATACCAAAGCCAAGGAGTTTTGAATCGTGGTGATGAAATGAGACAAGTAATTCAGAACCCTGGGCTAATGTTCTGTGGGTGTTGACCCAAACCCTACCATGGCAGATGGTAAACCTTTCCATCCATTACAGTCCAGCCCAATGATAACCACATAAGCTCAGACCTGACTATGTTGTCAGGGTGCGGAGGCATGCTGTCTCTGAGAGGACCCAGAGCACCCATTCCCACCCCGGGGCCTGGTTCCTGTGGTGATCCTGACCTTAGGTGGATGCATCCACCACTGCCTCATATGCCCCAAAGGCATGGCTGCTGCCCTCTGACTGACTGCAGCTCTTGGGAAATGCCATCCCTGCCCCCAGGCTCCTTGATTTCAGGACAGCCCCTCCACTACCCAGACAAGTACGTTTTTAGTGACCGAACAGCCTGAAATTCGGAAAACCCCACAGCTCTGTTACCTTCTGTTGATCTCCCTGTTTCTATATCTGCAGACATGGCCTTCCTTTCACACAGCACACTCAGCGGGCTGAATATTCTGCTTTTCTCTACATTAACCAACTCCTCAATGTGTGTTGACATTTTCTAATATTTGGGTACACGCACCCACAAATCCCTCCGTTCCTGCCCCCACTTTAACATTTTGTTGCCCATTCTCATTCTTCGTAAAGAAATAAAGACGGAAAGTGCTGGTGAATACATCGTTTGACCCGAAACACTAACTCAGTCTTTCTCCCCACAGATGCTACCAGATCTGCTGAGTTTCTCCAGCACTTTTTTATTTCTGGTTTCCAGCATCACCAGGAATTTATTTTTATTTGAGATTTCTTAAATGAATATCATTTCAACCATGTCAACATTAAATTTCCTTCCATTTTATCACTGTCCAAATCCACATCCATTCCAGTCTGGTGCTATTCTCCTTATCTAGCTTCCCTAAAGTTCTGCATTCTATAGTGATCAGAAACTTTAGAATGGGGCATTACTGTACATCCTCAGGTCTATGGAATCCCTCAATCCTTGATGCTAAACATAGAGCTAACAGTGTACTGGAGAGTCATGGTGATTATTCACCAATTGCCAATGTCTATTTTCTTTTTGTTTAAACAAAAGATGAAAGCCAAAGCAGCATCATTTGGCCTTGCATCATAGATTCAGCCTGTGATCACGAAATGATGGCACCTCTCCAGAAGAAAGGCTGAGATTACTGAGTAATTACTGTGCAATTATCTCAGTCCTGTTTTCCTTTGTGAGCTGAGTGAAGCATCTTACATATGAAATACAGACAAACCATATATTCTTTAGCAGCTTTGATGTGGAGGTGCTGGTGTTGGACTGGGCTGGACAAACGAGAAGTCATACGAGGCCAGGTTATAGTCCAACAGGTTTATTTGGCATCACAAAACTTTCAGACTGCTGCTTCAGATTTGGGCAATACTCCTGAAAGCTTGTGGTTTCAAATAAATCTGTTGGACTATGACTTGGTGTTGTGTGACTTCTAACTTTAGCAGCTTTATTAGTGAGTCTTTCTTATTGGCTTCTGGAAGAGCACAGCAGTTCAGGCAGCATCCAACAAGCAGCGAAATCGATGTTTCAGGCAAAAGCCCTTCATCAGGAATAAAGCCAGTGAGCTGGAAGCGTGGAGAGATAAGCTAGAGGGGGGTGGGGTGGGGAGAGAGTAGCATAGAGTACAATGGATGCGTGGGGGAGGAGAGGAAGGTGATAGGTCAGGGAGGAGAGGGTGGAGTGGATAGGTGGAAAAGAAAATAGGCAGGTTGGACCAGTCCGGACAAGTTCATGGGGACAGTGCTGAGCTGGAAGTTTGAAACTAGGATGAGGTGGGGGAAGGGGAAATGAGGAAGCTGTTGAAGTCCACATTGATGCCCTGGAGTTGAAGTATTCCGAGGCGGAAGATGAGGCGTTCTTCCTCCAGGCGTCTGGTGATGAGAGAGCGGCGGTGACGGAGGCCCAGGACCTCCATGTCCTCGGCAGAGTGGGAGGGGGAGTCGAAATGTTGGGCCACGGGACGGTGTGGTTGATTGGTGCGGGTGTCCCGGAGATATTCCCTAAAGCGCTCTGCTAAGAGGCACCCAGTCTCCCCAACGTAGAGGAGACCACATCGGGAGCAACGGATACAATAAATGATATTAATGGATGTGCAGGTAAAACTTTGATGGATGTGGAAGGCTCCTTTAGGGCCTTGGATGGAGGTGAGGGAGGAGGTGTGGGCGCAGGTTTTACAGTTCCTGCGGTGGCAGGGGAAAGTGCCAGGATGGGAGGGTGGGTCGTAGGGGGCGTGGACCTGACCAGGCAGTCACGGAGGGAACGGTCTTTGCGGAAGGCGGAAAGAGGTGGGGAGGGAAATATATCCCTGGTGGTGGGGTCTGTTTGGAGGTGGCGGAAATGTTGGCGGATGATTTGGTTTATGCGAAGGTTGGTAGGGTGGAAGGTGATCACCAGGGACGTTCTGTCTTGTTTCTTATTGGCAGTACAATTCTCACTAAATTTGGTGATTTCCTCTCGGAACTGTGTATCAGTTTGTGGACTTGCTGTGCTCTGAGATGACCTTTCCACTATTCTCTCCCATGATGATTGTGTGTGTGTGTGTGTCTGAAGTGAATAATTTACTTGTAAGCATTTCTGCAGCCAATGTGTTTTCTTTTAAACTACTTTCTCCAGATATTTCTGTCTTGGTTTCTGATTTTCAGTATCCACTGATCTGGGGAGAGATTTAAAAGGCACCTGAGGGGCAACCTTTTCACACAGAGGGTGGTGGCTGGCACAGTTGCAACATTTATAAGGCATCTGGATGGGTATATGGAAGGGTTTAGAGGAGTATGGGCCAAGTGCTGGCAAATGGGACTAGAGCAGTTCAGGATATCTGGTCGGCATGGACGAGTTGGACTGAAGGGCCTATTTCCATGATGTATAACTCAATGAAAAAGGGCTCATGCCCGAAACGTCGATTCTCCTGCTCCTTGGATGCTGCCTGACCTGCTGCGCTTTTCCAGCAACACATTTTCAGCTCTGATCTCCAGCATCTGCAGTCCTCACTTTCTCGTATGACTCTCTATGACTCAAGTTAATAAAGATTGTTGGGCCTTGAGTTTCATAAAGCAAGCATTCAATACCAAGCTGTGTGAACTCTCTGTAAAATTGTGGTTAGGACACAGCTAGAGTTTGAATCCAGTTCTGATCACCATCCTTTAGGAAGGCTGTGAGGGTTGGTGAGAAGGTGCAGAGGAGTCTAACCAGAATAATCCTAGGATTAAGGAGTTTCAACAAGAGGCTTCAGTTGAAGAAGGCTGTACTCCTTTAGAGCAGGAGGTTTAGAGAATACTTGATAAAGATGAGCAAGGTGATGATATGTTTGGACAGGTGGACAGCAAAACATTGCTCCCAGTTTCAGTGGTAAGAGGCAGTGATTAAAGTTTCTGAGCGAGAGATGGAGGACGCACCAAGCAAGAGAAATGTGGGGAGCCAGTATTTGCCCCTCAATCAATCAAGTGGTGTAGTTAAAAAGTCATGTCCTCCTTGCTGTTTGTGGATCACAAAAAGACTTCACCAATATTTCAAAGGTTGTGTTGTGTTTAGATCATCCTGCAGTATGAAAGGCCATACGGAAATACGAGACTTTGTTTTAGATGTATGCTAATTCTCCTAAAATGCTTGTGCCTCTGTAAAGGAATGTTGATGGGACTTCAGTATCAATCAGCATTTGCTACCCATTTAATCAGCAACAGTTGGCTTTCACATGTCTGATGGGCGTATACTACAATCTGTGTGCACTTCTGTGAAACAGTCATAAAAATATAGAAACTAGGAGCAAGAATAGGCCATTCAGCCCATCAAGCCTGCTGTATCTTTCAATATGACCATGGCTGATTATTTATCTCAATGTCTTGTTCCCATTTTCTCCAGCTACTCCTTGACGTCTTTAAAATTTAAACATTTACCCATCTCTTTTTTGAATACATTCAGTGATATGGCCTCCACAGCTTTTTGTGGTAGTGTATTTCCACATGTGAAAGAAAATGTTACTCATCTCAGTCTGAACTGGTATACCCTCAATCCTAGGATTGTGTCCCTTGGTTCTAGACTCCCCCCAACGTGGGGACGCAGATTACTTATTCAGGTTGAACTCCATCTGCCATTTCTCAGCCCAGCTCTGCATCCTGTCTATGTCGTGCTGCAGCCTGCAATAGCCCTCGATACTATCGATGGCACCTCCAATCTTTGTGTCATCTGCAAATTTACTAACTCACCACTCAACCTCCTCATCTAAGTCATTGATAAAAACTACAAAGAGCAGAGGCCCAAGAACAGAGCCCTGCAGGACCCCACTCACCACGGACCTCCAGGCAGAATACTTTCCATCTACAACCACTCTCTGCCTTCTGTCAGCCACCGAATTCTGAATCCAGATAGCCAAATCTCCCTGTATCCCATACCTCCTGACTTTATGAATGAGCCTACCATGGGGAACCTTCTCAAATGCCTTACTGAAGTCCATATACACCACATCCACTGCTCGACCTTTGTCAACCTGTCTCATCACCTCCTCAAAGAACTCAATACGATTTGTGAGGCATGACCTGCCCCTCCCAAAGCCATGCTGACTGCTTTTAATTACACTATGCTTTTCCAAAGAGTCAGCAATCCTATCCATCAGAATTCTTTCCAAAACTTTGCTGACCATAGACGTAAGCCGGATTGGTCTGTAATTGCCAGGGATTTCCTTATTACTCTTCTTGAAAAGAGGAACAACATTCAGCCTCCCTCCAATCCACCGGTACAATTCCCGTGGAGAGTGAGGAGGCAAATATCCTTGCCATTGGCTTAGCAACCTTCTTTCTCCCTTTCCAAAGCAGCCGAGGGTAAATCTGGTCTGGCCCTGGGGACTTATTGATAAGTTTGCCAAAATTTCCAGCACATCAACTTCATCAATCTTGATCTGTTCAGGCCTGTATCCCAGCTCCTCAAATTTCTCTTTCATAACAAGTTCCTTTTCCTTGGTAAAAACCGAAACAAAAAACACATTTAGAGCTTCCCCATCTGTTCAGACTCGGCGCACAAGTTCCCTCTGCTATCCCTGACCGGCCCTACCTTCTCCCTAATCATTCTCTTATTCCTCATGTATGAGCAAAATGCCTTTGGGTTCTCCCTAATCCTTCTTGCCAAGCCTTTTTGTGCCCCCTCCTGGCTCTCCTCAGTCCATTTCTGAGCTTCTTTCTAGCAAGTCTGTAATCCTCTAAAGTTGTGCTAGATCCTTACTACCTCCACCTTACATAAGCTGCTGTCTTCCTTCTGACGAGAAGCTCCTCTGTTCTCATCATCCAAAGCTCCTTAACCTTACCCCTTCTTACCTGTCTCAGAGGAAAACAATTATGCATCACTTGCAACAACTGCTCCTTAAACAGTTTCCATGTGTTTGTTGTGCCCTTTGTGTGGAACAGAAACTCCCATTCTGTACTTTCCAACACCTGTCTGATAATTTCCTTTTCCCCAATTAAATATCTTCCCTTAGTAACTGCTCCTTTCCCTCTCCAACGCTATGGTTAATGTGAGGCAGTTGTGGTCACTGTCACCAAAGTGCTCTCCCACCACGAGATCTTATACCTGTCCTGGCTCATTGCCAAGCGCCAAATCCAAAATGGCCACTTCACTCATCGGCCTGTCCAAATACTGAGTAAGGAAACCCTCCTGAACACACCTGACAAAAATGGCTCCATCCAAACCACCTGCACTAAGGAGGTTCCAGTTGATATTGGGAAAGTCAAAATCACCCATAACAACAACCCTGCTACATCTGCATTTTTCCTAAATCTGCCAGTCTATGAGATCTTCAATCTCCCTACTGCTATTAGGTGGTCTGTAGAAAACCCCCACTAAGGCGGCTGTTCTCTTGTTGTTCCTAACTCCCACCCCCATACTGACTCAATAGACAAACCTTCCTTGACAACTTTCATTTCTGTAGCTGTGATGCACTCTCTGATTAGCAATGCTCCATCCCCTCCTCTTTCTCACCATCCCTGTTCTTTTTAAACATTTTAAACCCTGGAACATCTAACAACCATTCCCGTCCCTGTGAAACCCACGTCTCCATTATGGCCACAACATCATAGTCCCAAGTACTGATCCATACTCTAAGTTCATCATTCCTATTTCTGACACTCCTTGCATTAAAGCAGACACACTTCAACTGGTCTCTTTGTTTCACCAGGTGAAAAACCTTCCTGACAGATTCACTACATCCTGTCACTTCCCTATGTATAACTTCCCCCTCTCAGATATGTAGCTCTGGTTCCCACCCTCCTGCCAAACTAATTTAAACTCTCCTGAATCACATGGGCAAATCTCCCACCCAGGACATTTGTGCCCCTTTAGTTCAGGTGCAACCCATCCTTCATGTACAGGTCCCACCTTCCCCAGAAGGTATCCCAATGGTCTAGGTATCTGAAGCCCTCCCTCCTGCACCAGCCTCGCAGCCACATGTTAAGCTGCACTCGCTGACTGTTCCTCACCTCACTGTCTCGTGGCACCGGTAGCAAATCTGAGATCACTCTCTACTCATCCTACTCTTCAGCTTCCAACCTAACTCTCTGTAGTCACTTTTCAGATCCTCAATCCTTTTCCTGGTCATGTCATTGGTGCCAATATGTACCGTGATTTCTGGCTGCTCACCCTCCCCCTTCAGAATCTTGTAAACCCGATCAGCAACATCCCGGACCCTGGCACTGGGGAGGCAACATACCTTCCGGGAGTCCCGTTCCTGACCACAAAATCTCCTGTCAACCCGTCTAACATTGAGTCCCCTACCACTAGTGTTTTTCTATTCTCTCCCTATCCCTTCTGAACCACAGTAACAGGCTCAGTGCCAGAGATCTGACATGTCCCGAAAATACTTCTTACTTATCATGTTGGAAACTGACAAAGGAAGGGGAGGGGAGAGATGGAAAGAGGAGTTAGGGAATATACAAATGAATTTGAGTGAATCAGTGTTCTTTTTATTTCAAAACATACTTTATTCATAAATATACTTTATTCATAAATAAGGAGCTCAGGTAAGCTTCTGGATGTAGGTTTGCTCGCTGTTTTACAAAATACCGTGCAAGGACTGTAACAAATACTACTTTGGACAAACAGGCAGAAAACTAGCCACATGAACGCCAACTAGCCACAAAAAGACATGACCCTCTCTCACTAGTATCCTTACATCAGGATGAGGAAGGACACCACTTCCACTGGGACAACACATCCATCTGAGGACAAGTCAAACAGAGACATGCACCAGAATTCCAAGAAGCATGGCATTCCAAGTGGAACTCTATCAACAAACACTTTGACTTGGACCCCATTTACAACCCTCTGAGAAAAAGAACAGGAAAAGGCATCACCACTGGATTTGATGTCACCAACCCAAGGAAATCTAAACAAATAAATAGGAAGCGGCCATGCTACCAGTGCTTCACCCAGAGGCTCACTGCTGATGTTACCAAATATGGAGACAAAACGTCTGAAATCGAACCTTCCAGCTCAGCGAGCAAACCTACATCCATAGTCACAAATGCAGTTCAGTTCTGTACAGTCACATGTCAAGGATACAAACAAACTTTGGAGTTTGACTCTTTCCAACCAAATAAAATATTATTGTGACTTCAATAATCAAAGGTTAGCATTCTGATGTTAAGTTGAACCCGACACTGCACAGTGCATAATGCTCTGTTACCTTACCTTCTTACACTTTGTATTAATATGTTACTTAACAGTTTCCTCTGCCCTGAAGCTCTTCAACCATGCCATGAATAATTCTTCTGTAATTACACCGGCACCACTCCCCACCTCTTCCTCCGCTACATTGATGACTGCATTGGCGCCACCTCGTGCTCCCACGAGGGGGTTGAGCAATTCATCAACTTCACCAACACATTCCACCCTGACCTTAAATTTACCTGGGCCATCTCTGACACCTCCCTCTCCTTCCTGGACCTCTCCATCTCCATTAATGACGACCGACTTGACACTGACATTTTTTTACAAACCCACCGACTCCCACAGTTACCTGGATTACACCTCTTCCCACCCTACATCTTACAAAAATGCCATCCCATATTCCCAATTCCTCCGCCTCCACCGTATCTGCTCCCAGGAGGACCAGTTCCACCACAGAACACACCAGATGGCCTCCTTCTTTAGAGATCGCAATTTCCCTTCCCACATGGTTAAAGATGCCCTCCAACACATCTCGTCCACATCCCGCACCTCCGCCCTCAGACCCCACCCCTCCAACAGTAACAAGGACAGAACGCCCCTGGTGCTCACCTTCCACCCTACCAACCTTCACATAAACCAAATCATCCGCCGACATTTCTGCTACCTCCAAACAGACCCCACCACCAGGGATATATTTTCCTCCCCACCCCTTTCCGCCTTCCGCAAAGACCGTTCCCTCCGTGACTACCTGGTCAGGTCCACGCCCCCCTACAACCCACCCTCCCATCCTGGCACTTTCCCCTGCCACCGCAGGAACTGTAAAACCTGCACCCTCACCTGTATCCAAGGCCCTAAAGGAGCCTTCCACGTCCATCAAAGTTTTACCTGCACATCCACCAATATCATTTATTGCATCTGTTGCTCCCGATGCGGTCTCCTCTACATTGGGGAGACTGGACGCCTCCTAGCAGAGCACTTTAGGGAACATCTCCGGGACACCCGCACCAATCAACCCCATCGCCCTGTGGCCCAACATTTCAACTCCCCCTCCCACTCTGCCGAGGACATGGAGGTCCTGGGCCTCCTTCACCGCCACTCCCTCACCACCAGACGCCTGGAGGAAGAACGCTTCATCTTCCGCCTTGGAACACTTCAACCCCAGGGCATCAATGTGGACTTCAACAGTTTCCTCATTTCCCCTTCCCCCACCTCACCCTAGTTCCAAACTTCCAGCTCAGCACTGTCCCCATGACTTGTCCGGACTTGTCCGACCTGCCTATCTCCTTTTCCACCTATCCACTCCACCCTCTCCTCCCTGACCTATCACCTTCATCCTCTCCCCCACTCACCCATTGTACTCTTGGCTACTTTCTCCCCATCCCCACCCTCCTCTAGCTTATCTCTCCACGCTTCAGGCTCACTGCCTTTATTCCTGATGAAGGGCTTTTGCCTGAAACGTCGATTTCGCTGCTCCTTGGATGTTGCCTGAACTGCTGTGCTCTTCCAGCACCACTGATCCAGAATCTGGTTTCCAGCATCTGCAGTCATTCTTTTTACCTCGTTATTTAACAGTAACCTGTAAATATGGTCTGAGATTGTAGAAGGACCTAGAAAATCCACACTAGAACAAAATCAAAAAATCTTGTGCTCTGTAAGTCAATGATAGAAGAAGTCATGGCTTTATTGATGCCTTGGTAATCAGATTGTAATCATTGGCTTTGAATACAAGTGAGACAAGCAGAGTGTGACAGGATAGAATAATGAGCTCTGCAGAGCGGGGATCCCTCTGCCTCGGAACAAGCTAGGTTGCAGATGGGAAAATCCTCCGAGGTTGCAACTAAGTTTGGACTGTTGCTGTTTGTGTGGGGAATTACTCAGCAGGTTTTCAGTCCTGCTGAGTGCAGCTGTTCACTCCAATTAATGAATCATCCCAGCGACTGAGACGTGGCTGTAGAAACTGTGCAGCTAAATAGCTACCATCCATTGCCAATCCTGACAAGTAATTCTGCTGTAACAATAAAAACAGAAGGGTTCCCAGCTTACAGAAATATCCAAATGAGATTCCAGAGAGTGTAGGATTGCACAGACTCTTACAGTCTCTGTGTTTTTTATTCTTTAATTGGATGTGAATGTCACTAGCAAGGTCAGCATTTGATGCTCATCCCTAATTGCCCAGTTTGCTGGGCCATTTCAGAGGCAATGTCATTATTGTGCCTGGATCAGACATAGGTTAGACTGAGTAAGGAAGGTGGATTTTCTCCTAGAACTGGATGAGTTTTTTAATGATAATCACTAATGGTTCCACAGTCCTCATCCTTCAGACCTCCAGTGCCAACTGGTGTTGTACTTCTGAAGGTGGGTCCATAATTATCATAGCCTCCGAGTGAAGGTTACTTTCAAACCTAACACTGAGGGGCTGTGAACGTTTTAGAGATAGAGGGCAGAGACATTTCAAAACACAAGAACATTTTTTAACACTGATGTGGAGGACCCGGTGTTGCACTGGGGTGGATAAAGCTAAAAATCACACAACACCAGGTTATAGACCAACAGGTTTAATTGGTAGCACAAGTTTTCGGAGCGCTGCCCCTTCATCAGGTAGCTAGTGGGGCAGGAGTATAGGAGACAGAAATTATATTAAAAGGTCAATGTGGCATACAATTGATGCAATGTATTGAACAAAGCTAGTTTGCTGTAAAGTCTTTAATCAGAATGGAGATGCAGATTTTGATTAATTAATATATAAATCCCAGAACTTCTTTCAAGTCACAGTCCAGAGATAACTTAAGGTTTCATTTAAAAAAAGTGAAATCTCAACTCAGACAATGCATGAAAGGTGTGAGGTTAGAGTCTGCCTGTATTCTAACCTTGAGTCAGACTGGTTCTATTTCCAAAGTCGGAATTTCTAAAATGTTACATGGACTGACTGACGACAGAGTTTGTGCTTTTCGAACAAAATACAATGTATCTGCAAATACAAATCTGCAAATGCAAATTCACCCCATTTGACTTGTGTGTGTGTGTGTGTGCGTGAGGGAGAGAGAATGTGTGTGGGAGAGAGGGAGAGAGTGTCTGTGTGTGTGTGTGTGTGTGCGTGAGGGAGAGAGAGTGTGTGTGGGAGAGAGGGAGAGAGTGTCTCTGTGTGTGCGCGTGCGTGTGGGAGAGAGTGAGAGTGTGTGTGAGTGTGTTGCGTGAGTGTGACAGAGTATATACGTGTGTGTGTGTGTGTGTGTGTGTGTGTGTGTGTGTGTGTGTGTGTGTGTGTGTGTATCCTGCATTAGGGTCACCTGCAGTGTGACATGAACCCAAGGTCCCGGTTGAGGCCATCCCCATTGGGTACCGAAATTGGCTATCAGCCTCTGCTCAGCAACTTTGCATTGTTGCTTGTCCCAAAGTCCACTTGGAAGATGGTCACCTGAAGATCTGAGGCCGAATGTCCCTGACCACGGAAGTGTTCTCCCACTGGGAGGGAACATTCCTGTCTGGCGATTGTTGTGAAGTGAAGGGTTCATGCATCCATCTGCTTGGTCTCGCCGATATACCATGCCTCCTTGCCTCTGCGTATGAGATAGACATCGCTGGCCGGGTCACATGAGTAACTGCCACACACATGGTAGGCGGTATTCACACATGTAATGATGGTGTCTGTGTTGACACTCTGACACGTCTTGCAGTGGTTGTCATGACAGGGTTGTACGGTATTGTGGTCGATGTTGTCCTGAAAGCTGGGCAGTTTGCTGTGAACTATTGTCTGTTTAATGGGTTCTTGAGAAGATTTGCCACTCAGGTTGAGGTTCTGGATGTAGGTTTGCTCGCTGAGCTGGAAGGTTCATTTTCAGATGTTTCGTCACTATACTAAGTAACATCTTCAGTGAGCCTCTGGAGGAAGCACTGCTGGTGTTTCCTGCTTTCTATTTATATGTTTGGGTTTCCTTGGGTTGGAGATGTCATTTACTGTGGTGACATCATTTCCTATGGTGGTATCATTTCCTCTTTATTTTATCAGTGGGTGGTAGATGGGAACCAAGTCAATGTGTTTGTTGATAGTGACCAAGGCCTCCAAGCCCACTGATCCTTCCTTTCCCGGCATCCCCAACAGTACCCTTCCACTGACAGTCTCATTCATTTGGCTGAACAGGTCCTTACCCTTAACAATTTCTTTTTGGAATGCTCCCACTTCTTCTAGATGAAAGGGGTAGCCATGGGCACATGTATGGGCCCCAGCTATGCCCGTCTCTTTGTCGGCTACATAGAACAGTCCACCTTCTATAGTTACACCGGCACCACTCCCCACCTCTTCCTCCGCTACATTGATGACTGCATTGGTACCACCTCGCGCTCCCGCAAGGAGGTTGAGCAATTCATCAACTTCACCAACACATTCCACCCTGACCTTAAATTTACCTGGACCATCTCTGGCACCTCCCTCCCCTTCCTGGACCTCTCCATCTTCATTAATGACAACTGACTTGATACTGACATTTTTTACAAACCCACCAACTCCCACAGCTACCTGGATTACACCTCTTCCCACCCTACCTCCTGCAAAAATGTCATCCCATATTCCCAATTCCTCCGCCTCCGCTGTATCTGCTCCCAGGAGGACCAGTTCCACCACAGAACACACCAGATGGCCTCCTTTTTTAGAGACCGCAATTTCCCTTCCCACATGGTTAAAGATGCCCTCCAATGCATCTCGTCCACATCCAGCACCTCCGCCCTCAGACCCCACCCCTCCAGCCGTAACAAGGACAGAGCGCCCCTGGTGCTCACCTTCCACCCTACCAACCTCCACATAAACTATATCATCCGCCAACATTTCTGCCACCTACAAACAGACCCCACCACCAGGGATATATTTCCCTCCCCACCCATATCCACTTTCCACAAAGACCGTTCCCTCCGTGACTACCTGGTCAGGTCCACGCTCCCCCCCCCACAACCCACCCTCCCATCCTGGCACTTTCCCCTGCCACCGCAGGAACTGTAAAACCTGCACCCTCACCTCCTCCCTCACCTTTATCCAAGGCCCTAAAGGAGCCTTCCACAGCCATCAAAGTTTTGCCTGCACATCCACTAATATCATTTATTGTATCCGTTGCTCTCGATGCAGTCTCCTCTACATTGGGGAGACTGGACACCTCCTAGCAGAGCGCTTTAGGGAACATCTCCGGGACACCCGCACCAATCAACCGCACCGCCCTGTGGCCCAACATTTCAACTCCCCCTCCCACTCTGCGGAGGACATGGAGGCCCTGGACCTCTTTCACCACCGCTCCCTCACCACCAGACGCCTGGAGGAAGAACGCCTCATCTTCCGCCTCGGAACACTTCAACCCCAGGGCATCAATGTGGACTTCACCAGTTTCTTCATTTCCCCTCCCCCCACCTTACCCCAGCTCCAACCTTCCAGCTCAGCACTGTCTCCATGACCTGTCCTATCTTTTAATATTCATTCCCACCTATCTGCTCCACCCTCCCCTCTGACCTCTCACCTCTATCCCCACCCCCATCCACCTACTGCACTCTCAGCTACCTTCTCCCCAGCCGCACCCCTCTCTGATTTATCTTTCCACCCTGGAGACCCCTGCCTCATTCCTGATGAAGGGCTTTTGCTCGATACATTGATTTTCCTGCTCCTCGGATGCTGTCTGACCTGCTGTGCTTTTTCAGCACCACTCTAATCTTGACTCTGGTTGGAATGTCATGCTTCTAGGAATTTTCATGCGTGTCTCAGTTTGGCTTGTCCTAGGATGGATGTGTTGTCCCAGTCGAAGTGGTGTCCTTCCTTATCTGTATGTAAGAATACTAGTGAGAGAGGGTCATGTCTTTTTGTGGCTAGTTGGTGTTCACGTATACTGGTGGCTAGTTTTCTGCCTATTTGTCCAATGTAGTGTTTGTTACAGTCCTTGCATGGTATTTTGTAAATAGCATTAGTTTTGCTTAATGTCTGAATTGGATCTTCCAAGTTCATTAGCTGCTGTTTTAGTGTGTTTGTGGATTTGTGGGCTACCATGATGCCAAGGGGTCTGAGTAGTCTGGCAGTCACTTCAGAAATGTTTTTGTTGAGGAGAGAGTGGCTAGAGTTTCTGGACGTGTTTTGTCTGCCTGTTTGTCTCCCCTACATCAAATGACATCACCACAGGAAATGACATCACTACATGAAAGAAACCTGAACATATAACTAGAAAGCAGGAATCATGAACAGTGCTTTGCCTGAGGCCCACTGAAGATGTTATCCAGTAGGGTGATGAAACGTCTGGAAATGAACCTTCCAGCTCAGTGAGCAAACCTACATCCAGAACCTCAACCTGAGCTACAAATCTTCTCAAAACTCATTTGGGCCATTGCTGAGCAGATAAATTGGACAATATTCTGAAGGGGACATCAGGTGGCCCTGATGAAGACAAGTGTCTACATTGACAGAAGTGGGAGGAAAAAAAATTTCCCCTGAGGGCCTCTCAAAACCTAGGAACCTACAAATCCTGGGGCACGGGATCACTGAAAATGTGCTATTGTATGTGGAATTATCAGGATCTTTGTAAAGCTCTTCAGACAGAGCACAAGGAAAAGCGAAATGGGGCGTGTAAGAAATGCTGAAAAATGTGTTGCTGGAAAAGCGCAGCAGGTTGTGTAAGAAATGTCCCACAATAATCTTGGTAACTTTAATCTGCATGTAGATTAGAATAACCAGATTGACAAATATAAACTGGGAAATGAGTTAATAATGCGCACAATGTCTCCACTCAAGCCAGACGGAAGACCGGCTATCTTAGATTTGACAATGTGCAGTGAGATAAGAATAATCAATAACCTCATGGGAAATGAGTTTGTAGGTAACAGTGATCACAACATGATGGGATTTCATGTTCAATTTGGAAGGGAGAAATGATGGTCCAAGGCAAGTGTTTTTAATGACAATAAAAATAGCAATGAGAGTGTAAAGGTGAACTGGAAAACTTGGTTTCAAGACACAGAGTCATGGTGGCTGATCTTTAATATTGCTCAATAACTTTCAGTGAAGATTTATCACAGTGAGAAAGGAAAGCTCTTTGGGAGGGATGCATCCTTGTGGCTAAATGAGGAAGTCAACAATAGTATTAAATTGAAAGCAACACTGTTCAAATCAGCAGAGAGTAGTGATCAGTAAGAGGATAGAGCTGTTAGCAAAGAATTACTAAAAATAATGATGTAGAGAGCAGAATGTGAGTGAAAACTGTCTGCTCTTCAAAAAGTATGAATTTCGACAAGCATTTTCATAGGGACAGAATATAGAGTTACAAAGAAGAGTCATATTGGACGCCAAATGTTCCTCTGCTTCTCCCTCTACAGTTGCTGCCAGACCTGTTGAGTTTTTCCAGCACTTCTTGAGTTTGTAATGAAAACTGATGTTGGTTCTCTGGAGCATGAGCCGAGGTTGTGGAAAACAAAGAAATGGCAAAGGCTTTGAATTCACCTCTTTCTGCAGGTGAAGGTTGGAAACTTTCCTAAAGGGCACTGAAAATCAACAGGTAACATGGAGTGAGGAACTTAAACCAATCACCACCAGGAAAAAGGAGCTTGGAAAACAATTGGGACTAAAGGCTGATGAGTTCCTGGAGGCACACAGTAAGGTCTTCAAATAAGTGACAGCACAGACACTAGGTATACTGTCGTATAATCTTCAAATAATCGATAGATTCTTAAAGGGTCTCATCAGATTGTAAAATGGCAAACTTAAACCTTTATTCAAGGAAAGAGAGAGGCAGAAGCAGGAAACTGTAGGCCAGTTAACCTGACATCTATTATTGGGAAGAGTCCAGAATCCATGATTAAGAAGGTTGTAGTGGGAGACTTGAAAATCACAATATGACCAGACTACCCAAACATGACTTTGTGAAAGGAATAACGTTGTATCTCCTGCATGAGAGCTTTGTGACTAAATACATCCTCAGCGGGTAGAGGGGAGCTAAGAGATATAGGCCACTTAGATTTCCAAAAGACATTTGATTGTGTACCACATCAAGTGTACCTACATATGACAGCATAGTTTAGAAATTAACCAACAACATGGAGAAAGCATTGGATAGCTAACAAGAAGTAGAAGGCTGTGGCAGCCATTTGAGACAGAAATTGTCTCAAATTTCTTGATTATTGAGAGGATTAAGGGGTATGGGGAAAAAGCTGGAGAATGGGGTTGAGAAACATATGGGTGTTCGAATGGTTGATGGGCTGAATGGTCTAATTCTGCTCCTGTATCTTATGGTCATTTGAACTTATTGCACATGTAGGCTGATCAGTAAATTCAACTCTCGGGATCTAAGGGAAAGTGGCCTTAAAGTGACTTAATATCAGAAAGTGAAGTGTCACAGTTGATGGAAGCTTTTGTGAATGGAAGTTCTTCTGAGCTCAGTACTGTGTCCTTTGCTGTGTTTGGGCATGTCATTGCCTGAGAGTAAACACAAGGGGTAAGATAAAGAAACTTGTTGATGATACAAAAATGGACTGTGAGACAGTGAGGAAGAAAACACCAATATACTGCTGGAGGATGTCAATAAACTGGGCAGGGGTGCAGGAATGAGCCAAGTAGAGTTCAATCTGGAGATATATTGTGTTGTTTCTTCAGAAAGAGCCAATAAGGTGAGGGAATGCACACACTGAATGATGGAATACTGAAATGTGTCAAGAAACAGAGGGCCCTTGGGACGTCTGATCCCTGACCGTAAGAGGGCAGGTAGATTAATCCTTTCTTGATCCAGGTCTAGGATACAAGAGGGTTATGGTAGATTTGTAATCACTAACCAGACCACTAGCCAGTGGCCATGATAATAATGGGAAGTATACACAGATCACCTGGGAGATTTCCGGAACAATGCCAAAAGTGGTGAACCTTAGCAAAGACGAAAGGCTGAAGGAGTTTCCTTTGGAACCAAAGCAGAGATTGTTCGGAGATTTAGTTGAGATGTATGCAAGTTTGAGGAGCCTGGATAGAAAGGATAGGAAGGAGTTATTTCCTAAGCAGAGTGCTCATTAATTCAGCAATGTGGATTGAAAGTAATTGGTAGCAATATTTGAAGAAGGAGCTAGAAAGGATATTTGACCCAGGGGTTGATGGGGATCTGGAACATACTGTCTGAAAGAATGGTGATGGTGGAAACTCCCATTGCAGTTATAAAGGACTTGGATGTACGCTTGAGGTTTACTGTAATTAATGGCCAGTTTCCGTGGATACCATGATGAGAGAACTATGAGACCATTTTGAATGGAGAAAGGGAGACTGGGATCTTTCTCTTACATATCCATCTTCCAGTCTTTCTACATATTTCTCTGCCTCTCAGCTCCACCATTTCATCACTGTCTTATGGACAAAAACCTTCATCTCTGTCTCAATCAGATTAAAATAACAAATCTGCTGTACTTCATTGCAGAGAATAAAACTGTAATCCTTTCTCAGGGTAAATATTTTCAATTTGATCTGTTCACAAATGTTATTGCACATTTCAAGGGGAGGGGTGACTTGAATCTCAGCCTTCTGTCTCAGAGGTAGGGCACTACCACTGCACCACAGGCACCACCTGCCCCCCACCCGCCTCACGCTCAGCAAAATTTCTCTGGAGTGATACAGCTTCATGGTTGACTCATTCCTGAAGTATGATTTGCAATTTGAATAATTGATACTTCAGTTATTTTCAATGGAATATGTATAATTAGATCTGTCACCAGTCAATTAATTCAATGAAAGTTGACCTTTGAGTGTGGATCACTCTCAGCTTAATTTGTTTGTTTAAAGAGAGTTTAAACATATTGACCTTTCAGAAAGATCCTGTGGGAGACTTCGTGATGCATTCCTTGATTTAGCTCAAATGATCAACGGAACATGTAACCCAGCATGTGCTTCCACACACGGTGTTACATTTCTACTGCACTGAGTCAACAGCAGCAACTTACACGTGTGCAGCACCTTTAACATGGAGATGTTTTACAAAATGCTTCGTATGAATGATAAAAACATGATTTCTGAGGGCACTGGCGAAGATTCCACATGAACAAACCTTATAATTGAACAGCTCTCTCCATTGTATACGTTCTGTTGTCTGGTGCCTGTCGTTGATGTATAATCTTACTAACATTGTCAGCAGGTTCCTTGTGGTGACAGTAAGACTCAGATTTTCCAGTTCAACAACAATGTACAGGAAAGGCAACTGTGGATACTCCTAATCAGGACAAGTCCATTCAACCCCACGGGTCCCACGGTATTTTACTGTGGCTAAACAACTGAAGGGCTTTGATGGAAGTAAGCATATTGTTGCAATCACACACTGGCTTCTCCCTTGTGTTGCTTTTCATCTTGTTTAATGGAAGGTTCTAGAGAGCATAAAAATGTAAGCAACTAGCTGTTATCACACAAAGCCAAGTATTTATCAAACTTAATGATTTGACTTTGGGAAGTGTTTCCACTCGTTGAGAAAAACAGAAATTGGAGTCAGAAATGTATGACAGTCAGCAATAAACCCAGGAGGGAATTTAGGAAATGTTTATCTGCACACAACATTTTTAAAATGTGAACTCACTCACCACTGAGGTGATTAGTATCAGAAATATTTAAGGGGAAATTCCAAATGTTCAGCTACCGATTCCAGATGTTCTCGATAACTGCCAGGGTTTGAGACAGTCTGGGATTAAACTAGGGTCAGAGTGTGGTGCTGGAAAAGCACAGCCAGTTGGGCAGCATCCAGGGAGCAGGAGAGTCAACATTTCAAACATAAACCCTTCATTAGGAAATTCCTTATGTTTGAAATATCAATTTTCCTGCTCCTCGGATGCTGCCTGACCTGCTGTGTTTTTCCAGCACCACACTCTCGACTCTGATCTCCAGCATCTGCAGTCCTCACTTTTCCCTGGGATTATACCAGTCTCTGGTTAAACTAGACTGTTCACAATCAAGATGATGATCGTGACATAACCCGAAACATTCTGGCTGTTAACCAATCAAGGTCTTGATTTTAAGATTCTGTTTTTGTTTTCCTTGTCCAACCACATTGCTGTGCGACAGGAGTCACATGAAGGCCAGACCAGATAAAGATGGCAGATTTCCTTCTCTGATGGACATTAGTGACCTGAGCATGGCTTCATGGTTATGAGGAGATTCTTAATTCCAGACTTTTTCAAATTGAATGCTATGTGGGATTTGAACCCAGACCCTCAGAACATTAGAGTCAAGAACATGGTACTGGAAAAGCACAGCACGTCAGGCAGCATCTGAGGAACAAGAAAATCCACATTTTTGGCAAAAGTCCTTCATCGTTTCAGTTTCCTCCTACAGGGCTTTTGTCCAAAGCATCGAAGGAGCAGGAGAATTGACATTTCAAGCATACAGAATTTCCTGATGAAGGCCTTATGCCTGAAACGTTGATTCTCCTGCTCCTCGGGGCCGCCTGACCTGCTGTGCTTTTCCACCACCACACTCTCGACTCTGATCTACAGCATCTGCAGACCTCACTTTCTCCTCAGTGCCTCCTCTTCCTCAAAGATGGAGGAGGGTACCAGTTTTGTGACAGATTTCATTGTGGACATCTCCTACTTCTGTCTAAGAGGCAGAAGTTGTAGCACGTTAATATATGATACACAACGGGGTTAATAGGGATTTGCGCAAGAATAAATGACTCTGATTGGTCAGTTTTGCTGGGATGGAGGTTTCAGCATCCCCTGGAGTAGTCCCAGTCTTCACCCACAAACACCAGGATCCTTAATTATCCGTTACCCCACCACCCCTCCTGGCTCCTGTTCTGAGTTGCATTCTCCTGGAATGAGAGGAAGGGAGGGGTCAAGTGAGCTGTAAGACTGTAAGAAATTGGAACAGGAGCAGACCATTCAGCCTTTTGACCCTGTTCCACTATGCTATACATCACGGCTGATCCAACATTCCCTACATTGACTTTCCTGCCCTTTCCCTGACTGATCAACAACCTATCCATCTCAGCGTTGAGGGGACCAAGGTGAAACCATCAGCTGTTCTCTCTCTTTAAAATGGCACTGGGTTATGGTGGACTCTATGAAAGGTTATGAACAGATACTCAAGGCATGGTTATAATCTCAGCCTATTTCCTCAGTCTGTTATTCTCACAGTGTGGGCTCTGCACCTGGATTTGGACACAGCAGTCACGATATATGATCCCACTGTGGTGGGATTGTGCCTTCTTTGAAGATTCCTTCCTCTTCCCTCTCCATAGAGCTCTCCCCCTCTGCTCCATTTTTCTGTTGTCCTAGAACCCAGGAACACTACAGTCCCATTTACAGTAGCAGCTTTTGTGTGCACTGGTCACCCTGAAGTGATTTATAGAGTTTAACCCTCTTTTTCTACAGAATTAACTTAGAACAGGAGTATTTCTCTGTCTGCAGAACTCAAGCGAGCTAATTCCATTAATCCGACTGCTTTGGGTTTGTAACATTTACATATCCATCCCCCAGGAAAAGGAGCTGCCTGAGATGTTCCCATCCTGTAAGTAACCTGTTTCCTTTTAAAAATCTTCAACTATTAATGACCCAGATATTTTAAGGGTCTGGGATTTTGCTCTCAGAAATACCCTCGCCCACTCAAACAATTCGACAAGATATTAGGCTTTGTTTTCATTTGTAACAGAAAAAAATTGAACAAGTCATTAACCTTGCAATTTTATTAACAGAAACCTCTAATAACACCGAAGAAGTGTGGATGCTGGAAATCTGAAACAAAAAGAAGAGAATGCTATAGAAACTGCAGCATTTGTCGAGAGAAAAACAGAATTAATGACCTGAAACACTGACTCTCTTTCTCACTCCCAGGATGCTGTCAAACCTGCCAAGTTTCTCCAGCACTTTCTGTTTCTGTCTAAGGAATCTCTTTTTCTGAGTGTAGGGCTATGCAAAAAAAAACTGCTGAAAGATGTAATGCCGAATCTAACAGAATCCAGATTGATTTTATTTATAACCATTCAAGACTATCAAAGAGCATCTCAGAATATCACCAATTCGTTAAGAATAGAATATCCATCAAAATTCAAAGTAGAGTTTTACCTTAAAGTGCTGAATGTGTAGGATATAATCAGAGACCCTACCTTGTGGAATCTGGCCATTTGGCCCATCGAGTCTACACTGACCCTTTGAAGAGCATCCCGCCCAGACTAACCCCAGCCCCCTGTAACCCTACATTTCCCGTGACTGACCCACCTCACCTGCACATCCCTGAACACTATGGCAATTTAGCACAGCCAATCCACCCTAACCTACACATCTTCGGATTGTGGGAGGAAACCAGAGCACCCGGAGGAAACCCAAGCAGACACAGGGAGAATGTGTAAACTCCACACCTGGAATTGAACCTGTGTCCCTGGTGCTGCGTTGGGTGTGAGGGAGGGGCGGACGTGTAGCAGTGCTAACCATTGAGCCTTTGTACCACCAGCTTCCCCAGTGTGAGAAAATAACTTTTGCAAAATATTATCAAAGACTTTGTTAGAATTTCAGTGGAAGTGTTTTGGTGATTTCTATTACTTTTGCAATAGTGGGGTCAGTCTTCTGTATCTCCTCCTCCCACTTTCTGCTGATGCTGTATTATTCATTAGCTATTTAGTGAAGACTCCTTTGTGAGCTTTCATCAGTCATTTTATTTTGCGATGTTTCATATTCCCCTCAACTCTCACTGATTCTCTCAATCTTCACAGAATCCTTTGTTAAAGCTCAATCAGTGACGATGCCTTCTGAGTGCGTTTTAATTCTGGCTTTTAATAATATTTACTCTTTCATACTTGGACGGTTCCAGTGTTTATTCCTTAATTAACATTTCTCTTTCACGCCCTGATATGATGCTGCTCTTTGTGTTTCCAGCCTTTTTTTACAATTAACATCTTGTTGATAATTTTCTTGCTATTTGTACTGAGCACTAATTTAATTAATAGCTGTGTGTCTTCTTCAAGCCCCTTTTAGGGATCTCCTTTCCCTGAAAGCAGAGATGCAGCTTTCACTGGGGCTCTCACCTGAAACTTTCTCTTTAAATGGTTTAATATCTGTGTGTCTTTTACTTTAATAAATCTAAAAGTATCGCCAAATATTGTTACAATCAATTCTCTCCCACCCCACCCCCATGAGTGAATGAGCCAAAAGTAACACACTATACTTCCACACATATTACAATACTACAGGTATCTCATTATTTGATTAGATTCGCCACAGTGTGGAAGCAGGCCCTTCGGCCCAACAAGTCCACACCGACCCTCCAAAGAGTAACCCACCCAGACCCATTTCCCTCTGACTAATGTACCTAACACTATGGCCAATTTACCTGACCTACACATCTTTGGACTGTGGGAGGAAACCCACGCAGACACGGGGAGAATGTGCAAACTCCACACAGACAGTCGCCCGAGGCTGGAATCAAACCTGGGACCCTAGTGCTGGAAGGTAGCAGTGCTAACCACTGAGCCATCGTGCTGCCCCAGGTAGCTAGACTAGAAGACCATAAGCTGGTCTTTCATTTGTGCTCATGAACTGACCTGGACCTGCATTGTCCAAGTTTCCAGAACAACTTCCTGAGATTGTGGCAGATGCTACACACAGTGTGATCCATTCACAGGGTGAGATACGTGGGAATCTGATTTTGCACCTTTTCTTTAACCGCTTGGAGTTTCTGTGGGGCTGGTATCGGCCCAATTTCACAACTGAATCCTTCAGCAATCAAACCAAAATGTCCGAAGTCACCCCACACCAGGTTATTCTTCTGCAAGTTTATTTGAAATCACAAGCTTTCGGAGCTCAGCCTTTGAAGGGACACCTGATGAAGGTCTGGTGTGACTTCTGATTTTGTCCACCCCAGTCCAACGCCAACGTCACCACCACCACCACATCATGGAAACTAATGTGTAATTGATCAAATCAAATTGCTTGCATACAGTTCTTTTCTGCTCCTCCATCTTGGCCAATGTTTTCTCTCTCCAGTGCCTTTGATGAACCATCATCTGTCAGCGTAGGCGTGTGAATGTTTCCTGCTCCTAACCATGTATTTACATTCTGCAGTGCTTTGCTGGAAGTATCATCACTACCAGACATTTCAGCTGTTAGGGCACTGCATGGTCCTGTCACAGGCAGTCATGTTCAGCTGCTGACTATTCTCACGATTCACAAGAAAATATTGTCCCCATTTTCTTGTCTCAAGAATTAGGCCATTAGAATCATTCTGTAATGTTGTCACTAAATCAGGTTTGCCAAAGAAAATGAGATGAGTAAGAGTTTTTGGGACCATCTTCTCTACTCTGAATTTTTAGTTCACTTTAAATGACATTTGAAAACTGTTATGATTCCAGTTGATCTCATTTCTGAACAACAACAATAATTGATGAAAAATCTCAGCAGATCATCAAAGTTAACCTTTTGGATCCAGTGACTATTCTTCAGAATTGAGGTAAATGTGTGTTAAATGTAACTATGAGTTCTGAGGATAGGTCATTGAACCTGAAATGTTAACTCTGATTTCTCTCCATAGATGCTGCCAGACTTGCTGAGTTTTTCCTACAATTTCTGTTATTGTTTCTGATTTCCAGCATCTGCGGGTTTTTTTTTAGATCTTGTTTCTGAACAAGTCAGATGCCAGTCTGAAATCTGGCTTGATAGATGATAATTTATTTTGTTCTGGTTTTAACAAGTTTGTATCATAGTGAATCAGAAGCATAAAATTTGCTAATTTGATTCTAACAACAAAACAGATGTTTATTTCACAAACAAAACTGAAGATGAAGTGGAATAAACTCAATCTATTTACACATAGCAGAAGTGTAGTGATTTTAAAACACATGGTAAGATATCATCCCAAAACATTCCTTTATTGAACCCAAAAAGTATCTGTACAGTACCCAAAAAGCACCCCTTGTATGAGACTAACACCAAAGAAAATAATCTTTCTCTCTAACAGTTCAATAGATTTAATTTAATGGTGTCTTCAACTTCCAGTCTTGTAAATTCAACAGCCTTTTTCCTAAAGCTTTCATACAAACATTCTTAGCTTCAAGCAAAGTAACTCTTCAGGGTTTTTTCCAGACACTTCTGATCTGGAACTATTATTAAACTCTTTACTCTGAAGTAACCTCTTTAATATTTTCTCAATTCCTCAGGAGTAAGTACTGCTTTAAACATTCACCTTCATCCAAGGACTTTTGTAAAATTGTCCCAAACCGAAACAAAAAAAATGTCAAAATTCAAACTAAAATAAAATAATATTAAAATAATGCAGAAACCACATGTCCTACACCACAAAAAACAGATTGCAAGCTTGCATTTCAGCAATCCCTACTCATTTTTGTGAAGCACTATAAGCAAAATAAGACACAAAATGACATGGTGAATTATTTGCAGTTGCAAATGAATGCAGATGAGACTCCAGCAGTGATGGCAGTAGCATCATAAAATATCCTTGAGTGACAAATGTGATGGACACTGCATCTCATCCGGTTCTAAATGGTGCCATTCACACCTACTGTTTCATTTAAGTGACACTTGTGAGACGTTGCATTTAGAGGCACCATTTAAGATCAAGCCATAAATTATGCTGCTCTCACTAAAATGTGCCAGAAGTTTGACAGAAGTCTCCTTGGATCAGAAGGGATGATCTTGAGAGAGATTCTTGTGTCATGTCCACTCTAGTGCTGCGTGCACTCCTGTCTCTGTAACCTCTGTATCTCTACAATCTTCTCAAGTCCCACAAACTGATTTTATCTTGCTACTTCTCAAAATCCTGCCTCTCACACTTTGTCAGTTTCAACTGGTTCAGCATTAACAGCCATCTCCCCAATGCACTGATAGCATAACCCTCAAAAGTCCTTGACCAGATTTTTGTCATCTATCTCAATACATCCTTACATGGCTTGTACATCAGTTTGGTTTGATAATATTTCCCATGTACACGTCGCTCAGAGCATTGAAAATGGACTGCACTCAGTTTATCATTTTCTGGCACTGTCTTTTATTAGAAAATGAATGCTAACAAGACTATTGGGATAGCTGCCAGTGATCAGGAGAATTTTGCAGTTTCTGCATGGATGGAGGATTAATCATTTTCTGACAATGCCTCTGTGAAAGTTCTGAAATGTAAATTAGTTTCTCAAATGAGAAAGGACCATCCTTGGAAGAGAAATAATAAACAAGGGCTGAGAGTGGAGGCATGAAGATGGAAGATTAAACAAGATCTTGGGGGCGGTATGGTGGCACAGTGGTTAGCACTGCTGCCTCACAGCGCCTGCCGACCCGGGTTCAATTCCCGACTCAGGCGACTGACTGTGTGGAGTTTGCACGTTCTCCCCGTGTCTGCGTGGGTTTCCTCCGGGTGCTCCGGTTTCCTCCCACAGTCCAAAGATGTGCGGGTCAGGTGAATTGGCCATGCTAAATTGCCCATAGTGGTAAGGGGTAAGGGATAATGTAGGGGTATGGGTGGGTTGCGCTTCGGCGGGTCGGTGTGGACTTGTTGGGTCGAAGGGCCTGTTTCCACACTGTAAGTAATCTAATCTAAGTAATCTAATCTAAAAAAAGATCAGTCATTGGGCTGATTGTAACTGATATATCGATGGGTTTGCATCACTCCGCATTGTGAATTAATCACCCTGTCTCCAATCCTTTCAGTGGATGAGAGATATGGACGACTTGGCTGGAGCATCCTTCAGATAATGAACTAACCTTACCACAAGACCCAGAGAGAAGCTTGAGCAGACTATACAGCCTACATTTACAGGACATCAGAGGGAGAGAACCCGGTGGACTTGTTCCTTCCGAATCTGGAGACTGTTACATTTAGGAATCTCCTTATCTGCTCACAATTTTAAATTTTGAAGAACCTATTGGTGAGTAACTCTGCGAATAGCTGAACAGCTGAACAGCCGTCTCTTTAATCACTGATGGAATAATGGAAAAGTTATAGCACAGAGAGAGGTCATTCAGCCCATCATGCCTGCACCAACTGACTGAGCTGCTATTCATTCCCCAGTCCATACCAGTGAAGGGGTCCATCTCTTCAGAGAGAGCTTCAGGTTCCTTTTCAATCAGGATGTCCCCTCAGTGACGAAGCTTTTCAATCAGGATGTCCCCTCAGTGACTAAGCTGGGTGATGAAGACTGGATACCCAACATGTTTGTAAAACATTAAGATTGATAAGTCCCCAGGGCCAGACCAGATTTACCCTAGGCTGCTCCGGGAAGCGAGAAAGGAGGTTGCTAAGCCGTTGGTGAGGATATTTGCCTCCTCACTCTTCACAGGGTTCATACCGGAGGATTGAAAGGAGGCGAATGTTGTTCCTCTTTTTGAGAAGGGTAATAGGGAAATCCCTGACAATTACAGACCAGTCAGTCTCACATCTGTGGTCGGCAAGGTGTTAGAAAGAATTCTGAGGGATAGGATTTATGACTATTTGGTAAATCATAGTGTGATTAAAGGCAGTCAGCATGGCTTTGTGAGGGGCAGGTCATGCCTCACAAACCTTATTGAGTTCTTTGAGGAGATGATGAGACAGGTTGACAAAGGTCAGGCAGTGTATGTGGTGTATTTGGACTTCAGCAAGGCATTTGATAAGGTTCCCCATGGTAGGCTCATTCACAAAGTCAGGAAGTATGGGATACAGGGAGATTTGGCTATCTGGATTCAGAATTGGCTGGCTGACAGACGGCAGAGAATGGTTGTAGATGGAAAGTATTCTGCCTGGAGGTCAGTGTTGAGTGGGGTCCTGCAGGGCTCTGTTCTTGGGCCTCTGCTCTTTATAAATGACTTGGATGAGGAGGTTGAGGGGTAGGTTAGTAAATTTGCAGATGACACAACGGTTGGAGGTGTCGTCGATAATATAGCGGGCTACTGCAGGCTGCACCACGACATAGACAGGATGCAGAGCTGGGCTGAGAAATGGCAGATGGAGTTCAACCTGGATAAATGCAAAGTGATGCATTTTGGAAGGTCAAACTTGAATATTGAATATAGGATTAAAGACAGGATTCTTGTTAGAGTGGAGGAAGAGAGGGATGTGGGTGTGCAAGTACATAGATTCCTCAAAGTTGCCACCCACGTGGATAGGGTTGTTAAGAAAGCATATGGTGTTTGGCTTTCATTAACAGGGGATTGAGTTTAAGAGCCACGAGATTTTGCTGCAGCTCTACAAGTCCCTGGTGAGACAACACTCGGAATATTGTGTCCAGTTCAGGTCACCCTACTATAGGATAGATACAGAGGCTTTGGAGAGGGTGCAAAGAAGGTTTACAGGGATGCTGCCTGGACTGGAGGGCTTGCCTTATGTAGAAAGGTTGAGTAAGCTCAGACTTTTCTCTCTGGAGAGAAGGAGGAAGAGAGGAGACCTGATCGAGGTGCACAAAATAACAAGAAGAATAAATAAAGTCAATAGCCAGAGACTTTTCCCCGGGGCAGGATTGACTGGTACGAGGAGTCATAGTTTGATGATATTAGGAGGAAGGTATAAAGGAGACATCACGGGTAGGTTCTTTACGCAGAGAGTTGTGAATGCATGGAATGCGTTGCCAAATGTGGTGGGGGAAGCTGAGTCATTGGGGACATTTAAGTGACTGCTGGACATACACATGGATAGCAGTGAGTTGGGGGGTGCATAGGTTAAGTTACTATATTTTACATTAGGGTTAAATCTTGGCACAACATCATGGGCCAAAGGGCCTGTTCTGAGCTGTACTTTTCTATGTTCTATGTTCTATATTCCTTATCTCCTGTCATCAGCTGAACATGTTAAATTTGTACTCACTGGTAAGCGACCTCTCGGTGAGGAGAATCCCGTCTTTGCTGTCCAGACGATGCAGGGACAGAGTGATCATGTGTCGTGATAGCTTCATTGACGTGCTCACTGAGAATCCCAGCGTGATGACCCAGGGATATGGGTTTGAATCTGACCAGATGATGATAGTTACATTTAATCAAATCTGGAATTAAAACGCTGTCCAATGGCAACAATTAGGATTGTCCTAAAACCCCAAGTAGTTCAGTAATGTCTTATAGGGAAGGTACCTGCTGTCCTTACCTGGTTTGGCCTCCAGACTCACAGCAATGTGTCACTGAAATGAAATAGGAAGCCAATCAGGGCCATGTATTTAGGAAACACAAACCAAAAGAACTTCAGAACCAAAAACAGAAGTTGCTGGAAAAGCTCAGCTGGTCTGGCAGCATCTGTGGAGAGAAACCAGAGTTAACTTTTCAGGTCGAGTAACCCTTCTTCAGAAGCATTCCTTCCCCAGGTTTGAGAGTCACCGGACCCAAAACGTTAACTCTGATTCTCTCCAGAGATGCTGCAGGACCTGCTGAGCTTTTCTAGCAATTTCTGTTTCTGTGCCAGTGTATTGAGGGATGGATAACAAATTCTGGTCATCACAATGAAATGAACTCCATCATAAACCATCTCAGTCAACTGTCTGTGTGGAGCTTGCCCATTCTCCCCGTGTCTGCATGGGTTTCCTCCGGGTGCTCCGGTTCCCTCCCACTGTCCAACGATGTGCAGGTCAGGTGAATGGGCCATGAAGGGGTAAATATAGGGGAATGGGGCTGGGTGGGTTGCTTTTTGGAGGTTCGGTGTGGACTTGTTGGGCCGAAGGGCCTGTTCCCATTCTCCTCTGTGCTAATTTGAATCTATCCAATCTTTCCTCATGACTGGAATTTTCAAGCCCTAGCAGCATCTTTGTAAATCTCCTCTGTTCTCTCTCTAATTGCATCCTTCCTGTAATGTGGTGACCAGAACTGTGCACTCAACCCCAGCTGAGACCTTACTATTATTTTTATATTGGTTCAGAATTATATCCTCGCTCCTGCATTCCATAATGGAGCCAAAGCATCCCATTTGCCAGATTAACCTCTTCTTCTCTCTGTCCTGTCATGTACAGGGACATGTGGATAAGTTGTCTCACTGCCTCTACTTCTCTCCAGACCCCCTGCTTATTATGCATTCGCTTTACTTTGTTTGTTATCCCTAAATGCATTGAAACATAGAAACACAGAAGGTAGGAGGAGGCCATTCAGCTCTTTCAGCTTGCTCTGCAATTCAATATGATCATGGCTGACCATCCAATTAGGTATCCCATTCCCACTTTCTCTCCATTCCCTTTGATCTCTTTAGCCCTAAGAGTCGTATCTAACTGCTTCTTGAAAACATTCAAAGTTTGGCCTCAACTGCTTTCTGTGTTAGAGAATTCCCCAGGCTCTCTGGGTAAAGACATTTCTCCTCATTTCAGTCCTAAACGGCCTTCACCAGATCCTTAGACTGTGACCCCACGGTTCTGGACTCCCCAGTTATCAAGAATGTCTTTGCTCATTCATCCCTGTCTAATCCTGCTCGAATTTTATAGGATCACCCTCATTCTTCTAACCTCAAGTGAATACAATACTAACTGATCTAGTGTCTATTCATACACCAGTCCTCCCTTCCCAGAAATTAGTTTGATAACCTTTCACTGCACTCCCTCCATCGCCAGGACATCCTTCCCCAGATAAAGAGACCCAAACTCTAGGTGTGGCCTCACAAGACCCAGCACAATCCCCGCTCCAGTACTTGAATCCTCTCACCATGAAGGCCAATATTTACCTCCTTCACTGCCTGCTGTACCCATGTGTTTACTTTCAGCGACTGGTATATAAGGAGAACCAAGACTTGTTGCACCTCTCTGCACAACTGTCAGGCATTCAATGGATCTGAGGTGAAGATGGTTCGCAGCATCATGTTCTGAGGAATGACAATCACCAATTTTTACAGATGCATCATAGAAGGCATAGCATCCGGATGCATCAGGGCTTGGTACAGTATCTGCTCTGCCCAGGGCAGTAAGAAACTAGAGAGAACTGTGAACATAGCCCAGTCAGTCACACAACCCAACCTTCCATCCAGCGACTCCATCTATATTTCTCGCTGCACTGGAAAGGCAGCTGACCTAATCGAAGACCCCTCCCACCCTGGTTCTAATCTCTTTCAACTTTGTCTGTCGAGAAGGAGACACAAAAGCATGAACACACATGCCATTAGAACAGCTTCCTCCCCATTCTTCTTAGACTTCTGACAGGTCCTCTCAAATTTTAAATTTAACATTGATCTCACTCTCTGCCCGTCTTCTCTGAAACTGTAACATTGTACTCCTTGTTCTGTTGTATTACCCTAATGCACTTTATATGGTATTGTCTGCTCGTACTGCACACAAAACAAAACTTTTCACTGTATTTAGGTACACGCGACAATGATAAACCAAATCAAAAGAAAAGTCTTCGGTCCAATTTCTGGAATGTTATCAGGACTCAGGGCCCAGTGCCTTTGTAATATCGAGTGACTTCATTTCTTGATTTAACAACAGGAAGTCTGCAACGTACATTCGGCATCACCTTTACCCTTATAGATTTATACCGTCACAAAATAATGTTGCTTTGGGAGGTCACACTTATCCTGAGGGGTGCGAAGTAGCTGCTGAATTGTGTCTCGAAGTAAATGTGGGAATGTCTGGCACCTGGATTCAGTGAGGATTTCATTAACAGTCGTCACCTTTAGTCCTCCTGTCTACTCACATTGACCAATCAATGGGCTGTATTGATGGGCCATACCACATCCTAGTGGGTTTGCAGAGGGCTGTGGAAGTTAGGCTGTTATGTATATATTCAAAACTGAGATTGACAGATTTTTTCAACAGGAAGTGACATAATGGTTAATGAGGAAAAGGCAGGAAAGTAGGGTTGAGGGCTATCAGGGCAATCATGGCCTACTTTTGCTCCTACATTGAGGGTTTTTGCACGTGCCTATTACTGATCTACATCGAGCAGTACTCCCTCCTTTGGGCCTCCATGGGAGCAGCCTTGCTGTTGTGGATTCAATAACCACGCTATTTAACGAGGGAAGACTGACTCTCACAGTGCAGCGCTGAGGGAGTGCAGCATGGCCATAGGTGCTGGACTCCTTATTCCTTTATCAGCTATGATAGACTGGGCATGTCATCCCCATGACCGACACGAGACTCCCCAAGCAGGTCCTCTACTCCCAGCTCTGAACCAGCAGGCAAGCCCCAGGTGGACAGAGGTAGTGCCTCAGGGATACCCTCAAGGCTTCAGTGGGTAAAGTGCAGCATTCCCACAGACACCTGGGAATCATTCACCCGAAACTGTCCAAAATGGAGGAGGAGCATCTGGGAAACCATTGAGCACCTTGAGACTTGCCATCAAGAAAAAAACAGAAGCGGGGGAGGTGGGGATCCAATGTAAGGACCGTGCTGCCACATCAACGCCCCACCCACCCTTCCCATGACTGCCACATGACACAAATGTAACAGAGCCTGCGGTAGCCCCATAAGTCTGTACGGCCACTTACGGACACTCCCTGAGAGTGGAAGAGTCATCCTTGTCTGCCAGGGACCGCCAATGATGATGTTGACAATGATGGTGATGACATTAATGATGGTATCTTAAAATGTGAAAGCAAAATTCCATCTTCCTGCATAGCGGGTGTCAAAGGTTACATGGCAACATCGCAAATAGGAACAAAGGAATACTGTCCAATCTCCCAGCCTATTTCCTGAATTCACATCATCAAAATAGATTATTTGGCAATTTATCTTGCACTTGATTATTAGATCTTGCTGTCCACATGTTGACTGCTGGGCTTCCTAAAGTACAACAAAGACTATGCTTCAAGAAGATCTTCAATAGCTCTGAAGCATGTTTTGAGAAGATTTGTAGCTCAGGTTGAGGTTGTGGATGTAGGTTTGCTCGCTGAACTGGAAGGGTCATGTTCAGACATTTCATCACCATCTTCAGTGAGCCTCCAGACGAAGCATTGCTGAGGATTCCTGCTTTCTATTTATATGTTTGGGTTTCCTTGGGTCGGTGATGTCATTTCTAGGGCTGATGTCATTTCCTATGGTGATGTAGTTTCCTGTTCTTTATGTCAGGGCTGGTAGATGGGATCTAACTCAATGTGTTTGTTGATAGAGTCCTGGTTGGAATGCCATGCTTCTAGGAATTCTCGTGCGTGTCTCTGTTTGGTTTGTCCTAAGATGGATGTGTTGTTCCAGTCGAAGTGGTGTCCTTCCTCATCTGTATGTAAGGAAACTAGTGAGAGAGGGTCATGTCATTTTGTGGCTAGTTGATGTTCATGTATCCTGGTGGCTAGCTTTCTGCCTATTTGTCCAATGTAGTGTTTGTTACAGTCCTTGCACGGTATTTTGTAAATGACATTAGTTTTGCTTGTTGTCTGTATGGGGTTTTTCAAGTTCATTAGCTGCTGTTTTAGTGTGTTGGTGGGTTTGTGGGCTACCATGATGCCAAGGGGTCTGAGCAGTCTGGCAGTCATTTCTGAGATATCTTTGATAGGGGAGAGTGGCTCGGGTTTCTGGACGTGTTTTGTATGCTTGTTTGGATTTGTTGCTGAAAAATCTGCAGACTGTGTTCATTGGGTACCCATTCTTTTTGAATACACTGTATAGGTGATTTTCCTCTGCTCTGCGTAGTTTCTCTGTGCTGCAGTGTGTGGTGGCTCAGTGAAATAATGTTCTGATGCAGCTTTGTTTGTGGATGTTGGGATGTCATTCAGTATGTGGTCCGTATGTGTTGTTTTCCTGTAGATGCTGGTTTGAAGTTTGACATGTCACAGAAGAGCGAACGGCCAATGGGTAACTTCAAACCAGCGTCTACAGGAAAACAAACATATGAATAGAAAGCAGGAATCATCAGCAATGCTTCTTCCAGCTAATGAACTTGAAAAACCCCATACAGACAACAAGCAAAACTAATGTCATTTACAAAATACCGTGCAAGGACTATAACAAACACTACATTGGACAAACAGGCAGAAAACTAGTCACCAGGATACATGAACACCAACTAGCCACAAAACGACACTAGTATCCTTACATACAGATAAGGAAGAACGCTACTTCGACTGGGACAACACATCCATCCTAGGACAAGCCAAACAGAGACACGCACGAGAATTCCTAGAAGCATGGCATTCCAACCAGACTCTATCAACAAACATATCATGTTAGACCCCATCTACCTGCCCTGACATAAAGAACAGGAAACTACATTACCATAGGAAATGACATCACCCCTAGAAATGACATCACCGACCCAAGGAAACCCAAATATATAAATAGAAAGCAGGAATCCTCAGCAATGCTTCGTCTGGAGGCTCACTGAAGATGTTATGGTGACAAAATGTCTGAACATGACCCTTCCAGCTCAGCGAGCAAACCTACATCCACAACCTCAACCTGAGCTACAAATCTTCTCAAAACATACTTCAGAGCTATTGAAGATCTTCTTGAAGCATAGTCTTTGTTGTACTTTAGGAAGCCCAGCAGTCAACATGTGGACAGCAAGATCTAATAATCAAGTGCAAGATAAATTGCCAAATAATCTGTTTTGATGATGTGAATTCAGGAAATAGGCTGGGAGATTGGACAGTATTCCTTTGTTCCTATTTGCAATGTTGCCATGTAACCTTTGACACCCGCTATGCAGGAAGATGGAATTTTGCTTTCACATTTTAAGATACCATCATTAATGTCACCACCATCATTGTCAACATCATCATTGGCGGTCCCTTGTAGACAAAGATGCTGGTTTGAAGTTTGACATGTCACAGAAGAGCGAACAGCCAATGGGTAACTTCAAACCAGCGTCTACAGGAAAACAAACATATGAATCGAAAGCAGGAATCATCAGCAATGTTTCATCCGGAGGCTCACTGAAGATGTTACCTGGTATGGTGACGAAACATCTGAACATGAGAGCAAACCTACATCCAGCTCTAAAGCACCTTGGGATATCCTGAGATCATGACAGGTACGAAATAAATCAAACATTTTTGTCCACATGATAGAGGATTCAGGCCCATCAAGGGTCTCTTTGCTGTCCTCCACTTTGCCTGTGTCTCTGGGAGAATAAAGGACACAGATGAACGATTAGCTTTATCTCCACAAGCTCTAGTTTCACTTAAATAACCATGGGTCAAATCGATCAGAGTGCCTTTCATTATATACACTGGCTGCAAATCTATGATACCATTAGCTGCAAAATACTGACTGTTTGGAATATTCTGTGTGCTCAGCTGTGATAGCAGCAGATTTCACTCTCAATCTAACTTAACGAGAGGCAGGAGGTCAATCCTGAGGTTTGACAGAACAAGATCAAGGCAACATCAAGGAAATCACAAAGACAATTCTGGAACCTGGAGGATTAAGGTTCGGCACACATCTCACCCCCACTGCCCTCCAATACCACCACGACATTGTGTGAAGGAATAGGGAACCGCTGGTTAGTTTCCAATCGGCAATGGGAAACCGGGAGGACGTGAGTTAAACATCAAATACTAACATTACGCTGCTTGATTTTATGAAAAATTTGCCAAAAATCCTTAGACAGCATCTTGGACAGTGATTCCACAAGTGAGCATCAAAAACACATAATTTATTGGACAGCATGCAAGATTTTCTAAAATGACAGTCACAAGTCATTAGCCTATAATTGAAATACAATTATTATAAAGACAATAGATTTCCTCTCTTATTGGTCACTTAAAATCTGCTGGTGGCCTGGTGGCTCAGAGTTTAGCATTACTGGCTCATAGTGCTAGGAAGTTAGGATCAATTCCAGCCTCGGGCAAAGCAAGCATATGGTGTTCTGGCTTTCATTAATGGGGGATAGAGTTTAAGAGCAATGAGGTTTTGCTGCAGCTCTACAAGTCCTTGGTGAGACCACACTCGGAATATTGTGTCCAGTTCTGGTCACCCTATTATAGGAAAGATACAGAGGCTTTGGAGAGGGTGCAGACCTCGTCTATCCAACCTTTCCGAAGGTAACACTCCTGTTCCAGGTATTAGTCTAGTAACCTTCTGTGAAATTCTTTCATCCAATTTACATTTTTCCTTCAAGGAGATTGATCATGTACACAGGACAGAACTCTGGCTGTGGCCTTACCAATGTGGCTGGGAGTTATTGAACCTTAAGCTTCATAACTTCATCAGATATAAAGGTAGAATTAGGCCATTCGGCCCATCCAGTCTGCTCCACCATTCAACCATGGCCAATATGCTCCTCACCCCCATTTTCCTGCCTTCTGTCCATATCCCTTCAACCCATTACTAAATAAAAATCTGTCTAACTCCTCCTTAATTTACTCATGGTCCCAGCATCCATCAGATGTTAGGGTAGCGAATTCCACAGATTCACAACCCTTTGGGAGAAGTCGTTTCTCCTGAACTCTGCTTTAACCTAAGACCTATCCTCAGACTATGACCTCTCATCCCAGAATGCCCCACAAGAGGAAGCATCTGCCCCACATCTATTTTATCCACACTTTTTATCATCTTGAATACCTCAATTTGATCTCCTCTCATTCTCCTAAATTCCAGCAAGTATAAGACTAAACTGTTCAACCTCTCCTCATACAGCAAATCCCTCATCTCTGGGATCAATCTGGTGAACCATCTCTGAACTGTCTCCAAATGCAACTACATCCCTCCTCAAATAAGGGAACCAAAACTGTGCACAATACTCCAGGTGCAGTCTCACCAATACCTTGTATCATTGCAACAATAGATTAGATTGCTTACAGTGTGGAAACAGGCCCTTCGGCCCAACAAGTCCACACCGACCCGCTGAAGAGCAACCCACCCATACCCCTACATTTACCCCACAGTATGGACAATTTAGCGTGGCCAATTCACCTGACCTGCACATCTTTGGATTGTGGGAGGAAACCCACGTAGACACGGGGAGAATGTGCAAACTCCACACAGTCAGTCGCCTGAGTCGGGAATTGAACCCAGGTCTCCGGCGCTGTGAGGCAGCAGTGCTAACCACTGTGCCACTGTGCCACCCTTCAAACTTTTCAATACTTTCAAACCTTTATATTCTCTTCCTTTAACCATAAAAGCTAACATTCCTTTCCCTTTCTTTATTAGCTGCTGTACTTGCAAGCTCGTTTTCTGTGACTCATGAACGAGGCCACCTTGACCCCTCTGTGCTGTAACACCCTGAAGTCTCTCCTCATTCAGATAATCGATCACCTTCCTAATCTTGTGTGAAGTGATAACAGTCTATTAGCTTTTCTAATTACTTGTTGTATCTACATATTAGTATTTTGTGATTCATGCAGTAGGACACCCAGATCTTTCTACATCTCAGAGCTCTGTGGTTTTCACCATTTAGCATAATATTCTTCTTTTTTAAAATTCTTTCAGCCAAATGGACAATTTCATATTTTCCCACATTATACTCCATTTGAACAGATATTTGCCCAGTCTCCTAACCTAGCTATATCCCTTTATAGTTATTTAATGTCCTCTTCACAACTTATTTTTCTGCCTATTTTGACGCCATCAATGATTTAGCAGCCGTTTGGTCCCTTCAAGTCGTTTGTATGAATTTATGTGCATCTGGCTGTGTAACACGTCAGCACAGAGCTCCAGATGATTACTCAACACCACTTCCTGGGTGATACAAATTTCTTATTACTGTCTAACTTTTATATTTTAGCTGGCTTTCTCTTGCACACCACTTTTATATCCCTTTTTATTCATTGTTCCATCGCTCTTTGCCGTTTGTTATATTTTGTGTAATCTTCTGACCTGGTACCCTTCTTTGTACAATTGTCTGCTTTCTCTTGAAGTTTGATGCTATCTTTAACTTTTTTAGTTAATGATGATTGGTGGAAAAGTTCCTCAACATTTTTGTTTCCTGATTGCTATATATTATAATCTGTATTTAGAAATATTCCCCTAAGTGTCTGCCATTGTTATTGAAGGTGGGGAGAGAGTGAAGGCATGGGGAGTAGGGCCAAACAGATAGCAGAAACAGGAAAAGGACTCAAACCTTGAGACATCAGTTTGGAGAATACTCTGACACTGAAAACCTTTAGCTGCAAAGTTTGGCTCCATAACGCCCATGGATTTAGAACAGTGAAGAAAAAAAACTGTTGTCAATGAGTTCTGTGCCTAGCAGTAATGCTGTAGAGGAGGATAGCTTGTGGAAATGTGCAGAATAAGCAGATTGCAACATCAGTCGATGTGTTTGAGTCCTGCCTGGTCATTTTGGACCATGCAGGTCTTGTTAAATATTCTGTCTTCAATATGGCAGCTCTTTGTGCAATTGCCACACAATTACTACCACCCTGCCACAGACCCACCCTCCAGCAGTGGGACTTAAACGCATCGCTGTTCAACTGGCAGCTGCGATTTTTTTTAACTAGCTGCTTGTGTTAATTGTGTATTTATTTAATTGTAAACAAACAATAAAGCATTAACTTGTACTCCTATAAATAGGAAGAGGCTGAACCTGTGGATATTGCTGTTATTGTGGTGAAAGTCTGGTAGCAGTTACTGAGAGATTGCTGCAGTCCTTTTAAGTAGTTGTTTATTCAACAGTCTATCAACTGCATAAGCTCTTAAACCGGGTGCATTTCTATTCAGCATCTCTCTATCATTGCTATTCATTCATGGGATGTGGCCAGAATTTATTGCCCATCCTGGTTGCTCCCCAGATATCGACCCCCCCCCCCTCCCCACCCACTTGAATCATTGCAGTCCATTTGGTCAGGGCTTGCTAGCCCAAGTTAAGAGTTGACCACATTGATAAGGGTCCAGAGTCACATGTAACCTGACTAGGTAAAGACAGCAGCTTTCTTCTCTAATGGACATTAGCCAACCAGCTGGGTTCTGCAGGAATTGTTTCGTGGTCATCATTAGACTTTTAATTCTGGATTTTTATTGAATTCAAATTCCACCATCACCCATTGCAGGATTCGAATCAGGGTGCCCTGAACATTTCCTGTGTCTCTGGATGGACAGTTTAGTGATAATACCACCTGACCATTCGCCCTAAATCATGTGATCTCTGACATCATTACTGATGTAGCATATTATTTATATATTCAAATATTAACTCATAACCATATATTCTCACATAGCATCTCCACCCCCTCCCACTGACAATTAACAATCTTTATACAATATTTCCAACCTCCCACAAAGTCTTTGTTTCTCAGGAAGAAATATTATGGGGAGTTCACCAATTTTCTGATTTTGTTCATGGTTATCCCAAAAGTTGTTTAGGAGTTTTGTTCTCATTTGCTATCTGTGATTGAAGTCATTATCTGTTTAGTTATGTCCTCTCTGGATAACAATGGCTTCCTCCTCATTATCTTCCCCTATTCTTCTCATCCTGGAGTGGAAAGTGTTTATTTCATGAATGATCTTCGACTCCTGCCTCATTACTGCCCAGTGTTGCTGTATTTCTTGCCTTGATGTTGTAAGCGTGTAGCTAGTCAGCAAGAATGTTCAAGTCTCTGTCTTGAATAAAGTTCTTCTCCTCCTTCCCTGAACGTTCATTGGATTTCTTCACAATATATCTGTGGTTTGACACTTTGGTTCCTGGGGAGAAGGCAGGAGAATAGGGTCAAGAAAAATATCAGCCGTGATCGAATGGTGGAGCAAACATGGTGAGCGAAGTGACCTAATTCTGCTCCTGTTTCTTATGGTCCTATAGTCTGATACTTTCCCTGAATGTACTTTGCGAAAATGTCTTACTGCATTAGCTTTCACTGGAATATTTGCATTCTCTGTGTTGGTATTCAACAACATTACCAATGAATTGTGGTCTGAGCAATTTGCAACATTAAGAAGTAATATGAACCTTTCTCACGCCCATGTAGTTTCTAGTGCTTCTTTCTGGAACACAGTGTATCTCTTTATTCTGTTCCTGTGAATGATTGGATGTATAATCGACTGGTCATAAGTCTGCACTTCTGTTGTTGTGGTTCTGTTCACCGAGCTGGGAATTTGTATTGCAGACGTTTCGTCCCCTGTCTAGGTGACATCCTCAGTGCTTGGGACCCTCCTGTGAAGCGCTTCTGTGATCATTCCTCCGGCATTTGTAGTGATTTGAATCTGCCGCTTCCGGTTGTCAGTTCCAGCTGTCTGTTGTAGTGGTCGGAATTTTGGGTCCAGGTTGATGTGCTTATTGATTGAATCTGTGGATGAGTGCCATGCCTCTAGGAATTCCCTGGCTGTTCTCTGTTTGGCTTGTTCTATAATAGTAGAGTTGTCCCAGTCGAACTCATGTTGCTTGTCATCTGCGTGTGTGGCTACTAAGGATACTGGTCGTGTCGTTTCGTGGCTAGTTGGTGTTCATGGATGCAGATTGTTAGCTGTCTTCCTGTTTGTCCTATGTAGTGTTTTGTGCAGTCTTTGCATGGGATTTTTTGTACACTACATTGGTTTTGCTATGGACTACCTAAAGTGCACAAACCAGACATCCCACTCAGACCCATAGTATCACTACCAGGGACGCCATCACACAAACTGGCTAAAGAACTACAGCAGAAACTGAAACACCTGATCAGCGGATCCAGACACTCTGTACAATCAACACAGGAATTCTTGGACATCATCAGAAATATACACATAGACAAGGAAGAAACTATGGTCTCATTTGATGTAATGGCACTGTTCACCTCTATCGACAAAACCCTAGCCAGAGAAAAAATAGCCAACCTGCTGGACATACAGAACAGACAACAGGACGCTGAACTCATCAACAAAGACGGCATACTCAAACTACTGGACCTGTGCCTCACAACACACTTCACATTCAACAACCAAATATATGAACAAATCAACGGAACACCCATGGGCTCACCCATCTCTGGACTCATTGCAGAAGCAGTAATGCAAAGGTTAGAACAAAAAGTCTTACCGCAAATTCACCCCAAACTCTGGGTCAGATATGTGGGCGACACCTTTATAATCATCAAAAACACAGAAATAGAGAACACACACAGGATTATCAACGCCACACTCACAGGAATCCGATTCACTAGAGGGGAAGAAAAGGACAACCAGCTCCCATTCCTAGACGTGATGGTACAGAGAACACCGAATGGAGAATTCACCACAAAGGTATACAGGAAAGCCACTCACACAGACCAAGTCCAGAACTACGAAAGCAACCACCCCAACACACACAAACGAAGTTGTTTCAGGACACTATTCAAAAGGGCCACAACACACTGCAGTACACCAGAACTGCAAAAAAGAGGAAGAAGAACACCTATACAAGGTATTCGCCAAAAACGGATACCTGCGCAACTTCATCGACAGATGCCTAAGGGAAAGACAACGGAACGAGGACATGTCACAACCCAAAGGACTAGCCACACTACCATACATCAAGAGCATTTCTGACAGCCAGATTACTGCGACCACTAGGACTCATAACAGCACACAAACCAACAGCCACTCTCAAACAACAACTCATCAGAACAAAGGACCCGATACCCAGCATGAGCAAAACCAATGTAGTGTACAAAATCCCATGCAAGGACTGCACAAAACACTACATAGGACAAACAGGAAGACAGCTAACGATCCGCATCCATGAACACCAACTAGCCACGAAATGACACGACCAGCTATCCTTAGTAGCCACACACTCAGATGACAAGCAACATGAGTTCGACTGGGACAACACTATTATTATAGGACAAGCCAAACAGAGAACAGCCAGGAAATTCCTAGAGGCATGGCACTCATCCACAGATTCAATCAATAAACACATCGACCTGGATCCAATATACCGACCACTGTAGCGGACAGCTGGAACTGACAACCGGAAGCGGCAGATTCAAATCACTACAAATGCCGGAGGAAAGATCACAGAAGCGCTTCACAGGAGGCTCCCAAGCACTGAGGATGTCACCTAGACAGGGGACGAAACGTCTGCAACACAAATTCCCAGCTCGGCGAACAGAACCACAGCAACGAGCACCCGAGCTACAAATCTTCTCACAAACTCTGCACTTCTGTGATTGGAACACCAGCAACCAGCAGCCGTCCATTTAGTGATGTATCTGCAGCTACATTTACTGGCAATTCAGGGTCACAATGAGTAAGAAATTTCAAGGTAGATGTTTTCTTTTCTCTCAGAGAACTTCCGCTGATTTTCATTTCTGATCATGTCTGGGTGGTTTGTGTAATGGTCAGTTTACGTGTGGGGGATTGACCATTGTTTGACCTTTCCCATGAATTTTGCAGCTCTGCAACATTGGAAATCTTTGATAGCCCTGGTCCTTATGGATCTGTTGTAAAGCCGCTTCATTGAAGAGCCTGATCATTGGATGTGATCTCTTACTCAAAGTTAGCCCAAAGTGTTCAGTTCTACTCTGCCCTTTTGTTATGTTCAGTGTCAGTTGAACCAAAAAGTAGAAGGTCATTCATTTGCAAGGTAATACCCTCCAAGGCCTGAGAGAAGCATGTTCAAGATTTGATGGATGTAAAGAATGCAGTTCTCAAAAACACCACTCAGATAATACTCGCTCTGGGGTCCCTGTATTTAACTCCTCAGTGGATTAACTCACTGGTGACTTTAACTTTTATGCTGGAGCTGTGATTGCTTCTTCCTAGAGCTACCACACACCTGATTGTCAATTTACTCAACTCTGATCCATTCTGGGCATTTATCCCAATACTTCAGATCAGGGGCTAACAGAAACTTGCACTCCAAAGTAATCTAATTACCTAACTCTATCATTCCCTTTGTATCAGTGTTATGAACTAGGCCAGACCACTCAAACATTCTTAAGCAGACAGTCCAGACCATAACTTTGCAATTTGCTTCAGTAAGTGTACAGTGAAAATCACGTGGTTAACGTTAGTGAGGTTGACTGCCAGCTTTCAAACAGACAAAAAAAAGTAATCACAAAATTAAAGAAGAAACGCAAAGAACAGAATAGAGAACCCCTGCAGAACACAGTCCAGCCTAACTAGACTTAATTATGCTGTTCTGAATATACACAACAGTCCCAATCAGCAAATCCCCTTTAAAACACAGCTCAAAAAAGGAGTCAGATGCTTACAAGTTGAAGTTAGAAGGGCAGAAGAGAGAGTGTCCACACAGCTCCCTGTTAAACTCCCAACCAGTTCAGAACTGAACTAAACTGCTCAGCTAAAGAGCTGACTATTTCCCTTTCATTATACAGGTCACTTCTAAAACATGACCACTTTGGCCTGAAGTCTCATCTGTTTACATATAAACAATCAGCCTCTCAATATACTTTTCATCTCTGTACCAAACCAGACTGATTGGAGCCCAGCCCGGTTTATTATCCCACCGAAAGAAAAATCAAGGACAGCATCTCCTTGAGTCTAGAAACAGCTTTCAGAAATAAAAGGGACAAGCTTTGTCATACCTCCCCCCTTAAAAAATGAACCGTCAATATCAAAAGATGGCTTCATTTCTAAAACCTTTCAAAACCCCGGTTAGTCATCTAAACACACATATACACTGTACTAACTATAAACATGCACAACCACGTACAAATTCAGGCCATGGTACACTCAGCACCAAACGCCTCCGTATCTCACTCGAGTCCCGATAACACATCGGCAATCGCGTTTCCGTGACCTGCCACCTGTACGGTCGTCAAATGGAATGGCTGCAACAACAAGCTCCATCTAAACAGGCTGGCAATTTTGTTCTTAAATTTTTCCACAGATGTCAATGGGTTGTGATCAGTGTAGACGATTGTCTCAGATGTATTGCTGGTAACATAAACACGGAAACGTTGTAATGCCAACACTAAGCTTAAAGTCTCTTTCTCCACTATTGAATATTTCTGTTGATGAATGTTCAACTTCCTGGAAAAATACCTGATGGGTCTTTCTATCCCCTCGTCATCCTCCTGCAGGAGCACCGCAGCGACACCCACACCACTGACATCGATAGCCCCCTTGAAAGGATTCGTGTGGCTATTACTGGGGCAATGGTTCATACAGGTTTGAGGCTGTCAAATGCCTTTTGACAGTCTGCTGTCCACCGAAACTTCTTGCCCTTTTTTAACAATTCGATGAGTGGAGCAGCCACACTGCCAAAGTTCAGCACAAACTGTCGGTAAAATCCAGTCAACCCAGGAACCGTAGTACTGCTTTTATTGTCGACGGTGTGGGAAATTCCCCAATTACTTTTGTTTTTGTATCTCGTGGGGTCATTTGTCCATGTCCAATAACATGGCCCAGGAAGGTGACTTGGGCTTTGGCAAGTTCACTTTTACCAGCAAGCCTGCCTTCCAAAATTGATCAAACTAGTCTGATAAATGCTTAAATGTTCCTTCCATGAGTGACTAAAAATCACCTAGTCATCATTATACACCACACAGTTGGGTAATCCATCAATGACCTTATTAGTCAGTCACTGAAATGTAGCTGGAGTGTTTTTCATACTAAATGGCTTGACTTTGAACTGATATAGTCCATTTAGCATTACAAAAGCTGAAATTGCCTTTGCTCTCTCTGCCAGTATCCCCTGAGCAAGGCCAACTTAGTAACGTAAGTTGCTTGTCCCACTTTTTCAACACAGTCATCCAACCATGGAATTAGATATGCATCAGTGTTTGTAACGGTGTTGACTTTGCGATATTCCGCACACAACTATTGGGTGCCATCTGGCTTTGGCACCATGTCTATTGGTGAGCTCCAGTCCCTGTAACTCACTGTGATTATGCCATCTTGGAGCATGCACTCCATCTCCTTCTGAACCTGCGCCAACTTTAGAGGATTATGCCTTTAAGGATGTTGCTTAATCTGAACAGCATCTCCTATTTCTACATCGTGCACTATTAGGTTAGTTCTTCCCAGTTTATTCCCCCCATATCTCCCCATGTCATAGTAATAACTCTTTCAGGTCATTTCAATTTTCTTATGGAAGGTAACTCAATAATGTATCTCAGTTTTTGACAACTTCCTCATTGTCCACTTTAATTTGAGGAATGTCCAATTCAGAACCCTGTGAGCTTGGTTCTTCCTTCTGGGCTGTAATCACTAACACCTTCTCCTCTTGCTTTCCTTCCCGATCAAAATACCTTTTGAGCATATTCACCTGAGACACTCTGTGAGATTCCTTCCTGTCTGGAGCCCCTATCAAGTGGTTCACCTCACTCAATTTCCTCTCGATTTGATAAGGTCCGCTGAGCCTGCTTTCAAAGGCTCACCTGTCACTGGAAGTAACACCAATACCTTATCCTCAATTGAAAAATTATGAATTTGTGGTTTCATGTTCACTTCCTGTTTCATTGTATGTTGTGATACTTTTCAAATGCTGTCTAGCCAACTCTCCAGCTCTATTTAATTAGATTAGATTACTTTAGATTAGATTACTTACAGTGTGGAAACAGGCCCTTCGACCCAACAAGTCCACACCGACCCGCCGAAGCGCAACCCACCCATACCCCTACATTTACTCCTTACCTAACACTACGGGCAATTTAGCCTGGCCAATTCACCTGACCCGCACATCTTTGGACTGTGGGAGGAAACCGGAGCACCCGGAGGAAACCCACGCAGACACAGGGAGAATGTGCAAACTCCACACAGTCAGTCGCCTGAGTTGGGAATTGAACCCGGGTCTCAGGCGCTGTGAGACAGCAGTGCTAACCACTGTGCCACCGTGCCGCCCATAAATCGTTCTCTAAAATTTGGCACATAGTCCCAATGGGTGGTCTCTGAATGCTGTCTTATTAATTTCTTCTAAATCATTTTTAACAATCCTATAACTTCATGCCCAAAAATGAATTCAAATGAATTGAATTTTGTCGATTCATTCAGTGTATCTCTGATTGCAAAAGTACAAATGAAACTCGCTTATCCAAATCCTCTGGATAATCCTGACCATAAGCCCACAACATGGTCTTGAGTGTTTGATGCCATCTCTCTAGCACTCTCTGCAAGTCTGGATGGTACATAGTAGATTTGAATTGCTTTATACCCACGCTACCCTTAACCTCCTTTGAATAGTTTGGATGTGAAGTTTGATCCTTGATCTGACTGGATCTCTCTTGGCAGTCTGTATCTAGTAAAATATTTAAGTAATTTTTCTACAACCCTTTTAGCTGTGATGTTGTGCAATGGGACCGCCTCTGGGAATCTAGTTGACACATCCATTATTGTTAATAAATACCTATTCCCACTTTTTGTTTGAGGTAGGGGACTTACGCAATCGATCAAAACTCTTGTGAAAAGTTCCTCAAGTTCTGGAATAAGTATTAAAGGTGTAGGTTCTCCAATTTGCTGACATGTATGACATGTCTGGTAAAATTCAACTCCACCTTGTGTAGTCCATGCCAGTAAGAATGTCTTTGTCTTCTAGCCTGTGTTTTCCTCACTCCTAAATGACCTCCAAATGGTAGCTCATGCGCCACTCACAGCACCTCCTTTCTATACCCCACTGGCAAAAATAATTTGATGAATCTCTGCTCATTTCTCATTTGCTTGAATATATGATGGTCTCCATTTCCTCATTAAGACATTATATGTAAGTAATAACATATAGGGATGCATTCAGTTTCCTTCTCTGTAAATGCCCTTTGGTATAACTGTTTGAAGTAGTCATTTTTCTGCTGTAATTCAATCAGGTTAGCAGAGCTAAAGATAGTGCATGCTTACCTATTTGCTCTTTCTCTGTTCCACTTATCTGATCAAAAAAAGATCTTGGATAATGCTACGTCAGTTTCCCTATCTGTGCTGTTCGATCCCTTCTGCTTCAGCTTGTGCCTCTGTGACCTGGTGATCCCACAATCAGGGAAAATTCCTGGATAAACATTCTCCATGTCTTCAGTTGCCTGCGTCTCCACTGGCTTTTCAACTAGAGTAGGCAACACGCCTCCCGGTGAATCAGCTGTATCATTTACAAGGACAAATTGTATTCCTGGAGTTGAGAGTTTGTCCAGTACCCCTACCACAAATTCTCCACTCTTCTCTGACCTCACTTTACATAACTGAGCACTTTTTGTCTCACCATGAATTCCTGTTACCAGCACCTTTTCTGGCAATAGTCCTTCAGGAATGCATATCTCCTCATCCTTCAGCATTACAGACTGAGAGGATCCTGTGTCCCTTAATATTGTAACCTCCTTACCTACTGCTCCTGGCCTAAGTGAATAAACTTTACCTTTGCTTGTATATTTTTTAAGCAGATCTGGCACTTGCTCCTTAATCAACCTCTGAGGCAGTTGTCTAACTTGCCTTGTGCTTTTTGTGACTAGTCCAACAAAACTTGCAGGATTTTCTGGTTTTCCAACATCTAGCTTTCTCCTAGCCCACCCACGCTGTGATTTTGTGTGGTCCGCTTTATTACAATGGAAACACCAGAGCTTTTTATCTTCCTTGTCCACCTCAAGGCTTTCTTTTATTACACTGTGGTAATTTATCCTTATGATCTTCACTGAGATCTATCTTTACCTTTCCACGTGAGGATTTCTCTTTGCCCCAGTTTCTATCCCTCATGGACTGAGAGTGATTCTGGAAGACAAACCATGTTTTATGGACCAGCTCATAATCACCAGCCCCTTCAGCTGCTAACCTTGCTGTTTTAACTCTCTGTTCTTCCACATGAGTTCACATTACTTCCTGACTAAGCCTACGGTCAGCCTTTATCTCCAGCTTTTTAAGCTGACTTTCCTTTATAAGTGCTGAAAATGTGTTGCTGGAAAAGCGCAGCAGGTCAGGCAGCATCCAAGGAGCAGGAGAATCGACGTTTCGGGCATGAGCCCTTCTTCAGGAATGAGGAAAGTGTGTCCAGCAGGCTAAGATAAAAGGTAGGGAGGACGGACTTGGGGGAGGTGCGTTGGAAATGCGATAATCAGTCCTTGCCTTTCCAAATACATGTACATCCAGGTGCTCAGGATTCCTCCAACAACTTGCCCACCACCAAGCTCAGGCTCACTGGTCTATAGTTCCCTGGCTTGTCTTTACCGCCCTTCTTAAACAGTGGCACCACATTTGTCAACCTCCAGTCTTCTGGCTCCTCACCTGTGACTATCGATGATACAAATATCTCAGCAAGAGGCCCACCAATCACTTCTCTAGCTTCCCACAGAGTTCTAGGGTACACCTGATCAGGTCCTGGGGATTTATCCACCTTTACCCATTTCAAGACATCCAGCACTTCCTCCTCTGTAATCTGGCCATTTTGCAAGATGTCGCCATCTATTTCCCTATGGTCTATATCTTCCATATCCTTTTCCACAGTAAATACTGATGCAAAATACTGATTTAGTATCTCCCCCATTTTCTGCGGCTCCACACAAAGGAGCTTTGAGCGCCACAAGGGATTTCCTGCAAGACTTGAAAAGACTAGACTCACAAAAGATTAAACCACAGCTGGAAAATTCACCCAGTTTGTGTAAGAAAAGAATCCCAGAGGAGGAAGGCTCTCTCTGGAAGACAGATCTGAAATTTAAAGTTCTCAAGGTCAGGAAAGAACAGAAGTGAACACTCAGGAACGAAACCCACCTTGGACTGGTTCTGAGATAATTAAATATCTACTTAAAGGAGAATAGAAAGGATAGCTGAAGGGTGGTTTTGTGTGCTAACAGAGAAAGAGATATGCGTATTTATGGTTGAAAACATTTGTCACCATTTTTAACAGCATTTGATGAATTGTGCTTTGTTTATCTTTTACATTGAGTGTTAAAATACAAATTCTTGTGCCATTCTCTCAGCTATTAACTGGAAGTCTGAATTTATTTTGAAAAGCAATGAGTCACCACAGAGATTGTAGCAACCTGTTTCCAGATGGTGAATTCATGGCTGTGTATTTCCAGCAATGCTTTTGTCGTTATGCAGTGTCAGAGAAAGTGGTGGGAACAGATTCAGTCAGTATCTTCAAAGGAAATTTATAAACACTTCAAAGGGAGCATTTGTAGGGTTTGAAGTGTTTTGCAGACAAGTGGAAGTAATTGGATCATCTTGTTCAAAAATCCAGGACAGGTACAATGGGTCAAATGGCAACCTTCTGTGTTGTAACATCGCATAATTATATAAAGCAGTGAAATGTGACAGCTATAATTGAAGTAGTTGGTTAAGTTTCTCAAACACAGAATCGTTTGTATTAAATTATTTCTATGAATCTTGATAGAGTCCATGCTCTATGCACTCTTTCCCTACCAAAGGGACTTTTCTTGTGTCCATTTTAAAATAGTACGGACATTTTAAATTGATCCATGCGCCTTTGGAGAGTTTGTGAAAATAGCCGAGAAATAAATGTAAAATTACTGAAGCAAGATATATATAAATCATTAAAGGATTACAGTGTCTCATTATAGCAGGATATTAAAACATAAATACAACAGTCTATAGATTCATTGCCACTCCACAGCAATGACTGGCTTTGATTCCACCCTCAGGTGACTGTCTATGTGGAGTCTGCACATTCTCCCTGTGTCTGCACGGGTTTCCCTGGGTGCTCCGGTTTCCCTGGGTGCTCCAATTTCCTCCCACAATCCAAAGATGTGCAAGTTAGGGTGGATTGGCTATGAGAAATGCAGGGTTTCAGGGATTGGGTGCATCAGTGTGAACTCGATGGGCTGAATAGCCTGTTTTCACATTGTAAGGCTTCTTTGAAAGAGAGGTGGTTATGAAATCATAGAATTTGGGCTATTTATACTAGAATCAAGATAGTTAATGACAACTTGATAGCTTCCACAATCATTAAGCTTGCTGAGCAAGAAAATAATTGCCTGTGAATTTTCTGTTGTATGAGCATCTCACTGCCATAATGTCAGCAGAACGATACCCCTCAGGTGTCTGCCCCACTGCTAATGGTGAATGACCAAGGAAACTCACAACTATCTCTTGGTGGGACAGGAAACATGGGGGGAATGTGGAATGTCAGAAGAATTAAATGGTCAATCAACAAAAAAAAGTCTTTTTGATAGAGTGTGCCCGGGGTACAGAATTGAAACATACAAGATCCTGGGGGTCTTGACAAGGTATGAGTGGAAAGAATTTGTCCCTGTTTTGGGAGATTCTACAAGTAGGGTCACTGTTTAAAGGCCAGGAGTCACTCATTTACAAAATATGAGGGGGAATGTTTTCAGAGGCTTTGTGAGTTTTTGAAAGCAATTCAAAAGAGGCTTTATTGGACTAATACCCTGAGCAGATGACCAGATTACCTTATGAGGAAAGGCTGGACAGGCTAGGCCTGTTTCCTCTGGAACTTAGAACAGTCAGAAGTGACTTAATTGAAACATATAAGATCCTGAAGGGTCCTGACTGGGTGGTTGTGGAAAAGATGTTTCCTCTTGTGTTAGAATCTAGAACAGAGGGTCATAGTTCAAAGGGAAATTCCATTTGCAACAGCAATAAGGAAACATTATTTTTTTCTCCGAAGGTTTGGAGTTCCTTTCCTCAAAAGTGGTGGGTGCAGAATATTTAAATATTTTGAAGGCTATGGTGGATAGCTTTTTTGATAAACAAGGGGGTGAAAGGTTATTGGGGTAAGCTAGAATCGGATCAGCCAAGACTTTATCGAACAGGCTTGAGGGGTATTTGGTCTATTCTTTGTGTTCAACCACAAACAGTGACTGAAAAAGGGACTAAGGTTGCTAGTTATTTGAGAAAAAAAATAATAAGTAACAGGTACATGGAATTAAGGAGGCAGTAGGAGAGAGATTAAACAAGTCTCATGAATAAAGATGTTGACAAGGGCTAAAGGAGTTTGATAGAATCAATTGGAAGAGCCTATCCACTGGTCTATGGTCAGTTCTCAAAATAAACAAACAGGAGATAATTAGTAATGTTGGTCTACACAACAAGGGACATTTCAAACAGCACATTCCAGATGAGAATATGCTGTAGAGATGCAAGTGTTGAACTGGGGTGGACAAAGGTAAAAATCACACAACACCAGGTTATAGTCCAACAGGTTTATTTGGAAGCACTAGCTTTCAGAGCGCTGCTCCTTCAGGTGGTTGTGGAGCAGTATCATAAGACACTGAACTTATAGCAAAAGATTACAATAATACAATGATATATCGAATAAAACTAGATTGTTAAGTCTTTCACCTTTTAGAATGGATTTGCTGGTTTTGATTCATGAACATGTAAATGCCAGAACTTCTTTTAAGTCACATTCTCAAGGTTATTTCAGGTTTTATAACAAAAAGTGACATCTCAGCTCAGGCAATGCATTAAAGGTGTGAGTCAGACCAATCTTAAGTCAGACTGGTTCTAATCTCCAAGTGGAATTTACAAATATTACATGGATTGACTTTCAGCATACAGGTTCTGTATTTTTTGAGCAAAATAGAATGTATCTGCAAATATAATTCTGCAAATACAAATTTGCCCCATAGACTTAGATGTGCGTGGACATGCAGGACAGAGAGAGACGGTGTGTACATTTGATTGTGTGCAAGTGAGTGTGAGAGCATGTGCGAGATTGTGTGTATGAAAGTTTGGTAAAGTGTGTGTTTGAGTGTGATGGAGTTATAAGTCTGTGAGAGGGTGTGTGTGGGGGTGAGAGTATGGGGTGTACGTGTGTGTGTGTGTGTGTGTGTGTGTGTGTGTGTGTGTGTGTGTGTGTGTGTGTGTGTGTGTGTGTGTGTGTGTGTGTGTGTGTGTGTGTGTGTATAGTATAGTGGGGTCACCTGTAGTGTGACATGAACCCAAGCTCCCAGTTGAGGCCATTCCCATAGGTACCAAACTTGGCTATCAGCCGCTACTCGGCCACTTTTTATTGTTGCTTATCCCGAGGTCTGTCTTGGAGGATGGTCATCCGAAGGTCCGAGGCCAAATGTCCCTGACCACTGAAGTGTTCCCCGACTGAGATATAACACACCTGTCCGGTGATTGTTATGTGGTGTCCATTCAGCTGGCATTGTAGTGTCTGCTTGGTCTTGTCAATGATGAAAACAGCAAGGGATACGGAAACACTGCAGGGTAAAGACATGATTTAATTGAATGGCAGAGCAAGCTTGAAGGATCAAATGGCCTCGTTCGGCTCCTTTATTCAATGTGTCTGTCCATGAAAGAACAGATTCAATGGTAACTTAAAGCCAGGGCGTGGACATCTACTTTAAGATGAGAAATTTACAAGATTATGAGGAAGGATTGGAGCAAAGAGATTCTGTGTTTAGATTTTGGTGTTTAGCTTTTGATCCACTGTCCAAATCTCTTTGTATTTTTAGTTCGGTTACAGTGTGGGAGTCACTGGCCGGGCCAGCATTTATTCCCCACTCCCATTTGCCCTTGAGACAGCAGTTGTGAGCAATTTCCTTGAACCACTACAGTCCACCTGGTGTGGATTGACCCACAATGCCCTGTCGGAGGGAATTCCAGGGTTTTGACACAGCAGCAATGATATATATGGTGAGTGGCTTGGAGAAGAACTGGTAGGAGGTGGTGTTCCCATGTATCTGTTGTCTTGTCCTTCTAGGTGGAAGTGTCTGTGGGTTGGAAGCTATTGCCTATAAGACCTGGGTGAATTTCTGTAGTGCATCTTGTAGACAGTACAGCATCAGTGGTGGAGGGAGTGGATGTTTGTAGTTGTGGTGCTAATCAAGCCGGCTGTTTTATTCTGGATAGTGTCAAGCGAGGGACATAATGGCCTAGTGTTGCAATCACTTGAATGTTAATCCAGAGACCCACATAATGTTGTGGAGGTCCATGTTGAATCCTGTCCGGGCAGATGGTGGAATTCCCTGAGGGAATATTCCTTCAGGATACTCAGTTGCCATTTAGGGCCATCCTTGAGCCTGGCACAAGGCAGCAACGTCACCCTGAATAAACACCAGAGGTTGTAGAAATGCCCATCAGTCCCCCCCACCACCACCCCTCTCCCTCCTCGACCATCTAGTCAATGGTGAATACTTCCCCACTTTTTCTCCTACTTCAGAGTACATCTGAGCCAATCATGTGACCCAGACTTGGCTTTGGTTTAATTGTCCAGGATTCAAACCAGAGCACTGCATAGCTTTAGCAACTACGAATTATGGATTGATCTTTGAGATGGAAAACTGAAAGAATAAAGCCCAGTAACTATTAGCATGGACTGCAGATCACGGAGATAGAGAGTTCAGTGTTCTCTGGGGAGTTAGTTTAATTCATCCCTTACCAATTTGTTTGCTGGAATAGATGCAATCTAGTTTCTGATTGAATTTGCTCCCAGAAGCAGGCACGCAGTCAATGGTATACTTGCATTCAATTAAAATGAATACACAGGCTTTTAGATTTCTGAACCGATATTGCTGCAGAAAATCTGGCTTAATGTCACTGCTCATCTGAAAAGATTCAAATTTCTCTGAGGATTAGCAACACAGAAAGACAACTTTCCATTTCATGGCAGCTAGGGGTCCTATCTTTCACTGAAAAGATGTCACTTTTGTGGGAGGCAAATGTCTACACCCATAATTCGAGAAGTAATAATGAATCCAACCAGGAATTCACCATTCCCAGAGAATGGTGGGAATGTTGAACTCAGGGAGTGGTTCGCAAGAATAGCATGGATTTATTTAGGTATATAAACACAAGGGAAAAAGGCTTAGAAGGAGTGGGACCAAATGGGTCAAAATCCTGGAATTCCCTCCAGAATGGCATTGTAGGTTGTCCTACAGCACATGGACGAGAGCAGATCACGATGGCAGCTCACCACCGCCTTCTCAAGGGAAAACTAGGGATGGGCAATAAATGCTAAGCCCAGAGAAGGTCAGAGGCTAGGAACACAGTGATGAGTAACTCACCACCTGATTCCCAAAAATCTATACACCATCTACAAGGCACAAGTCAGGAGTGTGATGGAATATTTCCCACCTACCTGGATGGGAGCAGCTCCAACAACACTCAAGAACTACTTTTAAAAATGTATTCATGGGGTGAGGGTGTCTCTGGCTAGGCCACCACTTATTGCCCATCCCTAATTGCCCAAAGGTCAGTAAAAAGGTCAATCACATTGCTGTGGGCCTGGAGTCACATGGAGGCAGGACTAGGTAAGGATGGCAGTTTCCTTCCCTCAAGGACATGAATGAACCAGATGGGTTTTCCTGACAATTAACAATGGAGTTGCAGTCATAATTGAACTTGTAATTCTAGGTTTTTTTTCCCTCAGGGAGTCCTGGAGAATTAAACCAAAGCCACGTCTGTGTCACATGGTCAGCACAGATGTACTCTGAAGTAAGAGGAAGAGTAGAGATTGATTAGATTGTCTGGGGGGGAACTGATGGGCAATTCAAAGGCCTCAGATGTTTATTCAGAATGGTGTTGCTGCCTTGTATCAAGCTCAAGTATGGTCCTAGGTGGGTAACCGAGTACCCTGAAGGAATATCAATTAATCAGCTCGGAAATTCACCATCTGGTTCAACTTGTCCACGCTGACCACATATCCTAAATTAATTTAATCCCATTTGCCAGCAGTTTGCCCATATCCCTCAAAACTCTTCCAAAACATATAGCCATCCAGATGCTTTTTAAAAGTTGTAATTGTACCAGCCTCCACCACTTCCTCGGGCAGCACATTCACCATGCACCACGCTCTGCAATAAAAAGTTGCCCCTTAGGTCCTTTTAAAATCTTTCCCCTCTCACCCTAAACCTATGCCCTCTAGTTCTGGACTCCCCCACCACAGGAAAAGACCTTGCCTATTTACCCTATCCATGTCCTTCATGATTTTATAAACCTCTGTAAGGTCATCCCTCAGCCTCCAATGCTCCAGGGAAAACAGCCCCAGCCTGTTCAGCCTCTCCCTGTAGCTCAGATCCTCCAACCCTGGCAACATCCTTGTAAATTTTTTCTGAACTCTTTCAAATTTCACAACATCTTTCCTATTGCATGCAATATTCCAAAAGTGGTCTAACCAATGTCCTGTACAGCTGCAACATGACCTCCCAACTCCTGTACTCAATACTCTGACCAATAAAGGAAAGCATACCAAACGCTTTCTTCACTATCCTATCTACCTGCGACTCCACTTTCATGGAGCTATGAACCTGCACTCCAAGGGCTCTTTGTTCAGTAACACTCCCCAGGACCTGACCATTAAGTGTATAAGTCCTGCCTTGATTTGCCTTTCCAAAATGCAGCATCTCACATTTATCTGAATTAAACTCCATCTGCCACTCCTCAGCCCATTGGCCCATCTGGTCCAGATCCTGTTGTAATCTGAGGTAACCCTCTTCACTGTCCATTACACCTCCAATTTTGGTGTCATCTGCAAACTTACTAACTGTCCCTCTTATGCTCACATCCAGATCAGTCAGCGCCTGTGGAATTAATTCTTTCAAACCAAGTCTGGGGAACTGAGAAGTAAATTAATGAAAAGAGCCTGAAAGACAGTATCAGTGGATAGCTGTAGTGAACCCAGCAAACTTTTCATTAACTGACACCTAGGGACAAGAAGAGTGCCAGTTGATCAAATATTCTGGATAATCAAGAGGCACACATCACCGCAATGAACCCTGGTCATGCAAAATCTCCAGACATCAGTATCCCTCAGAAAATCTGCTTACAATCATCAAAGCACCATCTAAAATCAATGTTAAAACATACGGTAAGTAATAAGAATAAAACGCAAAAGCTGTACACATCACTGTTACACTTTATTTGGGCCACGGAAACTTGGACATCGTGGAAGATCGCGTTATCGGAAGGATGTCCTACTTGCCAGTTTATCAAGTGCACTTTTTTTAAAATTATTGTGCCAGCTAAAGCAGTGTTTGCTGTCCATAGATGGAAAGAAGATTCAGGAGAGAGAGAGAGAGAGAGAGAGTTTTGGATTCTTGGGCTTTGGGACTATCTCTGGGAGAGATGGGACCCGTACTATCTCGGCACTGTGCCCCTCAACAGGATTGGGGACATTTTGTTGGTGCAGGCGGGGAGGAATTTGACAGTGAGTTGACAGAGGGTTGGAACCCTGTCTGTGGGTTCAGAAGAGGTGAAAAGAAGTGATAGGGATAACAGCAAGTGACTGTGGGAGTTGGCAGGAATCAAGGTTTGGAAATATACAGTGAAACAGTATTTACTAAGTACATCAAAGAGAGAGGTCCAGGGAGTAAGTGATAAGTTGAAGGCACAAATAGACAATGATGTCATCATAGAATCCCTACAGTGTGGTAGGAGACCATTCGGCCCATCGAGTCAACACCAACTCTCTGAACAGCATTGCACCCAGGCCCATTCCCATTTGGAAGTTCAAGTATGGGTGGAAATTATACAGTGATTGGCAGAACCATCAGGACTATTGATATTCAGAGGGATCTGGGTGTGCAGGTCCACAGATCACTGAAGATTACAGCGCAGGTAGATAAGGTGTTAAAAAAAAGGTCTATGGCATGCTTACCTTCATTGGAAGGGCACTGAGTATAAGGATAGGCAAGTTTTGATGCACCTTTATAGAACTTTAGTTCAGCCATACTTGGAATATAAGGTACAGTTCTGGTCACCACACTACCAGGAGGATGTGGATGCTTGGGAGAGGGTAGAGAAAGGGTTTACCAGGATGTTGCCTGGTATGGGGGATTTTAACTATGGAGAAAGGTTGGATAGGCTGGGTTTGTTTTCATTAGAATGCAGGAGGTTGTGGGGTGACCTGATAGAAGTTTATAAGATTGTGAATGACGTGGATAGAGTGGAAAGTATGAGGCATTTTCCCAGGGTGGAGGGGTATATTACTCAGGGACACAGGTTCATTGTGAAAGAGGGGGAAGCTTCAAAGAGATGTGGGAGGCACAGTTTTCTCACAAAGGGTGGGGAGAGCTTGGAAGGAGCTGTCAGAGGAGGTGGTGGAAGCAGACACAATAACAACTTTCAAGAAACACCTGGACAAATGCATGAATAGGAAGGGAGCAGAGGGACACGGATCCTGTAAGTGAAGACAGTTTTAGTATGGAAGGGCAAAATGTGCCAGCACAGGCTTGGAGGGCCAAGGAACCAATTACAGTACTGCTGTCCTTCCACAGTCACCAGAGGGTGGAATCAAACCCAGGATCCTGGTGCTGTGAGGCAGCGGTGCTAACCACTGAGTCAATACACACCAAGTTCAACAACAGCTCTATGTTTAGTTTTAGACAGTGAATCTGGGGAGGTGGAAGGACTGTCAGAGGGTGAGTAATTTTGTGTCATCGATTTATAAGTCAGTTAGATTTGGCCTCATAGCAGGAAAGGACAAAGGTAGACCAGGGCAGTATCTCTCTATTGGAAAAAGAGCAACTTTCCTCAGCTGTGATATGAACTAGCAAAGAAGCTGAAACCCAAGTAGGTTTTGGTTGTACGGAGCTTGAACGTTGCTGAAAAAATATATATTTGTAGCATCATTTTGCACTCGTCAAGACAACTCACAAGAATACCAATGTAAAGGGACAAAGTCAAAAATCACACAACACCAGATTATAGTCCAATAGGTTTATTTAAAAGTACTAGCTTTCAGAATGCTGCTCCTTCATCAGGTAATCCTGCCTCATGAGTTATCTGATAAAGGAGCAGCACTCTGAAAGCCAGTACTTTTAAATAAACCTATTGGACTATAATCTGGTGTTTGTGATTTTTAACTTTGTCCACTCCAGTCCAACACCGGCTCCTCCACATCATGTAAAGGGAAACCATCCTTTTTAAACTATGTGCAAAGTGATTGCTGTTCATTGACAAGTGAACTCTAGGTCTTAGAGACATTGGCATGGAGAATACACCAGTTAGATGATGACTGATAGCTAATTGCCAAGTTTTGTTTAATTTTAGACAAGCCAGTTGAGTCTGATTGGTTAAGGGATTGTGCTAAAAATGAACCAGAGAATGGCAGGCACCTGATTTGTTGAGTTAAAATGGACACATGTTCTATTTCTCGCTTAATAACAAGGCAATGTCAATTCTTATAGCTAGACTCTAATATGTGCAAGTGCACCAGCTTGACTGACCATTGTATATTGAAATTCTCTGTAATTATCAGTGCACTCAGGACTATTTATCCCTCCATCCTGGAGGCTTCCTGCCTCTATTCCTGATGAAGGGCTTTTGCCCGAAATGCCGATTTCCCTGTACCTCGGATGCTGTCTGACCTGCTGTGCTTTTCCAGCACCACTCTGATCTAAACTCTGCTTTCCAGCATCTGCAGTCCTCACTTTTGCCTACTATTTAGCAAATGTTTTCCAATTGCAGAATCACATCTCACATTTGACACTGTTTTGAAGTTTGAGTCAGAAAGTGTGGTGCTGGAAAGGCACAGCAGGTCAGGCAGCAACCGAGGACCAGGAGAGTCAATGTTTCAGGTAGAGACGAAGGGCTTATACCCAAATTGTTGACTGTCCTGCTCCTCAGATACTGCCTGATCTGCTGTGCTTTTCCAGCACCACACTTTTCGACTCAGACTCTTAGCATCTGCGGTCATCACTTCCTACTATTTTGAAATTTGCAAACACACACAGGGTTAGCATGGCCAGTACCGAACTTGTTATGAAAATTGCAAGGATTTGAATGATATAAGATGGTCATCCTATGTACCAGGCACCATAATAATACTGAAATTTATATTCCATGACACTCAGTTGTAGACTGAGTAGAATGTCTTTTATGCTTGGCAGCAGCCTCCTGTTCATGGTGAACATCACTCTTGGCCATGATTTGGAGATGCCGGTGTTGGACTGGGGTGTACAAAGTTAAAAATCACACAACACCAGGTTATGGTCCAACAGGTTGAATTGGAAGCACTAGCTTTCGGAGCGACGCTCCTTCATCAGGTGGCTGATGAACCACCTAATGAAGGAACGGCGCTCCAAAACCTAGTGCTTCCAATTAAACCTGTTGGACTATAACCTGGTGTTGTGTGATGTTTAACTTCACTCTTGGCAGCAGCCTCCTGTTCATGGTGAACGTCACTCTCGTTACTCCATGTTACTCTTGTTACTACGGTGTGAAACAGGTAGCTTAAACTGTTTTTCACGTTGTTGAGGTACCTTTCCCTTCCAATCTAATCTGAGAGAGACTTTCCAGACCAAAAGTGATGATCAAGGCCCATTCACGCGTTTGAGTGATACGCAGCAAGAAATGATCCATTTGAGATCATTATTATCCCACAGGCTGACTTCAATGTGACCTAATTCAACACCACCTTTTCACACAGAAACATAGGAAATAGGAGCAGGAGTAGGCCATTCAGCTCCTTTGAGTCTACTCGGCCATTCTGTATGATTATGGATAATTGTCCAACTCAGTCCCCTGTCCCCACTTTCTCCCTAAACCCTTTGATCTCTTCAGCTCCAAGAACTACAATGTAAGTCCTTCTTAAAAACATTGAATATTTTGGCCTCTCCCACTTACAGTGGCAGAGAATTCCACCGGTTCCCCACTTTCTGGGTGAAGACAGTTCCCCTCACCTCAGTCCGTTATGGTGAGCAATAGCTCTCTTTATAAAGTTGTCAATAAAAGCTCATCTTCCAGCTTGAACAATTGCAGGAACCTTAACGTGTCTATTGACCTGTGAAGTTTGGTTAGTGGGAAACATCATGACCATTTCCTCAAATGGGTCATCAAGCAAAGGGAACTTATTTCACTGTTTCAGCTCAGAGATGTATTTGAGTGCAGAATGGAGCCCGTTAACATGTGCAAGGAAAGCAGCTTGCACACGTTACTCCGTGTTACTCTTGAGTAAGTATTCAACTGATCCCATCTCTCCACTCTGCAGGCACCCTGCCTCTATTCCTGATGAAGGGTTTTTGCCCAAAATGTCGATTTTCCTGCTCCTTGGATGCTGTCTGACCTGCTGCACTTTTCCAGCACCATTCTCAAATATATCAAATGCCATCATCAACTCGTTGTAAATATGCAAGAGGTAGCAGAGTAGATGCTATTCCATCAAAGACTTGCTTCTCATGGAAAACAATGAAGGTATTTGTAGGAGTATGGCCCAATGGGTGTTATTCCGATGGGAGATGCACGTGAGGGACTAGTGAAATCTTTGTGTTCATGGAGACCCAAAGACATTGCCTGGGAAATTGAATTTTCTGCTTAGCAATTCCCCAACACCCAGAGCTGTCTGAAAGTCTTCACTTAAATCGGACAATTCAGGAACGGGGGAGGGTTCCAATGAAATTAACTAAATCATAAATCAGGAAACATTAGACCACTAAATGTATCAACTTATTCTTGAGTAAGTATTCAACTGATCCCATCTCTCCACTCTGCAGGCACCCTGCCTCTATTCCTGATGAAGGGTTTTTGCCCGAAATGTCGATTTTCCTGCTCCTTGGATGCTGCCTGACCTGCTGCACTTTTCCAGCACCATTCTCATCTAGACTCTGATCCTATCCTTACCTGAGTCACCCAGTAACTACACACCTCGGACCCTTTACACCGTCACAGAGCTTAGCCTAACACATCCAAAATCCCAACCCACTCTGGTCTTGGTTCAATACTTCCCACTTCTCCCTCAACTGCCCTGTCCCGCCTTTACCTCATAACCATTGATTCCCTTCCTGATTAGATATCTGTTTGTCTCAGTCTTGAATATACTTAGTGACCCAGCCTTGACAGCCCTCTGCCATCAAAACATTCTTGAGATTCACTACACTCTGAGAGAAAAGATTCCTCTTCATCTCCGTCATAAATGGATGAGCCCTTATTCTGCGATTGTACCCTCTGGTCCTAGAATTTTCCACAAGGGGAAACAACCTCTCCTCTCCATATCCACCCTGTCAAATCCTCTAAGAATCTTGAATCTTACAATAAAGTTGCCCCCCTCCCCCCAACACCACCACCACCACCATTCTTGAAAAGTAGTGTTTGGATTATGGTATCAGGCCCAAAATAGCAACGAATAGCACTACAGACTCTGCTTCTACTCTTACATTAGAGCTCTTATGCTCCCAATGTGTTCCTGGCCATCTCACTGCTCCTATGGTCTGGCCATCCTTCAACGCAAACCTCGTCAATTCTTGCACATTCATGGTCACGTTTTCACTACTGTCAAATTTGTTTCAGTCTCTTTACAGTTTGCAGAGGACTGGTTCTTCTCAGATAATGAAACATTAATTTTATGCCATCACTGGTAATGTCAATGCATTCTTTCCTGGTTTTGGGTTCTGTGATACGTCTGGGAACTTTTCCACTCACTTGTTGTCCTGGACCAACACTTATTTCTGATGGACATTTCTTTGAGCAATGTCAGTATAATCTGGTTTCCCTTGACCTGTTAGCTGTTCTACGTTTTCAAAGTCTTCAAAGAGTTCAATACAGTTCTCAGAGCCAAAGGGATCAAAAGGTATGGGACGAAAGATGGAACTGGGACTGAGTTGGATGATCAGCCATGATCATGTTGAATGATGGAGCATGTTCAAAGGGTTTTATGGCCTACTGCTTTTTCTGTTCACAAGGACACCAGTCCCAGTATGGTTCAGCGATAGACCGAGCCCATTATTGGTGCCAGTCCCTAACGAACTGGAACACACTTCTCCAACACCAGTTTATCATGTCTTTAACTTTATTTACCCTGTGCCAATTTGCATGTGGCTCGGTTAATAATCTAGAGATTTTAACTTTTGAGATTCTGCTTCTTAATTTGTCCCAAGCTCCTCGTTCTTGTTATGCAAAACTGCTTTCCTCGTTCTAACTATGTCATTGGTCCCTACATGAACCACAACAACTGGACCCTCCATGTCACACTGTAAGATCTTTTCCAGTTCAGATCAGATATCCTGAACTCTGGCACTGAACAGACAACACAGCACTTCGCTGCAGGGGCCGGTGTCAATTGCTCTGACTCTGCTATTCCCTACTACTGCAAGATTCCTTTTAGCTCCCCCATCCATCCGTAAATCCTGCTCTCCTCCCAACAAGCTCCGAGAATGTCCGATCTATTGGATAACTGCACGGGCTGACACTGCTGCACTCCTGCCCTCTGGGCTGTCTTACCAGCCGCACTTGCAATCATACGTTCTCAGAACGTCCTGCCTTCTGCAGTTTAAGTGTATCCTGGTGCAAAGAATCCAAATAACATCCTCCTTTAGCTGCTTATTTTTTGAGTTACTTTTGGTGCTGGAGGTGATTTCCTCAAATTCCAGAAGCAGCAATTACTGTCTTATATGTTGCTGCATTGTTTCGGAATTTTGGAAAAAAAAAGTCAAAACAACAGCACTTTTAAAAGGCAGAAGAACAGACAAAGGAAGCACATGGTGAGGTTAGTGCAGGAGAGAGAGAGAGAGAGAGAGAGAGAAACCCACATTGCTAACTGACACAGCAGTGAACCTGCACAGTTACTGCCTTTGCTGTTTTGAATTCATGTATCACTGGATATTGGAGTGCGTCTGGGAAAATTAACAAACAGTGAAATTCACAACTGATCTTGGAGGAACCTGTTTGGGAGAGGTCACAGTACAGAAGCAGATAAGTGACTATCTAAGCGTGGCCTTACAGTAAATCTGCTGTAGTGAGTAGAGTGGGTACTTTCTTGATTATATGTTTTGTTGAGATGTGTCTCTTGATTGAACTTAAAATATAAGCCATAACTATTAATTTAACCTGAAGCAGTGTTTTGTAGAGGGATAAGACAGTGCTATTTTCTGGGCCTGTAGATTGTGAAGAAGCAAAAATGGCCTTTAGTAGAGTGATACGCACTTCTCATCAGATGTGGAAATTTAGGGAGAGTTTATGGGTTACTCTGGATTATATCTGCAATAAGTGCCAGTGGCTGCGAATCCTATCGAATGAACCAGTTGGAGAGACAGTTAGAGGCAATGAGGAATTTACAAGAGCAAGGGGATGTGATGGATGGCAGTTATAGGAAGATACAGTCACACAGGTGAGTTAACTCCAGGAAGGGTAAGAGAGGTAGGTAGTTTGTGCAGGACTCTTCTGTGGCTACCCCCATTTCAAACAGGTATGCTGTTTTAGAAAATGTAGGGGCTGATGGATTGTCAGGGGAATGAAGCACGAACAACTAAGGTTCTGGTATTGAGACTGGCTCTAATGCAACGAGGGGTACGTCGGCTTCCAAGAGATCAATTGTGATAGGGGATTCTGTAGTCCGAGGTACAGACAGACGTTTCTGTGGCCAGCAGAGAAAAAGCAGAATGGTGTGTTGTTTCCCTGGTGCCAGGATCAAGGATGTCTCAGAGAGGGTGCAGAGTGTTCTCATGGGGGAGAGGGGTCAGCAGGAGGACATTGTCCACATTGGAACCAACAACATTGGAAGGGAAAAAGTTGAGATTCTGAAGGGAGATTACAGAGAGTTAGGCAGGAATTTAAAAAGGATGTCCTCAAGAGAAGTAATATATGGATTTCTCCTGGTGCTACAAGCTAGTGAGGGCAGGAATAGGTAGATAGAGGAGACGAATGCATGGCTGAGGAGGTGGTGTATGGGAGAAGGATTCACTTATTTGGATCATTGGAATCTCTTTTGGAGTAGAAGTGACCTGTACAAGAAGGATGGATTGCACCTAAATTGGAAGGGGACTAATATACTGGCAGGAAGATTTGCAAAAACTGCTCGGGAGGGTTTCAACTAGTAAGGTTTGGGGAGGGGGGGACCCAGGGAGATAGTGAGGAAAGAGATCGATCTGAGACTGGTACAGCTGAGAACAGAAGTGAGTCAAACAGTCAGGGCAGGCAGGGACAAGGTAGGACTAATAAATTAAACTGCATTTATTTCAATGCAAGGGGCCTAACAGGGAAGGCAGATGAACTTAGGGCATGGTTAGGAACATGGGACTGGGATATCATAGCAATTACTGAAACATGGCTCAGGGATGGGCAGGACTGGCAGCTTAATGTTCCAGGATACAAATGTTACAGGAAGGATAGAAAGGGAGGCAAGAGAGGAGGAGGGAGTGACATTTTTGATAAGGGATAGCATTATCGTTGTGCTGAGGGAGGATATTCCCGGAAATACATCCAGGAAAGTTATTTGGGTGGAACTGAGAAATAAGAAAGGGATGATCACCTTATTGGGATTGTATTATAGACCTCCTAATAGTCAGAGGGAAATTGAGAAACAAATCTATAAGGACGTCTTAGTTATCTATAAGAATAATAGGGTAGTTATGGTAGAGGATTTAACTTTCCAAACATCAACTGAGACTGTCATAGTGTTAAGGGTTTAGATGAAGAGGAATTTGTTAAGAGTGTACAAGAAAAGTTTCTGATTCAGTATGTGGATGTACCTACTAGAGAAGGTGTAAAATTTGACCTTCTCTTGGGAAATAAGGCAGGGCAGGTGACTGAGGTGTCAATGGGGGAGCACTTTGGGGCCAGTGACCATAATTCTATTAGATCTAAAATAGTGATGACAAAAAATAGACCAGATCTAAAAGTTGAAGTTCTAAATTGGAGAAAGGCCAATTTTGACGACATTAGGCAAGAACTTTCAAAAGCTGATTGGGCGCAGATGTTTGCAGGTAAATTGACAGCTGGAAAATGGGAAACCTTCAGAAATGAGATAACAAGAATCCAGAGGAAGTATATTCCTGTAGGGTGAAAGCAAAGGCTGGTAGGTATAGGGAATGCTGGATGACTAAAGCATATGTCAGGTATACACAGGGGAGATCGAGTGAATCTTTAGAGTGTAAAGGCAGTAGGAGTATACTTAAGAGGTCAAAACGGGGACATGAGATAGTTTTGGCAAATAGAGTTAAGGAGAATTCAAAGGATTTTTACAAATATATTAAGGACAAAAGGGTAACTAGGGAGAGAATAGGACCCCTCCAAGATCAGCAAGGCGGCCTTTGTGTGGAGCCACAGGAGATGGGGGAGATACTAACCGAGTATTTTGCATCAGTATTTACTGTGGAAAAGAACATGGAAGATATAGACTGTAGGGAAATAGATGGTGACATCTTGAAAAATGTCCAGATTACAGAGGAGGAAGTGCTGGATGTCTTGAAATGGTTAAAGGTGGATAAATCCCCAGGACCTGATCAGGTGTACCCTAGAACTCTGTGGGAAGCTAGAGAAGTGATTGATGGGCCTCTTGCTGAGATATTTGTATCATCGATAGTCACAGGTGAGGTGCCGGAAGACTGGAGGTTGGCAAACGTGGTGCCACTGTTTAAGAAGGACGGTAAGGACAACTCAGGGAACTATAGACCATGAGCCTGACCTCAGTGTTTGGAGGGAATCCTGAGGGACAGGATGTACATGTATTTGGAAAGGCAAGGACTGATTAGGGATAGTCAACATGGCTTTGCGCTTGGGAAATCATGTCTCACAAACTTGATTTTTGAAGAAGTAACAAAGAGGATTCATGAGGGCAGAGCAGTAGATGTGATCTATATGGACTTCAGTAAGGTGTTTGACAAGGTTCCCCATGGGAGACTGATTAGCAAGGTTAGATTTCACGGAATACAGGGAGAATTAGCCATTTGGATACAGAACTGGCTCAAAGGTAGAAGACAGAGGGTGGTGGTGGAGTGTTGTTTTTCAGACTGGAGGCCTGTGACCAGTGGAGTGCCACAAGGATCGGTGCTGGGTCCACTATTTTTCATTATTTATATAAATGATTTGGATGCAAGCATAAGAGGTACAGTTAATAAGTTTTCAGATGACACCAAAATTGAGGTGAAGTGGACATCAAAGAGGGTTACCTCAGATTACAATAGGATCCTACTCAGATGGGCCAGTGGGCTGAGATGTGGCAGATGGAGTTTAATTCAGATAAATGCAAGGTACTGCATTTTGGGAAAGCAAATCTTAGCAGGACTTATCCACTTAATGGTAAGGTCCTAGGGAGTGTTGCTGAACAAAGAGACCTTGGAATGCAGGTTCATTGCTCCTTGAAACTGGAGACGCATGTGGATAGGATAGTGAAGAAGACATTTGGTATGCTTTCCTTTATTGGTGAGAGTATTGAGCACAGGAGTTGGGAGGTCATGTTGCGGCTGTACATGTTACGCCACTGTTGGAATATTGCATGCAATTCTGGTCTTCTTCCTATCAGAAAGATATTGTGAAACTTGAAAGGGTTCAGACAAGATTTACAAGGATGTTGCCAGGGTTGGAGGATTTGAGCTTTAGGGAGAGGCTGAACAGGCTGGGGCTGTTTTCCCTGGAGCATCGGAGACTGAAGGGTGACGTTATAGAGGTTTATAAAATCATGAGGGGCATGGATAGGATAAATAGACAAGGTCTTGTCCCTGGGGTGGGGGAGTCCAGAACTAGAGGGCATAGGTTTTGGGTGAGAGGGCAAGATATAAAACAGACCTAACTTTTTCACACAGAGGGTGGTACATGTATGGAATGAGCTGCCAGAGGAAGTGGGAGGTTGGTACAATTGCAACAATTTAAAAGACATTTGGATGGGTATATGAACAGGAAGGGATGGAGGGATATGGGCCGGGTGTTGGCAAGTGGGACTAGACTGGGTTGGGATATCTGGTCGGCATGGACGGGTTGGACCGAAGGGTCTGATTCCGTGCTGTACATCTCTATGACTCTAATGCACTGCAATGCCTGTAGTTCAGCCTCCAGCACTTAAACTCTCAACCAAAGATGCTTGAATTTTAAACTTGAACTTGCTGTAGGTATGTTTGTCCTGGATCACGGTGGTATCCTTGAGATCCCACATACTGTAGCTGTGACACACCACTTCTAATGCCTTTTTTAATGAGTTTTTCATTAATGATTTAAATATATTAATCATTTATTTCTGTTGCTTTTCATATATGATTTTAATTTTGTGGAAATCAGTTTAGCTCAGTTGGCTGGATTGCTGGTATGCAGAGCTGTATTATGCCAACAGTGTGGGTTCAATTCCCATCACTGTTTGAGGTTACCATGAAGGGATTGTCCTCTTCCCTTGCCTGTGGTCTGTTGGCCCTCAGGTTAAATCTCGCCACCAGTCACTTTGCTCTAATTAGAAAGCAGCCCCTATAATCTGGTTAGACTACGGTTACACAACAATATTCATTTTATCACCAATATGTATACTATGTTGAAATTTAAGAATAGAATTGGCTTCAATCAATTAACAGATATTCACTCCTGATAAACGAGTGTCTGTGTCAGGCCTTGATATTTGAATTAAACATCCCTGCTTTCAATTCCTCCGTTTCCAATATCAACCAAAGAACTTCTAAACATTCTGTGTTGTCACTCTTGACTTTGTTTTCGACAAGAATACCAGGGTTCACTAGGAAGTTGTCTGGGATGGAAAGCCTCAGTTATGAGGAAAGACTGGATAGGCTGGGTTTGTTTTCCCCTGGAGCAGGGAGACTGAGGGGGGATCTGTTTGAAGGATACAAAATCAGGGCAGGCACAGACAGAGTAGATTGTCAAAATCTCTTCCCCGTGGCTGAGGTGTCTAAGACCAAAGGACATAGATAAGGTAAGGAGCGAGTGGTTTAGAGGAAATCTGTGAAAAAAAATTATGGAACATGCTGCTTGAGAGGGAGGTGGAGATAGGTACTCCTACAACATTTAAGAAACACCTGGTCAAGCAGTTAAAATGCCAGGGCAAAGAAAGATATGGGATTAGTGTAGTTTGTTGGTCAGCATAGACATAGTGGGCTGAAGGGCCTGTTCTATGCTGTGTAAGTCTCTATGACTAAGAACTGACTGCAGGATCTCCCAGTCGGTCTCACCTACAATACCGACCATAGGGTACTCTTCCCATCTGATCTCTATCCATCTCTCCCTCTGCTTTGTATTCTAATTATGTTAAATCGATGTTTTCGAGTTACTGTGTGAGTTGCCGCTGTCTACAGTTTCTTTCTCTTTACTCCACCAAAAGCTATTGTCATTCTGAGTGCCTTCAACAAATCTGCTCTTCGCTTTTTCTGCTCTAGGGCAATGCCAGTCTCTCTGCATGACTAAAACCCCCTTGTTGCTGATCCCATTCTAATAAAGCTTCTCTCCAAGGACTTGATATTCTTCTTAGTGTTGGGTGCCCTGAAATGACCATCAAACTGCAGCTCACAGGCTCATCAAGGGTCGAGATATTCAGAAACAGTGAGGCATGGACATACACCTTCTGCATTGTATCCTTGCCCTTAGCCTCAAGTGCTGCACTGTGACCAACACAGTGCTGCACTGAGAATTCTGTTCTATCTGACTGCCATCGCTGCCTGTCCAGTACTATCTGGGGCACACTGACCAACATCTTATTCTCCCTTCACTGAGGTCCTCAGTGTCGCTGGAACAAAACCCCTGGAATTCCCTCCCTAAGGGCATTGTGGGTCAACCTCCAGCACATGGACTTCAGCTGTTCAAGAAGGTAGCTCACCCCCACCTTCTCAAGGGGCAACTAGGGACGGGCTGGTTCAGCCAGCAATGCCCACATCCCAAAAGTGACTAAAAGAGATTAGAAAGAGACCTATCATCAGGGACATGCGATCATGCATCAGTTTGATAAATCCACACTTCAGTTTCCTGTTTTGCATAGTTCTGCATGAAATTGAGCAGAACCGAAATCCATCCATTCAGGTATTCCTGTGACAGAAGGATTCCATTTAGAGAAAGACATATTTTCTCTTCAAACCAAAACAATTCAAACAACAATTGTAAATTTGGATTAATGGTGCATTTAATCTGCAGCTGTTCCCATTTGTCATTGGGACCTGCCACGTAGACAGTGGGCAGTGATTTTCCCTCAGCATCTCTGCCCTGTACCTGCTAAATAACCCTGAACAAGCAGGTTATATTTGTGCCATGGAATCCATCTGGCTAGCTGCTTTAAATGTGCCAACATTCTGAAAAGTTGAACAGAAATATCCTCCCATTTAAAATTCGCAGAGCACTGGAATGCAGCCTGGAGCAGGGATGTACGCTGGAGCTTGGCTTCCAATCATTAAAGCAAAGGTCATATCCAACACTGCACCCTAGGTAATTGATCTGGGCAAGTAAGAGAAAGACATTTAGCTCATTGAGTTCAACAAAAATTGCTCTCATTTCAGCACCCAGTTTCTGAAGAAATATTTTGAATTGATCTGAGCAAAGACTTGACAGTTTAATTTTGTCCTTCGCTGGGCTGATTATAAGTTCCATTGTAAGGGAAGTTCCAAATCTGTTTTATCATTGCAAGGTCACCAAACAGAGGGAAGATCAATGGACACAGGCAATGTGGGGATGTAATGTGTTATATCCTTGAACAAGTAGGTGGAGGCTGGTACAATTACACCATCTAACAGGCATCTGGATGGGTATATGAATGGGAAGAGCTTGGATGGGTATGGGCTAAACACTGGCAAATGGGACTAGATTAATTTCGGATATTGGGTCAGCATGGATGAGTTGGACCAAAGGGTCTGTTTCTGTGCTGTACATTTCCATGACTCTAAGTAGAGTCATGTCTTCAATTTTAGGTTCAAGGCTTTGTTTTCAAAAGGATTAGTAATCATAAGGCACCTCCATCAGAATTATAATGCTATATTATTGGCCAGACTTTCCAAGGAGTCACTGCCTCACCTAGTTTGCCCTCTTTTTTTATATATAGAAGCTGGGAGTTCCACATTTCAGAGAGAAGGTTCTGCTCAGGTCTCTCTCAGAAACACATAGTTGTTATTCCAGTCTGACGGCTCTCTCATTGTGCAGAACGAAGGCAAACCCTTCCCCCTTTTTACAACAATCAGCTGCTATATGAAGAAATATAACATTGCAGAATTACAGAGGGCCAATCTGACAGCTCCTGTCAGTCAGTAAGCACATGAGCTAAGTATGATGGGAGAATGCCAAGGGGTAAGGGGGAGTGTGCCAACTGGGTCAGGGCAATGTGGCAAACGAACCAGATAAATAATGGAGTGTTTCAGATAAGTCTGGGTGGGTAGAGAAATCTGATCTAGGCAAAAGTGAGGACTGCAGATGCTGGAAATCAGAGTCTAGATTAGAGTGGTGCTGGAAAAGCACAGCCGGTCAGGCAGCATCTGAGGAGCAGGAAAATCGACCTTCAGGCAAAAGCCCTTCATCAGAAGTCATTCCTGATGAAGGGCTTTTGCCCAAAACATTGATTTTCCTGCTCCTTGGATGCTGCCTGACCTGCTGTGCTTTTCCAGCACCACTGTGATGTAGAGAAGTCTGGCCTGCTGGGTGGGGCAGGGCTTGTGAGAGTGGTGGGGTTTGGGTCTGGCAGCGGTAGGGAAGGGGCAGGTATTTAATGCTGAGCTTTACCTGAGTATCTATTTACTTAATTTCATCAGATCTCTCTGCGTTCTTCATTTAAAGAGGATACAGGTAGTGGGTTCCAGCGAAGAGGAATTACCCACGAGGATGTTCAGGTTCCCAGGTAATTTCTTGAGAGTAATTCAATGGGGATTCATAAGGGTCCCCTTGCATTGGAATACTGAGTGTCTGGTCATCAGAAAATTGGAGCAGGTCAAGCAGCATCTAAGGAACAGGAGATTCGACGTTTCGGGCTTATGGACAGGGCTTATGCCTGAAACGTCGAATCTCCTGTTCCTTGGATGCTGCCTGACCTACTGCACTTTTCCAGCAACACATTTTCAGCTCTGATCTCCAGCATCTGCAGACCTCACTTTCTCCATCAGAAAATTGGGGTTAATAATTCATAATATGGAAGTGACCAATAAGAAAAGTTACTTACTGACAGATGTCAAAGCTTGCCTGCTTTTTCCTTGTAGCGCCATCCTGCCCTTGATGTGATGATTAACAATGACACTTTGTACATCAGTTTTATCTAAAACCGAACATTTAGTGTTATTCATGGAAATGGAATTTCAGAAGATCACTCCTCAAACGCCATAAAAATCTCAAGTAACTCAAAAAGAATTTGATTGACCCAGCTGGGTAACACATTCATTCTGCCATGGTTCTGTCTGGAGGATATTCTGAACAGTTTGACAGGTCTGTCTTCTTGTTGAGTGATGGTACATCTATGCAAGACACTGCTGACTGTTAGGTCCAAAAGACTCGATAAAAATCATAAATTGTTTTGAGACCAAGGCTTTATTTTGTTTAGGTTTTAAAACTGACCTTGAAAAACTGAACACATACCAGTCACAGAATACAAGATAACTAGGATTCTGGAAAGTAACAATCATGAATTATAAAGGGAAAGCTCAGATACCATTCTCCTGGAATCTCACCCTTCCATTGCATGGACATTATCGTTACCAAACACAGAACAATAAGTGATATGTCTTAGTTTCAGGAGTTCTTGGAGGAGAGAGAGTAGGAGAGACTCATTACACCTGTAAAGGCAGGAGTGACACACTGTCCAGCTCATACAATGAACAATGAGTTTTGGTCAGGGGAAGTCTAACCATGTTACACTTGTGAAGACACTGATATCCCCATCTATCGCCTGTGGTGAACAGTGGATCCTTGGTCACTAGGATCGAAGTTAATTGATAGGTTGAAACTTACACATCTAGGAACCATGAACAAAACTTCACTGGTCCTTGAATTGTAATTTCTATATCCTCTTTTCCCAGTCTAAAACTTCAATGTATTGGTAACATCACATCCAGAGTCCAGGCTAACAGTTAAATCTGCTCCAATCCTAAACACAAATCCACAATTCTGATTTTGGAAACTGGATCCCATCTGATTCCAAGTTCCGACAGGAAAGAATCATCATGGATATTTCTAGACTTTGAAAATAATTATGAATTAATATCCATATGTGTTAATTTTAATTGTAAACATTTTCCTGTTGTTTAACTTCTTTGTATACGTGTGTGTGTGTGTGTGTCGGGGTGTGTGCAAATGTGACTCTGTGTGTATCTGTATGTGTGTGTGACTGTGTAGGTAACTGTGTGTGTGAGAGAGACTGTGTGTATGCGCGCATTTGTGTGTGCAAGCACGAGCGTGTGTGTGTGTGTGAGACTATGTGTGTCTGCGCGCACGTGTCTGTGTGCGCGTGTGCGTGTGTAGGTGTGTGTTGCAACAATCATTCTCCAGGTATGAATGAATGATTAAACGACACTTCTGATTCAACCCTTAGGAGCTTTTTTAAAAAACAAATTCAATATTTCTGGTCCATTGCTTACCGATCTGAGAGAGGTGGCTGTGAGCTGGCCTTTTGAGCTGTAGGGAGGTGATGTCAACAATCTTGACCTGTAATCCAGACCCCCGACCCTTGTCCTCAGGACAGAACCTTGGAGTGCAGGTTCATAGTTCCTTGAAAGTGGAGTCGAAGGTAGATAGGATAGTGAAGAAGGCGCTTGGTATGCTTTCCTTTATTGGTCAGAGTATTGAGTACAGGAGTTGGAAGGTCATGTTGTGGCTGTACAGGACACTGTTGGAATATTGCATGCAATTTTGGTCTCCTTCCGATCAAAAGGATATTGTGAAACTTGAAAGGATTCAGAAAAGATTTACAAAGATGTTGCCAGGGTTGGAGGATTTGAGCTATAGGGAGAGGCTAAACAGGCTGGGGCTGTTTCTTCTGGAGCGTCTGAGGCTGAGGGGTGACTTTATAGGGGTTTATAAAATCATGAGGGGCATGGATAGGGTAAGTAGACAAAGTCTTGTCCCTGGGGTGGGGGAGCTGAAAATGTGTTGCTTGTTAAAGCACAGCAGGTCAGGCAGCATCCCTATTCCTGAGATGCTGCCTGACCTGCTGTGCTTTAACCAGCAACACATTTTCAGCTGTGATCTCCAGCATCTGCAGACCTCATTTTTTACCCTGGGGTGGGGGAGTCCAGAACTAGAGGGCATAGGTTGAGGCTGAGAGGGGAAGATATAAAAGAGACCTCAATGGCAACTTTTTCACACAGAGGGTGGTATGTGTATGGAATGAGCTGTCAGAGGATGTGGTGGAGGCTGGTACAATTGCAACATTTAAGAGGCATTTGGATGGGTATATGAACAGGAAGGGTTTGGAGGGATATGGGCCGGGTGCTGGCAGGTGGGACTAGATTGGGTTGGGATATCTGGTCGGCGTGGACGGGTTGGACCGAAGGGTCTGTTTCCGTGCTGTACATCTCTATGACTCTATAACTCTAAGTCTGCAACCCACCATCATAGAAACTTTGGCATTTTAATTCATTAAAAAAACTGTAACAAAAATGCTAGGCAATGGTGACCATGTAAACATTGAGAAAGAAATCCATCTGCCATGCTAAAGGGAATTGACAAAGTAAACATTGAAAAGATGGTTCCAATGTGGAGCAGCCTAGACTGAGAGGTCATCGGTTTTGGATAAGGGGAGGCAGATTTAAAACAGAGATGGGGAGGAATTGCTTCCCTCAAAGGGTTGTGAATGTGTGGGATTCACTTCCCCACAGTGTGGTGGATGCTGGGAAACTGAGTAAATTTAAGGAGGAGACAGATGGCTATTTAATGAGTAATAGGTTGAAGGATTATGGAGAGTGGGCAAGAAAGTCAAGAAGAAATCAGCCAGGATTGTATAGGATGGTGAAGCAGGCCTGAGGGGCTGAATGGCCTACTCCTGTTCCTAGATCTTATGTTGTTATCGGTATCAGTAATATCTTTTAGGGATGAAAACATGTGACTCCAAACCTACAGTAATGTGGTTGACTCTCAACTGCCTCTGGGATGGACAATGAATGGTGGCCCATCCAGTGACTTCCTCACCACATCAACTGAAACAAATGCTACCCATTCCCCATCACTTTCTGCCTTTTGGGATAATCAAGAATCCACAAACAAGAAGGAATCAGTAATCTGCGACTGACTGGGTCCCCTGAGCAAGGAAATCGATGTAATAAGCAATTAAATTCCTGCACTTTAACAAAACATGCACTTTGCTTTAGGCTGATGAAACATTGTGCACTGTAATTGACCATTTGTTATGAGCAACCATTCTTGCTTTTGATTTAATCTGTCACGCAGCAGCGCTGATATTTTTCAGTGAACCCAGAACCGTGACTGCAGGAAGCAGCCAGCAGTGAATCTGTGAAGATATTAACAGAGGTTTTCAAACCTCTTTAAAGCATAACCATTTCTTGACCCCTGATCTCCCGTTTAAAACTGAAGAGATTTTATGATGCAGTGGCCCTCCCCTTTTTAGTGAGTAAGTGTATTTTCAAGTGTTTACAGCCATCTTCCAAATAATGGGCTGGATTTTCCCAGGAGGGACAATCTCATGTAGGTAGCCTTTCAGCTTTGTTGTTTTTGACAGAAGAGAGCTGCGTATTTCTGGGACGTGATTCTGCCCAGGTCTCTCTCAGAATTGTGAAGCTGTACTTCCATTCTGTCAGTTCATTTATCAGGTGAATGCCAACCAAGGGCCTATTTGCAGTCAGCTGCTCTATTCTGAAATGTAAAGTTCCAGACAGCTGCTGTCAAACGGTAAGTCCATCAGGGAAGTGCGATCTTTTTTTATTGTCCCATTTATTTTACAGTGAGAAATGCAATAAAATACAGAGAGAAACTTTTATTCATGACCACAATATTTGATAGTTCAAGAATAAGAGAAAACTGAAAGGGTTTAGCAAAAAGAGAAGACCGTCTACAGTCACATTCTCAGCCAGTTCAGAATCACCACCACCGCCTCACTGCTGTCTACATATGACACAACTATCGACAGCTCCTCGGATCCTGCCTGAACTGCTGTGCTCTTCCAGCACCACTAAATCTGATTTCCAGCATCTGCAGTCATTGTTTTCACAACTATCGACAGAGTGAGTCATTGATCCTCACTGGGCCCACCTCACCGAAAAGGCCTCAGCACTCACTCCGCCCCAGACACTGAGCTCACTCACCCCTGCCCCTCCCTCTGCCCTGCCTTCACGCTCCCCACACTGGGATCATTCTCCCCACCCCCATCCCTCGTCCTGCCCTAACTCTCTACCTCCCCCCTCCCCTCACTCTCCCTGCACCGGGTTCACTCTCCCCACCCCACCCACATCCCCCTCACCCGCCCTGCCCTCACTCTCCATGCAGTGGGCTTACTCTCCCCAACCCCACCCCCACCCCGCCCTTACTCTCCCCACAGTGGACTCACTCTCCACACCCCCCCCCCCCAGCTCCCCCACACTGGCCTCCCTCCCACGACACTGGGATCAATCCGACCACTCTGGGATTACTCACACCTCACCCATCCTGCCCTCACTCTCCTCCCTGCGCTAGGCTCCCTCCAGTGATGATATCTGCTTTCAGAATACCTCTCCCTGCATTTTCCAAGTGACTGAGAAGACATCTAATAATGAACGAGAGGGTCAAGGGCCATGCCTATACCTGTCATAGAACATAGAGCACAGGACAGACCCGTTGGCACACAATGTTGTGCCAACCTTTTATCCTACTCTAAGAGGAAACTAACCTTTCATTTTATTATCTTCCATGTGCCTATCCCTGTGTCACTTAAATGTCCCGAATGACTCTGACTCTACTACCACTGCCAGCAGTGCATTCCACACATCTACCACTCTCTGTGTAAAGAACTTACAACTCCCCTAAACCTTCCTCCGATCACCTTAGAATTATGTCCCCTCTAGATGGACATTTCAGCCCTGGGAAAAAGTCTCTAGCTATCAACTCTACCTATGCTTTTCAACATCTTGTACATCTCTATTAAGTCACCTCTCATTTTTCTTCGCTCCAATGAGAAAAAGCCCTAGCTCCCTCAACCTTTCTTCGTAAGACACACCCTCCAGTCCAGGCAGCTTCCTGGTAAATCTCCTCTGTACCCTCTCTAAAGTTTCCACATCTTTCCTATGGTAAGGCGTCTAGAACTGAATACAATATTCCAAGTGTGGTCTAACCAGAGCTCTACAGAGCTGCAGCATAACCTCACGGCTCTTAAACTCAATCGCCCTGCTAATGAAAGCCAACACACCATATTACTTCTCAACAACCAGATCAACTTGGATGGTAATTTTGAGGGATCTATGGACATGGAGCCCAAGATCCCTCTGTTCCTCCACACTGCCAAGAAACCTGCCTTTAACCTTGAATTCTGCATTCAAATTCGACCCTCCAAACTGAGTGACTTCACACTTTTCCAAGCTGAACTCCATCTGCCAATTCTTAGCCCAGTTCTGCATCTTGTCAATGTCCCATTGCATCCTACAACAGCGTTCCACACTATCCACAACTCCATCAATCTTAGTGCCATTAAATTTACTAACCCACCCTTCCATTTCCTCATCCAAGTTATTTATCAAAATCACAAACAGCAGAGGTCCCAGAACAGATCCCTGCGGAACACCACTGGTCACTGAGCTCCAGGCTGAACACTTTCCACCTACAAACACCCTTTGTCTTCCATGGGCCAGTCAACTCTGTATCCAGACAGAGAGGTTTCCCTATATCCCATGCCTCCTTACTTTCTGAATGAGCCTTCAGGGAACCTTATCAAATGCCTTTCTAAAATCCATGTACACCACATCCACTGCTCTACCTTCATCAACATATTTTGTCACATCCTCAAAGAATTCAGTAAGGTTTGTGAGGCATGACTTGCCCCTCATAAAACCATGTTGAATATCTCTAATCAAACTACGGTTTTCCAAATAATCATAAACTCTGTGTCTCAGAATCCTCTTCAACAACTTGCCCATCACTGACGTAAGACTGACTGGTCTGTAATTCCCAAGATTGTCCCTATTCCCTTTCTTGAACAAGGGAATAACATTTGCCAACCTTCAATCATCTGGCACGACTCCAGTGGACAGTGAGGACACAAAGATCATCGTCAAAGGTGCAGCAATCTCTTCCTTCACTTTGTGTAGGAGCCTTGGGTATAACCTGCCGGGCCCAGGGGATTTATCGATCCTCATGTTTTTCAAAATTTTCAGCACATCCTCCTTCTTAACATCAGTCTGTTCAAGCGTATCAGTCTGTTTCCTGCTGTCCTCTCAAACATCAAGGTCCCTCTCAGTAGTGAATACTGAAGCAAAGTACTCATTAAGGACCTCCCCTACTTCTCTGTCTCGAGGAGCTAGTTCCCTCCATTATCCCGGTTTGACCCTAGCCTCAGTCTGGCCATCCTCTTGTTCCTCATGCAAGTGTGGAATGCCTCAGGGTTTTTCCTAATCCAATCCACTGAAGTGTTTTCATGGCCCTTCTGACTTTCCTCAGTCAGAGTGGCTTGTTTCCTCTGTGACTGTGTGCTAACTGGTGGGCACTGTGCAGAGCTGACCAGGAGAATGTGCTGTCCTTCCCACCTAGCACAGGCACAATCCGAGGATGGTCAAATTGAATAATTAGCATGCTCGGTCATTTTATGATCACGCACTATCCTGACCATCTACTCCTGGCATGGGACTTAAAGCTCGACCTTCTGGCTCAGGGGCAGGGACATTACCAGCTTTCTGCACCTAACTGATTGTGAATGTTATTCTCCTCAAACTACTCTTAAGTGCTACTGAAAATTTTAATCATGTGCTGCTGTGAGTAGGCCGTGAGAAAGTGGCTTCAAAGTACAATCTTTTTCCTTGGCAGCTGGTGGTGAAGGAAGATACTGAAGATCTATTTCCTGAACAATACCTTCAACACAATTTCCCTTTAACCCTTCGATTGCATTTTGGCATGGTCTGCTTAAGAGGGATCTCGAGTTTTAGTTTAGGTTATGCCAGGCATGTTTGGTTTGGAGAACATTTGCGAAGTAGCTCTTGTTTGTGTTAATTCACTTGTCCTTGAACTTAATGTAAACAATCCTGTCTGACATGAAGCTGGACAGCAGGGAATTGCTGTGAAATAGCTTCAACAGTCGGCCATTGGCTGATGGCTCTACCCAGCTCAGTCTGCTAATAAAGTGCTCTGTCTCCACTCATCCAGCCTGTATCGAGATAACATTACACTGCTCTGTCATCACCTATAGATAAGGGGCTGGCAGAGGTTAATCGCAGTGTCGTGTGTACAGATAAGGAAATGAAATGCTCAACTCCTGGTCTCTGTGTTAATCAGCATACTTTTATAGTTGGATTGGTAATCTAGTTCCCAGGTCATTTTCACTGTTCAATTTTTTTATCTTTATTTGTTCACAGGATGAGAGTGTTGTTGGCTAGTCCAAAATTTATTGCCCATCTCTAAGTGCCCACAGGCCAGTTGAGAGTCAATCACATTGTTGTGGGTCGAGACTCACATGTTGGCTGGACAAGAATGGCAGATTTCCTTCCATCATGGTCATTAGTGACCCAGATGGGTGTTTCCAACAATTATTAACGGATTTATAGTCGGCGTTAGATTCTTAATTACAGTTTTTATTGAATTCAAATTCCAGCTCCTCCCACAGGAGGATTCGAAGCCAGGTCCCCAAGATGTCACCTGGGTCTCTGGATTACCATGAATATATAATTACTCAGAAATTCTACCACTGGGCCATCAACTCCCCAGCAGTCATTCAGCACTCAAGCTTATATAAAAAGTGAAATCGAAAGTCACACAACACCAGGTTATATTCAAAACAACAAGCTTTTAAAGCACTTTCAAGTAAACCAATTTGACTATAACCTTGTGTCGTGTGACTTCTGACTTTAACAATCCCAGTCTAACACCTCCACATTGTAAAAAGCTAAGATTTGGAGGTGAGATTGGGAGCAGGATGGCAGAGGTAAAAGGCATTGGTGATAATGCAAGTACAGAAAGAAAGGATGAGCTACTCAGGGATGCTTTGTGCCAGCATCTATCCTGAGATTTAGTCATTCCTGTCTTCCGGTATTCTATTCTTCCCTGTTTCTTTTCTCCGACTCTGTATTTGTTACATTTCTCATTTATCCCAGGCTGTGGCACTCCTTTAGTGTTTCAGCACTAAATGCACACAAATGGAAACTTCAGTTACCTGCGCAGGGAGTGTGGATTCTGGAGTGATAAAATAATGTCCCTGCACTCACATCGCCGTGTTGTTTTGCCTTGACACCCTCAGGGTAGATGTCAGCCACAGCCTGCACCAGAGTCAACATTAACTTACCTGGTTGTTGCAGAGAGAACAAGGAAATAGTGCTGAGGAAAAACAGACTCATAGAGTGACAGGAGAAAGTGAAGACTGCAGATGCTAGAGCTCAGAATCCAAAAGTGCCACACGTTTTGACCAAATAGTGACATGGTAGATGGTTCTCTCCTCTGTGCCACTAACTCATTGTCTCCATGGGATTAAAATAGCTGGGAATGGAGAACATTGAACCCAGGACTGAACATTACCCTTCAGCCTGCTCCATCGTTTCATGATTGATTGGTTGCAGTACTATTTTCTCATGTATACCCTGGTACTCTTACCCAGAAAGACATGTCAATCTCAAACTTGAGAATTTCAGTTGATTTCTTGGAGATGCTGTCCTCTAACAGAGGGGGAGTATCTGATTTTCAGGGTCTGGCACTAGTTTTACAAATCCCTTCCAGCTGAGCTCACCTTGCTCTGAACTGAATGGGGTGTTACGTATAGCAGTGACACACCTACCTTGAAATCCTCTTTGTCACAAACAGTGTCTATATGAATGGCAAGATGAGCTGAGTCAAATTAGAATCAGAAAATAGAAGCGTTCCTAAAAGTCTGATGTGAGGTGAATAATATATTTTTGGAAGTTGGATTTTAAACAGAAATAAATGATTCTGGTCAGCTCTGTGAAGATTCTTATTAAAGGATCGAACATCATTTCGATAGTGACCTAAATACACACTTGCTAAGAGAGAGAGTGCTTGGCAGAACACCTGCAGTGCTAATAGATAAATTGTTTATACTGGTGAGTTTATGACAGACAGGACAAAGTGATGGGTTATGTTCTGATGTCAGAGCCAGAAGAATCGACTTGTTTTCTGTTCAGTTCAGAAGGAGCAAGAACCTTCCAGCTCTGCGAGCAAACCTACATCCAAAAGGAGCAAGTCTTTAGTTTGGTTCGGGGGGATTAGTGGAGTGCCTCAGGGATCAGTACGGGGGCCACAATTACTTTCTACATATTAATGGATCAGGGGAGTGAATGTACTATCATCAAGTTGTGGCTGACCCACAAATCAGTGCAAGGGAAAGCAAGTGAAGTCTTCAGAGGACCATAGGCTGGTTAAGTAGTGGGCAAAAAAAACTAGCAGATGGAATATAATCTGGGTAAATGTGAAGTTCCTTTGGCAGGATGAATAGAGGAGCTGAATATTAGTTAAATAACAGAACAGAGAGATTTGGGAGTCCTCATTTATGAATCACAAAAATCTAGCATCTAAATTCTGCTGATAATAGGATTGCAAATAGAACGTCAGCCTTTATTTCAAAGGGAATACAAAGTAAAAGTAGGGAGGTTTTGCTAAAACTATACAAGGTACTAGTGAGACCACTACTGGAATTCTGTAACTAGTTTTGGGGTCATTTTCTAGGGCAAGATTTATTGGCATTACAGGCAGTTTAGCGAAAGTTCGTTAGGCTGATACGAGGTATGGAGGGATTGTCAGAGTAAGGAGTTCGCCATTTAAGACAGAGATGAGGATGAATATTTTCTCTCTGCAGGTAGTGAATTGGTAAAATTCTTTATCGCAGAGGGCTGTTGAGGCTGGATCATTAAGTATATTCAAGGATGAGATTTTTAATCAGAAGGGAATTAAGGGTAATGGGGAAAAGGCAAGTGGAGTTCAGATTATCAGATCAGCCATGAACGGTGGAGTAGTCTCGATGGGCTGAATGGTCTACTTCTGCTTCTGTGTCTCATGGTTTATGGTCTGTCATCTCAGTCCAAGTGGTTTCCAGTGTGTGACGTTTTCGTGATGAGAGAGACTGTATAGAAGTCTTCAAGTTGTTAGAACTGAGAACTTTTAAGCCAACAAAACTGCAAAATGTTCCCACTATCAGATTTAAAAAGAAAAGAGAAAGTTGTCTTCCCCACAGTCCACAGGAAAAGGAGCAAGTGAAACAGCAACTTAAAGAGTTGAGATGGGGGGATAATTTCTCTAGTTTTGAGCCTCTGTAATGGATAGTGTTGGGAAAGAATCCAAAGCTTTGCTTTAAAGTTTGCATTTAGAACCTTCTAAACTGTTTTCCATCTCCATCTTGTTCACATGTTTCTTTCTTCTAGTTAATAGATTTTGTGCAATAGCCTTAGAGTGGTTCCTTCTGAAAATCCCAGTACAGTCCATCCACAGGCTTCCCTTGAACCGCAGCATCTGTTCTGTTGTTAAATATATTTGTATCTTTATATGACTATATTTCCGTGACTAACCACCACATTAACCAACTGCAAAAACTAAATGTAGAGTCATAGAGATGTACAGCACAGAAATAAACCCTTTGGTCCAACTCATCCATGCCAAAATTAATCTAGTCCCATTTAGAATATAGAACATAGAAAAGTACAGCACAGAATAGGCCCTTTGGCCCATGATGTTGTGCCAAAGATTAATCCTAAGCATTTAGCCCATACCCCTCTAAACCCTTCCTATTCATATACCCATCCAGATGCCTTTTAAATGCTGTAATTGTACCAGCCTCCACCACATCCTCTGGCAGCTCATTCCATACACATACCACCCTCTGGGGGAAAAACTTATCCCTTAGTTCCCTTTTAAATCTTTCCTCTCTCACCCTAAATCTACGCCGTCTAGTTCTGGACTCCCCAGCGTATCTAAGCCAGGTTTCATCCTGAATTGCATGGAAATTAGTGAGAGATAGCATTGACCATTGGGGGTGGGGGCAGTGGGGGAGGTGGGTGGTGGGTGGTCAAAACTGAGTTAGGTAAACATTTACTGCTCAGATAGCAACTCAAAGGCAATGATAGAGAGAGTAAGCTGTTCGGTGATTCTACTGTCAGTAAAAAGAAACTTGCGAAGAGGAAGAAAACTATAAAATCAGCACTGTTCAGAATTATTGAAGTGAAATCCTCATAAAACAGCACGGTTTTTAATTTCCACATATTCCCTTTGGATGTTGTTTTCGCACATTAAAAACCTCTTTACTCTAACCTCTCCCCAATTAGAAGTATTAAATTATAAAGATACTACTTCCAAGCTTGACTTGTAATTGTGTTTGGATTTTAATCACACATCACTTGGTAATTTTGTTTTAATATGAAATGACTGACCGTTGATTCTATAAGGCGAGGTGATGGATTAGTGGTATTGTTGCCAGGCTATTAATCCAGAGACCCAGGTAATGTTCTGCGGTCTGAAGTTCACATCCCACCATGGTCAATTGTGGAATTTTAATTCAATAACAAACTTGGAATTAAGAGACTTAATCATAGAACATAGAACAGTACAGCACAGAACAGGCCCTTCAGCCCACGATGTTGTGCCGACCACTGATCCTCATGTGTGCACCCTCAAATGTCTGTGACCATATGCATGTCCAGGAGTCTCTTAAATGTCCCCAATGACCTTGCTTCCACAACTGCTGCTGGCAACGCATTCCATGCTCTCACAACTCTCTGTTAAAGAACCTGCCTCTGACATCCCCTCTATACTTTCCTCCAACCAGCTTAAAACTATGACCCCTCGTGTTAGCCATTTCTGCCCTGGGAAATAGTCTCTGGCTATCGCCTCTATCTATGCCTCTCATTATCTTGTATACCTCAATTAGGTCCCCTCTTCTCCTCCTTTTCTCCAATGAAAAAAGTCCGAGCTCGGTCAACCTCTCCTCATAAGTTAAGCCCTCTAGTCCAGGCAGCATCCTAGTAAACCTCCTCTGAACCCTCTCCAAAGCCTCCACATCTTCACAAGTGGTGAAGCAATCGCATTTCTCATTTCTCAAAGCAGCCGAGGACAAATCTGGTCCGGGCCTGGCGACTTGTCAATCTTAATGTTTGACACAATTTTCAGCACATCAGCTTCCTCTATCTCTATCCATTCCAGCATGCACACCTGCTCTTCAAAGGTTTTATTCACTACAAAGTTTGTTTCTTTCATAAAGACAGAAGCAAAAAACTCATTTAGGGCTTCCCCTACCTCCTCAGACTCCACACACAAATTAGGGCGACCAGAACTGAACACAGTATTCCAGGTGCGGCCTAACCAAAGTTTTATAGAGCTGCAACAAGATCTCACAACTCTTAAACTCAATCCCCCTGTTAATGAAAGCCAAAACACCATATGCTTTCTCCACAACCCTGTCCACTTGGGTGGCCATTTTAACGGATCTATGTACCAGCTTCCCAAGATCCCTCTGTTCCTCCACACTGCCAAGAATCCTATCCTTAATCCTGTATTCAGCTTTCAAATTCAACCTTCCAAAATGCATCACCTCGCATTTATCCAGGTTGAACTCCATCTGCCACCTCTCAGCCCATCTCTGCATCCTGTCAATGTCCCGCTGCAGCCTACAACAGCCCTCTATACTGTCAACGACACCTCCAACCTTTGTGTCATCTGCAAACTTGCTGACCCATCCTTCAATCCCCTCATCCAAGTCATTAATAAAAATAACAAACAGTAGAGGCCCAAGGACAGAGCCCTATGGAACACCACTCATGAGAGACTTCCAGGCAGAATATTTTCCTTCTACTACCACTCGCTGTCTTCCGTTGGCCAGCCAATTCTGTATCCAGACAGCTAAGTTCCCCTGTATCCCATTCCTCCTGACCTTCTGAATGAGCCTACCATGGGGAATCTTATCAAATGCCTTGCTGAAGTCCATATACACCATATCCACAGCTCGACCCTCATCAACTTTTCTGGACACATCCTAAAAGAACTCGATAAGGTTTGTGAGGCATGACCTGCCCCTCACAAAGCCGTGTTGACTGCATTTAATCAAGCCATGGTCTTCCAGATGGTCATAAATCCTATCCCTCAGAATCCTTTCTAACACCTTGCAGATGACAGACGTGAGACTTACTGGTCTATAATTGCCGGGGATTTCCCTATTTCCTTTCCTGAAGAGAGGAATTACATTTGCCTCTCTCCAGTCCTCAGGTACAATTCCAGTGGAGAGTGAGGATGAAAAGATCTTCGCAAGTGGCGAAGCAATTGCATTTCTCGTTTCCCAAAGCAGCCGAGGACAAATCTGGTCTGGACCTGGCGACTTGTCAATCTTAATGTTTGACAAAATTTTCAGCACATCAGCTTCCTCTATCTCTGTCCATTCCAGCATCCACACCTGCTCTTCAAAGGTTTTATTCACTACAAAGTTTGTTTCGTTTGTAAAGACAGAAGCAAAAAACTCATTTAGGGCTTCCCCTACCTCCTCAGACTCCACACACAAAGTAAGTAAAAGGATTTTGGACTAGTGGTGCTGGAAGAGCACAGCAGTTCAGGCAGCATCCGAGGAGCAGCAAAATCGACGTTTTGGGCAAAAGCCCTTCATCAGGAATAAAGGCAGAGAGCCTGAGGCGTGGAGAGATAAGCTAGAGGAGGGTGGGGGTGGGGAGAAAGTACCATGGAGTACAATAGGTGAGTGGGGGAGAGGATGAAGGTGATAGGTCAGGGAGGAGAGGGTGGAGTGGATAGATGGAAAAGGAGATAGGCAGGTAGGACAAGTCATGGGGACAGTGCTGTGCTGGAAGTTTAGAACTAGGGTGAGGTGGGGGAAGGGGAAATGAGGAAACTGTTGAAGTCCACATTGATGCCCTGGGGTTGAAGTGTTCCGAGGTGGAAGATGAAGCGTTCTTCCTCCAGGCGTCTGGTGGTGAGGGAGCGGCGGTGAAGGAGGCCCATGACCTCCATGTGGGAGGGGGAGTTGAAATGTTGGGCCACAGGGTGGTGTGGTTGATTGGTGCGGGTGTCCCGGAGATGTTCCCTAAAGCGCTCTGCTAGGAGGCGTCCAGTCTCCCCAATGTAGAGGAAACCGCATCGGGAGCAACAGATACAATAAATGATATTAGTGGATGTGCAGGTAAAACTTTGATGAATGTGGAAGGCTCCTTTAGGGCCTTGGATAGAGGTGAGGGAGGAGGTGTGGGCACAGGTTTTACTGTTCCTGTGGTGGCAGGGGAAGGTGCCAGGATGGGAGGGTGGGTTGTACGGGGGCGTGGACCTGACCAGGTAGTCATGGAGGGAACGGTCTTTGCAGAAGGCGGAAAGGGGTGGGGAGGGAAATATATCCCTGGTGGTGGGGTCCGTTTGGAGGTGGCGGAAATGTCGGCAGATGATTTGGTTTATGCAAAGGTTGGTAGGGTGGAAGGTGAGCACCAGGGGCGTTCTGTCCTTGTTACGGTTGGAGGGGTGGGGTGTGAGGGCGGAGGTGCAGGATGTGGACAAGATGCATTGGAGGGCATCTTTAACCATGTGGGAAGGGAAATTGTGGTCTCTAAAGAAGGAGGCCATCTGGTGTGTTCTGTGGTGGAACTGGTCCTCCTGGGAGCAGATACGGCGGAGGTGGAGGAATTGCGAATACGGGATGGCATTTTTGCAAGAGATAGGGTGGGAAGAGGTGTAATCCAGGTAGCTGTGGGAGTTGGTGGGTTTGTAAAAAATGTCAGTGTCAAGTCGGTCGTCATTAATGGAGATGGAGAGGTCCAGGAAGGGGAGGGAGGTGTCAGAGATGGTCCAGGTAAATTTAAGGTCAGGGTGGAATGTGTTGGTGAAGTTGATGAATTGCTCAACCTCCACACACAACTTCCCTATGCTATCCCTGATCGGCCCTACTCTTTCTTTGACCATTCTCTTATTCCTCACATAAATGTAAAATGCCTTTGTGCTCTCCCTAATCCGTTCTGCCAAGCCTTTCTCGTGCCCCCTCCTGGCTCTCCTCAGACCATTTTTAAGCTCCTTCCTCGCCTGCCTGCAATCCTCTAGAGCTGAACTTGACCCTAGCTTCCTCCACCTTATGTAAGCTACCTTTTTCCTTTTGATGAGAAGCTCCACCGCTCTCGTCATCCAAGGTTCCTTTATCTTACCACTTCTTGCCTGTCTCAGAAGGACATATTTATTCATCACTTGCAACAACTGTTCCTTAAAAATCTCCACATGTCTATAGTGCCTTTACCATGGAACAATTGCTCCCAATCCATGCTTCCTAACTCATGTCTGATTGTATCCTAGTTTCCTCTTCCCCAATTAAATATCCTCCCATTTTGCCTAATTCTCTCCTTCTCCATAGCTATGTAGAATGTGAGGCAGTTGTGGTCACCATCACCAAAATGCTCTCCCACCACAAGATCTGATACCTGCCCTGGCTCGTTTCCAAGCACCAAGTCTAGAATGGCCTCTCCCCTCGTCGGCCTGTCAACGTACTGAGTTAGGAAACCCTCCTGAACACACCTTACAAAAACAGCTCTATTCAAATCTTCTGCTCGAAGGAGGTTCCAATCAATATTGGGAAAGTTAAAGTCACCCATTACAACAACCCTACTACGTCCACACTTTTCCAAAATCTGCCGAACTATGCTTCCTTCCATCTCCCTGCTGCTATTGGGGGGCCTGTAGTAAACCCCTAACGAGGTGACTGCTCCCTTGCTGTTCCTAATTTCCACCCATACTGACTCGGTAGGCAGATCTTCCTCGACAATGGAAGCTTCTGTAGCTGTGATACCCTCTCTGATTAGCAGTGCTACACCCCCTCCTCTTTTTCCCATCTCCCTACTCTTTGTAAATGCTGTAAACCCTAGAACATCCAGCAACCATTCCTGCCCCTGAGAAACCCATGTCTCTGTTATGGCCACAACATCATAGCACCAGGTACTGATCCATGCTCTAAGTTCATCACTTTTATTCCTGATACTCCTTGCCTTAAAGCTCTACAGTTGCTGATATATATGGTCACTGCTTTCCTTCCCGGCTGCCCCTCTGGTCCTCGTCACTCCCCCCACTGCTCCGGCTCCTTCTGTGAAAGGGAAACACCGCTGTCTGTTACCGGTAAGTAATTTTAAAAAACTGCCTGACCTTGGCTGCAATCTTTCAGGTTCGTCTTACCTCCGCTGCTGCTCACACTCAAACTGATGATTATGAAACTATCAGTGATTGTCAGGAAAAACCCATCTGGCTCCCTTAGGGAAAGAAACTGCTGTCTGTACCTGTTCTGGTTTACTGTGACTCCAAACCCACAGTTGATGTCCTTAACTCCTATCTGTCCTTTCGGTCCTAAGGAGTGTTTTTGAACAAAGAGACCTTGGAGTGTACGTGCATAGCTCCTTGAAGGTGAAGTCACAGGTAGGATAATGAAGGAGGCGCTGGGTAGGCTTTCCTTTATTGGTCAGAGTATTGAGTACAAGAGTTGGGAGGTCATGTTGTGGCTGCACAGGACGCTGTTGGAATATGGCGTGTAATTCTGGTCACCATCCTATCGGAAGGGTGTTGTGAAGAGATTTACAAGGATGTTGCCAGGGTTGGAGGATTTGAGCTACAGGAAGAGGCTAAACAGGCTGGGGGTGTTTTCCCTTGAGCGTCGGAGGCTGAGGGGATGACCTTATAGAGGATTACAGAATTATGAGGGGAATGGGGCAACTTTTTCATACAGAAGGTGGTACGTGTATGGAATGAGCTGCCAGAGGAAGTGGTGGAAGCTGGTACAATTGCAACATTTAAGAGGCATTTGGATGGGTATATGAGTAGGAAGGGTTTGGAGGGATATGAGCCGGGTGCTGGCAGGTGGAACTAGATTGGGTTGGAATTTCTGGTCAGCATGGACAGGTTGAACCTAAGGGTCTGTTCCCATGCTGTACATCTCTATGACTCTATAATTAAGAATGGTCCAGTCAGACAGTGACACCTACATCCCTGTGAATGAATAAACAAGAATTCTTGCTTTAATACGCCCTTGATTTGTATGGACTCTTTCATTTACCACATCCTGCCCACTTTGATCACCACTATTTAGGTGTAAACCCCATTACGTGACTCTCTTGAACACAGTCCCCCCATTTCAGGTGTGGGCTGTGCCAATTGGTGCCAGTGCCCACTTCTCCCACACCAGATTCTATGAATGACCAAAATGGGATCGATCTCATGACTCTGTTTTTAAAATGAGCTGTTACCTCCCCCTCCCAAAGGCAGTGTCTGCCTCACAGATGAATAGAAACGAACAGTTGGCATTTTCGGAAGAGTAGGTATGCTGCTGTTGATGTTTCACTTGGGATAGGTTTATTCCTTTTGATCCACAGTTAGTACCCTGCTGGCTGAGGAAGGAGCAGCATTCCCAATCCTTTTCCTTCTCATCACAATTAAGACAATAAGAGCGTAGAATGTTGGCCATTCAGCCTAATGCTCCACCATTCATTGAGATAATCTTGAATTGCATTGTCTGCCTTTTCCCTTTAACCATAATTGCCTTATTGATTAAAAATCGGAAGCTTTCCCCCCTTCCTGCTCCAAGACAAAGCAGCCAAGCCCTCCCTTCCCACCACCCGACTGGACTATAAACCGTTTGCAGTTCATACAAAGCAGAAACTCACATCCACTTGGGAATGCTGAAAACAGCCAAGAAATGGATGAGGAGCTTCTAGGTGGATAATTAGCATCGAGCAGGGATGGTGAGGAGGAACCTTTTAAAAATGAATTCCAGCTGTCTGCCATTTTGATATTTAGGTTCATCACAGGATCTTTGAGGCACTGGACAGACTAATTTCACACAGCAAACATACAGAAAGTATTCTGACCCTGAACAAGTATGTGATGGAGTATCAAAACTTTCTCAACCTCATCACCATCACATTCCTGATGAAGGGCTCTGACCTGAAACGTCGATTCTCCTGCTCCTCAGATGTTGCCTGACCTGCTGTGCCGCACCAGAATCTCAACTCACCACCAGCTGCCCAACGATTTCTCGATCTCATCCTAATATGACCAGAATGTTGATAGTGGAAGATTCAGCTGCAGTAATGCTCCTGGATACAACACAGAGGTGGCTGGGTTCTCTCTGTTGTTGGAGACAGTCATTTCCTAACACTCTGTGACCAAAGCGTTATTTGCTATTTCTCAGCCTGAGTCTGACTGTTATGTCCACATCTGTTATAGTCCAGACCAGACCCCCTCAAAACATTTTAAGGTGGTCGCCTAGACTCTAACTCTTACTTATTTTAAAGTCAAATTTAAAATGTCTGTTTCAGATGCAACGTGACTGGTCAAACTACTCAATGTTAATCAAAACACAATTTATTTACACACCATACTTAAAATATAACCAAACAAAGAGGAATTTAGAATAACTTAACTCTATTAGAAACTTAACAGAATACAGGTAGAAGACCCTTTACCCGAACATCCAAAAAACCAAACAGCTCCAAAAGCCGAAAGATTTTTGTGAAGTTTTTTTCTCATTAACAAGGCTGTTTGGTGAAAAAACAGTTAACCCAAGTCAACACCCACTCGATGCGTGTCACTCAGATGTGGGGGTGGGGGTGGGGGGAGCCGGGGGGGGTTGGGGGGGGGGGGGGGGGGAGGGTGCAGCCAAGCAAGTTCTTACTTAGAAGTCTGCTTCTCTGGTAAGATTTTTTAAAAATTTCACCATGGAACTGTCACTATTCTGAAAGCCGAAAAATTCTGAATTCCGAAAAGGAGCTGATCCTGAGCGTTTCGGATAACGGATCTTCTACCTGTAGTAGATGCAGTGCGTATTGCTAATTAACTGTTCCACTAAAGGAACATTCCATAAACAAACCCTTGGTAAAGGAAAATTCAGGGAAAACAACTTTGTCTCACATGTAATTCATCAACCCAAGAAGAGAAGGCCCAAATTTTGGCTGTAATTGAGAAAGGGGGAAAAAACGCTTCAATTTCTTCAAGCCAACAACAACAATTATTTAAAGCTAAACCTAAAAACTAAAAAAAACTAGAAAGCCTGGTCTGTGAGACACACCCAGCCAGGCTGCTTCTATTGTTCTACCTTAAAGAAAAACCCATGGCCTCCAAAGCTAGTTACTCTAGTGCTTTTGGTAGACTGGTTGACATCTCTGCCTTACAAACTCCCTCCAAAAAAAGGACAAAATAATTTCTTAAAGCTACAGTATCATTACATATATTGTTGACACAAACATGTCAGTATCTGACGTGTCCCAAATGGCGTGTCCATTTTCCAATCATCCGCAAGGATCCCTGTTTCTGACGGAAGAAAAGTCATTGATGAAGCTGGTGAGAAACTCCTGCAGCAATGTTGTGAGACTGCGATAACTGACCACTAACAACGACACCTATTCCTTTTGTATTCACTTTGACTCTAACCAGTGGAGAGTTACCAAATAGAACAGAACTGTTGGAGAAATTCAGGTCTGGTGGCATCTGTGGACAGAGAAATTGTTTTGAGTCCAATGTGAATGTTCTTTGGGAAATGGAGAGTTGCCCCTGATGCCCATTGAAATTATTTATTGCAGTGCTCCTTGATGCCATGTTTGATGAAGTGCTGCCTTATTGCTGAGGGAAGTCAACATGCAGAACTAAAACACACTTTCTTTTAATGGGAAACCTTTGCTGATTTTAGTTCCTTTCTTCTTGAACATAAGAACAAGAGTAGGCCATTCAGTCCCTTCAGCATGTTCTGCCATTCAATGGAATCATGGCTGATCTGTGGTCTCACTCCATATACCTGCCTTGGTCCCATGTCCCATAATATGTTTATTTTAAAAATGTTATCGATCACTGATTTAATTACAGAGCCAGCATCCACAGCTCTGAAGAGAATGCCAAACCTCTCCCACCCTTTGTGTGTCAAAGTGCTTCCGAATGTCTCTCCTGAATAGAATAGAATAGAATATCATTCATTGTCACATATACTCAATGAATACAGTGAAAAGTTTATATGTTGCTAATTACAGCACTGACTTAGCCACAAAACTACCTAGGCACTGCGTCTTCAGTTTATACAATACAGAAAAAAAATATCCACCATTACAGAGAAACAGTACAGGGCAGCAGACCACACTGGCACTGAACTTCCAGTCCACACTGGTGATATGCCAGACTGGGAGGCCGCTCTGCCAGAGAAGCCGGGAATTGTTGCCAGAGAAGAGAAAAATCCCTGAGAGGAAGGAGTGATGGAGGTGATCAGCTCTAGCTGCAGCATCCTAATCTGGCTCTGATTCTCAGGCACTCCCCCTTGCTCTAAAATCCTGAACCAGTGGAAATACATTATTTAACCCGTGTTTTCTTGTTAGAATCCTACAGTGTGGAAGCAGGCCATTTGGCCCATCAGGTTACACTAACCCTCTGAAGAGAGTCATGGTGGCTGTGCTGGAGGAGGCTTTGGCTCAGTGTTTGGCCTTGCTGCATCAGCAGTGGGTGGTTCAGTGAGGTGGGCCCGAAGCAGGTGGTGGAGGTGAGTTTGGGATGGTGCGGTACTCAGAGTCATCAGTGGCATCTACATTGACGAGGTCCATCGTGAACTCACAGTGGTGAGGGTATCAGTGGAGGTGACATGGTACCAAAGGGCAATTACTTCTGTTCCAGCAGCGGTGATGAAGGAGGCTCGTAGCTGGCGATCAGGCCCCTGGTTCATGACGGATCACTTCACAAGAAAGACTGTAAAGATAGACACTTTATCTCTTTTTATTCTTCTGCCTTTCTATTCTCTGTTTTGGTTTATTTTTCTGTGGTGCCAGAGAGTGGCGACACTACTCAACACTTCTCACTGGATTTTGTAACAAGATACATTTGACAATAAATAAACCAAACCAAATTGTGGTTCAAATTTTGTTAAATGATAAGCTGACAAAGTGCTTCAGGTGGCACGGTGGCTCAGTGGTTGGCACTGCTGCCTCTCTGTGCCAGGGACCCAGGTCCGAGTACAGCCTCAGGTGACTATCTGGAATTTACACATTCCCCCTGTGCCTGCATGGATTTACCCACAGTCCAAAAATGTCGAGGTTTAGCTGGATTGGCCATGGGAAATTGGCCTGTAGTGTTCAGGTTAGGTGGATTGGCCTTGGGAAATGTAGGGTTACAGGGATGGGTTAGGTCTGGGCGGGATGCTCTTGAAAGGTTCAGTGCAGACCTGATGGGTCACATGGCCTCTCTCTGAACTGTAGGGATTCTATGATTTACTATATTTAAGATGTGCTATAGCAATGCTATACCAATCTTCTGAAAGCATGCTTTGTTCTATTCCTTCCTCCTTCAGGCATTTAATTCCTACTGTTCCAATGGGCCATTACTGTTGTTGGAGAAAGTGATTTAGATGAACTATACAGCAGTGAGAGTTAATGGAAGACAGCTCAGAACTCTGTCAATTGATTCGAATCATCTTCGCCACCCTTGGGATCTCTTCTGGATCTACAATGAATCATTCTGAGCTGCAACGTTTGATGTCTTGAGGCCATTGGCTCTGATGTTCACTCCTGACATACTTAACATCAACGAGAAAGTCACAATAAAGTCCTAATGGTTAGTGCTGTGGGGTTGGATGCAGATCAATGATAACCCAACCTGGGAAAACTCACTGCTCTATTTTAATGATCATCTGAGACAATGACATATGTACGAGAGAAATGTTTGCTACCGAGACAATTTGGAAAATTCCTGATGCCACAAAACCGGAAAACGTGTGGAGAGTGGCCTGTGTCTCCAGGAGCTGATCGGGATGTAAATAGATGTTAACAGGATCAGTTCCAGCATCTCTGAGAGAGTTCAGAGGCAGTCACAAGACCTGACCTATTGGTGCCGAGCTGTTTACAAGCACTTTTTTTTAGAAACAGCCCTCCAACCATCAACTGTCACACCCACCTCTCACAAACACGCAGCACTCCCCCCTCCCCCAACCCCATTCATGTAACCAATGTGACTCCATGTCATGGTTTATTATAACCCCTGTGTTAATATCCATCCTGTCCACTCATGGAACATAATTCTGTATTTACAACACTCATGATAATTAATCCACTTTATACTACGTTATACCTCAAGAGACCTGGTGAGGTACAATAAAGTACAATTCTTCAAACTGCTGCTGTGTCTCAGTGGTGAAGGCATTTGGTGTGGTGCCAATCCAGTGGGCAAATTTATCTTGGATAGTGTTGAGCTCCTTGAGTGTTGGAGAGCAAGTGGGGAGTGTTCCATCACACTCCTGACTTGTGCTTGTAGATGGTGGATAGGCTTTGGAGGGTTAAGACATGAGTTACTCACCACAGTATTCCTAGTCTTTGATCTACTCTTGAAGTCACTGTGTTTATGTGATGAGTTTAGTTGTGTTTCTCGTCAATGGTATCCCCCAGGATGTTGGCAGTGGGGGCTTCAGTGATGCCATGAAATATCAAGGAGCTGTGGTTAGATTGTCTCTTAATGGAGATGGTCATAACCTGGCATTTATGTGGCACAAATATTACTTTCCTGTCTGTCAGCTAAAGCTAAAATTGCAAAAAACTGATTTTTTTTTTAACTGCAAGCTTCTTTTGTTTTTGAAAACTGGATGAAGGTGCCCAAACAGGTAGATGAGAGTAAACCGGTTAATGTGGTGTATATGGATTTCAGCAAGGTGTTCGATAAGGTTCCCCACAGTAGGCTATTGCAGAGGAATGGGATTGTGGGAGATATAGCAGCTTGGATCAGTAATTGGCTTGCTGAAAGAAGACAGAGGGTGGTGGTTGATGGGAAATGTTCATCCTGAAGTCCAGTTGCTAGTGGTGTACCGCAAGGGTCGGTGTTGGGTCCACTGCTGTTCGTCATTTTTATAAACGACCTGGATGAGGGCGTAGAAGGGTGGGTTAGTAAATTTGCAGACGACACTAAGGTCGGTGGAGTTGTGGATAGTGACTAAGGATGTTGTAAGTTATAGTGAGACATAGATAAGCTGAAGAGCTGGGCTGAGAGGTGGCAAATGGAGTTAAATGTGGACAAGTGTGAGGTCATTCACTTTGGTCAGAGTAACCGGAATGTAAAGTACTGGGCTAATGGTAAGATTCTTGGGAGTGTAGGTGAGCAGAGAGATCTCAGTGTCCAGTTACACAGATCCCTGAAAGTTGCCACCCAGGTTGACAGGGTTGTTAAGAAGGCATACAGTGTTTTAGCTTTTATTAATAGAGGGATCGAGTTCCGGAACCATGGGGTTATGCTACAGCTGTACAAAACACTGGTGCAGCCGCACTTGGAGTATTGTGTACAGTTCTGGTCACCGCATTATAAGAAGGATGTGGAAGCTTTGGAAAGGGTGCAGAGGAGATTTACTAAGATGTTGCCTGATATGGAGGGAAGGTCTTACGAGGAAAGGCTTAGGGACTTGAGGTAGTTTTCATTAGAGAGAAGAAGATTGAGAGGTGACTTAATAAAGACACATAAGATAATCAGAAGGTTAGATAGGGTGGACAGGGAGAGCCATTTTCCAAGTATGGTGACAGTGAGCATGAGGGGGCATAGCTTTAAATTGAGGGGTGATAGATATAGGACAGATGTCAGAGGTAGTTTCTTTATTCAGAGAGTAGTAAGGGTATGGAATGCTTTGCCTGCAACGGTAGTAGATTCGCCAACTTTAAGTACATTTAAGTTGTTATTGGACAGGCATATGGATGTACATGGAATAGTGTAGGTTAGATGGGCTTCAGGTTGGTATGACAGGTCAGCGCAACATCGAGGGCTGAAGGGCCTGTACTGCGCTGTAATGTTCTATGCTCCTGACAAGTGTTCCTCCTACTCGCTGGAGAACCTGTGAGAGAGCCACATTAGCTCAGGCCTAAACAAATTAAATGACTCAGTTGGTGAACTGACCAGCCATTAGGATATTACCAAGATTGAGGAGAGTCACAGCGGAGGTGGAGCCCACTAGGAAGTGGCAGCCAATCAGAGACTGGCAGTAAAGCCTTCATCTGAGAGGATCATGGGATACATGGAGAGAGCTCAGAGAGTCATAGAGATGTACAGCACTGAAACAGGCCCTTCGGTTCAACTTGTCCATGCCAACCAGATATCCTAAACTAGGAGAAAGTGAGGTCTGCAGATGCTGGAGATCAGAGCTGAAAAATGTGTTGCTGGAAAAGCGCAGCAGGTCAGGCAGCATCAAAGGAACAGGAGAATCGACGTTTCGGACATAAGCCCTTCTTCAGGAATTCCTGAAGAAGGGCTTATGCCCGAAATGTCGATTCTCCTGCTCCATTGATACTGCCTGACCTGCTGCGCTTTTCCGGCAACACATTTTTCAGCTCAGATATCCTAAACTAACCTAGTCCCATTTGCCTGCATTTGGCTCATACCCCTCCAAGCCCTTCCTATTCATATACCCATCCAAATGCCTCTTAAATGTTGTAATTGTACTAGCCTTCACCACTTCCTCTGGCAGCTCATTTCATACACGCACCACCCTCTGCGTGAAAAGTTGGCCCTTAGGTCTCTTTTATATCTTTCCCCTCTTACCCTAAACCTATGCCCTCTAGTTTTGGACTCCTCCACCCCAGGAAAAGTCCTCGTGTATTTACCCTATCCATGCCTCTCAAGATTTTATAAACCTCTGTACGTTCATCCCTCAGCCTCCGATGCTCCAGGGAAAACAGCCCCAGCCTGTTCAGCCTCTCACTACAGCTCAGCTCCTCCAACTCTGGCAACATCCTTGTAAATCTTTTCTGAATCATTTCAAGTTTCACAACATCCTTCCTGTAGCAGAGAGTCCAGAATTGCACGCAATATTCCAACAGTGGCCTACCCAATGTCCTGTACAGCCACAACATGACCTCCCAACTCCTATACGCAATATTCTGACCAAGAAAGGAAAGCATACCAAACACCTTCTTCACTGTCCTATCTACCTGCGACTCCACTTTCAAGGAGCTATGAACCTGTATTCCAAGGTCTTTTGTTCAGCAACACTCCCTAGGACCTTACCATTAAGTGTATAAATCCTGCTATGATTTGCTTTCTCAAAATGCAGCACCTCACACTTAACTAAAATAAACTCCATCTGCCACTCCCCAGCCCATTGGCCCATCTGAACAAGGTGATTGAGAAGTAGGGGCATGGATTTGCGCTGAGGAAGGTCAGATGTGAGGAAGTGGTTCTCAATTGACACATCTCTTTCAACACCAACCTACATCATGCTGGGTCCCTCGAATGGGGACTAAGTGACTTTGAAAGAGGGACCCAGTGGAGAGGTCACTGTCGAAACCAGCACAGTTTGTGGAGGCACTTGAAGGAACGCTGAAATTTCCCATACCTTCAGGAGAACCTTTGAACGGTGCATAGTGACCCTGTGACTCTGGGAACCTGCCTACCACTGACCCTGTGACTCTGGGAGCCTGCCTACCACTGACCCACTCCAGCAGTGTGCACTCAATCCAATCATCTCATGGACCAGTGAGACGGTATCCACTCTGGGAGAAAGAACAGAAGGGCAGCTTCTTTATGAATGGTGATAGATTGGGAAAAGGGAGGAGGTGCAGCGAGATCTGGGTGTCCTTGTGCACCAGTCACTGAAGGTGAGCATGCTGGTGCAGTGGGCAGTGAAGAAGGCAAATGGTATGTTGGCCTTCATAGTGAGAGGATTTGAGTACAGGTGCAAGGATGTCTTACTGCAATTGCACAGGGCGTTGGTGAGACCACACCTGGAGTACTGTGTGCAGTTTGGGTCTCCTTATCTGAGGAAGGATGTTCTGGTGATGGAGGGAGTGCAGTGAAGACTGATTCCTGGGATGGTAGGGCTGATGTATGAGGAGGGATTGGATTGGTTAGGATTATGTTCACTGGAGTTTAAAGGAATGAGGGAGAGCTCATAGAAACCTCCCAAATTCTAACAGGAACAGACAGAATAAATGCAGGAAGGATGTTCCCAGTGACCAGGGAGCACTGAACCCAGGGTCACTGTCTAATGATACAGGAGTGGGCCATTTAGTACTGAGGAATGTCTTCATCCAGAGAGTAATGAGCCTGTGGAATTCTCTATCACAGAAAGCAGTTGGAGCCAAACCTTGGATATTTTGAAAAAAGAATTAGATATCAACCTTAGGACAAAAGGGATCAAAGTGTTTGGGGAGAATATGGGAGCAGTACTGAGTTGGATGATCAGCCATGACCATACTGAATGGTGGAGCAGGCTCAAAGGGCCGAATGGCCTACTCCTGCTCCTGGTTTCTATGTTTCTCGGCTTCTCTCCATTTCTGTAAATTCCCTAAAATCTGAATCTAGCTAAGTAACTCATACAGCAAGTAGCCAACAATAAATGCACTTGCATTTATGTAGTGCCTTTAACTCAGTAAAGCATCTTAAGAGAATTCCCAAGAATTTCCTAAAAACTGAGCTTGACTATGGTTCCAGGTGAGGGGATATTGTGACTATTGACTAAATGCTGAGTCGAAAAGGAACATTTGAAGGCTTGTATTAAAGGAGTGAAAGAGGAGGAGAGGTACAGCGGGAGAGATTCAGGGAACTGAGGTCACACTCTTGATGGTGCTCGGGAATGTTAGTGAGGCCAGCATTAGAGGATGGTGGGTATCTCGGATGTTGTGGGGTTGACAGCTGCTATAGAGCTCAGCAGGGAAAAAAAAACATCAAGGGTATTGAACTCATGGGATGAGAATTTTAAAGCTGGGGTGATTTCTGGAAGAGGAAATAATATCGGTCAGTGATGACAGGAGTGTGAGAGACTGGGACTTTGAAAAATAAAACAAGAGAAGGCCGATTGGCCCTTCGAGCAAGCATTGAATTGGTGACAGCCAATCAGTAACCTGCTGTAACGTTAGATGGAGTGGACCAGGTGGAGATTCGTATGCAGGATAAATACTTGTGCTTATTAAAGATATTTCTGACAAATGATAAAAGCAAGCAATTTCCTGTTGAGAGGAAGGTATAAGAGAGTCTTTATGAATTATATTTGGTGCTATTGGTTATCTGAGCTCTGTGGAAATTAACAGAGCAGTGAGCTGGTGGATGATCACTTCACTGAATGACCTCAGGCAGTTACATTGGCTGCCGAGCAGGGTAATTGGCTTGTTGCTTAGTCACCATATCATGTAAATCTCTGTACAATCACATCTCCCAGAAAAACTAAGTTCCTAATTCTCTCAGCTGCATGTAAAATAATACGACTCGTGCTAATCTTTCAAGTGGATCTAAAAGATCCCCTGGCATTATTTCAAAGGAGAAAGAGCGATCTCCCTAGTGTTCTGACCAACATTAGCTCTCAACCACCAACTCGATTGTTAAAGACCGGTTTATTTGCCCGTGACCCCATCGCTGTTTGTTGGAACCTGCTGCATCTGCTGTATGTTCCACAGTACAACAGTGCCTACATTTCAGGAGTGTATGATTGGATTTAAATTGCTTTGGAGTGTGATGAAGTTATTCAATGAATGCCGGTGAACAATTGTCTAGCTTTGCAGCATGAAGCTGTGAGAAAGCTTGTCCATTGGGAATTTTGCCCATATGACTGGTGCAACATTCATGGAAGGTCATCAGAAATCCTGTTTACCTTGTGTGTCCAGGCTTCCTGCTGATAGCCAGTCAAAGCTGTGGAGAATGCCTGATTTTTCCAGCGATGGGCCATGACTACTTTGTCTGAGTATCTGAAGAAATTACATTAGGTGTTACTGTTTGAGGGTAAATTGACATCTGATGTGAGGGAGTCTATGAAAGACCAGCTGATCAGAGTTCAGGACCAGTATGTTCCTGGGAGGATGAAAGATATGCTTGGTAAGATTCAGGAACCCTGGATGACAAGAGATATTGAAATATTAGTCAAAAAGAGAAAGGAAGCATATGTAGGGTTTAGTAAATTGAAAATTAGATGAAGCCCTTGAGGTATATAAAGAAAACAGGAAAAAAAGCCCAAACAAGGGAGTAGGAGGGTTAGGAAAGGCCATGGAATGTTCTTGGCGAGTAGGGTGGAGAAAGCCCAAAGCATTGTATGGACAAAAGATAAAAGATAATGGATTTAAATTACAAACAACAGAGGTCCCAGCATTTATCCTTGTGGGACACCACTGGTCACATACCTCCTGGCAGAAAAGCATCCCTCCACAATTACCCTGTTTTCTATGACCAAGCCAAATTTTCTTTCCAACTTACCAACTCACCATGAATCCAACGTGAGTCAGTCTTCTGGAGCAGCTTACTATGAGAAACCTTGTCAAATCCTTTAGCAATGTCCATATAGATATCATCTACTGCCCTGCCCTCATCAATCATCTTTGTCACTTCCTCAAAAGCTCATTCTAATTTATGAGAAAAAAGAATAACCCCTACAGAAAGCTACATTGTCTATCCCTAATAGGTCCATTCTTTTCCAAATGTGAGTAAATCCTGTCCCAGAGAATCTTCTCCAATAATTTCCCGACTATTGATGTAAGGCTCTTACCCTATAATTTTCTGGATTATCTCTATTGTCATTCTTAAACAAAAGAACATTGGCTATTCACCAGTTCTACTGGGACCATCCTCGTGGCTAAAGAGGATATAAAGATCTCTGTGAAGGTCCCAGCAAACTCCTGCCTTGCCTCTGTCAGTATCCTGGGATAGATCCCATCAGGGCCTGGGGACTTCTCTAACTTAATGTTTCTCAAAACACACACCACCTCCTCCCTAATATCAATGTGCCCAGAAGATCAACATACTCCTCCCTGATCTCACATCATCCAAGTTGTCCTTGGTGAATACAATTGTGAAGTATTCATTTACAATCTCACCCACTTCCTCCGGCTCCATGTGTAAATTCCCTCTTTTGACTTTGAGTTGCCCTACCCTTTCCCTAGCTACCCACTTACTACTAATACACATATGAAATGCCTTGGGATTCTCCTTAATCCAACTTGCCAAAGATATTTTAACCCTCTGAATTCCTTGTTTGAGATTTTTCCTGCTTCCTTTATACTCCTCAAGGACCCTCTCTGATTTGAGTTTCTGAAACCCTACATTTGCTTCCTTTTTCTTTCTGATTAATCTTTCAATATCCCTCGTCATTCAGGGTTCCTGAATTTTGTTCTCCTTCTCTTTCATCTCCACAGGAACATACTGGTCCTGAACTCCAATCAATTGGCCTTTAAAAGACTCCCACATGTCAGATGTAGATTTACGCACAAAAAATCACTTCCAATCTCAGTTCTCCAGTTCTTGCCCTATACTGCTGGAACTAGCTTTCCTCCAATTTCTCGCTTTCACCTAAGGACCAGTCTTATCCTGATCGATAACTATCTTAAATCTGATGGAATTATGGAACTAATCCCAAAATGCTCCCTCACTGACATTTCAATACCTGGCCAGTCTCATTCCTCAATTCAAGGTCTACTGTTGACCCTTCCTCAGTTGGACAATCTACACACTGTTTCAAGAAACCCACCTGAATGCACCCAACAGATTCTGCCCATCTGGCACTCAGGGAGTCCCAGTCAACATTGGGGAAGTTAAAACACCCACTACAACAACTCTGTTGTTTTTATACCTTTCCATGATCTGCTTACATCTGTCTCCTGCTGGCTATTGGGAGGCATATAGTATAACCCCATCATAGTGACTGCTCCTGCCTTGCTCCTGAGTTGTAGCTATATGGCCTCGCTCTGATGAACCCTCCACAATGTCCTCTCTCAGTGCAGCTGTGACATTCTCGTTAATCAGTAGTGCAGCTTCCCCACACTCTTACATCCCCCTCTATCTAACATAGAACATAGAACATAGAACAATACAGCACAGAACAGGCCCTTCGGCCCACGATGTTGTGCCAAACATCTATCCTAGATTAAGCACCCATCCATGTACCTATCCAATTGCCGCTTAAAGGTCACCAATGATTCTGACTCTACCACTTCCACGGGCAGCGCATTCCATGCCCCCACCCCTCTCTGGGTAAAGAACCCACCCCTGACATCTCCCCTATACCTTCCACCCTTCACCTTAAATTTATGTCCCCTTGTAACACTCTGTTGTACCCGGGGAAAAAGTTTCTGACTGTCTACTCTATCTATTCCTCTGATCATCTTATAAACCTCTATCAAGTCACCCCTCATCCTTCGCCGTTCCAAAGAGAAAAGGCCGAGAACTCTCAACCTATCCTCGTACGACCTATTCTCCATTCCAGGCAACATCCTGGTAAATCGTCTCTGCACCCTCTCCAAAGCTTCCACATCTTTCCTAAAGTGAGGCAACCAGAACTGCACACAGTACTCCAAATGTGGCCTTACCAAAGTCCTGTACAGCTGCAACATCACTTCACGACTCTTGAATTCAATCCCTCTGCTAATGAACGCTAATACACCATAGGCCTTCTTACAAGCTCTATCCACCTGAGTGGCAACTTTCAAAGATCTATGTACATAGACCCCAAGATTCCTCTGTTCCTCCACCTGACTAAGAACCCTACCGTTAACCCTGTATTCCACATTCTTATTTGTTCTTCCAAAATGGACAACCTCACACTTGGCAGGGTTGAATTCCATCTGCCGCTCCTCAGCCCAGCTCTGCATCATATCTAAGTCCCTTTGCAGCCGACAACAGCCCTCCTCACTGTCCACAACTCCACCAATCTTCATATCATCTGCAAATTTACTGACCCACCCTTCGACTCCCTCATCCAAGTCATTAATAAAAATTACAAACAGCAGAGGACCCAGAACTGATCCCTGCGGAACTCCACTTGTAACTGGGCTCCAGGCTGAATATTTACCATCTACCACCACTCTCTGACTTCGACCGGTTAGCCAGTTTTCTATCCAATTGGCCAAATTTCCCTCTATCCCATGCCTCCTGACTTTCCGCATAAGCCTACCATGGGGAACCTTATCAAATGCCTTACTAAAATCCATGTACACTACATCTACTGCTCTACCCTCATCCACATGCTTGGTCACCTCCTCAAAGAAGGAGGTGAGATGTTAAATCTCACCTGAAACATCGAAACCCTGGAACATTGAGCTGCCAGCCCTGTCCTTCTCTCAACCTAGTTGCTGTAATGGCTCAGACTTTGTAGTGCCTTGTACTAATCCAGGCGCTTAGCTCATCTGCCTTACCTGTTACTCACCTTCCTTTGGAATAAATACACTTCAGACCACCAGTCCCACCATGTTCATTGAGCTGGCCCTGCCTGTTCTTCCTAAGCAAATGTCTTGACTTAATCTCCACCTTCTCCTCAATCACTCCCTAGGATGATCTACTACTCCGGTTCCCACCCCTACCTTTACTCAAAGAACTTGCCAATTCACTACAGTTGTGAAAATGTTGGCCTAGCGTTTGGGGTTCACTCATTCTTGAGTATGTGGGGGTAGAGGAGAAGCAGTCCCACCCCTGTGTCTGGAGGTAATATCCTCGTGGTATTATCACTGGACTAATAATCCAGAGACCTATCCATTTGAGATCCGAGTTTGCAATCCTGCCACAGCAACTGGTGGAATTTTAATACAATAAAAAATCTCTAATTAGAAATCTAATGATGACCATGATTCCATTGCTGATTGTTGGAAAAACCCATTTGGTTCATTAATGTCCCTTACAGAAGGAAACTGCCATCCTTACCTGGTCAGGCGTCCATGTGACTCCAGACCCACAGCAATGGGGTTGACTCTTAACTACCCTCTGGGCAATTAGGGATGGGCAATTAATGCTGGCCTGGCCAGGAACACCCACATCCCATGAATGAATAAATACATCGAGCTGGGGAACTGAGAGTCAGAGGGTGTGCTGGGATCAATGATTGGTGAAATCAAGAAAGTGGAGGAATGGAATTGGAAACAGGAGGGGTCAGGGACAGCAGCAATGATGGGAACAGTGGATATTGTGTCCAAAGTTTGCAGACCAGAAGAGATAGGAGCAGAATTAGACCATTCAGCGCCATGAGTGTGCTGTGCACTCACCCCCTTTAAGAAGCACCAGTTTGGCCTGATGTCAACCTGGTTTCCCTGAGGACTTCTGGCACTGACTGCCTCACAGCACAGCTCCTTTCAGAGACATCATTCATCCCATTCCATAAACAAATGAGTAACCTGTTCCTGATTTTATTTGTTCATGAGATGCAATCACTGCTGGCAAGAGCAGCTTTTGTTGCACATCCTAGATTGTCCTTACAAGAGTGCTGACGGCCGATGTTGATTTTTAACTTTTGTAGCTGGTACGTAGCAGCTGCTTCCTGCCTCTTCCCTGAGCTTCTGGAAGCAGTTCAGTGCCTGAGAAATGGGCAGATGGGGCCTACATTTCAGGCCATTACTTTATCACTGTAATTCACTTTGTCACTTTGTGATTTAATAAAGTCTAGTGCAGTGTTATTCTGCCACCTTCAGAACACAGGAGGGATCATGTGAGGGTCTGTTATAAAACCAACAACAAAAAATTGACTAAATCATTCACTCACTGGTTATTATTTCAACCCTCCTTTGACTAAACTTCTCCTTAAATCTTCTATAAACTTAAGCTCACTCAAACTCTGCTGTCAATTCTGTCTCAGAACAATTCTCATTCACCCATCTCTCTTTGCTGAGCTAACGATCCCAATTCACCAGCGCCTCAATATTAAACATCTCGTTACTATTCCCCACACCATTACCTGATCACCTCCTTATCTCTGAGAACATTACTACCCTTCAATCTCTATGCTTAGCATTTTTAATTCTGGCCCCTTGCAGGATGAATCTGAGTAAATATAAATCCAAATCTTAATTGAACCAGAACAAATTTGAAATCAAATCTGAGTCTGAATCTGAATTGATCATTCTGAACCCGAATCAATCTGATTGTGAATTTGATCCTGGGGGAAGTGGGTGGGTTGTGGTATTAGCACTGGACGAGTAATCCAGAGACTGAGGACACGAATTCAACATGACAGACGGGGAAATCAAATTCATGAAATAATCTGGCCCTTTAAGTTTTAGGGTAACTGCATAAATAGTGTGGATTTTCATAGAAACACATCTGGTTCACTGATGTCCTTTAGGGAGGGAAATCTGTTGTCCTTACCCCGTCAGGCCTACATGTGACTGCAGACTGACAGACCACAAAACCATAAGATATTCGAGCAGAATTAGGCCATTCAGCCCATCTAGTCTGTTCTGCCATTTGATCATGGCTGATATGTCTCTCAACTCCATTCCCCTGCATTCTCTCCATAACCAATCCACACTGTCCAGGTATTCACAAGTGTTTCCATAAAACTGCAAGATATAGGTGCAAATTAGGCCATTCAGCCCATCAAGTTGCTCTGCCAATCGATCATGACTGATGTTTGTCAATCCCACTCTCCTTCCTTCTCCTGAAGATGTGATCCATGATGGGGTCCACCAGCTCCCACAACATGCAAGTATGGGGACGGTAAACACGAGGGGACACAACTTTAAAGTGAGGGGGATAGGTATAAGACAGATGTCAGAGGTAGTTTCTTTACTTAGAGAGTAGTAAGGGTATGGAATGCTGCAAATGTGTTGCTGGTCAAAGCACAGCAGGTTAGGCAGCATCTCAGGAATAGAGAATTCGACGTTTCGAGCATAAGCCCTTCATCAGGAATAAGAGAGAGAGAGCCAAGCCGGCTGAGATAAAAGGTAGGGAGGAGGGACTAGGGGGAGGGGCGATGGAGGTGGGATAGGTGGAAGGAGGTCAAGGTGAGGGTGATAGGCCGGAGTGGGGTGGGGGCGGAGAGGTCAGGAAGAGGATTGCAGGTTAGGAGGGCGGTGCTGAGTTGAGGGAACCGACTGAGACAAGGTGGGGGGAGGGGAAATGAGGAAGCTGGAGAAATCTGAATTCATACCTTGTGGTTGGAGGGTTCCCAGGCGGAAGATGAGGCGCTCCTCCTCCAGCCGTCGTGTAGTTGTGTTCTGCCGGTGGAGGAGTCCAAGGACCTGCATGTCCTCGGTGGAGTGGGAGGGGGAGTTAAAGTGTTGAGCCACGGGGTGATTGGGTTGGTTGGTTCGGGCGGCCCAGAGGTGTTCTCTGAAGCGTTCCGCAAGTAAGCGGCCTGTCTCACCAATATAGAGGAGGCCACATCGGGTGCAGCGGATGCAATAGATGATGTGTGTGGAGGTACAGGTGAACTTGTGGCGGATATGGAAGGATCCCTTGGGGCCTTGGAGGGAAGTGAGTGTGGAGGTGTGGGCGCAAGTTTTACATTTCCTGCGGTTGCAGGGGAAGGTGCCGGGGGTGGAGGTTGGGTTGGTGGGGGGTGTGGATCTGACAAGGGAGTCACGAAGGGAGTGGTCCTTGCGGAACGCTGATAGGGGAGGGGAGGGAAATATATCCTTGGTGGTGGGGTCCGTTTGGAGGTGGCGGAAATGGCGGCGGATAATACGTTGTATGCGCAGGTTGGTGGGGTGGTAGGTGAGAACCAGTGGGGTTCTGTCTTGGTGGCGGTTGGAGGAGCGGGGCTCAAGGGCGGAGGAGCGGGAAGTGGAGGAGATGCGGTGGAGGGCATCGTCGATCACGTCTGGGGGGAATCTGCGGTCCTTGAAGAAGGAGGCCATCTGGGTTGTGCGGTGTTGGAATTGGTCCTCCTGGGAGCAGATGCGGCGGAGACGAAGGAATTGGGAATATGGGATGGCGTTTTTACAGGGGGCAGGGTGGGAGGAGGTGTAGTCCAGGTAGCTGTGGGAGTCAGTCGGTTTATAATAGATGTCTGTGTTGAGTCGGTCGCCCGAGATAGAAATGGAAAGGTCTAGGAAGGGGAGGGAGGAGTCTGAGACAGTCCAGGTGAATTTCAGGTCGGGATGGAAGGTGTTAGTAAAGTTGATGAACTGTTCAACCTCCTCGTGGGAGCACGAGGCAGCGCCGATACAGTCATCGATGTAGCGGAGGAAAAGGTGGGGGGTGGTGCCAGTGTAGTTGCGGAAGATGGACTGTTCCACATATCCTACGAAGAGGCAGGCATAGCTGGGGCCCATGCGGGTGCCCATGGCAACTCCTTTAGTTTGGAGGAAGTGGGAGGATTGAAAAGAGAAGTTATTCAGGGTGAGGACCAGTTCAGTCAGTCGAAGGAGGGTGTCAGTGGAAGGGTACTGGTTAGTGCGGCGGGAAAGGAAGAAGCGGAGGGCTTTGAGTCCTTCGTGATGGGGGATGGAGGTGTACAGGGACTGGATGTCCATAGTGAAAATAAGGCGTTGGGGACCGGGGAAGCGAAAATCCTGGAGGAGGTGGAGGGCGTGGGTGGTGTCCCGAACGTAGGTGGGGAGTTCTTGGACTAAAGGGGACAGGACCGTGTCGAGGTATTGGGAGATGAGTTCGGTGGGGCAGGAGCAGGCTGAGACAATGGGTCGGCCGGGGTAGGCAGGTGTGTGGATTTTGGGCAGGAGGTAGAAACGGGCGGTGCGGGGTTGTGGGACTATGAGGTTGGAGGCGGTGGATGGGAGATCCCCTGAGGTGATGAGGTCCTGGATGGTCTGGGAGATGATGGTTTGGTGGTGGGAGGTGGGGTCGTGGTCAAGGGGGCGATAAGAGGAGGCGTCCGCGAGCTGGCGTTTGGCTTCAGCGGTGTACAGGTCAGTGCGCCAAACTACCACCGCGCCTCCCTTGTCTGCGGGTTTGATGGTGAGGTTGGGATTGGAGCGGAGGGAGTGGAGGGCTGCACGTTCTGAGGGTGAGAGGTTGGAGTGGGTGAGAGGGGTGGACAGGTTGAGTCGGTTGATGTCACGGCGGCAGTTGGCTATAAAGAGGTCGAGGGCGGGTAGGAGGCCTGCACGGGGTGTCCAGGTGGATGGGGTGTGTTGGAGGCGGGAGAAGGGGTCGTCAGAGGGTGGGCGGGAGTCTTGGTTGTGAAAGTAGGCACGGAGGCGAAGGCGGCGGAAGAATTGTTCAATATCTCGCCGCGTGTTGAACTCATTAATCCGAGGGCGTAGGGGAACGAAGGTGAGGCCCCTGCTGAGGACTGATTTTTCATCCTCAGAGAGGGGGAGATCTGGAGGGATGGTGAAAATCCGGCAAGGCTGGGAGCTAGGACCTGGTGTGGGACTGGAGCTGGAATGCTTTGCCTGCATCGGTAGTAGATTCGCCAAGTTTAAGTGCATTTAAGTTGTCATTGGACAGGCAAATGGACGTACATGGAATAGTGTAGGTGGGATGGGCTTCAGGTTAGTATGACAGGGTGGCCCAACATCGAGGGCCGAAGGACCTGTACTGTGCTGTAATGTTTTATATTCTATGTAACACATCACCTGACCCAGTACCTCCATTTAGTTCTTTATTTGTTATTTTTGGCTCAGTGGTTAGCACTGCTGCCTCACAGCACCAGGGACCTGGGTTCGATTCCAGCCTCGGGCACTTGTCTGTGTGGAATTTGCACATTCTCTTCGTGTGTGTGTGGGTGTCTGCCGGGTGCTCCGGTTTCCTCCCACAGTCCAGAGATGTGCAGGTTAGGGTGCATTGGCAATGCTAAACTGCCCATAGTATCCAAAGATGTGTAGGTTAGGTGCATTAGTTAGGGGTAAATATCTGGGTGGGATCATCTTCAGAGGGTTGGTGTGGACTTGTTGGGCCGAAGGGCCTGTTTCAACACTGCAGAGATTCTATGATGTTTCCAATGAGTCTTTTAGTACCTCTAAATAACCTAGAATAGGAAATAGCCTACAATGGGTAGTCAAATCATAAGCTAATATTAACCAATTAATGAGATTTCTGTGATGTCACTCTTTCTTTTACGATGGGGCATCCTGACCCTGGTCTTCAAAAGCCTGCTTCGAAAAGACGTGACAAACCGTCAACCAAAAAAGCGCCTCTCCCCCTCTGCACTGATCTCTCACGCTGCCTTCAAGGACTTGAAACGTTTTATTCTGGTGCCTTGTCATCACACTCAGTCAAACATGGCCTTGATGTGAAGGGCTGTCCCTTTCCCCTTCCCTCTGTTAATTAGCTCCCTTGTCCATGTTTGAACCAAGGCTGGAATAGGGTCAGGAGCTGAGAGGCCCTGGTGAAACCCAAACTGGGCATCACTGAGGAGGTTATTGCTGAGCAGGTGCTGTTTGATAGCACTACCATTGGACACCTTCCATCACCTTATTGATCATCGAGAGCAGACTGATCGGGCCGTAGTTTGCCGGGTAGGATTTGTCCTGCTTTTTGTGTACACGACATACCTGGGCAAGTTTCTACATTAGATTAGATTCCCTACAGTGTGGAAACAGGCCCTTTGGCCCAACCAGTCCACACCGACCCTCTGAAGAGTAACCCACCTTGACCCATTTCCCTCTGACTAATGCACCTAACACTATGGGCAATTTAGCATGGCCAATTCACCTGACCTTTGTGACTGTGGGAGGAAACCGGAGCATCCGGAGGAAACCTACGCAGAGACAGGGAGAATGTACAAACTCCACACAGACAGTCGCCCAAGGCTGGAATCGAACCTGGAATCCTAGTGCTGTGAGGCAGCAGTGCTCACAGTGGTAGTTGCCAGTGTTGTAACTATACTGGAACAGTTTGCCTTGGGGAGCAGCAAGTTCTGAAGCACAAGTCTTCAGGATTATTGCTGGAATGTTGTTAAGGGCCATAGACTTTGCAGTATCCAGTGACTCCAATCACATGGAGTAAATTGGTAAAGACTGGTGTTTGTGATCTGAGGACTATTGGAGGAGGCCGAGATGGATCAACCACTCAGCACTTTTGGCTGAAGATTGAAGCAAATCTTTGATTTACAAAAGCCTTATCTTTTGCGCTGATGTGTTGGGCTATTCCATCACTGACCTGATCCCTCATTATGGACTCACTTAGCTCCATCTCTCATCTGCTGTTTATGCTTTTTGGCATGCAAATCATCCTGTTTCGTGGCGTTGCCACGTTGACACCTTATCTTCAGCTATGCCTGGTGCTGCTGCTGGCATACCCTCTTGCATTCTCCAATGAACCAGGGTTGATCCCCTGGCCTGATGGTAATGGTTGAGTGGGTGATATGCCGGGCCATGAGGTTACAGATTGTGCTGGAGTACAGTTCTGCTGCTGTTGATGGCCCACATCACCTCATGGATGCCCAGTCTTGAACTGCTACATCTGTTTGAAGTCTGTCTTAATATTCATGGACAGATACATCTGCAGCTGGCAGGTTGGCAAGGATGAGGTCAGGTCTGTTTTTCCCTCTTGTTGGTTCCCTCACCACCTGCCGCTGACCCAGTCCAGCAGCGATGTCCTTTAGGACCCCATCAGCTCGATCAGTAATGCTGCTGCCCAGCCACTCTTGGTGATGGGACATTAAATCCCCCACCCAGAGGACACTCTGTGCCCCTGCCACCTCAGTGCTTCCACCAGATGTTGTTTAACCTGGAGGAGTACGAATTCACCAGCTGAGGGAGGACGGTACGTGGTTCCTACCCACTCTTGGTGATGGTTTTTGCAAACCCCATCACAGCCTTTCTCTCCACCTTTAAATCAATCATCTTTGATCAGCATCTCCTGCTGTTCCTCAGTATCAATGCTTCACCAGTGAAAAACATTGGGATACTTTACTATCATGATGGTGCTACATAAATGTAAGCTACTCTTTGTGAATGCTGGGCAACATATAAAGATTCTGATAGATGCGCTGTTCTAAATGTAATAATCATTGCTGGATTATTTTAATTTTCAGGGTATATCTTTGACACATGCTCACCCATTAATTAAATGGGTTTCAGAGGGATTGCAGAATGAGCTGGTGGACATTAGACTACTCAGGAATGAAAAGGTCCCAATCCTGATGGCCAGGAGTGAATTAGATGAGGATTCTCTGACAACCTGAGCAATTCTATGGCCATTTCTCTCATTCCAAATTGCCAAATTCACTGTATTCTTTTTCATAGTGAAATTTAGTCTCCCAAACTTAAGTAAAGAAATCAGTAAATGACAGTAGCCCCGTCACCACCAAACGTTATACAAGTAAGATGTTCACTGGTGGTCATCAGCTGACAGCTGTAGAATGAGAGTTGGCAGCGTCTCACAAGATCATTAATCTTCGTCCTTCGGCAATACTGATGCATTTGGTCAGCTGTGCTTGTAACGTTATGAGTTTGAATGAATGTGCATTGAACAGGCACTGTGTGTTGGAAGTCCATCATTGCTGATATCCCTGGGGACATGCAATGCCATCTCGTCACTTTCACAAACTCAATCCAAACCTAATGACTGATATTAGAGAAGACAGCTCAGGACCGATTCCCCAGTCAGCTGCTCGGCCACAAACTGTACATGCATGGACTGCTGATCATTAATTAGTGCAACGGCTTGATTCTTTCAACACCTCAAGTTCCCCACATTACGGAGATTCAGCAACACAGAAGCAGACTATTTGTCCTGAATGATCTGTGTCAGTGTTTATAACTCTCACAAGCCTCCTCTCCATTTCATCTTAGAGCTGGAAACTTCCATTCCTCCCTCCCTTGTATTTATCCAGTATCCCCTTAAATACCTCTACAATACTCACCTCGCTCACATACTCCCACTCCCTGAGTGAAGAGGTTTCTCCTGAATTCCCTGATCTATGAGATCCTCGCTGATATTGAACACTCCCTCATGCAGGTCTTTACCAAACATTTTTTCTACATCCACCTCATTAAAACATTTTTGTCTCCTGAAGGAGTTTTCCAAGTCACTAATGTAATAAATAAGGCAATGCTTTAGTGTCTGTTACACAAGTACTTTCTGCATGGAGTGCATGTTTATCAGCTGAAGGCTTCACTGGAGGTTCTTTCCAACGTTTAGTGAAATGTGATCCAACAATCATCTTCCTTTAATGAATCCCGATCTGATGCTCCTCCAAACATCACGTTTGGACACAAGGATCATTTTGTTTCAATGCACTGCGTGTAACTTGACCTTGTGGCCTTTAGCTCCAGACCAGGAGTGTGTGTGTTGTATATTCAATAGCCTTGTGTCGATTGCATTTATTTTAACTTTAAGGTTATTTACATAATATGACAAGGGAATAAATTATTAGTTCATAGTGGGATGTATTTCCCTCAGGTCTGCTGCTGAGAGTGGACTACAGAGCATGGAGAAAAACTGCTTTATTATTAACCCTGTTATTAAAATAAAGAGATGGTAGTCAACCAAATAAATGGACAGTCTGTCTTGGATAGCAGATAGAATGACAACCTAGAAAGCCTAGCTTAATGAGGCATGGGTTCAAATCTGGGCCAAGACATTGAGATGAAACTTGTCTGACTGCAATGGTTAGATATTATGGATTCCCAACCAAACTGTATACAACAGGATCATGTCCCAGATGTGTAGGCAATGTGTTTATTTCCCATTGTGCTCGTAAAATTCCCTCTCACTGTAAATGACAGACTGAAAAGCTTGTCAGACACATTATGTCCCTGACTGAACTTCTGAAAAATGGTCTCACTGAAGTGTAGTATTTACTCATGTGAATCTTGTACTGAGAAAATGTTTTGAGGTATACTGCATTCAATTCTGGTCTCCTTCCTATCAGAAGGATGTTGTGAAACTTGAAAGGGTTCAGAAAAGATTTACAAGGATGTTGCCAGGGTTGGAGCTGCAGGGAGAGGTTGAACAGGCTGGGGCTGTTTTCCCTGGAGTGTCGGAGGCTGAGGGGTGACCTTATAGAGGTTTATAAAATCATGAGGGGCATGGATAGGATGAATAGCCAAGGTCTTTTCCCTGGTGTGGGGGAGTCCAAAACTAGAGAGCAGAGATTTAAGGTAAAATGGGTAAGAATCAAAAGGGACCTGAGAGGAATTTTTTTCATAGAGAGGGTGGTAGTGTATGGAATGAGTTGCCAGAGGAAGTGGTAGAGGCTGGGACAATTGCAACATTGAAAAAGCATCTGGGTGGATATATGAATAGGAAGGGTTTAGAGGGATATGGGCCAAATGTTGGCAAATGACATAAGGTTATTGTTGGATATCTGGTCAGCATGGATGAGTTGGACTGAAAGGTCTGTTTCAATGCTGTACATTTCTTTGACTCTACGAATCTCAAAGGGTGAGATTCTTAAAATGAGTTTGGGTGAATTTGAGACACAGACAGGGAAGGCACATGTTTAGACATCCGATCCAAACTGAATCACGGAAATCTAACAGGGCATAAAGAGACGATTCAGCTGCCATGTCTCATGGCTCATTCATTGTCATAATCTTGTACCAATCTCTTACCTTTTCCCCATATATTTTTATCCAAGTAATTATCCAATGCACTCTTGAATGCCTCAATCAAATTGCTTCTGGTTGTACAAAATAATGGTTCCATTACATCCACCCATTTATCTGAAACCGCACAGGTTGTATTGTTGTACAATGTTACAGAGAAAGTTGATGTGTCTAGACACGTCCCCTAAGGTCCTCGTGATCATGTCTGACCCAATGCTGTTACATTCCTTGCTATCAAATGGCCAACCCCCCATGGATCATGTCCTGCAATTTGGTCAAACAGGAGGTCCTGCAGGTCAAGCAATGAGGTCAATTTGCCAGGTACCTGCTCTGGTTTCCACATCGAGTTTTCACAACAATTAGCTTGTTTGGTGCATTTCATAAAATAGTAAATTGAATATTAATGTAGCGAGCTGGGCTGTAAACAAGGCATTTAACAAGTAATCATCCCCCTGAATTGGCAACTTCCTGCTGCCCAGTGAGATGCTCATTGCCTCAGGCATTAATATTGTGTGAGATGCTCCTGACATCGAGATGGGTCTCACCGGATCTCTCATCTGATTCTGCTACAAATCCCGCCACGGTCCACATTGTCCAAGATTCAGTTGAGATTCCAGCCCATGGCTGGAGAGGCAGAAGCCATGGCCCATAGAGATGTGGGGACATAGGATTAGGGCAATAACTATCAAGGGAATTGCAAGGCCACAAGTTACACTGAAACACCAGGAAAGCCAGCAGCTGTAAACGTTTACATTGTTCATGTTAATAATCCTCATTTTCAGGCCTGCACACATTGTGACACCTGAAGACAGCAGGAGGAGTTTGACCATCTCCTGGAGAAATTCTCATCTTGAATCAAGAAGTTGATGAGGAGCAATGTACAGGAGCTTTCATTCAGTTCCTAAACTCATGGCAAAACCCAGAAGGGAAGATGGCAGCATCTGCAGAGATTGCCGACTCTGGAACAAAAGGAAATGGTTAAATTAGCTGAGAAGTAACAGTGGCTAGCTAACAAAAAAAAATATTCAGCCAAATTTGACAAACACAAAAAGAGGGAGCAGCACTGTGCTATTAACCACTAACCAGAGCAAACAGCCCAGCGAGTTGGCCACAAACATATACTTTACGCACAGACAGCATTTTAGAATCATGATGATTTCCTGATGTATTGAAGATGAATTGTTATTCCAGGTTCCCTTTGTATTGGAACAAAGACACAGGAGACTTTCAGGCATTGTCAGTTGTACAGACAGGGCTCAGTCAGTGGCTGGAAGTGTACGAAGATCTCAGAACTTTTGATTTGATTGATTGTCATGTGTACCTAAGTACAGTGAAAGGCTTTGTTTGCGAGCTGTACAGGCAAATCATAGTGTGAAAAAACTTGGACAGTATAAAGCGTACATGTTACATCACATAGGGTGCGCACTCATCAAGATTAACATTAACAAGATCAACATTATTTGAAGTTAGAGAGTCCATTCATCAGTCTAATAATGGCTGGGAAGAAGCTGTTCCTGAACCTGCTGGTGCGTATGTTCAGGCTTCTGTATCTTCTGTCTGATGAAAGAGGGTGTAGGAGATCATTCCCGGGATGGGAGGGGTCTTTGATGATGTTGGCAGCCTTTCTGCGGCAGTGAGCTGTGTAAATAAAGTCCGTGGATGGGAGGTCGGTTTCTGTGATGGTCTGGGCTGTGCAGACCATCTTCTGGAGTTTCTCACGGTCCTGGGCAGAGCAGTTGCTGTACGAGGCTGTTATACACCCGGACAGTATACCCTCAATGGTGCATCTGTAAATATGAGTGAGGGTTCTTGTGGACGTTCCAAATTCTCTGAGCTGCCTGAGGAAGGAGATGCGTTGTTGGACCTTCTTGACCATCACATCTACATTGGGAGGCCAGGACAGGTTGTTGGTTATCGTCACTCCGAGGAACATGACTCTCCACCCTCTCAAACTCTGCTCCATTGATGGAGTGGGGGGCACAATCCCATCCTTTCGTCCTGAAGTCAATGATCAGTTCTTCAGTTTTGCTGACATTGAGAGAGAGGGTGTTCATATGACATAGAATAGAATAGAAAAATACAGCACAGTACAGGCCCTTTGGCCCTCGATGTTGCGTCGATCCAAGCCCACCTAACCTACACTAGCCCACTATCCTTCATATGTCTATCCAATGCCCGTTTAAATGCCCATAAAGAGGGAGAGTTCACCACTGCTACTGGCAGGGCATTCCATGAACTCACGACTCGCTGAGTAAAGAATCTACCCCTAACATCTGTCCTATACCTACCTCCCCTTAATTTAAAGCTATGCCCCCTCATATTAGCTGACTCCATACGTGGAAAAAGGTTCTCATCGTCAACCCTATCTAAACCCCTAATCATTTTGTACACCTCTATCAAGTCACTCCTAAACCTTCTTTTCTCCAATGAAAACAGCCCCAAGTGCCTCAGCCTTTCCTCATATGATCTTCCTACCATGCCAGGCAACATCCTGGTAAACCTCCTCTGCACCCGTTCCAATGCCTCCACATCCTTCCTATAGTATGGCAACCAAAACTGCACACAATACTCCAGATGCGGTCGCACCAGAGTCTTATACAACTGCTACATGACCTCAGGACTCCGGAATTCAATTCCTCTACCAATAAAAGCCAGTACACCATATGCCTTCTTCACAGCACTATTTACCTGGGTGGCAACTTTCAGAGATCTGTGTACATGGACACCAAGATCCCTCTGTTCATCCACACTACCAAGTATCTGACCATTAGCCCAGTACCCCATCTTCTTGTTACTCTTACCAAAGTGAATCACTTCACACTTACCTACATTGAACTCCATTTGCCACCTTTCTGCCCAGCTCTGCAGCTTATCTATATCCTGCTGTAACCTGCCACATCCTTCCTCAATGTCAACAACTCCACCGACTTTCGTATCATCCACAAACTTGCTCACCCAATCTTCTAGCCCCTCCTCCAGGTCATTTATAAAAATAACAAACAGCAATAGTCCCAAAACAGATCCTTGCGGAATACCGCTAGTAACTGCGCTCCAAGATGAACCTTTAACATCAACTACTACCCTCTGTCTTCTTCCAGCCAGCCAATTCCTAATCCAAACCTCCAACTTACCCTCAATGCCATACTTCTGTACTTTTTGCAGTAGCCTACCATGGGGAACCTTATCAAACGCCTTACTAAAATCCATATACACCACATCTACCGTTTTACCCTCGTCCACCTCCTTAGTCACCTTCTCAAAGAATTCAATAAGGTTTGTGAGGCACAACCAGCCCTTCACAAAACCATGCTGACTATCCTTGATCACATTATTCCTATCCAGATGTTCATAAATCCTATCCCTTACAATTCTCTCTAAGACTTTGCCCACAGCAGAAGTGAGACTCACTGGCCTATAGTTACTAGAGTTATCCCGACTCCCCTTCTTGAACAAGGGAACCACATTTGCTATCCTCCAGTCTTCTGGCACTATTCCTGTAGACAACTAGGACATAAAAATCAAGGTCAATGGCTCTGCAATCTCCTCTCTTGCTTCCCAGAGAATCCTAGGATAATTGCCATCAGGCCCAGGGGACTTATCTATTTTCACCCTTTCCAGAATTTCCAACATCTCCTCCCGACATACCTCAAAGCCATCCATTCTAATTAATTGTGACTCAATACTCACATCGGCAAAAATGTCCTGTTCCTGAGTGAAAACTGATGAAAAATATTCATTCAGTGTCTCCCCAATCTCTTCAGCTTCCACCCGCAACTTCCCACTACTATCCTTGACTGGACCTATTCCTACCCTAGTCATTCTTTTATTCCTGACATACCTATAGAAAGCCTTTGGGTTTTCCCTAATCCTACCAACCAAGGACTTTTCATGTCCCCTCCTTGCTGCTCTTAGCTCTCTCTTTAGATCCTTCCTGGCTACCTTATAACTCTCAATCATCCCAATTGAACCTTCCCGCCTCATCTTTACATCGGCCGCCCTCTTCCCTTTAACAAGGGATTCCAATTCCTTATTAAACCACAGCTCCCTCACACGACCCTTTCCTCCCTACCTGACAGGTACATACTTATCAAGGACACTCAATAGCTGCTCCTTGAACAACTCCACATATCAATTGCACCCTTCCCTTGAAGCCTACTTTTCCAAGCCACGCATCCTAAGTCATGCCTCACCACATCATAATTTCCCTGTCCCCAGCTATAACTCTTGCCCTGCAGTGCACACTTATCCCTCTCCATCACTAGAGTAAAAGTCACCGAACTGTGGTCACTGTCCCCAAAGTGCTCACCTACCTCCAATTCTAACAAATGGCCTGGTTCGTTACCCAGAACCAAATCCAGTATGGCCTCACCTCTTGTTGGCCTGTCTACATATTGTGTCAGGAAACCCTCCTGCACACATTGGACAAACACCGACCTATCTAACGTACTCGAGCTATAGCTTTCTCAGTCAATATCTGGAAAGTTAAAGCCCCCATAACAACCACCCTGCTACTTTCAGTCTTCTCCTGAATCATCCTCGCAATCCTTTCTTCTACGTCTCTAGGACTAATAGGAGGCCTGTAGAAAACACCTAACAGGGTGACCTCACCTTTCCTATTTCTAACCTCAGCCCAAACTACCTCAGATGGCGAGTCTTCATCCATCATCCTTTCCACCACTGTAATACTATCCTTGACAAGTAATGCTACACCTCCCCCTCTTTTACCCCACCTCTGACCCTACTAAAACATTTAAACCCTGGAACCTGCAACAGCCAATCCTGTCCCTGTTCTACCCATGTCTCCGTAATAGCCACAACATCAAAATCCCACGTAGCAACCCATGCTTTTGCATACTTCTGGCATTGAAGTATATACACTTCAAGCCACTTTCCTGTTTACAGGCACCCTCCTTCGAGATCGATGCCTTGTTCCTAACCTCCCTACACTCAAGGTTCTGCACCCTAAAGCTACAGTCCAGGTTCCCATGCCCCTGCAGAGTTAGTTTGAACCCTCCCAAAGAGCACTAGCAAACCTCCCCCCAAGGATACTGGTGCCCTTCAGGTTCAGGTGTAGACCATCCTGTTTATAGAGGTCCCACCTTCCCCAGAAAGAACCCCAGTTATCCAGATACCGGAATCCCTCCCTCCTGCACCATCCCTGTAGCCACGCATTTAACTGCTCTCTCCCTATTCCTCGACTCTCTATCACGTGGCATGGGTAACAAACCAGAGACAACAACTCTGTTTGTTCTAACTCTGAGCTTCCAACCTAGCTCCCTGAAAGCCTGCCTAACATCCTCATCCCTCTTCCTACCTATGTCGTTGGTGCCAATGTGGACCACGACTTCGGGCTGCTCCCCCTCCCCCTTAACGACCTGGAAAACACGATCAGAGACATCACATAGCCTTGCACCTGGGAGGTAACATACCAAACGTGAGTCTCTCTCGCCCCCACAAAACCGCCTATCTGTGCCCCAAAATATTGAGTCCCCAATAACAATTGCTCTGCTCTTCTCCTCCCTTCCCTTCTGAGCAAGGGGATAGGCTCCGTGCCAGAGGCCTGAACCCCATTGCTTACCCCTGGTAAGTCGTTCCCCCCACAAGTATCCAAAACGGTATACTTGTTCTTGAGGGTAACGGCCGCAGGGGGTCTCTGCACTGGCTGCTTCCTCCCATCTGTCTGCAATCTTTGGAGTTACTATTTCCCTAAAGCTCCGATCTATGACCCCCTCTGCCTCCCGAATGATCCTATGTTCATCCAACTCCAGCTTCAGTTCCCTAACACGGTCTTGGAGGAGCTGGAGATGGGTGCACTTCTTGCAAGTGTAATCAGCAGGGACGACCATGGTATCCCTCACCTCAAACATGTTGCAAGAGGAACATTGCAATGCCTTCACTGCCATCCCTCTCAAAGTAACCTTTTATTAAAAAAAACTAGGTCTAAAGAATAGAACAAGCAAAATGCAGCATTTACCTGCTTACCACAACGAGTCTTATTATTAGGTTAGATGAGGAGGGCGGGTGGGAGGCACTTCCCCTGTCATTGATTACACCATGTCATCGGGCCCTCTATCTCCTTATTCTGCATTATCAGTATTTGATATCCACACTACCATGGCGGCATCGACAGCAAACTTGCAGATGGCATACGTTCAGAAATTGACAACACAGCCATGGGTGTATCGGGAGTATATTAGGGGGCTGAGGGACACAGCCGTGGGTGTACAGGGAGTACAGTAGGGGTCTGAGGGACACAGCCGTGTGTGTACAGGGAGTACAGTAGGGACTGAGGGACACAGCCGTGTGTGTACGGGGAGTACAGTAGGGGGCTGAGGGACACAGCCGTGGGTGTACGGGGAGTACAGTAGGGACTGAGGGACACAGCCGTGTGTGTACAGGGAGTACAGTAGGGACTGAGGGACACAGCCGTGTGTGTACAGGGAGTACAGTAGGGGCTGAGGAACACAGCCGTGGGTGTACGGGGAGTACAGTAGGGGGCTGAGGGACACAGCTGTGTGTGTACAGGGAGTACAGTAGGGACTGAGGGACACAGTCGTGTGTGTACAGGGAGTACAGTAGGGACTGAGGGACACAGCCGTGGGTGTACAGGGAGTACAGTAGGGGGCTGAGGGACACAGCCGTGTGTGTACAGGGAGTACAGTAGGGGCTGAGGAACACAGCCGTGGGTGTACGGGGAGTACAGTAGGGACTGAGGGACACAGTCGTGTGTGTACAGGGAGTACAGTAGGGGGCTGAGGGACACAGCCGTGGGTGTACGGGGAGTACAGTAGGGACTGAGGGACACAGCCGTGGGAGTACGGGGAGTACAGTAGGGGGCTGAGGAACACAGCCGTGGGTGTACGGGGAGTACAGTAGGGACTGAGGGACACAGCCGTGGGTGTACGGGGTGTACAGTAGGGACTGAGGGACACAGTCGTGTGTGTACAGGGAGTACAGTAGGGGCTGAGGAACACAGCCGTGTGTGTACAGGGAGTACAGTAGGGACTGAGGGACACAGCCGTGTGTGTACAGGGAGTACAGTAGGGACTGAGGGACACAGTCGTGTGTGTACAGGGAGTACAGTAGGGACTGAGGGACACAGTCGTGTATGTACAGGAAGTACAGTAGGGGGCTGAGGGACACAGCCGTGTGTGTACAGGGAGTACAGTAGGGACTGAGGGACACAGCCGTGTGTGTACGGGGAGTACAGTAGGGGGCTGAGGGACACAGCCGTGGGTGTACGGGGAGTACAGTAGGGACTGAGGGACACAGCCGTGTGTGTACAGGGAAGTACAGTAGGGACTGAGGGACACAGCCGTGTGTGTACAGGGAGTACAGTAGGGGCTGAGGAACACAGCCGTGGGTGTACGGGGAGTACAGTAGGGGGCTGAGGGACACAGCTGTGTGTGTACAGGGAGTACAGTAGGGACTGAGGGACACAGTCGTGTGTGTACAGGGAGTACAATAGGGACTGAGGAACACAGCCGTGGGTGTACGGGGAGTACAGTAGGGGGCTGAGGACACAGCCGTGGGTGTACGGGGAGTACAGTAGGGAGCTGAGGACACAGCCGTGGGTGTACAGGGAGTACAGTAGGGGGCTGAGGGACACAGCGGTGGGTGTACGGGGAGTACAGTAGGGGGCTGAGGGACACAGCCGTGGGTGTACGGGGAGTACAGTAGGGGGCTGAGGGACACAGCCGTGGGTGTACAGGGAGTACAGTAGGGGGCTGAGGGACACAGCGGTGGGTGTACAGGGAGTACAGTAGAGGGCTGAGGGACACAGTCGTGTGTGTACGGGGAGTACAGTAGGGGGCTGAGGGACATAGCGGTGGGTGTACGGGGAGTACAGTAGGGGGCTGAGGGACACAGCGGTGGGTGTACAGGGAGTACAGTAGGGAGCTGTGGGACACAGCCGTGGGTGTACGGGGAGTACAGTAGGGGGCTGAGGGACACAGCCGTGGGTGTACGGGGAGTACAGTAGGGAGCTGAGGGACACAGCGGTGGGTGTACAGAGAGTACAGTAGGGGGCTGAGGGACACAGCCGTGGGTGTACGGGGAGTACAGTAGGGGGCTGATGGACACAGCGGTGGGTGTACGGGGAGTACAGTAGGGAGCTGAGGGACACGGCCGTGGGTGTACGGGGAATACAGTAGGGAGCTGAGGGACACGGCCGTGGGTGTACGGGGAGTACAGTAGGGGGCTGAGGGACACGGCCGTGGGTGTACAGGGAGTACAGGAGTCGTCTGGATTCACATCCTTGCTGGGTCGCAGTTTTGTGGGCTATTGTGGAGGAGGTGCAGTTCCCTATCTTCACTGATTACAGTCTGTGGGTCCGAAAGCTGAGGATCCAGTTGCAGAGGGCCGAGCTGAGACTAAGGGCAGGGAGTTTTGAGACCAGTCTGGGGGGCATAATGGTGTTGAAGTTGGAGCAGTAGTCGATAAGCAGGAGTCTAATGTAAGTGCCCTTGTTGTCCAGATATTCCAGATGTTGTCCCGATATTTTTGTGAAAACTGGGACAATCAGGAACTGTCGAGTCTGCAGAAACATTCCTGTTATCCCTGCCGACAGACTGGATACTAACGCTCAGTAAAGTCTGCAAAAGGAAGTGACTGTTGAGAGGAACATTGAGCAGTACAGCCCACTGTGGCCATTCAGAAATTTTAATCTGTTTTTGTTGAGATGGCAGAAGACCTGGATGAACAACTTGTCAGAGCAGAACCGTCAATGTCAACGACAAAGACCATGTTGATTGTCCAAGACATTTTCACTGAAAGACTGAGAATATGAGGAAATGTACTTCAACACTGAAGCAAACGCAGAAGGTGATTGAGTACGTCCAAACGGATCAACAACAAATCAACAGAGCTGAGGTTGCGTACAATCCCAAGGGAACCAGACAGACATATGCCTAAGAATTCCAGGACACGATCAAGATGAAGCTATTGCCTTAATTATTTGTAAACCAAATAACCAATCAATTGGCTGATCCAGAAATCCAGGACACTGCAAGGAAGAAATTATTTATTCCAACATGGCAGCTGTTTTCCAGGGAGGAAATTTAGGAGCTTCAGAATCATTTGGATAAAATCATGGATTAACAGCTAGACTTCCAAGGAACTATGTCCTCCCCAAAGAATATCTGAGCGATAACAAATCCTTCAGTAGAGAAACCATCTGCTGTTCAGAAGCAGGAGCGCCAGTCCAGGATCTCCAGTTCTTCCAACACAAAGAGACCAGAGTGCCCGGGATTGGGCCTCAGAGACTGGGAAGGGACATGATGTAATGCCACTTGCAATATCACAAGAACATACAAACCAGGAGCAGGAGTAGGCCATCTGGCCCATCGAGTCCGCTCCGCTGTTTATTAAGATCATGGTTGATCTTTTCATGGCCTCAGCTCCACTTACACACCCTCTCACCGTGTCCCTTACTGTTCAAATATCCATCTATCTTTGCCTTAAAAACATCCAATGAGGCCGCCTCAGCTGTTTCATTGGGCAGAGAATTCCACAGATTCCAAGCCTTTAGGTGCAGGAGTTCCTCCTCAGCTCAGTCAGAAATCCACTTCCTTTTATTTTGAGGTCATTCCCCCTGGTTCTAGTTTCACCCACCATTGGAAACATCCTCCCTGCTTCTATCCTATTGATTCCCTTCATAATTTTATATGTTTCTTCAAGCTCCCCTCCTCATTTTTCTAAATCCCAATGAATACAATCCTAATCTACTCAGTCTCTCCTCATAAACTAAGCTTCTCAACTCCAGAATCTACCGAGTGAACCTCCTCTGCACCCTCTCCAGTGCCAGGACATCCTTTCTCAAGTAAGGAGGCCAAAACCGTATTGTTAGAGACATGGTCATACAATATCTCTAACAATACCTGTGGGGAAAGAAGCTTCAGGGAGGTGTTACAGAAGTTAATAGATCTTAAGGGGTTAATGTTAATGTTACTTTGCCTCCACCCATGACTTGTATCACACAGTCTGTGGGTGGAGAGGTGGAGTTTGAATCCAGCTTTCAGAGGGAGCAGACATATCGATCCTGGCTCTGTAAGGTCCTAGTGATTGGATCTGATCCAGTGTGTTTGCAGGTACACAACACCTAGCTATCCAAGAAGTCCGCCTCTGTAGATACTCTGGAATGCTGTATACCCTACCACCAATCACTGGATAGACCCAAAACAAAGCAAAGGCATCGAGCCTCCCCTTACCCAGTTACCACATATTGGTATTGTGGGGAAATACAATGAGGTACCAGCAGCAATCCTTTGAAAAATATTGCAATTCCCTGCTGCACGTCTGATCCCAACCCATTCCCGAAGGTGGAAGCTTGGAGTTAGATTGGCTGTTAGCTAGCGAATGACTGGACACTGAGTTAGACTGATTCAAATTAATGAAGGAATATTCTTCCAGTGGGCAATGGGCAAAATGGCTCAGAATTGACCAGCCTCCTCTGTACTTTAAGGCCTTAGGGCACCTAAACAAGCCCTGCCAGGTAGTCACTGTCTGTATGGTGTCTGCCATTCGTTTCACAGGCAGGGACCTGGTGCAATACAAAGACAAGGCAGGGCAGGGATGCTGTGAAAATCCAGGTCAGCTCCAAGCGAGTGAGTGAGTGAGTGAGTGATGATCCTGGAGGAAGATGCAGCCTGGTACAGTCCCTGAGCTGGGGCTGTGTCCCTGAGCACACAGTGTCTTTGCTGCAGTGTTACACTGAGAGTTACTGGGGCAGCCCGAAGGACAGGAGCATTCTGTAAGTAGGTCTGAGATGTGCCTTGGGGTTTCATAGAGGCTGGTACATGTTGGATGCCAGTGTTTGTGGATGTGGGGCTGTGTCTCTTCCATGTCCATGGAGTGCCTCCTGTGGTTGGTGTTTGGTGTCACTCAGAGATTGCACTGGGTCAGTAGTGAGCTGATTCCTCCAGGTACCTGCTCCTGCTGTTGAGTGAGAACATCATTCTCGTGGTCTGTGAAAGATGTAGGGACCTGTTCCTAGATTAGCCTCAGCAGATCCCACTGGTTTCAGCCACAAACTCACCAGATCCCATTCTGCTCGGACACCAATAGGAATCTGCCGGCTGTTTCTCCAGTTTGTCGGATATTTTAGGCAGGTCTCAGAGAGTAAGGCAGCGATGTCACTGGAGTCAACAGGTTTACCAGCACTGCCATCAAGTTTATCTACAGTCCCTAACCCCAGTTACACATGCTGTGAGCTCCTCTAAATCATGGGTGTGCAGATTGTGAGAAGACACAGCCTGGTGGGAGTGGGGGTGTAGAGACTGGGAGTGAGGGGGAGAGGTCAGGACTGGAATTGATGGGAGAGAGAGTTTAGGGTGGTGGGGTGGGGAGGTCAGGACTATAGGTGGTGGGAGAGAGAGGTTGGGGAGAGAATGGGACTGGGTGGGTGCACAGTTTGGGACCCAGGGAGGGGGACTGCGTCAGGACTGGAGAGAGAACTGGGAGTGGGGGAAGCTGTGCGAGGGAAGGGAGTGTGAAAGAAGGGAGACAGAGAGGGAAAGGGTCTCCCTGCTCCTCTCCTCATTTTGTTTCATGACTCCCGTCATTCCACCCCCACTCTTCCTCCCCAGTTTCCAGGCTGTCCTCCCTTCTCTTGGGAGCTCCCTCTGTCTGCTGTCCCCTCTCCTAATTGCTGAAACTGTGCCTTTTCCCTGAGCATGCACTGTACTGTTCCCTGTGTCTGACATTATAAATCTATATGTTGCTGTATTGTGTATCTGACCGTGGTAAGATTCTTGCTAGTGTAGATGATCTGAGAGATCTCAGTGTCCAGGTGCATGGATCCTTGAAAGTTGCCACCCAGGTTGACAGAGTTGTTAAGAAGGCATACAGTGTTTTAGCTTTTATTAATAGAGGGATGGAGTCTCAGAACCATGAGGTTATGCTGCAGCTGTACAAAACTCTAGTGCGCCGCACTTGGAATATTGTGTACAGTTCTGGTCACCGCATTATGAGAAGGATGTGGAAGCTTTGGAAAGGGTGCAGAGGAGATTTACCAGGATGTTGCCTGGTATGGAGGGACGGTCTTATGAGGAAAGGCTGAGGGACCTGAGGCTGTTTTTGTTAGAGAGAAGAAGGTTGAGAGGTGACTTAATAGAGACATATAAGATAATCAAAGGGTTAGAAGGGGTGGACAGGGAGAGCCTTTTTCCAAGAATGGTGATGGCGAGCACGAGGGGGCATAGCTTTAAATTGAGGGGTGATAGAGATAGGACAGATGTCAGAGGTAGTTTCTTTACTCAGAGAGCAGTAAGGGTATGGAATGCTTTGCCTGCAACGGTAGTAGATTCGCCAACTTTAGTACATTTAAGTTGTCATTGGACAGGCATATGGACGTACATGGAATAGTGTAGGTGGGATGGGCTTCAGATTAGTTTGACAGGGCGGCACAACATCGAGGGCCGAAGGGCCTGTACTGCGCTGTAACGTTCTATGTTCTATGTTGTTCCCGAAGGAACACACAAGTCTCATTACCCACAATGGCTAGTGTCAGCAAATACTGTTGTCAAATGTCTCTGCAATCATAGTTATTATCGAGAGCAGTCGACTGAATACTTGAACACCACAAGAAAAGGGAGGCTGGAGTGAAACTACTGGAAACAATCAAAATGGAAGTTTGGAACTATCCAACTGTCACTTCTCTGCATTACATTTTAATCAATTTAATGCAGCAAGGTTTACTTCAATGAAATGTCAAAGACACTTCTTCCATGAAAAAAAATTCAATAAAAAATTCAGAAGTCCTATACTCTGGAAAAAGAAATCAAAAAGACTTATCACTATAATTCCTGTGTAGGTTTTCTGACATTTTTATTACATCCCCATTGAAAAAATGTTAATGAGCTAAACTGGGATCAGATATAACTCGGGAATAGCGGAAGTGATTGAAGGAATTTTGATTTGATGAAGGTTCTGTCTAAAACCAGCACAAATTAGTTAAATGTCATTCCAACATAGTTACCCTGAATGTTGCAGGAAATTGTGCCTCAAATCTCACTCCAGAATCTCTTCGAGCATTGGTTGCCACCAATGTCAACATATTATGTGCAGATGCACTGCCAACAATGGGTGGTACGGTGGCACAGGTGGTTAGCAATGCTGCCTCACAGCGCCAGAGACCCGGGTTCAATTCCCGACTCAGGCGACTGACTGTGTGGAGTTTGCACGTGATCCCCGTGTCTGTGTGGGTTTCCTCCGGGTGCTCCGGTTTCCTCCCACAGTAATAAAGATGTGTGGGTCAGGTGAATTGGCCATGCTAAATTGCCTGTAGTGTTAGGTAAGGAGTAAATGTAGGGGTATGAGTGGGTTGCGCTTCGGCGGGTCGGTGTGGACTTGTTGGGCCGAAGGGCCTGTTTCCACACTGTAAGTAATCTAATCTAATCTAATCTAATACTCCTTACTGATTTAGTAGAGCTCCTGATTTCCTGGGGAGAAGGATATCTGTCTAAAACCTGAGACAGGAGAGATTGAACATTAATAGTTTATTACATGTTACTGAGTCATTGGTTATATTATACCTGAGATACATGACTGTCTCCTGTGAGCCCTCTGAAAACTGGTTAGATCCTCACAGGAACAGTCTTTAACGAAGGTTCAAACTACCTTGCTATTGGTTGAGAGCCTGCCTTTGAGAGTGTGGGGGCAATGTTTGGCTACAGATGTGATCCATATTTTTATATCGTGTGTGTTAAAAAGGGTGACATATGGCTTTAGTTCCATTTTTAAATTTTTGGGTTTTGCTGCTGGGAAGGCTCAAATTTGTTCATATCATATAATTTTCGAATCACCCACTGATTTCCTAAAAATCAAACTTGTCAAAAACACTGGAGTTTGGCACATGACTTAGACAATGAGAGATTAAAGTTCCAGAAGGATACGGAGTCTAGGGAACATGGCCAGTTCAAAGCAGGGATGGAACCCAGGTGAGGGCAAAGAGTTTGAATGCAGAATGTATGTGTCAGCATCTCCTTTTTTGTCTTGGTATTTCGTATGGACCTTCGAATCAACGATCAGGGCAAAGGGTAAGACAATATACACAATTGTTCCTCTGGGTCGGTCAATTATTCTGACAGTGGTAAAAATGGACTATCCATTTTAAGCCTCCATCATATGAATTTAATACCTCAAACCTTACACAAGCTAAAATGAATAAAAAGATATAAATAAAGGTTCATTATAAGCCTATCAGCCGTAAATATTGGGGGAGGGGTGGGAGAAGCCAGTGACTGGAGCAGTGATGAGAAGATGAAAACAAGCAGCCAGCAATTGGTTCAGGGAGTTGGGAAAGGGAATAGGAACCTGACTCAGGGAGCAAGGCTGAGGGTCATGGGGCATGTGGGAGACAAGTGAGGTTACAAAGGGGCAGGAGATACCACAACCATGGTGATGAGTGGCTGCACTGGGGGGGTTTGGCACTGCAAAGGAGAGACCTGCAGAAGGGAGCAAGGAACTGCAAAGGAGGAAGAGGGGCTGTAGAGCGGAAAGAGGGTCTGTAAAAGGGAAAGAACAGTTTAAAATCTTTCAACAACTGAAGACCCAGCCAGCTGGAAACCAGGGAAACTGGGATAATGAATTCCTGGCAAATGAATGTGGAACCTTTGACTTAAGGCTGCAGACTTTAGGATCTACTATTGTGGATAAGTGTGGGGGCTGCAAATTGTGTTAAATGTCTTAGACATTATTATTTGAGGAGACTGTGTCAGGAACAAACATCCAATAATTTGGCTGGAACATTCCAGTGCATGAAGAATAAAAGATGCATAGATAAAAGATTATAGCTTTTGGTGTCTCGCAGTTCATCTCAGTGATGTTTTAACAAGAGCATTTGTAACTAGTTATGGGATGTGGGTGTTACTGGCTAGGCAAGCACTTTTTGAACATCACTAATTATCCAGAGGGCACTTCAGATTCAACCACATTGCTGGGAGTCTGGAGTCACATGCAGACCAGACCAGATAAGGATGGCAGATTTCCTTCCCTAAAGGACATTAGGACATAGATAGATAGAACATAGAACAGTGCGGCACAGGAACAGGCCCTGTCATCCAGCATGTTGTGCTGAACATGATGCCAAATTGAACTAATTCCTTCTGCCTGCCCTTGGTCCATATCCCTCCAATTCTTTCATATTCATGAGCTTATCTAAAAGCCCCTTAAATGCCCCGATCATATCCGCCTCCACCACCATCCCTAGCAACACATTCCAGACTCCTACCACTTCCCTTTTTTAAAAAAAACTTGCCCCATGGTGATTTATGACAATCAGTTATGTTTACATGGATTGCCACTGGGTGAACTTTTTATTCCAGATTTTTGTTGAATTCAAATTTCACCGTCAGCCCTGATGGAACTTGAATCCATTGACGCAGAACAACTCCACTGTGTTGCCCTGTGCCAATTTGTTCCATTGCTCTGTGTGGGAAAGTTAGGTTTTCCTTGTGTGTTGAGGCTTTACATTTAATGGAACGGTGATGATTTTTGAGGATATTCATGAATTCATCTAATTCTGTTTCTCAGTGACCAAATACTCCCAGATCATCCAGATCTGGGCAATGTTGCAATGTGATGCCATCACCGAATAAAGGAGTTAGTGAGAATGGTGAAGGAGCCCCTGTAAACCAAAACATTGCCCTCAAAATCAAAACGTAGACCACAAGAAAATCTCAAAGGAAGCCCTCAAAAACAAAAAAATTAATTTTTACTTCTGCCCTTGCAAGTTTCATGATATGCAATAGCTACCGAAATTGTACCATAATGTTACTTCTCTAGTAAACATGAAAAGCACCCAGAATTCATTAACAATAACATTTGCAAAGTTCTCTCCAAGTCTTTCAGCTTTCACTAGCACTCCAATTGGACATCCATGGAGATAATACCCATTATCCAATATTCCTTCCTCACTGCGTTTGGGATGGGTATCAATATGAGTTAGTCACTTATAAAGCTAACCAGGATTTCAGGAGAAATAGGTTAGAATTCAGCAGAGTGGTTAGAATGTGAAATTCACGATACAATGAATGGTTGAGGTCAGATGGAAACAACTGGGGGAAGGCGCAAAGAACCTTGGTAGATTCCATTAAGATGTGTCTGGACAGATGCATGAGTAGGTGGGGAGCAGAGGGATACAGATACTTAGGAATTGGGCAACAGGTTTAGACAGTGGATTTGGATCGGCTCAGGCTTGGAGGGCCGAAGGGCCTGTTCCTGGGCTGTAAATTTTCTTTGTTTTTTGTTCTTAACCAGAATGTATTTAGATGGGGTTAGTTAAAGAGGGATGAGCAGATACTTCGATGGAGCTTAAAGACCAACATGGACCAAATAGTTTGTTCCAGTGTTGTAGAACCAATTTGATGGCCTATTGTGCCCTCCGCTGTGGGGTATATTGTGGTGGAGGGTATTTCATCTGATAGGAGACTGGGGACCCAATCACCATCTCACTCTAACCCCAGAACAGCCTGTTGATCCATTAAGACCCTTAAATGGATAATTAATGACCACATAATGGATTCGTTCATAGTGGTTGGTATCACATGATGGGGGGATGGGAGGTCAGTATGTGGGTAGCATCATGGGCAAACCAAACAGGGTTTGTGCCATTTCTAGGAGAATGTGCTGGGGGCAGTCTGTCTTTCAAAGGCGTTCCGATTGAGGGATTGAGTAGAGGGATGGGAGGGACCATTGGAGAACAACTGTCAGACTTTGTTGCCAGTGCTGCCCTTACAGCAAGTTGACCCATATCCACCCCCACCCACTATCATGTGACCTCCCAAAAGGGAAAAGGTTGCAAATGGCACCTACTGGTCATACTGACACAGTGCAAACCTGATGGGCCAAATGGCCTCTTTCTGTGCTGTATATCTTTCTAGCTTGATGGTCTGACTTGTTTTATCTGCCTCAGTACTCAAGTATGGCCAGTACATTCCTTTCCAAGTGTTACCGGTTTTCTACTGTTTTGATTCCTCTGGACTAGGATCTAGCATTGATACTGGTGACAATCCTTTAACATTCAGGATCCACTCTGAGCTCTGACATTGCAAATCCCATACAAGGCCACAGTCGTTGGCCAGTGAAGTATCGGAATGCCACATGCTCCAATAGAAAGGAAGACCTGGGAATGTTCTCACTGGTTGTTCAGCTACAGCAGGTTATATCCAGCAGAATTGTAACCAGTTATCATTTTAACTCTTCCTTTTCTACCATTCTGCTTTAAGGCAAAATAGATTTTTAAAAGCAATGTGTTTTCCTCCAAACTCCAGACTTATTCCAGAATTACCCCATGAATGTGGATGAAGTCTTTTTGCAGCTATTACAATTCACGAGGAGAAAGTAAGGACTGCAGCGGCTGGAGATCAGGGTCAAGAGTGTGATGCTGGAAAAGCACAGCAGGTCAGGCAGCATCCTACTCTCACTGGGAGGTCATCTCTTCCTTTGTAAGTCTACTGTGACCCTCGGATTCCTGGGAGATAAACCTTTCCAGAAGGTATCTGGGTCAAAATGATCTGAAATCTGTGAACTCTGTCTTTCTACTGAATTCCAGCCTGTTCCTTACTCATCAATATGCAGGCAGAATACGATGCTTTAAGTCTTTTCTGATGAATGGAGATAAAGGTGCTTGAATTTAATGCTACTGAAATAGAAGCGGCAACTTTAATTGTAATATGGGATCTGATTCTAGGCTGATTCCAGGGAATGGTGGGACTAATGGATGAGGAGCGATTGACTAGGTTAGGATTGTTTACACTGGAGTTCAGATGAGTGAGGGGGGATCCCACAGAGAATTATAACATTCTAACAGGACTGGACAGGGTAAATGCAGGAAGGATGTTCCTGATGGTGGGTGTGTCCAGAACCAGGGGGCACAGTCTGGGGATTCAGGGTGTCCCATTTAGGACAGAGATGAGGAGACATTTCTCCACCCAGAGAGTGGGGAGCCCGGGGCCTTCATTACCACAGGAAGGAGTTGATGCCAAAACATTGAATGTACTCAAGAGGCGGATAGATATAGCACTTGGGGTGAATGGGATCAAAGGTTATGGAGAGAAAGCAGGATTAGGCTATTGAGTTGGACAATCAGCCATGATCGTGATGAATGGCAGGGCAGGCTTGAAGGGCTGAATGGCCTTCTCCTGCTCCTATCTTCTATGTTTCTGTGTTTCTATCCTTCTGCGTAAGGGACCCAGACAATCAATACATTTGCATTATGAGGTTTGGAGCGTTTTTAATTGCCATAATGTAAGAAACACAACAGCCAATTAGCTCACAGTAAGATCATGCAAACAGCAATATTGTATTGACCAGGTATCTGTTCATTTTGAAGGACAATTTTGGGCCCCTTATCTAAGGAAAGATAGGTGGGGTGCTCTACGGAGGGACAGTGTGGATTTGATAGACTGAATGGTCTATTTCCACACTGTCAAGATTCAATGATTCTACAACCTGGCATTAGAGGCAGTTCAGAGAAGGTTGACTAGGCTGGCACTGGGACAGTCTGATGATCAGAGGTGGAGTAGGTTGGGCCTGTTCTCATCAGAATTTAGAAGAATGAGAAGTGACCTTATTCAAACATGCAAAATTCACAGGGGGATTTGACAAAGTTAATTCCCCCAGTGCGAGGGTCTAGGACCAGAGGGAATAATCTCAGAATAAGGGGTCATACATTTAAGAGTTTCTTATGGAACCTAAATAAACATCTCGATGAAAATGGAATACTGTGGACAGATAGGCTTTAGACTGGTTCCACAGGTCGGTGTTAAATTGAGGGCCAAAGAATCCCTACGATATTGAAGCAGACCATTTGGTCCATCGAGGCCACACTGACCACCTGAAGAGTGCTCCACCCTACCCTATCCCGGTAACCCTGCATTTTCCTAGGCTAACTGACCACATCCCTAGACATTATAGACAATTTAGCATGGCCAATCCACTAACCTGCACATCTTTGGACTATGGGAGGAAACCAGAGCACCCAGAGGAAACGCACACAGACACCGGGAGAATGTGCAAACTCCACATCGATAGACACCCAAGACCGGAATTGAACCCAGGTCCCTGGCACTAAGAGGCAGCAGTGCTAACCACTGAGCCACTGTGTCACCCCATCTTCTCATTCATTACATTCAAGGCTGAGACTGACAGGAAAGGAATCAAGCATTTGGAGGAAAAGACAGGAAGTGGAGCTGATGGTTATCAGATCAGCAATGATCCCATTGAATGGTAGAACAGACTTGATGGGCTGAATGGCCTACTTCTGTCATCCATCATGTGATCTAGTGAAATTGGATCAAAGGATAAATATTGGCCAGGACACCATTTTTCAAAATAGTGCCATAGGATGTCTTTATGTTCATCGGAGAGTTAGCAGCATTGCAGTTTGAAACCCAGCATTACTGACAGTGTGGCATCACCTCAATACTGGGAGGGTCAAACCTGGAGTCTGCCTTCTATTCCTGGGATTGGAACTGGCTCTCACTGCCTGCCATGTCAGAGATGGGAGAACAGCACTCATTGAAACGTGCCGATGTCATGAATGAAATCATGCCTCTGTAATCTTACCCTTGTCTGTGAACCTTCAGAGACAGACTGGTGCTGGCAAGAAATGTTTTCATATGCAGGCTCCTGTTGCTGTTACCCAGCTGCTGCTGGGAGAGAGAAGCATACTAAGACAAAACAGGAACAAGACAGCTCTCCTTTTAAACACAGAACTCAAAATACAGAACATGTTTTCATCTCCTCCCGTGCTCTCATTTCAATGTGTGAATGTCTTAATCATTCCCAGCAACAATCAATTATCCGTGCGACAGACCCATTTCCTGTCCTAAAACATTGAAATACTTTATGGATTCAATTCAAGTTTCATTCCAGTTACAGAAATGCACAGATCCTGAAGTGGCCTCTCACGTGAGAGCTGGGACAGTTAGACAGTTGTGGGCTCCATTCCCGTTAGAGGGACAGGAGGACAATACTGAGGCTGACACCCTCGGGGAGTCTGAAGAGTGCGCTGTACAGTTGGAGACACCGACCTTTCAATGGGATGTTGAACTGAGGCACTATCTGCTCTCTCAGATCGAATCTACTTGTTTTGACGGACTGTCGGAGGAGATCGTATTGGTGCTGTGCCAATATTTGGCCAAAACAGATCATCTGGTCATTATCACATGACTGCCTGTGGGAGATCACTGTGCCATTGTCCCTACATTGTGGCAGTGGTGTTCAGTGCTGAACGCACCTCAAAAGCACATCATTGGTTGTGAAGTGCTCGGGGAATGTCCTAAGACCATAAATACAAGCTGTGAAAATAATAGTTCCTTGCTATTGTGAGACACCAATTATCTCAAGACCTGAATTGAAATCTCACCAAGACACTTATGAAATTTAAAATTATTTCAAAACTTGAATTGTAGAATCATACAACACAGAAAAGACCCTTTGGCCCATCAAATCTGTAATCCCAGGTGTACACTACTACCCACACGTAATCCCAGATGTACACTACTACCCACGTTAGGCTCATGGCTTTGAATGTTATGATATTACAAGTGCTCGTCCAAGTCCTTTTTAGAGGTTGTGGGGTGACCCACCTTGACTCTGCCAGGCAGTGCATTCCAGATTTCCTGACAGCTTTTGGGTGTAAAAAACGTTTTCCTCAATCACCCTCAAAACCTTTTGACTTTTGCTTTAAAATGATGCCCCTTTGTTACTGACCCTTCGACAAAAGGGAACAGCTGCTTCCTATCCATCCTGTCCATGCCCCTCATAATCTCATACACCTCTACCAGGAACCACCACCTCCCCTGCCCCCCTCTCCCTGCAACCTTCACTGTTCCAAAGAAAACAACCCGAACTTACCCAGCCTCTCCCCATCGCTGAAATGGTCCATCCCAGGAACATCCTGGTGAATCCCCTCTGCACCCCCTCCAGAGCAATCACATCCTTGCTATAGTGTGGGGACCAGAATGCCACACAGTAATCCAGCTGCGACCTCACATTGTACAGCTTCTACATAACCTCCCTGCTCTTATAATCTATGCCACGAGTGATAAAGGCTAATGTCCCATTTGTCATCTTAACTCAGTACTTTGGAGTCCGGTGCAACTTTTCTTCAGAATCCAATGGAAAGGAAATGATGGCTATTCCAGAGTGGAGCACCACCCAAAACTGGGTTTTCTTTTTATTTGAAAAGAACAATATTCTGCTTAAATTCAAATTCAAGATTCCTAACTTTTGTGACATTAAATAACACTGACACACTTAAGAAGCCAGAGTTTGAATGATGCTTCATGCTCATTAATCATAGGTCTAGAAATTTTTTGTTGCTCGGCGAACAGAACCACAACAACGAGCACCCGAGCTACAAATCTTCGCACAAACCTTGTATAGGTCTAGAAACACAGGGTGAGGATTGAGAGATGTGTGTACTGCTATCATCAATTAAATCTCAATAAATAGTTGGTTCTGTGAAGCTGTAAATGGAGTTCGGAGTCCGTGTGGGATCAGTCGGTTCCGTAGACAGGTGCTGAGGAAGGAGATGTGGCTGTGGTAACGAGTCTGTTTGAGAACGTGGCTGAAGAGTTTCTGTGCAGAGGAGATGACCTGGGGGGTGCAGTGACAGAGGGACTCACTGAAATCCTTGTAGAGGGAGGAAGAGAGCTTCTTCAAGGAAGGCATCCTTGTAAGAGGATTCGCAGTAGGTTAAAATCTTCGAGTAAAAAATGAGGTCTGCAGATGCTGGAGATCACAGCTGCAAATGTGTTGCTGGTCAAAGCACAGCAGGCCAGGCAGCGTCTCAGGAATAGAGAATTCGACGTTTCGAGCATAAGCCCTTCATCAGGAAACGTTTCGAGCATAAGCCCTTCATCAGGAATGATGAAGGGCTTATGCTCGAAACGTCGAATTCTCTATTCCTGAGATGCTGCCTGGCCTGCTGTGCTTTGACCAGCAACACATTTGCAGCTGTGATCTCCAGCATCTGCAGACCTCATTTTTTACTCTGTGAAGCTGTAGTCACCAGGACAGCATTATATATGTTTCTAATAAATTTCAAACATGACTAGTTATGTCCATTTTTAAAACCTGTTTGTTTATGACTTCAAGCAGTTCACTGTGAAATCTAAATATTATTTTTGTCAATCATTTTAGTCTCACACTGTCAGGAACAGCTGGGTTTCAAAAAGTGAATTTGGCAAAATGTGCTTCAGAGAAATAATTAACAATAGACAGAATTAATCAGAGATTGTATAAAAAATAGTGGTGAATTTATAAAGCATCTATTGCAATCACAGGATATCCAAAGTGTTTTTTTATTATTTGTTTCTGGGATGTGTGCATCGTTGGCTAGGTCAGCATTTATTGGCCATCCCTAGTTGCCCAGAGGGCAATTGAAAGTCAATAACATTGCTATATGTCTGGAGTAACAATCAAAATACCTGTGTTAAAAGTAAGAGGATAACTAGGGAGAGGGTAGGACCACTCAAGGGTAAAGGAGGGAACTTGTGCTTGGAGATCCTAAATGAGTACTTTGTGTTTGTATTCACCAAGGAGAAGGACATGGGGCACGGTAAAATGCTCAGGCATTTTGGGATCAACAAAAAGTGATATTGGGTCTCTTAAAGAGCATTAAAATGGATAAGTCTCCAGGGGCCAATGGGATCTATCTCAGATTGTTAAGTAGCAAGAGTGGAGATTACTGGGGCCTTGACCAAGATCTTGATATACTCACTAGCCACTGCAGAGGTCCTGGAGGACTGGGGCGTAGCTAATGTAGTTTCTCTGTTCAAGAAAGGAAATAGGGATAATCCAGGAAACTATAGACTGATGAGTCTCACATCAATGTTTGAGAAGCTATTGGATAGGACTTTTAGGGATAGGATTTACACACATTTGGAAATGCATACCCTAATTAGGGACAGTCAGCATGGCTTTTGCTGGGCAGGTCATGTCTTACTAATTTGATTGAATTGTTCGGGGAGGTGACGAAGGTGGTTGATGAGGTTAGAGCAGTGGATTTTGTCCATATGGATTTTAGTAAGGCTCTCAACAAGATCCCTCATAGTAGGCTCATCCAGAAGATTAAAATGCTTGGAATCCACAGTGACCTGGCCGCGTGGATTCAGAATTGGCTTGCCCATAGAAGGGTAGCGGTGGAATGTGTTTCTCAGGCCAGAGGTCTGTGACTAGTGGTGTTCCTTAGGGATCCATACTGGGACCTTTCCTGTTGTGATATATAGAAATGACTTGGATGAAAATGTAGATGGGTGGGTTAGTAAATTTGCAGACAATACAAAAATCAGTAATGTTGTGGATCGTGTCGAAGGTTGTCAAAGGATACAATGGGATGTGGATCAGTTGTAGATATGGGTGGAGAAATGGCAGATGAAGTTTAATCTGGGTAAGTGTGAGGTGCTGTATTGAATTGAATTGAATTGAAATTATTGTTGTGTGTACCGAGGCACAGTGTATGCTTTAGAAAAGTATACAGTTAATGGCAAGACACTGAATGGCATTGATGTACAGAGAGATCTTGGGGTTCAAGTCCATAGCTCCCTGAAATGTCTATGCAAGTAAAGGTGTAAAGCATGCTTGCCTTTATTGGTCAAGGAGTTGAGTACAACAGTCATGTTGTCAGCTGCAAATGTGTTGCTGGTCAAAGCACAGCAGGCCAGGCAGCATCTCAGGAATAGAGAATTCGATGTTTCGAGCATAAGCCCTTCATCAGGAATGAGGAGAGTGTGCCAAGCAGGCTAAGATAAAAGGTAGGGAGGAGGGACTTGGGGGAGGGGCGATGGAGGTGGGATAGGTGGAAGGAGGTACCTGGGGGGTGCAGTGAGAGAGGGACTCACTGAAATCCTTGTAGATGGAGGAAGAGAGCTTCTTCAAGGAAGGCATCCTTGTAAGAGGATTCGCAGTAGGTTAAAAGTTGCAGTTTTATCAGACTTTAGTTAGGCCACACTCAGAGCATTGTATTCTCGGCTGGTCACATTACAGGAAGGATGTGGAGGCTTTGGAGAGGGTGCAGAAGTGGTTTGCCAGGGCACTGTCTGGATTACAGGCTAAAGGAGAGGCTGGAAAAACTCAGGTTGTTTTCTCTGGAGTAGCAGAGGCTGAGGGGAGACTTGATAGAAGTTTATAAAATTATGAGCGGTTTTGATAGGGTTGACAATCAGAATCTTTTACCCAGAATTGAAATCTTAAAAGTAAGGAGTATACATTTAAGATGAGAGGGGCACGATTTTTACAGAGAGTGCTGTAGAAGTCTGGAAAGCACTACCAAGAATGGGGGTGGAGGCAGATATGATGGGGTGTTTAAAGGGCTTTTAGATAAGCTCTTAAAAATGCAAGGAATGGAGGGATATGGACCAAGGATAAGCATAAGGGATAAGTTTCATTTGGTGTCATGTTTGGCACAACATTGAGAGCCAAGGACCTGTTCCTGTGCTGGACTGTTCTATGTTCTGATCTCATTGCCAGGCTCAAAATGGTAGTTGTATATTCCTGATACCTGGCGACTTTCTGTTAGGCCCCTGCCTGTTCCCTGTGCAAATCACCATTAACACATTCAGAGTTTCCGTTTATAATCGAGCATATTGTAATAAACCTTTCATCAAAGTTTGGACTTAGATTTCAGCCACATGGAACCCCCAGCTGCAACGAGGAAGCCACTGTACAAAAACAAGTTGCATTTACGTCGCACTTTTCACCCAGAGTGAAAGGATGCAGGATATTTCACCAGAGGACAAAAAACTGCTGCTGAGTCAAAGAAGGTGATTGAGGAGAGGCAAGGAGACATTAATCCTGACCCCAACCCTAACCCTAACCCTAACCCTATCGTCTCATCAGACCAACTGACGTGACGAGAAAGAGGTTAAGATGTTCGGGAGAGATTAAGACTGAGGTAACAAAGGCTTTCTCACCACTGTTGGAGCCAACCTCCAAGAGGTCCAGGATGCCAAACCTGGACAGGAGCAGAGATTTTGGAGGGTTCTAGAATTTTCAGACACATAGAATCATGGAAATCCTACAGTGTGGAAGCAGGCCATTCAGCCCATCAAATCCATACAGACTCTCCGCAGAGCATCCCATCCAGACCCACCCTATTCCCGTAGCCCTGCATTTCCCATGGCTAATCCACCCTAACCTGCACATCTATGGACTGTGAGAGGAAACTGGAGCACCCAGAGGAATCCCACCTAGACACGGGGAGAATGTGCAAACTCCACACAGACGGTTGCCCAAGGATGGATTCGAACCCTGGTCCCGACCGCAGCAGTGCTAACTCCTGAGCATTTTATTACCCATCCCTAATTACCCAGAGGGCAGTTTAGAGTCAACCAAATTGCTGTGGGTCAGGAGTCACATGTAGACCAGATCAGGTAAGGATGGCAGATTATTGAATCAGATAGATTTTAACAATAACAGAAATTGCTGGAGAAACTCAGCAAGCCTGGCAGTGTCTTTGGAGAGAGAAACAGAGTTAATGTTTTGGGTCCAGAGACTCTTCTTCTCGACCTTTCTCTTCTGAAAAAGATTCACATGGACCCGAAGTATTAACTCTGTTTCTCTCTACACAGATGCTGCCAGACTTGCTGAGTTTCTCCAGCAATTTCTGTTTTTGTTTTAGGTTTCCAGCATCCATAGCTCTTTGGTTATTGCATCTTAATATTAGGCTAATTCCAGATTTTTATTGAATTCAAATATTACTGTCTCTCATGGTGGGATTCAAACCCATGTCCCCATGTTACCAATCTGGATTCAGAGTTAAATCAGTGATGTTCTGCCAATTTTGAAATGTTATTCTAATCTGCCAAGATCCAAATTATCTGTATCCAAATGCAGTCATTCTCATTCTGCCCTTTGAGAAATACCACTCCTGACCATCCTCCAGTCTGAAAAATAGCCATTTCCTATGACTCACGTTTTCCTGTTAACATGAACCCTCCCACTCCAAAAGCCTCAGTTTTGTTAATCAGACTTTTAGGTGGTACTTTGTCAAATGCTTTCTTAAAATCCACGCAGACAACATCTACCACATATTACAGGCAGACAGGGAAACCTGCAAGTATTATTCCATAGTGTTTGTTCCTAGCTTTTGTTGTTGGGATGATCTGTATGACTGATCTGCTGGGCAGCATGTGATTCTAGTCATCTTTCTCTGGATGTTCTACCAGTTGATAAGAGACACAAGGTGGCTTGTTCACTTGTAAAAAATCTCTGACTTCTCAGATAATAGTCACAGCTTACAATAACCATTGCAGGCAAGAGAAACTGGTTTTCTTCAGATTTGCCATGAGTTTTGATTGCAGAGAACAGAGAGATTGCTGCTCAGGAGGAACTGAGCGCTTTTGCCTGACTCCAACATGCTCTCAGCTCCAATCAGAGAATCAATCACAAACTGTTGAAAGGCAAAAAGGTCTCTGTCATTGATCACTGGTCACTAGTCCATAGACCAATCAATTTCATGTTGTTAGCAAAATCTGTGTCCGTACACATTGTGTCAATGCTGTCACTTTAACAAGATTACATTGTCCTTGGGATTTGTTCTTTAAGACAGTTTGTAAACGCCGAGGTGCAGAGAGGTCTGGAAAGAGCCGAGTTTAGCAACAGCAGGGGAGTGGCCAGTTCTCCCAGTTCATTTTTTTACCCTAGTTTGGTTTAGCTGTGGCAATCACAAGATGCTGGAGTCCAGGAAGGTTGCAAGCTTCAGCAGGTAATTCCTGACTGACTTTCTCCCTGAAAGCTCTTTGAATGTTGCTCCCTCCTGCCTGCAAGGACCTGTGTTTCAATTTACCTTTTTGCCAAGAGGTGTGTTTATTGGATCTTACTGAATTGGAAGAGTTAATCAGTTAAGTAGTGATATTGGGTCAGTTAAGTTTTCCAATTGTTAAGTTTTTCGAAATTCTGTTTCCTTTTGTTCGTGTTTTTAATTGTGTTTAAATAAATTGTTTTGTTTAAAGCCGAGTGGTTTGACCAGCTGCATCACTCCTGGAATATCCACTCACATCTGCCTTTAAAATAAGAAAGGTTAGGTTCTAGGCTACCTTCTTCAAATATTTTGAGGTGGGGGTCTGGCCTGGTCCATGACAACACAAACACGAAGTGAATATTGTCCTCCTTGCTGCAGATAATCACACTGATAGTAGCCTCTGACTCAGCAAGTAACCAGTGATCCGGAAGGTTTCTATGCTGACAACACTAACTATGAGGTAGGTTTCAGGCAGTGGGGAGTCGACCACCCCTTCACACCCCCCTCCATTTTCTTTCACATTGATTGAGAAGGGTGTTAAAGGGGCAGCAAGCCTTCCATCACCCAATTTGTTCTGGCATCTGAGACTGAGTTCTCCCTGAGACTCTGCTTCGGCCTTGTTGCTGAAGGTATAGGTGTAATGCTCTGTTCAAATAGATCAGGTGCAACATTAATTTGTCCATTTCTCAACAGATCATTTGTCTCTAGTAAGGACATTCCTTGTCCTTTCCTTGTTTGTCTTTTGGGGTGAGGATGGTTGTGTTCATCACCTGGCCATTTCGCGAGTTTTAGTGGGAAGGTAGGTGAGCCTTCAGACCAAGGATTTTGTTACCAATTGAACACGATACTGCAGACAATAATTGAGTTTGTGATGAGTTTGTTGCTGAAGAGTTCCTCTTCCTATACTTTCTCTCCACCTATGGTGAATGTTTGTTATTGAACAAGCCCACCAACTTTAATTTGGTCACGTGAAGAGGAGTCTGGTCTTTCTAATACTCCCATGCCCAATGCATGGAGTCCCTGAGTTTACTCATACCAACCAATTTGAGACAGTGAGGACTGCACAGTTCACAACCTGCTGTCAAACTGCGGAAATCTGGTCTGTTTGGTTCACTACGTCAGCTAACCAGCTGCAGCATCTTGTCCACCAGAAAGGTAAATGAATGCTGAATCCAGCTGTTAACTTGATTCCAATCAACATGAGTTTGCTGTTTGCCAATTTTAATAACAGCTCTCACAACCATTCTCTCATAATTGACTTACACACAATTCTCTGAAGTGTAGAAATGACACCAACAAAAGTCCACTTCACTCTTTCTATGCAGATAAAGCTCCTTATTCGAAGCAGACAATAGAATTAAATAGAGCCATTTGTCTTGAAGTATTTCAAGTAACAACTTGTACCCCGAAAAAGATATCTCTTCTCGGGAATGTCTTGGAATAGAGTCCCATTTTATAACAATTCACAGTAAGATCTCTAACCAACCTCCAACCTCTGATCATCCTGAGACAGACAACACTCCAGAACCTCAACCTGAGCTATAAATCTTCTCAAAACTCGCAGACATCACTCTAATCACTCAATCTTGATCACAAACCATCAAGCATTAATTCTTTCTCTCGAAATCGTCTATCAAATCAGCAAGGCCAATCTGTCAGATAGATTTGCTCTCTGTAACATTTTTAATGTCTTTTACAGGATTTATAAGGTAGATCTGTTTCTGTGACTGTGACAAGAAATTTAACAATTATGTTGAGCATTTACAAAATGATATGTTTTAACAAACTGGGAACAGTGATGTTAATCATTCCATTAAAATAACAACCAGGAGATCACTCCATGTACATATTAAACATGGGGCATGCGGAAATTACTCGGCAAAGAATAGCGACAATTCATCTCACTCACTTTCCACCATCCTGATCATCATATAATCCAGCAGTAATGGAGGTGCTCAGTCACATAGAACTTGAATATTGTTGAAAAGAGAGTTGAGTTATTGAAACATTTCATCAGTGAGAGATTTGGAAGATTACAGATCACCACTGATGTACCCATGGTGACATCTCCATCAGTCAATCAGTTTCTTTGCTTCCATAACTCACTGCGGTAACGCACTGCAAATCAAATCTCACTATTCCAAGAGTTTTCACAAAAGTTAAAAGATTTCAAAAATTACGCCAACTTCCCAATTTCCCTGTCTTTTAGAAGAAGTATGGACCAAATTTATTAACTCAGTAAAACATGGGAGTTATACATAAACAATGAGAAGCCATCAGCATATACCTCTGCTAATCAGAGCTCTAATTTACTTGTGAACTTCCACTTACATACACAGGCAGACAGAGACGAAAACATCGATTACAGAGAGAACAAAAAACTGGGAAAGCAGTTCAATGTTTCCCATTCACAAAAGTTGCTGAGTTTATGTGTATAAGGAGAAACTTAGCAGATCTGTCATCATCTGTGAAGAGAGAAACAGAGTTAATGTTTCAAATCCAATGACTATTTTTCAGAACTTATATGATTCTTGTGCTGTTTCTCTGAATGTTTTCACTTGTTTGCAAAAGGCATAGGGTGGCTGGTTTATTTATAAAAAGGTCTCTCATTAATCAGTTATAAGTCACACTTCATAGCAATGTACAGAAAGTTAAACTGGTTTTCATCAGGCTTAAAATGGCTTGCTTTTCTGCAGAGAACTGCCGTATCTCCTAATCTGGTGGCTTTGTGTTCACAGCCTCATGCTGTCCAGCAACTCTGAACTAGGCAAATAATTGTTAGCAGGCAGAAGACATTGCATTGGTAAATCGTCACCAGCCTTTCAACCAATCCACTACTTGTTTCCAACAAAAGTTACATTTCTACACAAAATGTCAGCTCCAGTTTGTCTGCAGCCACAGCTGTACAGACAATGCTCACAATCAGAATGGGGTTCCTTGCATTCAGCAATCCCCATAAGCCCTGGTTTTGAAACAGAGAGAAAGTGAGGACTGCAGATGCTAGAGAACAGAGTTGAGAGTGTGGTACTGGAAAAGCACAGCAGGTCAGGCAGCATCCGAGCAGCAGGAGATTCTTGGTGAAGGGCTTATACCTGAAACAGCGATTCTCTTGCTCCTTGGATGCTGTCTGACCTGCTCGTTTTAAAACAGGTCTTTTCTCATTTGAGTCTACAATTTTAAAAAACATACAAAGATAAAAAGACACAATTGCATCTTATCAACCAACCAACATCCTTTTCTTCTATAACATAATTTATTGTGATTGCTTGAAATTTGGCTTTCTTGCATTGGTTCTGATGAGTATAAGACTAAAACCTTTGACCACACTTGTCTTTTTTCAGTGATCATGAAGTTATTGACTAATCACTGCGATGTATGCCTACCGTTGAGTGTAAAACAGAACCAGACCTGAGGTGAAGAGAAACCCCGCAGGTGGGAATTATAACACTTAGACTTGAAAGTCACCTGTTCCTCCTAACTCGATCCAGTCACCATATATAATGACTGAAGTAATCCAGATACTCAATTCCCAAAAATTGATTTTCTGAGATAATAAAACGCTTGCCTGATATTGCCACTAACGGTCATCTGTAATTTTGTATGAGCATGAGATTAAAGTGGAAAAAATGTGAACAAAGTGATTCCGCATTTTTCTCAGATATGTTAATGATATGTGTTGAAGTGAAATGTGATATTTTGCGATGCTTTATAAATAAACATCGTTGCAAAGTCAGATTCCTGAATAAACAAAATAATGTTCGAGAAACTGAGCTATTACACTATCGTTCTTTAGTTCAATTTATTCACAGAATGATGCAATTACTGTAGTGTAGAATGAGGCCATTCAGCCCATCTAGCCTGCTCTGGTTCTATCCCTAGTGCTAATCTCCTGCTTTTCCCCCCATATTCACTGCACACAATTACCATCCTAATAAACATTGAAAACCCTCTTAAGTGTCTCAAATGCACCTCCCTGCACCACGTTTGTCCAACAAGGGGTGAGGCCACATTGTATTTGGTACTGGGTAATGAGCCATAGTAACCACAATTCGGCTATGTGTACTTTAGTGATGAAAACGGACAAGTGCAACAACACGACGGCTGGAGGAGGAGCGCCTCATCTTCCGCCTGGGAACCCTCCAACCACAAGGGATGAACTCAGATTTCTCCAGTTTCCTCATTTCCCCTCCCCCCACCTTGTCTCAGTCGGTTCCCTCAACTCAGCACCGCCCTCCTAACCTGCAATCTTCTTCCTAACCTCTCCACCCCCACCCCACTCCGGCCTATCACCCTCACCTTGACCTCCTTCCACCTATCACATCTCCATCGCCCCTCCCCCAAGTCCCTCCTCTCTACCTTTTATCTTATCCTGCCTGGCACCCTCTCCTCATTCCTGATGAAGGGCTTATGCCCGAAACGTCGAATTTCCTATTCCTTGGATGCTGCCTGACCTGCTGTGCTTTAACCAGCAACACATTTTCAACTGTGATCTCCAGCATCTGCAGACCTCACTTTTTACCCGAAGTATATAACACAAGGCAAGAGTTATAGCTGGGGAAAGGCTATTACGGTGCATAGGATGGGGAAGGAAACTGCAGGGGGTGGGTACAATTGAAATGTGAGCTTATTCAAGGAACAGCTACTGCGGGTCTTTGATAAGTATGTACTGGTCAGGCAGGGAGCAAATGGTCTAGCGCGGAAGCCATGGAAGTTGAATCTCTTGTCAAGAGGAAGAAGAAAGCTTATTATAGGATCCTATGTGAAGGTTCAGATCAGGCGCTTGAAAGTTACAGGTTAATCAGGAAAGAGTTAAAGAGAGCCGGGAAGGGACATGACAAGTCATTGGCTGATAGAATTGAAAAATGTGGTGCTGGAAAAACACAGCAGGCCAGGCAGCATCCGAGGAGCAGGAGAATCAACGTTTTGGGCATGAGCCCTTCTTCAGGAATGAGGCTGGTGTGCCAAGCGGGCTGAGATAAAGGGTGGGGGGAGGGAATTTGGGGGAGGGGTGCTGGGAATACGAAAGGTGGAAGGAGGTGAGGGTGATAGGTCAGAAAGGGGGTGGGGGCGGAGAGATCGGGAAGAAGATTGCAGGTCAAGAGGGCGGTGCTGAATCCGAGGGTTGGGACTGAGATAAGGTGGGGGGAGGGGAAATGAGGAAGCTGGAGAAATCTACATTCATCCCTTGTGGTTGGAGAGTTCCTAGGCGGAAGATGAGGCACTCTTCCTCCATGTGTCATGTGGTCAGGGTCTGGCAATGGAGGAGGCCAAGGACCTGCATGTCCTTGGCAGAGTGGGAGGGGGAGTTAAAGTGTTCAGCCACGGGGCGGTTGGGTTGGTTGGTGCAGGTGTCCCAGAGGTATTCCCTGAAACGGTAGAATCAAGAAAATCTCAAAAGTCCACTATAGGTATATCAGGTATGAAAAAATGGCCACAGAAAGATTAGGGCCAATCAAGGATAGCAGTGGAAAGATGTCCGTGGAGTCTGAGGAGATAGGGGAAGGGCTAACAAAGTATCTTTCTTCAGTACTCACACTGGGTAAAGACAATGTTGTCAAGGAGAATACTGAAGGCTATTAGACTAGATGGGATTGAGGTTCATAAGGCGGAGGTGTTAGCAACTCTGGAAAGTGTGAAAATAAATGGGCTGGATGGGATTTATCCTAGGATTCTCTGGGAAGCCAGGGAGGAGATTGTCAAGCCTTTGGCTTTGACCTCTATGTCATCCATTGTCTACAGGAATAGTGCCAGAAACTGGAGGATAGCAAATGTTGTCCCCTAGTTCAAGAAGGGGAGTAGAGACAACTCTAGTAATTATACACCAGTGAGCCTTACTGGTTGTGGGTAAAGTATTGGGAAGGGTTATAAGAGATAGATTTATAATCATCTAGAAAAAAATAAGTTGATTAGGGAAATGTCAACACGGTTTTGTGAAAGGTAGATCTTGCCTCACAAACCTTATTGAGTCCTTTGAGATGGTTACCAAATAGACGGATGAGGGTAATGCGGTTGGTATGGTGTATATGGATTTCAGTAAGGCATCTGATAAGGTTCCCCACGGTAGGTTATTGCAGAAAACACAGAGGCATGGAATTGAAGGTGATTTAGCAATTTGGATCAGAAATTGGCTTGCTGAAAGAAGACAGAGGGTGGTGGTTGATGGGAAATGTTCATTCTGGAGTTCAGTTGCTAGTTGTGTACTGCAAAGATCTGCCTTGGGTCCACTGATGGTTGTCATTTTTATAAATGACCTGGATAAGGGCATAGAGGGATGGGTTTTAATAAATCTGTGGATGGTACTAAGGTCGGTAGAGTTGTGGATAGTGATAAAGGATGTTGTAGGTTATTGAGGAACATAGATAAGCTGCAGAGCTGGGCTGAGAGGTGGCAAATGGAGTTTAATGCAAAAAAGTGTAAGATGATTCACTTTGGAAGGAGTAACAGGAATAAAGAGTACTGTACTGAGCTAATGGTAAGGTTCTCGTTTGTGTAGATGAGCAGAGAGATCTCAGTGTCCAGGTATGTAGATCCCTGAATGTTGCCAGCCAGGGTGATAGGGTTGTTAAGAAGGCATATGGTGTGTTAGCTTTTATTGGTAAAGGGATTGAGTTTCGGAGCCACAAGGCCATGTGCTGCAGCTGTACAAAACTCTGGTACAGCTGCACTTGGAGTATTGCGAACTGTTCTGGTCACTGCATTATAGGAAGGATGTAGAAGCTTGCTGTGTAGCATGGGCTGCCATAACAGCATACATCACACCAGAGACAAAGCTAAAAATCACACAACACCAGTTACAGTCCAACAGGTTTATTTGGAAGCACTAGCTTTCGGAGTGCTGCTCCTTCAACAGGTGGTTGTGGAGTATAAGATCACAGGACACAGAGTTTATAGCAAAGGTTTACAGTGAGATGTAACTGAAATTATATATTGAAAAAGATCTGGATTGTTTGTTAAGTCTCTCATCTTTTAGAATGATCATGTTGGTTTCAGTTCCTTCATATCTAAATTCCAGAACTTTCTTCAAGTTACATTCTCAAGTGAACTTTAACAGTAGGTGCCATGTCGGCCCAGATAATGTGTTGAAGGTGTGAGGTGCCCTGTGTGAGGCTGTCTGTGTCCCAATGTTCAGACTGATTCTAATCTAAAAAAGGGATTGACAGAATCTTACATGGATTTGTGCAGTTTTTGAGCAAAATAAAATGTAACTCTGCAACTACAAATTCATCCCACAAACTTATATATGTGTGTGTGTGCATGTGGGTTTTTGTGTGTGTGTGTGTGTGTGTGTGTGTGTGTGTGTGTGTGGTGGGGTCACCTGTAGTGTGACATGAACACAAGGTCCCGGTTAAGGCCATCCCCAGGGGTACCAACCTGGATATCAGCCTCTGCTCGGCCATTTTGCACTGCTGCCTGTCCCGAAGTTCAGCCTTGGAGGATGGTCACCCGAAGGTCCAAGGTCGAATGTGCCAGACCGCTGAAGTGTTCCCCAATTGGGAGAAACACTCCTGTCTGGTGATTGTCGTGCGGTGTCCATTCATCTGTTAATGTAGTGTCTGCTCGGTCTCACCAATGTACCATGTCTCAGGGCAACCTTACCTGCAACGGATGAGATAGACAACGTTGGCTGAGTCACAGGAGTACCTGCAACATACATGGTGGGATATGTCCCCATATGTAATGGTGGTATCCGTGTCGACACTCTGACACGTCTTGCTGTGTCTACCATGACGAGGTTGTATGGTGTTGTCCTGAAGGCTGGGCAGTTTGCTACGAACAATGATCTGTTTGAGGTTTGTGGTTGTTTAAAGGTGGGAAGTGGAGGTGTGGGGAAGGTCTTGGTGAGATGCTTATTCTCATCGATAATATGTTGCACGCTGTGAAGGACATGGCGTAGTGTTTCGGCTTCTGGGAGGTGCTGGACACCGAAGGGTACCCTGTCGGTTGCAGCTTGTGTCTGTCTCCTGAGGAGGTCATTATGGTTTCTTGCTGTGGCACGAGTTGAGCATTGTACCCCGTTCTTATGAGGACGCCCTTGAGTACTTCCAGGTGTCCGTCATGTTCCTCCTCATCTGAACAGATCCTGTGGATGCAGAGGACCTGTTCATAGGGGATGGCTGTTTTAATATGTTTCGGGTGGAAACTGGAGAAGTGTGGCATTATGAGGTTATCTGTGGGTTTGCAGTAGACTGAGGTGCTGAGGTGCCCATCCTTGATGGCGATGTATGTGTCCAAGGATGAGACAGATACTAGAGAGTAATCTATGGTGAGTTTGATGGTGGAATGAAACTCATTGATATCACTGTGTAGTTGTTTTAGTAACGCCTTACCGTGGGTCCAGAGGAAGAAAATGTCGTCAATGTACCTGGTGTATAGTGTTGGTTGGAGGTCCTGCATAGAGAGGAAGTTTTGTTTGAACTTGTGCATGAAAATGTTGGCATATTGGGGTGCAGATTTGGTTCCCATGGCTGTTCCGTGTGTCTGGATGAAGAATTGGCTGTCAAAGGTGAAGGTGTTGTGATCAAGGATAAAACGGATGAGTTGTAGGATGGTGCTTGGAGATTGGCAGTTGTTGGTGTTGAGTACTGAGGCTGTTGCCGCGATGCCATCATTGTGGGGGATGCTGGTGTAGAGTGCGGAAATGTCCATTGTGAGGAGGAATGTTCCCGGTTTGACTGGTCCATGGGTGCTGGGTTTCTGTAAGAAGTCTGCAGTGTCGCGGCAGAAGCTGGGGCTCCCCTGTACAATGGGTTTCAACATTCCTTCAACTTAGCCAGAGAGATTCTCACACAGGGTCCCATATGGTGGGATATGGTGGAACGTCCTGGTGTGTTGGCTTTGTGTATCTTTTGGGAGGCAGTAGAAGTCGCCTACGCGAGAAGTAGGTGGGATGAGGGTGTGTGGGGAACTCTGAAGGAATTTGTTCTTGTAGAGTTACATTTTATTTTAATCAAAAACTGCATGAATCTATGAACAATTCTGTAAATTCCTTTCTTTAGATTAGAATCAGTCTGAACATTGGGGCACAGACAACCTCACACAGGGCACCTCACACCTTCAATGTATTATCTGGGCCGACATGGCACCTATTGTTAAAGTTCACTTGAGAATGTAACTTTTAAAAAAGTTCTGGGATTTACATATCAAAGAACATGGTCATTTTAAAAGATGACAGACTTAATAAACAATCCAGTTCTTTTTCAATATATAATTTCAGTTCCATCACACTGTAAACTTCTGCTATAAATTTTGTGTTCTATGATCTTATACCTCACAACCACCTGATGAAGGGGCAGCGCTCCGAAAGCTAGTGCTTCCAAATAAGCCTATTGGACTCTAATCTGGTGTTGTGTAATTTTTAACTTAGTCCAGCCCAGTCTAACACCGGCATCTCTACATCACCACATCAGAGAGAACATTTCCAAAGTGACCAACTGGCTGCACAGAGCCTGACAATGTCCAAGAACTTGATGAGATTTGAAGAAATGTTTATATAAGTAGAGCTTTCTTCTCTCTGAACATGGAAAGTTCCAAATTATGTGCATTTATTTACAAATTTAGTATCACATCCACAAGCACCCATTCCCTCCACCACCAATGCTCAGTAGTGTTTATCATCTCCAAGACACACTGCAGAGATTCACCAAAGATCCTCAGGCAGCACCTTCCAAGCACACAACCACTTCCTAGGAGGACAAGGGCAGCAGATACATCAGAACAGGAACACCTTCAAATTCCCCTCCAAGACACTCATCATCCTGATTTGGAAATATATCACCGTTCCTTCAGTGTCGCTGGGTCAGAATCCTGAAATTCCCTCCCTAAGGGCGTTGTGGATCTACCTACAGCACAGGGACAGCAGCAGTTCAAAAGGCAGCTCATCCCTACCTTCTCAAGGGGGCAATTAGGGAAAGGCAATGAATGCTGGGCCCTGCCAGCGATGCCCATACCCCACAAGTAAACAAGATATACCCTCGACGCAGTGGGATTCCAGGCAAAAGTGAGGACTGCAGATGATGGAAACCAGAGTTTAGATCAGAGTGGTGCTGGAAAAGCACAGCAGGTCAGGCAGCATCCAAGGATCAGGAAAATCAATGTTTCGGGCAAATGTCCTTCATCAGGAATAGAGGCAGGGAGCCTCCAGGGTGGAGAGATAAATGGGAGGGGGGTGGGGGTGGGGAGAATGTAGCAAAGAGTGCAATAGGTGAATGGGAGTGGGGATGGAGATGATAGGTCAGAGGGGAGGGTGGAGCAGATAGGTGGGAAGGGAGATTGGCAGATGGGATAGGTCATGAGGGCGGTGCTAAGCTGGAAGGTTGGAACTAGGGTGAGGTGGGGGGAGGAGAAATGAGGAAACTGTTGAAGTCCACATTGATGCCCTGGGGTTGAAGTGTTTCCAGGTGGAAGATGAGGCGTTCATCTATTCCTGATGAAGGGCTTTTGCCTTAAACATTGATTTTCCTGCTCCTTGGATGCTGCCTGACCTGCTGTGCTTTTCCAGTACCACTCTGATCTAAACTCTGGTTTCCAGCACCTGCAGTCCTCATTTTTGCCCAGTTGATTTTAACCTTACTGCGAATCCTCTTGCAAGAATGCCTACCTTGAAGAAGTTCTCTTCTCTCCACAAGAATCTCAGTGAGTCTCTCTCTCTCTCTCACTGCAACCCCCAGGTCATGTCCTGTACCCTAAGCTCTTCAACCACATACTGAAACAGACTCGCTACCACATCCACATTTGCTTCACCTGCACATCAACCAATATCATTTATTGTATCCGTTGCTCCCGATGTGGTCTCCTCTACATTGGGGAGACTGGACGCCTCCTAGCAGAGTGCTTTAGGGAACACCTCTGGGACACCCGCACCAATTAACCCCACTGCCCCATGGCCCAACATTTCAACTCCCCCTCCCACTCTGCCAAGAGCATGCAGGTCCTGGGCCTCCTCCACTGCTGCTTCCTCACCACCCAACGCCTGGAGGAAGAACACTTCATATTCCGCCTTGGAATACTTCAACCCCAGGGCATCAATGTGGACTTCACCAGTTTCCTTATTTCCCCTCCCCCCACCTCACCCTAGTTCCAACCTGCCAGCTCAGCACCACCCTCATGACCTGTCCCACCTGCCAATCTCCCTCCCCACCTATCTGCTCCACCGTCCCCTCTGACCTATCACCTCCATCCCCAGCCCCATTCAACTATTGTACTCTTTGCTACCTTCTCCCCACCCCCCTCCCATTTATCGCTCCACCCTGGAGGCTTCCGGCCTCTGTTCCTGATGAAGGGCTTTTGCCTGAAACGTTGATTTTCCTGCTCCTCGGATGTTGCCTGACCTGCTGTGCTTTTCCAGCATCACTCTGATCTGAAAACAAAGCAGTGGGATTCCTGTCAAACTGCCATGCCCTCAAGGAGGAGACATCACCCCTGCAGCTTATCGAGTGCAAATTCACGGGAATAAAACTGAGAGGGTTAAATGATTCAGATCGGTTGCAGAAACCTGGTCTGCACCCTCTAGAGTTTTGAAGAGTAAGCTATGTCTTGATCAAAGTGATTAAATTGATAAAAGATTTGATGGTGTTGAAATTGAAGAAGGAACCCCCTCCTGGCGAATGAATGAATGGACACTTTCTTAAAATGACAGCCAAGTGACTCAAGCAGCAAATCAGGAAAACCCTGACCCTGAGAAAGGAGGATGGCCGTCTGGGACTCAGTCTGGTGAAAGACGGTTTGGACATGGGAGAAATGTCAATTGATTAATGTTGGTTGGGTAAGCATACAAGGGGGTGTGGAGGAAAGCTACAGAAATGGACCTACAGTGAAGACAATTGAGACCTGCACAATGTAACAGATTGTTGGAACATGCTCAGGGGATGAATGGACTTCTCTTGTGTTCATTTTCTTAGATTAATAAACTAACTTGTAATTGTAAGGGAGGACCTTCATGCATTTGAGAAATTTCAGAAGCACACATGAGCAGATCATGCTGTGTCAGTGCTCAGTCTGGCTGCATTCCTGTCCAGTCCAGTTGCCAATGACAATTCTTCTTGAAGACACTGAAGCCTGCTCTTTCAATGAGTCAGCACAACTTCAATGGATAGAATGGCCTCCTTCAGCCAGTAAGGTCAGATAAAGGCTTGAAACTGTGACAATTCTTCTGTACTCTAGCTGAAACCAATCATCTGTACAAACATTATTTTCCTATTTCTCTGAAATATCCTTTACATTTGATGATGTGTTCAAAAGGTCAAAGGCAGGAACTTGTATCAGTTTTGGAATGAAAAGACTGATGTTTGACCTATTAAAGAGTAAATATCAAAACACTGTTCCACAAATAGACTGGGGTTGTTAAATGTAACAGTAAAATAAACTGAATAATTGATTGCTCAGAAAACACTTCAAATATGTTGAGGTGAGATAGAGCAGCACAGTCCATCATTGAGTGGAAGGCCATCAATAGCAGCTTTTCATCTGCTTTGTAGCAAGATCCTCTTTAAATGCTAATCCATTCATTTTTGTAAAGGGCAGGGGAACAATGATTCTATAATTAACAGACAAATCTTGAACAGAAGCATGTTCCCAGACCTCGAGTCGGCCCAGCACAGACCTCGAGCAAGTCCAATGCGGAGGGGAATGGGCCCAGTGCGGGAGGAGAGTGGGCCCAGTGCGGAGGAGAGTGGGCCCAGTGTGGAGGGGAATGGGCCCAGCGCGGAGGGGAATGGGCCCAGCGCAGAGGGGAGTGGGCCCAGCGCAGAGGGGAATGGGCCCAGCGCGGAGGGGAGTGGGCCCAGCGCGGAGGGGAGTGGGCCCAGCACGGAGGGGAGTGGGCCCAGCGCAGAGGGGAGTGGGCCCAGCACGGAGGGGAGTGGGCCCAGCGCAGAGGGGAATGGGCCCAGCGCGGAGGGGAATGGGCCCAGCGCAGAGGGGAATGGGCCCAGCGCGGAGGGGAGTGGGCCCAGCGCGGAGGGGAGTGGGCCCAGCGCGGAGGGGAATGGGCCCAGCGCAGAGGGGAATGGGCCCAGCGCAGAGGGGAATGGGCCCAGCGCAGAGGGGAATGGGCCCAGCGCGGAGGGGAATGGGCCCAGTGCGAAGGGGAATGGGTCCAATGCAGAGGAGACTGGATCCAGTGTGGAGGGGAGTAGCTGAAAATGTGTTGCTGGAAAAGCGCAGCAGGTCAGGCAGCATCCAAGCAGCAGGAGAATCGACATTTCGGGCATGAGCCCTTCTTCAGGAAGGGCCCGAAACATCGATTCCCCTGCTTCCTCAATGCTGCCTGACCTGCTGCGCTTTTCCAGCAACACATTTTCAGCTCTGATCTCCAGCATCTGCAATCCTCACTTTCTCCTGGAGGGGAGTAGGCCAAGCATGGAGGGGTGTGAATGTGATGTGGAGGAAATTGGGCCTAGCATAGAGGAGAATGGGTCCAACTCGAGGACAGGTGGATCCAGTGCAGGGGGGAGTTGGTCTAGCGTGGGCAGAGTGGGTCCAGTGCGAAGGGGAATGGGCCCAGCGCAGAGGGGAATGGGTTCAGTGCAGAAGGGAGTAGGCCAAGCATGGAGGGGAGTAGGTCCAGCACAGATCTTGAATGAGTCTGATGTGGAGGAAATTGGGCCTAGCATGGAGGACAGTGGATCCAGTGCAGAGGAGAGCAGGCCAGTGCAGAAGGGAGTGGGCCCAGTGCGGAAGGGAGTGGGCCCAGTGCGGAGGAGAGCGGGCCCAGTTCAGAGGGGAGTGGGCCCAGTGCAGAGGAGAGCAGGCCAGTGCAGAGGGGAGTGGGCCCGGTGCAGAGGAGAGCGGGCCCAGTTCAGAGGGGAGTGGGCGCAGTGCGGAAGGGAGTGGGCCCAGTGCGGAGGGGAGTGGGCCCAGTGCGGAGGGGAGTGAGCCCAGTGCAGAGGGGAGTGGGCCCAGTGCGGAGGGGAGTGGGCCCAGTGCGGAGGGGAGTGGGCCCAGTGCGGAGGGGAGTGGGCCCAGTGCGGAGGGGAGTGGGCCCAGTGCAGAGGGGAGTGGGCCCAGTGCAGAGGGGAGTGGGCCCAGTGCGGAGGGGAGTGAGCTCGGCACGGAGAAGAGTGGATCCCTGCACATTCCTTGAGTGGGCCATTACTTACTTTTCTGAAGGGAGCACAGCACCTGGCATCGGTATCTGCGGCTGTTACATTTGTGGAGTCACCAGTGTGAGGTAGGCCCAGTGGCAAGAGATGGTGCCTAAGGATTAGTGACTCCGTCATTGGTTGGGTGTGGCGCTGGGGTTGATGAAGTGATGATGGAAGGGTATCATGGTAAAACCCACGAGGTGGGCCCAGTGATTCTGACATTGGTCGGGTCCAATGTAGACACCAGTGAGGAGATGGAGGAGGGACGTGTCATTAGTGATGAACTGGCTTGACCCCGATAGACTCTTTTGTTGATCCTTATCCTTAAATTATTCAAAATGGCGTCAAATCGTGGTGACACTTGAAAGCTTTTCACTATATTTTGTATTTTGTAAAATACATGGGACAATAAAATCATAAAATCATTCATTCGATCACATTCAGGGTTAGTGTTGATGCAGGCAACTTACAAGCATTGTGTGAGTTGCTTTTTTTATAACCTTTTTGTGGAATTTGAGTGTGGTTGGGTTCACAAGCAATCACTCAGGTGTACAGCACTGCAGAGAGTCTAATGGGGTTAACAGCTCCTTCACTGCACTCCTCCATTTTAGAAGAGTTTTTCACTGGGCTGTTTACATGGAGCTATTCCTGAGCATCATACAGAGAAGGTGGTGGGGCTTCACTCTATCAGGACCGGGTGAAGAGACAGTCCTTTCAGTTAACAACGCTAACATACTCCTCGGGTTCACTGAGACAATGTGAAAGTGTAAACTCTGTGGCACCTTCCACAAAGATCCACTGGGGAAAGTATTACATACTCCTGGTCAGTCAGTATCTTGGTGTTGTGGATGGAGTGGAAGGAGTTCAATGGCCCAGTCCACAGGGTTCACTGACATTATCCTTTTTCTTGTGTTCTTCAATCTCTCTTCTCCAGGTCCCTTTCATTTCTTCACAGGAGGTACAATTAGTTGGTACATGAACAGCAAAGTCTCTGATGATTGGTTCAAGCTTACAGTTTACAGGAACTGATGATCCAGTAAACCGGGTTTCTTCCCTCTCTCAGTATTTCACTGGAGACAAAGACACACAATCTGCCCCTTTGTAGCAGTCCAAAGACACCTGCCAGTATTGCTCACACCCACAAGCTGTTCAGCTGCCCAGGAACCAATCAGATAGCTGTTGTCATGCTGATGGCCTTTGGTATCTACAACTGGTTACAATTCCATAAACCAATGACCAATCAGTTGCTGAATGAAACTCACCTCACTCACATGCTCAGCTGATTATTTCTTTCCCTTCTGCTTGCGGAGCGACTGTGTGAACACCAGCCACAACGGATGTCAATACTTGCTTTTGAAAAGTACAGCAATTTCTTCCTTAGTCCTTTGTCGTAAACAGCCTTTCACTCAGTTCACCCATCATCACAAAATACTGAAAATAAAATAATCAGTCGGAGTCAATCTGATTAGATTAGATTTACAGTGTGGAAACAGGCCCTTCGGCCCAACAAGTCCACACCGACCCGCCACCCACCTACATTTACCCCTTACCTAACACTACGGGCAATTTAGCATGGCCAATTCACCTGACCTGCACATCTTTGGACTGTGGGAGGAAACCGGAGCACCCGGAGGAAACCCACACAGACACGGGGAGAACATGCAAACTCCACACAGTCAGTCGCCTGAGGCGGGAATTGAATCCGGGTCTCAGGCGCTGTGAGGTAGCAGTGCTAACCACTGTGCCACCGTGCCGCCCACCATCTGCTGGTTTAAAATTAGAACAAACCTTGACAGTTAACTGTCAGTCTCCATTAATAGGTGCGTTCCCCATGGTAACATGCTCTACCAATCAGAGCACACCTGCAAATCAATCAACAATCTCACTACATAGATTTGTAAGGACCAATTTTTTTTTATCTGTATTTTTCATTGTGGAGTGGAATGAGTGGAATTGTTTTAAAAACAATGATTATTGAAGGATTGCTGCACGTTTTAGAAGTGAGCGTGCTGTCACTCAGGGGAAGTGCTGTTTAGACAGTGCCTTGGCCCAGGCAGCAGCTGGAGGTTAGGCTACACTTCACCTGGGGCCAGGAGGCTGGATCTGAACGGAGCGTTGGCTGGTAACACACACTGGATTCATTTGTGAACGAGTGACCAATTATCGATAAGAAAGACCTTCTGCCTGCTAACAATGATATGATTGGCTGAACAGTTTGTGATTGTGAATGAGATCGTCAGAAACAACATGATCAGCAGCAGGATCATCTCAGCACACCCTGTGGATGAAGACCATTAACTACTTCCCAGTCTTACTCTATACACCCATTCTTTATTGTCTGTCTGTCTGTGTAGAAGAGGTGTTTATAAAGTAGTTTATATTTTAACGAATAGAGTTATAGATCGATGGTTTATAATAGTTTGTTGATATTTACAGTCTATTTCTGTGTAATGAATAGTAATTTTTGTTCAGAACAGAAGCCTGCTCTGTGCTTTCTGTCAACCCAGGGCGAAAGACAAGGAAATTGGGGAATTCTGTGTACTTTCCTAAATCATTGAATTCTTAGAGGCATAGAATCTCTGCAGTACTGAAAGAGCTTATTCAGCCCGCACTGACGCTCCAGAGAGCATCCCACCCAGGTCCAGCCCCGATCCCCACATTCCCTCTGGCTAACCATCCAGCCTGCACATCCCTGAACACTATGCGCAATTTAGCATGGCCGATTCACCTAACCTGCACATCTTTGGATAGTGGGAGGATACTGGCACAAACCCACGCAGACACGGGGAGAACGTGCAAACTCCACACAGACTGTCGCCTGAGGTTGGAATCAAACCCCGGTCCCTGGCACTGTGAGGCAGCCGTGCTAACCATGTTTCCAGACAAACTCCATCAGAATCTTCCTCCACAGCTTTTACCTACCACATATTATTGTCAAATATACTGAGATACTTTAAAAGTATCGCAATCTAGGTCAATCATACTTTGCTTAAGGATATCAGGGTAATAGAACAGAAAGGAGAACATAGTGTTACAGCAACAGAGACGGTGCAGAGAAAGATTAACATTAATACAAAATGTAAATATATATCTTGGCTTCCTATCACTTGACCAATTTTACATCCATGTTGGTGTTATCCCTTTTATTGGATTAGATTGAACTTTGCTCAGAAGCCTATTGTATAACATGGTATCAAATTCCTTTTGGAAGTCTATCTACACCACAATGACTGCATTACCCTGATCAATCCTGTTACCCCATTAAAATACTCAGCAAGTCAGTTAAACGTACTTTGCCTTTAATAAATCCATGCTCAATTAACCTATATTTGCACAATTAACTGTTAGTTTTGTCCCATATTATTGCCTCAAAATGTTTCCCAATTATTGAGGGTAAATGTTTTTTTTCTAATTCATTCACAGGATGTGGGCGTCGCTGGCTGGGTCAGAGGGCAATTAAGTGTCAACCCCATTGGTGTGGGTCCGGAGTCACATGTAGACCAGATCAGGTAAGGACGGTTTTCCTCCTTAAAGGGCAGAAGTGAACCAGATGGGTTTTTCCAACAATCAGGAATGGATTTATGGTCATCTTTCGAATCTTAATTCCAGATTTTTATTAAATTCAGCAACCCCAGAACATTGTCTGGGTCTCTGGATTAGTAGGGCAGTGATAATACCACTCGGTCATTAACTCCCCAAGTGACTCCTTGTAGTTGCTGGACTTATTTTCACAACGTTATTTGACCAAGGCAATAACATTTTTAAATCTCCAGTCACCTGGCACCATCTTTGAGTCTGAGGGAGACTGAACCATAGGAACAGAGAAGACAGCAGCAGGAGGAGGCCATTCAGCCCTTTGAGGCTGTTCTGCCATTTGATCTGCCATGGCTGATCACCCATCTCCAAACCTTGTTCTCACTTTGATACCTTGAACATTAAGAACTATATCTAATCCTTTCTTCAAAGCACTCAATGTTTCGGCTTCAACCATTTTCTGTGGTAGAGACATTATGTTTACTGCCTTCGTAATGTCCGTACTCCTGTGATATATCTCATCTGTTCCTCGTGTTTACTCAACTTTAAGTACAGCCAGCCTATCCAATGTTTCTTCTTTGTCAATTTTGAACACTTCTAATTTCTGAACCATCTCCTGTTTCACTGTAACTAGTCTGGCATTTCCCTTCTTGGTGAAGAAAGAAAGCATGATTTAGTACTCCAGTCATGGTCCTACCTTCATGAGTAAATCCCCTTGTTATTTAATCCCTTATAAGCCCCACTTCTCCTCTTATCACCAATTTACCATGTACATGTCCAATGAAAACTTTGGTTTCCCTTTTACCTTCAGTGCCAGTCTCTCCCCACACTCTCTTATTTGCTTTTTAAGTTCCCCCTTTTTGCCTGGTTCTCATTATCCATCTCTTTTTCATTCTCTATGGGAGGGGTTTCTAGGATTTTGACCCAGTGACAGTGAAGGGACAGCCATATATTTCCAAGTCAAGAGGGTGAGTGGCTTGGAGGGGAACTTGTATCTGCTGCTGTTGTCCTTCCAGATGGAAGTTAAAGAGTCATTGAGTCCTTCAGCACAGAGACAGGCCCTTTGGCCCAAACTGGTCCATGCTGACCAAAATGTTCATCCACGCAAACCCCATTTCCCAGCACTTGGCCCTTATCCTTCTAATCCTTTCCTATCTGTGTATATGTCCAAATGCCTTTTAAATGGTGTTAATGTCAACCACTTCCACCGGCAGCTCATTCCATGTGTACCACCCTCTATGTAAAAGTTGCCCCTCAGGTTCCCTTTTATTCTTTTCCCTCTAACCTTAAACTGATGCCCTCCGGAGTGGGACCATTTGGTGCAGCCACTTTAATGCGAGCGGTTTGGTGCGGACTGTTTGGCACAGCCTATTTTGCCGCAGACCCATTTAGGCGCAGAACTATTTTGGCGCAGGTATATGGTAGTCATGGCACGGCGGCACGGTGGCACAGTGGTTAGCACTGCTGCCTCACAGCGCCAGAGACCCGGGTTCAATTCCCAACTCAGGCGACTGACTGTGTGGAGTTTGCACATTCTCCCCGTGTCTGCGTGGGTTTCCTCCGGGTGCTCCGGTTTCCTCCCACAGTCCAAAAATGTGCAGGTTAGGTGAACTGACCATGCTAAATTGCCCGTAGTATTAGGTAAAGGGGTGAATGTAGGAGTATGGGTGAGTTGCACTTCAGCGGGTTGGTGTGGACTTGTTGGGCCGAAGGGCCCGTTTCCACACTGTAAGTAATCTAATCAACGAAAATCAACCTAATAGAATTATTAAATGGGTAGTTTCCTAATCTAATCTAATCAAATAATCAAAATAGGCCACGCCAAACAGGCCATGCCAAACCACTCACGCCAAAATGGCTGTGCCGAATGGTCCTAAATCCAATGCCCTCTAGTCCTCAATTCCCCAACCCTGGGAAAAAGACTGCGTGCACTCACACTATCCATGCCTCTCATGATCATATACACTTCATTACGATTGCCTCCTCAGCCTTCTGCGCTCTAAAGAAAAAAGTCCTAGCTTGACCAATTCCCCCCAATAACTCAGACTCTTGTGTCCTGGTAACATCCTTGTAAATTTCTTCTGCACTCTTTCCACTTTTATTAACATCCTTCCTATAAAAGGGTGATCAAAACTGAACGCAATACTCCAAGTGCGGCCTCACCAATGTCCTGTATAACTGCATCATAACTTCCGAACTTCTATACTCAGTGCCCTGACTGTTGATGGCCAGTGTGCCAAAAAGCCTCCTTCTTTGCCCTGTCTACCTGGGACTCCACTTTCAGAGAACCGTGCACCTGAACTCCAAGGTCCCTCTGTTCCACTACACTCCTTAAGGGCTGACCATTCACCACGAAACTCCTACCTTGATTGCATTTCCAAAATGAGAGAAAGTGAGGACTGCAGATGTTGGAGTTCAGAGCTGAAAAATGTGTTGCTGGAAAAGCGTAGCAGGTCAGGCAGCATCCAAGAAGCAGGAGAATTGACGTTTCAGGCATAAGCCCTTCTTCTCCTGAAGAAGGGCTTATGCCCGAAACATCAATTCTCCTGCTCCTTGGATGCTGCCTGACCTGCTGCACTTTTCCAGCAACACATTTTTCAACTCTGAATTTCCAAAATGCAAAGCCTCACACTTATCTATATTAAACTCCATTTGCCATTTCTCAGCCCACTTCCCCAGCTGACCAAGGTCCTGCTGCAATTTCTGATAACCTTCCTCACTGTCCACGATACCACTTATTTTAGTGTCATCAGCAACTTACAAACAATGCCTTGTACATTCTCATCCAAATCATTGATGTAGATAACCAACAGCAGTGAGCCCAGCACCGACCCCTGAGGCGCTCCACCAGTCACAGGCCTCAAGTCCAACAAGCATCCTTCCACTATTACCCTCTGCTTCCTACCATCAAGACAATTTTGTAGCTAATTTTCCAGCTTCCCCTGGATTCCATGCGATCTAACCTTCCAGGGCAGCTTATCATGTGGAACCTTATCAAAGGCCTTACTGAAATCCATACATCTACCACCCTGCCCTCATCAACCTTCTGGGTCATGTCATCAAAGAACCATAACAAATTTGTGTGAGGCATGATCTCCCACTTACAAAGCCAGGCTGATAATTCCTAATCGAACCCTATCTTCCCAAATGCATGTATATCTTATCTTTCAGAATCTTCTCAAGTAATTTCCCAACCACAGATGTTAAGCTTACTGGTCTATAGTTCTCAAGTTTATCTTTGCAGCCCTTCTTGGATAAGGGCACAGTATTCACTACCCTCCAGTCTGCTGGAGGTGGTCATGGGTTTGGAAGGAGTGGTCTGAGGGTCTGGTGAATTTCTGTTCATGGTACACATTACTGCCACTGAGCATCAGTGGCAGAGGGAGGGGGGGGGAGTGAATATTGAAAATGGCTGCGTTATAACCCACTTGGGAAAAGATTCTCAAGCCCCACTACTTCAGTGTCTCGACAAAGATTAATGATTTAGTCAAAGCACACAAAGTCCTCAATTTAATTGTCTGATAGACACTTCAGTACCTCACTCTACTGCAAGCCCATGGATAACCACGCAATGCTGCATTTCTGTAGCTTCCACCTTAAGCATGTTAAAGACAAAGAAGCCCTACACATACACAGGTTCTGTTCAGACAAGGAGGAATGCAATGGACACCTGAAGATGCTGAAAAATGCCCTCATAAGAATGGATACAATGCTCAACTCATTGATCATTATTTCTGACTGGCCACAGCGAGAAATGGCAGTGAAAATCTGCAATACCCTCCTCAGAAGACAGACATAGAATACAACCAATAGAGTACCCTTCATCATTAGATACTCCCTGGGAGCAGAGAGACTACGCCATGTTCTTTGCAGCCTTCAACATGTCATCGATGACAACGAAGATCTCACCGAGATCATCTCTACATCCCAACTTCTCTCCTTCAAACCAACCGGCAAACCTTAACAGACCATTGTTTGCAGCAAACTGCCCAGCCTTCAGGACAATATTGACCACAACACTATACAACCCTGTCATGGCAACCATTGCAAGATGTATCAGAGTGTCGACATGGATACCACCATTACATGTGGGGACACCACCCATTCATGTGATTCGGCATGGTACATTGGCAAGACCAAGCAGACGCTACGACAATGGAAGACTGGACAACGCGCAACAATCACCAGACAGGAGTATTCCCTCCCTTCGGGGATCACTTCAGCAATCAGGGATATTCGGCCTCCGATCTTCAGGCAAGTGTCCTCCAAAGCGGCCTTCGAGATACAAAACAACACAGAATTGCTGAGCAGAAACTGATAGCCAAGTTCCATACCCATGAAGATGACTTCAACCGTGATCTTGTGTTTGTGTCGCACTGTATGTGACCCCACCATACTCTTCTATATCAGTAAAATCTTTCTCACTGTCCTGTTTTGACACCATCACATTGAGAAATTATTATGATCTCTCAAATTTAATTAGTTTGTACAGTTTTGGATTATTTGTTACTTTGGTTAGACCCTCGGATGTGACTCTCAACCTATCATGTTATTCCAGTCATTGGGTTTGTCTCCAGCACCACCTTAATTTAAATATTTTGAAATCATCTCTCTACTTCATTTAATCAGATTATAGGTCATGCTTTGGCTTGATATTCAGCTGTTGACATTTTACTCACACCATCTGACACTATTGATCACCTAGGTGAAAGTGAGGACTGCAGATGCTGGAGATTAGAGTCAAGATTAGAATGATGCTGGAAAAGCACAGCAGGTCAGGCAGCATGCGAGGAGCAGGAGAATTGACATTTTGGGCAAAAGCCCTTCATCAGGAATGAGGTGAGGTTAATTCCTGATGAAGGGCTCCTGCCTGAAACATCGATTTTCCTGCTCTTCGGATGCTGTCTGACCTGCTGTGCTTTTCCAGCACCACTCTAATCTAGACTCTGATTTCCAGCATCTGCAGTCCTCACTTTTGCCTGATCTTTTAATCTATCTGATTATAAAATCTGTGTCTGGGTGCTCACTTCATTTCACCCGATGAACAGACCGTGCTCTGAAAGCTTGTGATTTCAAATAAACCTGCTGGACTGTAACCTGGTATCTTGAGCCCTTTGACCTGATAGAATCAAGTTAAAGGAAAACTTTAACCACATTCCTGTACATAACAAGAGCTACTATCTATAACAAATAATACATTCTAATCACTATCAACGTCAATATCTATGAACTGACATGGCAACCACTGCAACATGTAGCAGAGAGTCGACATGGATACCACCATTACACATTACAAAGCTAACTGTCTTTCAAATTTCCTGCACACATGTACAGACAGACACATAAAAAGAAGAACTGCTTTTATGTTTGAATAGAAAAACCCTTGGAGCCACAGTTCAAAAGCACCAGACCACAAAGTTCATTGAGCTTTTACTTGCCAGGAGATTCTGTTCCTCGATCACCTTTCTGCAAATTTTTCATTTCTTTGCAGGAGACAAAGTCTCTTACTTACTGGTAGCGAATGGGTGTAAATGCGTTTCATTCTTCAGGCTTCATGTATGTGACTGCAGAGTGAGAACCACACATCACCTCCCTTTCATAGGCTCCTGTCTGCATCATTCACATTCACACCTGGTCAACCAATCAGAAAGCTGCTGCCAGGCTGACGATTGGTTGTATACACAACTGATCACAATTGCACAAACCAATCAGCTCCTTGTTACTGGTTGAATCTTACTCTGTACACAATTCTATAAACAGCTTTCCCCATAACTTTAGAACATAGAACATAGAACATTCCAGCGCAGTACAGGCCCTTTGATCCTCAATGTTGTGCCGACCTGTGAAACCAATCTGAAGCCCATCTAACCTTCACAATTCCATTCTCATCCATATGTTTATCCAATGACCATTTAAATGCCCTTAAAGTTGGTGAGTCTACTACTGTTGCAGGCAGGGCGTTCCAAACCCCTACTTCTCTCTGAGTAAAGAAACTACCTCTGACATCTGTCCTATATCTATCACCCCCCAATTTAAAGCTAGGTCCCCTCGTGTTAGCCATCATCATCCGAAGAAAACGGCTCTCACTGTCCACACTATCTAACCCTCTGATCATCTTGCATGTTTCTATTACATCACCTCTCAACCTTCTTCTCTCTAAGGAAAACAGTCTCATGTCTCTCAACCTTTCCTCATAAGATCTTCCCTCCATACCAGGCAACATCCTAGTAAGTGTCCTCTGAACCCTTTCCAATGTGTCCACATCCTTCCTATAATGCAGTGACCAGAACTGTACGCTATACTCCAAGTGCAACCGCACCAGAGTTTTGGACAGCTGCAGCATGACCTCATGGCTCTGAAACTCAATCCCTCTACCAGTAAAAGCTAACACACCGTATGCCTTCTTAACAACCCTATCAACCTGGGTGGCAACATTCAGATATCTATGTACCTGGACACCGAGATCTCTCTGCTCATCGACAATAGCTCAGGATTCTGTATTCCTGTTACTCCTTCCAAAGTGAATCACCTCACACTTTTTCCGCATTAAACTCCATTTGTCACCTCTCAGCCCGGCTCTGCATCTTATCTATGTCCCACTGTAACCTGTAACGTCCTTCAGCACCATCCACAACTCTACTGACCTTAGTGTTATCTGAAAATTTACTAACCCACCCTTCTAAGCCTTCATCCAGGTCATTTATGAAAATAACAAACAGCAGTGGACCCAAAACAGATCCTTGTGGTGCACCACTTGTAACTGAACTCCAGGATGAACATTTCCCATCAACCACCACTCTCTGTCTTTTTCAACTGTCCAATTTCTGATTCATATCACTAAGTCACCCTCCATCCTCTGCCTCCATATTTTGTGCAATAGCCTACTGTGGGGAACCTTGTCAAATGCCTTACTGAAATCCATATGCGCCACATCAACCAGTTTACCCTCATCCACCTGTTTGGTCGCCTTCTCAAAGAACTCAATGAGGTTTGTGAGGCACGACCTACCCTTCACAAAACCGTGTTGACTATCCCTGACCAAATTATTATTTTCTAGATGCTTATAAATCCTATCTCTTAAAATCCTTTCTAACACTTTACTCACAACCGAAGTAAAGCTCACTGGTCCATAATTATCAGGGTTGTCTGTAGTCCCTTTCTTGAACAAGGGAACAACATTTGCTATGCTTCAGTCTTCTGGCACTATTCCTGGAGACAATGATGGCAGAACAAGCAAAGTCAAAGGTTCTACCACCTCCTCCCTGGCTTCCCAGACAATCCTAGGATAAATCCCACCTGGCCCAGGAGACTTACCTATTTTCACACTTTCCAGAATTGCTAACACCTCCCTCTTATGAACCTCAATCCCATCTAGTCTAGTAGCCTGTATCTCAGTATTCTCCTCTAGAACATGAGCTATTATAAATGAGCAGAAAGATCTCGGTGTCCATGTACATAGATACCTGAATGTTGCCACCCAGTGTGAATACTGATGAAAAGTATTCATTTAGCGCTTCCACTATTTCCTCTGACACCACGCACAACTTCCTACTACTATCCTTGACTGGCCCTAATCTTAGTCTAGTCGTTTTTTTTATTCCCGACTTTAACCGAGCAGCAGTAACTTGTTCTTAAAAATGTAGCAATGTTTTCCTTCTGGTTTTAATGCAATACTTTTTCCACAGTCAAAAATACAGAAGATAAACTGGAACATTTTTTAAATTTGATGTGACACCAACCTGTAGTTGGATGGTGTCAAGCTTCTTGAGTGTTGTTGGAGCTGCCCCCATCCAGGCAAGTGGGGAGTATTCCATCACACTCCTGACTTGTGCCTTGTAGATGGTGGACAGGTTTTGGGGAGTCAGGAGGGGAGTTATTCCCTGGCAGAACTTGCTTGCGTATCATATTAAATTAGAATTTCATGCAGGTGTCATATGTTATTCAGATATATTAAATCATAAAAAAAATCCATAATCTGCTGAAATAGTTCCTTGTGTATTTGATTAATAGTTAAATATTTAATTTTGTATTCATGCCATGAGCAAATTGCTAAGTTTTGCAACTTGCCTTCACTATATTCTGTCCCTGCTTTGACCTTCAATGGAGAGATTAAATACATATTCACCATGCCACTGCTAAGGAGGAGAGTTTACACAGTTGGTGGTTCAATGTCAAGCTGCCACATTGTGCATTCTGCCCACACGGTCCAAGCCAGTGTTACAGCTGCATATGGCCCAGGTTGCATTGCACTGACAGACCTTTCAATGTTTCTCTTTCCATCTGCATTAGCCACCTCAACGACTTATGAAGTACCCCAGTCAACGATTCATAAATACATGGCACTGTGATTTACTCTAAACAAATATTCATAAGTTTTTTTTTGTTTCTATTTACTTACAGATGTACTTTTGATGGATACTGTAGCTGATGCATACAACACAGGAACAATACAGCACAGGACCAGGCCCCTCGGCCCTCCAAACCTGCGCTAACACATTTTGCCCTTCCATACTTAAACTGTCTTCACTTACAGGATCCGTATCCCTCTGCTCCCTTCCTATTCATGTATCCGTCCAGGTGTTTCTTGAAAGTTGCTGTTGTGTCTGCTTCCACCACCTCCCCTGGCAGTGTGTTCCAGGCACTCACCACCCTTTGTATGGAAAACCTGCCTTACAAATCTCTTTTTAACTTCCACCTCTGCACCTTGAACCTGTGGCCCCTCGCACTTGACCCCTCCACCCTGGGAAAAAGCCTCATACTTTCCACTCTATCCATGCTGATCACCATTTTATAAACTTTGATCAGGCCACCTTCATGCTTCTGTGCTCCAGTGAAAACAAACCCAATCTATCCAACCTTTCTTCATAGCTAGATGGGATGTAACCAAGGTTACTATGGGAAGCAAGGGAGGAGATTGCTGCGCCTTTGGTAATGATCTTTGCATTTTCATTTTCCACTGGAGTAGTGCCAGATGATTAGAGGGTGGCAAATATTATTCCCTTGTTCAAGAAAGGCAATAGGGATAGCCCTGGGAATTACAGACCAGTCAGTCTTACATTGTTGGTGGACAAATTATTGGAGAGGATTCTGAGAGACAGGATTTATGATTACTTAGAAAAACATAGTTTGATTTGAGATAGTCAGTATGGTTTTGTGAGGGGCAGGTCATGTCTCACAAGCCTTATTGAATTCTTTGAGGAAGTGGCAAAACACGTTGATGCAGGTAGAGCAGTGGATGTGGTGTACATAGATTTTAGAAAGGCATTTGATAAGGTTCCCCATGGTAGGCACGTACAGAAAGTAAGGAGGCATGGGAAACAGGGAAATATGGCTGTCTGGATACAGAATTGGCTGGTCCATTGAAGACAGAGGGTGGTGGTAGATGGAAAGTATTCAGCCTGGAGCTCAGTGACCATGGTGTTCTGCAGGGATCTGTTCTGGGACCTCTGCTCTTTGTCATTTTTATAAATGACTTGAATGATGAAGTGCAAGGGTGGGTTAGTAAGTTTGCCATGCACGAAGGTTGGTGGAGTTGTGGATACTGTGGAGGGCTGTTGTAGGTTGCAATGGGACATTGACAGAATGCAGAGCTGGGCTGTTAAGTGCAGGTGGAATTCAACCTTTAAAAGTGTGAAGTGATTCGTTTTGGAAGGTCAAATTTGAATGCAGAGCATAGGGTTAAAGGCAGAATTTTTTGATTGTGTGGAGGAGCAGAGGGTTCTTGGGGTCCACATCCATAGATCCCTCAAAGTTGCCCCTCAAGTTGATGGGGTTGTTACGAAGGCTTATGGTGTGTTGGCTTCCATTAGCAGGGGGAATGGGTTTAAGAGCTGCGAGGTTATGCTGCAGCTCTATAGAGCCCTAGTTAGACCACACTTGGAATATTGTGTTCTCTTCTGGTTGCCTCATTATAGGAAGGATGTGGAAGCTTTAGAGAGGGTGCAGAGAAGATTTACCAGGATGTTGCCTGGACTGGAGGGCATGTCTTATGAAGAAAGGTTGAGGGAGCTAGGGCTTTTTCTCATTGGAGCGAAGAAGGATGAAAGGCGACTTGATGGAGGTGTACAAGATGTTGAGAGGCATCAATAGAGTGGATGGCCAGAGACTTTTTCCCAGGGTGGAAATGGCCTTCACAAGGTGGCATAATTTTAAGGTTTAGGGGAGATGTCAGAGGTCATTTCTTTACGCAGAGTGGTGGGTACATGGAATGCACTGCCAGCGGCGGTCGCAGAGTCAGGAAGGGCTTTTGCCCGAAACGTCGATTTTCCTGCTTTTCAGATGCTGCCTGACCTGCTGGGCTTTTCCATCACCAATCCGATCTAAACTCTGGTTTCCAGCATCTGCAGTCCTCATGTTTGCCACAGTATGTAGACAGGCCAACAAGGGACGAGGCCAATTCAATTTGATACTGGGTAATGAGCCCGGCCAGGTGTTAGCTTTGGATGTAGGTGAGCATTTTGGTGATAGTGAGCACAATTTGGTTATGTTTACTTTAGCGATGGAAAGGGATAGGTATGTACCATGGGGCATATGGTAGAGCTGGGTGAAAGGCAATTCTGATGCGATTGAGCAAGATTTAGGATGCATAGGATGGTAAAGGAAACTGCAGGGGATGGGCACAATTGAAATGGGGAGCTTATTCAAGGAACAGCTACTGTGTGTCCTTGATAAATGTGTAACTGTCAGACATGTGGGCGGCACGGTGGCACTCGTGGGCGGCACGGTGGCACAGTGGTTAGCACTGCTGCCTCACAGCGCCAGAGACCCGGGTTCAATTCCCGCCTCAGGCGACTGACTGTGTGGAGTTTGCACGTTCTCCCTGTGTCTGCGTGGGTTTCCTCCGGGTGCTCCGGTTTCCTCCCACAGTCCAAAGATGTGCGGGTCAGGTGAATTGGCCATGCTAAATTGCCCGTAGTGTTAGGTAAGGGGTAAATGTAGGTGTATGGGTGCGTTGCGCTTCGGCGGGTCGGTGTGGACTTGTTGGGCCGAAGGGCCTGTTTCCACACTGTAAGTAATCTAAACAAGGAGGAAGTTGTCGAACGAAGGACCGTAGTTTTACTGAAGATGTTGAATCTCTTGTCCAAGAGGAAGAAGGTGGTGTGTTAGAATGAGACTTGAAGGCTCAGTTAGGGCGGTTGAGAGTTACAAGTTAGCCAGGAAAGAACTAAAGAGAGAGCTAAGAAGAGCCAGGAGGGGACATGAGAAGTTGTTGGCAGATAGGATCAGGGTAAACCCTAAGGCTTTTGATAGCTATATCAGGAGTAAAAGAATGACAAGAGTAAGATTATGGCCAATCAAGGACAATAATGGGAAGTGGCGTGTGGAATATGAGGACATAGGAGAAGCACTCAATGAATACTTTTCATCAGTATTCACATTGGAAATGGGTGATGTTGTCGAGGAGAATACTGAGATACAGGCTACAAGACTACATTGACATTCATAAGGAAGGGGTGTTAGCAATTTTGGAAAGTGGAAAATAGATTAGTCCCCTGGGCCAGATAGGATTTATCCTAGGATTCTCTGGGAAGCCAGGGAGGCAATCGCAGAGCATTTGACCCTGACCTTTATGTCATCATTGTCTACAGGAATAGCACCAGAAGACTGAAGGATAGCAAATGTTCCCTTCTTCAAGAAGGGGACTAGAGACAACCCTGGTAGCTATAGACCAGTGAGCCTTACTTCAGTTGTTGGTAAGGTGTTGGAAAAGGTTATAAGAGATAGGATTTATAATTATATAGAAAGGAATATGTTGATGAGAGACAGTCAACACAACATGGTTTTGTAAAGGGTAGCTCGTGCCTCACAAAGCTTATTGAGTTCTTTGAGAAGGCGACCAAACAGGTGGATGAGGGTAAAGCAGTTGATGTGGTGTATGTGGATTTCAGTAAGGGGTTTGATAATGTTCCCCACAGTAGGCTATTGTACAAAATACGGAGGCACAGGATTGAGGGTGATTTAGCAATTGGGATCAGAAATTGGCTAAGTGAAAGAAGATAGAGGGTGGTGGTTGATGGGAAATATTCATCCTGGAGTTCAGTTACCAGTGGTGTACCACAAGGAATTATTTTGGGGCCACTGCTGTGTTAGTAAATTTGTGGATGACACTAAGTTCGTTAGAGTTGTTAATAGTGCTGAAGGATGTTGTAGGTTACAGTGGGACATAGATAAGCAGAACTGGGCTGAGAGGTGGCAAATGGAGTTTAATGCAGAAAAGTATGAGGTGATTCACTTTGGAAGGAGTAACAGGAATGCAGAATCCTGAGCAATTGTAAATGACCAGAGAGATCTCGGTGTCCATGTACATAGATACCTGAATGTCGCCACCCAGGTTGATAGGTTTGTTAAGAAGGCATACGGTGTGTTAGCTTTTACCGGTAGAGGGATTGAGTTCTGGAACCATGAGGTCATGCTGCAGCTGTCCAAACTCTGGTGCGGCCGCACTTGGAGTATTGCGTACAGTTCTGATCACTGTATTATAGGAAGGATGTGGAAGCTTTGGAAAGGGTGCAGAGGAAAGTTACCAGGATGTTGTCTGGTATGAAGGGAAGGTGTTCTGAGGAAAGGCTGAGGGACTTGAGGCTGTTTTCATTAGAGAGAAGAAGGTTGAGAGGTGACTTAATAGAGACATGCAGGATGATCAGAGGGTTAGATAGGGTGGACAGGGAGAGCCTTTTTCCAAGAAAGGTGACGGCGAGCACAAGGGGGCATAGCTTTAAATTAGGGGGTGATAGATATAGGACAGATGTCAGAGATAGTTTCTTTACTCAGAGACTAGTAGGGGCCTACAACATTAGTAGACTCACCAACTTTAAGGGAATTTAAATGGTCATTGGATAGACACATGGATGAAACTGGAATAGTGGAGGTTAGATCGGCTTCAGATTGGTTCCACAGGATGGCGCAACATTGAGGGCTGAAGGGTCTGTACTGCGCTATAATGTTCTATGTTCTATATTCTATATCACTACCCTGTCTCCTATGACTAAGCCAGTGCTGTATCCATCTTGCCACATCACCTGCTCCTCAGGCTCCTCATTGTCAGTACAGTTTTGTGTTTGATGTGTGGGGATTAAAGTTGAATTGATCAAGTGTTGTATTATTTTGCTGTACCTGTAGCACATATCATTTTTCTTATTTCCACGCCGTGTTGTGAAAGAATTTTAGCCAAAGAAAGTTTGAGGCATGGAGTAGAATAAGGAAACAATATGATGAAAACTTTCGCAGCATCCGTGAAGGTTATGTATTTTGGTGTGGGGTGCTGTTGGGTTGGTTATAATGTTTGTCAGAAGCCAACGATCAAATATCCTGAATAGAAACAGAAAATGCTGGAAAAACTCAGCAGGTCTGGTAGTATCTGTGGAGAGAGAAACAGACTTAACATTCTATAGAAAGGTCACATTGGACATGAACTGTTAGTTCTGTTTCTCTCTCCACAGATGCTACCAAACCTGCTGAGTTTCTCCAGCATTCTCAGTGTTGGTTTCAGATTTCCGGTATCTGCAGGATTTTGCTTTTAGAAAGTTCCAAAGTCTTGTCATAAGTTGCAGAAAAAAGCAGGATTGAAAAGGAGCAACCCAACCCTACAGGGGCACAAGCGTGGATCAATCATGGCTGTTTGCCCAGAGTTTTGAAACAGTCTGTATATTATACAAATAAATGGGAGTAACTGCAAGCAGTAATCTGGTGTCAGGAATTAAACTCGCTACAGTGTAAATGCCACATTCTCACCACTCTCAGGGTAAAAATGTTTCTCTTGAATTCCCTATTGGGTTATTTGTTATTTGCTTATATTTATGGCCAAACCCACAAGTGACACCTTCTGCACACCTTCCCAATCATAACATGTTCTAATCCTTACACACTCAGCTAGTCTCCCCTTCTCAAGAGAAAAGAAACTCCCAGCCTCTTCACTCACTCTGAGAACCAGCTGATGGCCGATTAGTAACGTTACTGAGTTTATCATCCTGACCACTGTCCTGGGGACATTGTGCTCAAATCTCACCTGGGTAACTGACTAAATTATTAAACACTGAATTCAACAAAATAGTCCTTTTGAAATTGAGACCTTGAATATGACTGAAAAAGGGACATTTTTCAATTTTCACTCATCAAAACAAAGAATATCAATATAGAAGAAAACTAATATTTATCCTGTATGAGAGGAGAGTTATGACTGTTGTTAATTGGTCGAGGTATTTCCATAAAGAATGCACCAGTTAACGATGACTGACAGCTAACTGTTAAACATTGTATAAATATTAAACCGGGCGGACTTGCTGACTGACCAGGACATTCCCCTGAGGAGTGGACCACAGAAATGCTGCCACCTATTTTGTTAAGTTGAAACAGGGGTACAGTGCTTGTATCTTACTGATATATTCATCAATGCCAGCTCAAGGAAATCCTAGACATCTGCAGTGCAACACTATATCATGGGACTGTCACCATTGCATGATCTTAAATCTTAGCAAATCCTACAGTTTCAATGATACCATGTATGTTCAAATAGATGGGGTTGTTGTGAAATTCCATCCAGGCCCAACAAATGCCCATATACCATGAGACTTCTCATAGAATTTCTCATAGAATCCCGACAGTGTGGAATCAGGCCATTAGGCCCAACAATTCCACACAGACCCTCCGAAGAATAACCCACCCAGACCCATTCCCCTACTACTCTACATTTACCCCTGACTAAATGCACCTAACCTGCACATCCCTGGACGCTATGGGCAATTTAGCATAGCCAATTTCACCTAACCTGCACATCTTTAGATTGTGGGAGGAAAGCAGAGCACCGGGAGGAAACACACGCAGACACAAGGAGAACGTGAAAACTCCCCCCAATCGCCCGAGGCTGGAATTAAACCTGGGTCCCTGGTGCTGTGAGGCAGCAATGCTAACACTGAGCCACTGTGTGAATAAAGAGAAAAATTGTCAATTTGGTATTATTTGCATAAAGCATTTAAATCTCTTCTGGGGCCTTGCCGTACCTTTTATAACATGGTGAACAGAACTGCTCATAGTAATCCAAGTGTAATCTAATTAGGTTTCTACAAACATTGAACATGTTTCTCTGCTTTTCAACTCAATCCTTCTAGCAGTGAAAGCCATTGTTTTTTTCATGATCTTGTTAACGCACAGGAACTGCATTGTGTATTGCTATTGCGAGAATGATGTATATTTTAATCAATATAATTGGACAACGAAGGTTTGGATAGTTGCACTGCAGAGAAGCTTGTGATGGAGCCCATAAGGGAGTAGGCTATTCTCGATTTAGTTCTATATAATGAGCCAGACTTTATAAAAGATCTTAAAGTAAGCGAGCACTTAGGAGACAACAATTAAAATATGGTAGCGTTCAGTCTGCAATTTGAAAGAGAGAAGGCAAAATTGGATGTAATGGTGTAATAGTTAAATAAAGGTAATTACAGGGGCATGAGAGAGGAACTGGTGAAAATGGACTGGCAGCAGGATGTTGCCTGGCCTGGAGGGTTCTAGTTATCTAGGGAGGTTGGATAAACTTGGATTATTTTCACTGGAAAGATGTAGGCTGAGAGGCAACCCAATAAAGGTCGACAGAATTACTAGAGGCATAAATCGGATGAATAGTCAGAGGCTTTTTCCCAGGGGAGAAAGATCAATTACGATAGAGGTTTATAAAATCATGAGGGGCATTGATAGGTTTTAAATAGACAAGGTCTTTCCCCTGGGGTGGGGGAGTCCAAAACTAGAGACCCTAGGCTTAAGGTGAGAGGGGAAAGATTTAAAAGAGACCTAAAGAGCAACATTTTCACACAGAGGGTGGTACATGAATGGAATGAGCTGCCAGAGGATGTGGTGGAGGCTGGTACAATTGCAACATTTAAAAGCATCTGGATATGGATATGAAAAGGAAGAGTTTAGAGGGATATGGGCTAAATGCTGGGAAAGGGGACTAAATTAATTTGGCATGGATGAGTTGGATCGAAGGGCCTGTCTCTGTGCTGTATGACTCAAAGACCCTATGACTCAGTGACTAGGTGACAAGAGGCACGGGTTCAAGGTGAGAGGGGGAAACGTTTCGGGGAGAAGTATGGGAAGCTGTTTAACACAGGCAGTGCCTGGAACATAAGACCATTAAACAGAGGAGTGTAAGTAAGGCCGTTCGGCCCATCAAGTCCACGCTGCCATTCAATCATGACTGATGTGCATTTCAACACCTTTTACCTGCACTCTCCCTGTACCCCTTAATTCCTTGAGAGATTACGAATTTACCAACCTCCTGCCTTGAAGACACTTAACATCCCAGACTCCATTGTGCTCCGTGGCAATGAATTCCACAGGCCCACCACTGGTTGAAGAAATTTCTCCTCACTTCTGTTTTAAACTGACCCCCTCTAATTCTAAGTTTGTGCCCCTGGATCCCAGACTCCCTGCCTAGTGGAAACAACTTCCCAGTGTCCACCCTTTCTAAGCCATGCAGTATCTTATAAGTTTCTATTAGCTCTCCCGTCAACTTTCTAAACTCTATTGAATACAATCCCAGGATCCTCAGCCATCCTTCGTATGTTAGGCCGACTATTCCAGGGATCATCCATGTGAATCTGTGCTGGACATGCTCCAGTGCCAGTATGTCCTTCCTGAGGTGTGGGGCCCCAAAATTGGACACAGTATTCTAAACGGGGCCTAACTAGAGCTTTATAAAGTCTCAGAAGCACATCGCTGCTTTTACATTCCAACCCTCTTGAGACAAATAACAACATTGCATTTGCTTTCTTAACCAAGGACTCAACCTGCAAGTCAACCTTTAGAGAATCCTGGACTAGCACTCCTAGGCCCTGTTTTACTTTGGCTTTATGAATTTTCTCACCGCTTATAAAATATTCCATGCCAGTATTCTTTTTCCAAAGTACAAGACCTCGCACTTGCTCATATTAAATTTCATCCGCCATTTCCTGGACCACTCTCCCAAACTGTCTAGATCCTTCTGCAGCCTCCCCACCTCCTCAGTACTACCTGCCTGCCCACCTAACTTTGTATTATCTGCGAACTTCGCCAGAATGCCCCAGTCTCTTCATCAAGATCATTTATATATAAAAGTGAACAGCTGCGGCCCCAATGCTGAACCCTGCGGGACACCACTTGTCACCGGCTGCCATTCCAAAAAAGAACCTTTTATCCCAACTCTCTGCCTTCTGTCAGACAGCCAATCCTCAATCCATGCCAGTAGCTCACCTCGAACATCATGGGCCCTCACCTTGCTCAGCAGCCTCCTGTGAGGCACCTTTTCAAAGGTTTTTTGGAAGTCTGGATCGATAACATCCACTGGGTTTCCCTGGTCTAACCTACTTGCTACATCTTCAAAGAATTCTAACAGGTTTGTCAGGCACAACCTCCCCTTACCAAATCCATGCTGGCTTGTTCCAATCCAACCCTGCACTTCCAAGAATTTAGAAATTTCATCCTTAATGATGGATTCTAGAATTTTATGTACAACCAAGGTTAGGCTAAGCAGCCTATAATTTTCCATCTTTTATCTTGATCCTTTCTTGAAAGGGGGGTTGTGGGGGAGGTGGTTACACAGTGATTTTCCAATCATCTGGGACTTTCCTTGACTCCAGTGACTTTTGAAAGATCACAACCAATGCCTCTGCTATTTCCTCAGCTACCTCCCTCAGAACCCTAGGATGGGGCTCCCATCGGGGCTAGGAGATTTATCAATGTTTTGACCTTTTAGCTTTTCTAGCACTTTCTCTTTTGTAATGGCAACTATACTCAACTCTGCCCCTTGATTCCCCTTAACTGTTGGGATATTACTCATGTCTTCCACAGTGAAGACCGACACAAAGTATTTATTAAGTTCTTCAGTTATTTCCTTATCTCCCATCACTAGCCTTCCTGCATTAATTTGGAACGGCCCAATCTCTACTTTTGCCTCTCATTTGTTTCTTATATAATGAAAGAAACTTTCACTATCATTTCTAATATTACTGGCTAGCTTACTTTCATATTTGATCCTCTCCTTCCTTATTTCTCTCTTTGTTATCCTCTGTTTATGTTTTTAGCCTTCCCAATCTTCTGATTTCCCACTGCTCTTGGCCACTTTATAGACTCTCTCTTTGTCTTTGACACATTTCCTGACTTCCTTTGTCAGCCATGGCTGTCGAACCCGCCCACTCTCTCCCCGGGATAATCTTTCTTTTCTTTGGGATGAACCTCTGTACTGGGTCCTCAATTGCACCCAGAAACACCTGGCAATGTTGCTCTACTGTCTTTCCCACTAGGACCTTCTCTGCAAACTCTCCAAACCATCCATGTCCTTCTAGTAGTGTAGCAACCAGAACTGCATGCAATATTCCAAATGTGACCTCATTAAACTTGCTAAAAGTTGAGTTCATCACAATAAATAAGTCTCTATTTTTGTTTATTCATAACATGGTGCATATTACGTTTATCTTAGACAATTGTCACAGTCAGACAAATTAACCGTCCTGGTGATTAAGTTAGTCCTTTACACATGGTGTGGGGCTTGATTTCAGACAAGAGTCATAACTGTGTGAACAGGTCCCTTTGTTTCTCTATCCTTTTCAAACACTCATTTCCACGGAGCATGTTGTCATTTTCCTACCTATACCTCCTCCCACTGAACTGAACAGAAATTCAATTGGTAATTCCACACCAATCCTGCAAGAGCACCAGTATCAATGTTGGATCAGTTTCCTCTGTATTTATATCACCCATTTGGTGCCATCTGCAAACGCTGAAATTGTATGTCTGACTGATGACTCCAGATCACGGATGTAAATGGTGAGCGACTGAGGTCTCACCACTGATTCTTGTAGGGCACCATGTGGTACCACCTTTCAGAGACCCCCAACTTTCAGAGGAAAGTCAAAGATTGCAGAGCATTATATTGAAGAAGGGCTAGGAAGTTATCTTTTGTGCCCTGACAAACATTTATTACTCAACTGACAAGACAGTAACAGATTATCGGGTCACTAACACATTGCTGATGCCGGGACTTGGCTCAGTACAATTTGATGCTGTGGTTCATACAATAGAACAGAGAGTGCACTCCCAGACTCTTCCTGGGTGTTAAACATTTTGAGATGGCTGGTGGTTATAGAAAATGCTCTGCAAATCCAGGTCTTCCTTTTTATTGTCAAGTCATTTATCACTTGGCCCTTTCTAGGACCTTGCTGTGTGCTAGTTAGCTGCTGCATTTCCCTCAGAGCAACAGTGAGCCATGCTTTAAATGTATCTCATTGGCTTAGGAAAGGTATGAAACTTACTTTTCTCGAGCTAACAGAGTTGACCTGTAAGAACAGACAATCGCTGAGCAATACTCACTTTGAAGAAACCAAAGATTGTCTTTGTTGGTCTTTGGTCAGAGCATTGTTGAGGAATATCACTGCGTAATGTAGTTACAGGATTGAACTTTCCCCTTCAATTGTCCAACAGACTGGAGGCCTGTGACCAGTGGAGTGCCACAAGGATCGGTGCTGGACCCTCTACTTTTTGTAATTTACATAAATGATTTGGATGTGAGCATAAAAAGTACAGTTAGTAAGTTTGCAGATGACACCAAAGTTGGAGGTGTAGTGGACAGCAAAAAGGGTTACCTCAGATTACAACAGGATCTTGACCAGATGGGTCAATGGGCTGAGAAGTGGTAGAGAGAGTTTAATTCAGATAAATGCGAGATGCTGCATTTTGGGAAAGTAAATCTTAGCAGGACTTATACACTTAATGGTAAGGTCCAGGGAGTGTTGCTGAACAAAGAGACCTTGGAGTGCAGGTTCATAGCTCCTTAAAAGTGGAGTCACAAGTAGATAGGATAGTGATTAAGGCATTTAATATGCTTTCCTTTATTGGTCAGAGTATTGAGTACAGGAGTTGGGAGGTCATGTTGCGGGCTGTACAAGACATTGGTTAGGCCACTATTGGAATATTGTATGCAGTTCTGGTCTCCTTCCTATCGGAAAGATGTTGTGAAACTTGAAAGGGTTCAGAAAAGATTTACAAGGATGTTGCCAGGGTTGGAGGATTTGAGCTACAGGGAGAGGCTGAACAGACTGGGGCTGTTTTCCCTGGAGCGTTGGAGGCTGAGGGGTGACCTTATAGAAGTTAACAAAATTATGAGGGACATGGATAGGATAAATAGACGAAGTATTTTCCCTGGATTTGGGGAGTCCCGAACTAGCAAGCATAGGTTTAGGGTAAGAGGGAAAAGATATAAAAGAGACCTGAGGGGCAACTTTTTCATGCAGAGGGTGGTACGTGTATGGAATGAGCTGCCAGTGGAAATAGTGGAGGCTGGTACAACTGCAACATTTAAGAGGCATTTGGATGGGTATATGAATAGGAAGGGTTTGGAGGGATATGGGTCAGATGCTAGCAGGTGGGACTAGATTGGGTTGGGATATCTGGTCGGCATGGACAGGTTGGACCGAAGGGTCTGTTTCCATGCTGTACATCTCTATGAGTCTATCACTCAAAATATCTAATGGGGAACTCCCTCATCTATCTGAAAGAAAGCAGAAATGTCCCAGGCACGGAATGGTGTGTATTTTGGAAAGTAAGTTGGGAGAATGGTGTGAATTAGCCAGAAGGAGCTCTTATGTTCAGCAATATTCTTGTCAGCAGTGGGAAGGTCCAGGTCGGGGAACATGATCTAAACATTCAAGTCATTCGTTTTGGGTTAGATTTCATGTCTTCACAAAATATAGGATCAAATTCTGGAATCCTGTCGCCAAAAGGGAGATGTGAGTGCAGGAGCAGGGATGTCTTGCTGCAATTGTACAGGACCTTGGTGAGCCCACCCCTGGAGTACTGTGTGCAGTTTGGATCTCCTTTTCTGAGGAAGTGATGGAGGGAGTGCAGTAAAGGTTTAGCAGACTGATTTCTGGGATGGAAGGACTGATGTATGAAGGGAGATTGGATCAGTTAAGATTATATTCCCTGAAGTTTAAAAGAATTGGGGGGATCTCATAGAAGCCTATACAATTCTAATAGGATTAGACAGGACAAATACAGGGAAATTGTTCCTAATAACTGGGAAGTCCAGAACCACTCGAATCGTACAGAGTAGGCCATTTAGAATTGTGAAGAAAGGTGTCTCCACCCAGACGGAGTTGTAACCCTGTAACCCTGTGAAATACTTTACCACAGAAAACGGTTAAGGTCAAATTATTGAATGCTTTCAAAAAAGAAGATAGGGCTAGCAATTTCAAAGGATATAAGGAGGAAGAAGGAACAGGGGACAGAGGTGAATGGTCAGCCATGATCACATTGAATGCCTGAGCAGGATCAAAGGAACGAATGGCCTATTCCTGCTCCCGAAATCCTATGTTTCGATATTTCTAACTATGTAGGAATGAGATTGATGGCTTTTTTGACAGTAAATGGTAACAGGAAATATGAGCTGAAAATGTGTTGCTGGAAAAGCACAGCAGGTCAGGCAGCATCCAAGGACCAGGAAATTCGATGTTTCAGGCAAAGCCCTTCTTCAGGAAGAAGGGCTTATGCCCGAAACGTCGATTCTCCTGCTCCTTGGATGCTGCCTGACCTGCTGCGCTTTTCCAGCAACACATTTTCAGCTCTGATCTCCAGCATCTGCAGTCCTCACTTTCTCCAACAGGAAATATGAGCCAAGATTGTCAAACTGAGCCTCAGATCAGCCAAGATTAGACTGAATTCTAAAATAATTTCAAAGGAAAGAATAGCCTCCTCCTTTTCCCTTGCTTTGTTAAAGAAATTGAAGATGTTCAATTGGAAGTGTTTGGTCCAAATCACTGTAAGGGGCCTTCTTTTCTTCTCTGAAGCTGTCAGTTTGATGCAGGGGACTAGGTCAGTGCAGAGATTGGACATTTAATTGCTCTTTGCTTCAGCGAATGGAAGAGAATTCAACGTTCACTCTTGGAAATAATGAAGATGGATTTTTGAGGCTCTAGTCTTCTCAGACGTTCAGTTCATTTCACATCGTACAGCATCAGCTGCAATCCCAACGCTCAACAAGAGAGCTCTGGCTTATGGAAGCAGTTTGATTCAATCCTGGAAATGAGACAGCAGCTCACCCATGTTCTCTGACACTGCTGTCTATAGTCAGTTACAAATCACACAACACCAGGTTATAGTCCAACAGGTTTAATTGGAAGCACTAGCTTTCGGAGCGCTGCTCCTTCATCAGGTGGTTGTGGAGGACACCATTGTAAGGCACAGGATTTAAAGTTTACAGTGTGATGTAACTGAAATTAGACATTGAAAAATACCTTGATTGTTTGTTGAGTCTTTCATCTGTTAGAATACCATGATAGTTTCACTTCTTTCATGTGTAAATCACAAAACTTTTTTTAAAAGTTACATTCTCAGGTTAACTTTAACAATTGGTGTCAGCCAGATAACATGTTGAAGATGTTCGGTCTTCTGGTCTTATTGCCCGTCCCTAGTTGCCCTTGAGGAGGTGGGGGTGAGCTGCCTTTTGGACCACTACAGTCCACCTGCTGTGGGTTGACCCACAATGCCTGTAGTGAGGGAATTCCAGAATTTGACCCAGTGACACTGAAGGAACAGCGGTATGTTTCCAGGTCAGGATGGTGAGGGGCTTGGTGGGGAACTTGCAGGAGGTGGTGTTCCCATGTGCCTGCTGCTCTTCTCCTTTGGGATGGAGCTGACTGTGGGTTTGAAAGGTGCTGCCTGAGGACCAGTGCATCTTCAGAAATGTAGTCCTAGGATTAAAAACATTTGTTTAGTGAGTGTTGTATGACACACCATTTTCAAAGACTGGTCTTTACTAATAGCTTTGGTCTGAATGACCAATTACAGGGATTCCAATAAGTCCAGGAAGACTAAACGCTCAGTTCAGAGGAGGGGTCACTCATTCCAAAACATTAACTCTGATTTCTCTCCACAGATGCTGCCAGATCTGCTGAGCTTTTCGAGAAATTTTGTTTTTTTGTTTCTGATTTACACACCTGCAGTTCTTTCAGATTTTGAACACTCAGTGATTGTTTAACAAAGCTCCAGTTACAGGATGGAGAAAATACAAGGAGAGAAACATAAAGTTTCACCAGCAACTGGAATCAAAGGGAATTAGATTAATTGTCGCACATAGTCACATGAGTACAGTGAAGAGCTTATAAGTCTTCACTGAATGAGCAGCCAGAAATCGTGGTACGTATTGGCACCAATGACAGAGCCAGGAAAGGGATTATATTCGGGATAGTCAACATGGCTTTGTGCGTGGGAAATCATGTCTAACAAACTTGATTGAGTTTTTGAAAAAGTAACAAAGAAGATTGATGAGGGCAGAGCAGTAGATGTGATCTATATGGACTGCAGTAAGGCGTTCGACAAGGTTCCCCATGGGAGACTGATTAGCAAGGTTAGATCTCATGGAATACAGGGAGAAGTAGCCAATTGGATACAGAACTGGCTCAAAGGTAGAAGACAGAGGGTGGTGGGGGAGGGTTGTTTTTCAGACTGGAGGCCTGTGACCAGTGGAGTGCCACAAGGATCGGTGCTGGGTGCTCTACTTTTTGTCATTTACATAAATGATTTGGATGCCAGCATAAGAGGGACAGTTAGTAAGTTTGCAGATGACACCAAAATTGGAGGTGTAGTGGACAGCGAAGAGGGTTACCTCAGATTACAACAGGATCTTGATCAGATGGGCCAATGGGCTGAGAAGTGGCGGATGGAGTTTAATTCAGATAAATGCGAGGTGCTGCATTTTGGGAAAGCAAATCTTAGCAGGACTTATACACTTAATGGTAAGGTCCTAGGGAATGTTGCTGAACAAAGAGACCTTTGAGTGCAGGTTCATAGCTCCTTGAAAGTGGAATCGCAGGTAGATAGGATAGTGAAGAAGGCATTTGGTATGCTTTCCTTTATTGGTCAGAGTACTGACTACAGGAGTTGGGAGGGTCATGTTGCAGCTGTACAGGACATTGGTTAGGCCACTGTTGGAATATTGCATGCAATTCTGGTCTCCTTCCTATCAGAAAGATGTTGTAAAACTTGAAAGAGTTCAGAAAAGATTTGCAAAGATGGTGCCAGGGTTAGAGGATTTGAGCTACAGGGAGAGGCTGAACAGGCTGGGGCTGTTTTCCCCGGAGCATCGGAGGCTGAGGGGTGGCCTCATAGAGGTTTGCAAAATTATGAGGGGCATGGATAGGATAAATAGACAAAATCTTTTACCTGGGGTCAGGGAGTCCCGAACTAGAGGGGCATAGGTTTAGGGTGAGAGGGGAAAGATATAAAAGAGACCTGAGGGGCAACGTTTTCACACAGAGGGTGGTACGTGTATGGAATGAGCTGCCAGAGGATGTGGTGGAGGCTGGTACAATTGCAACATTTAAGAAGCATTTGGACGGGTAAATGAATAGGAAGGGTTTGGAGGGATATGGGCTGGGTGCTGGCAGGTGGGACTAGATTGGGTTGGGATATCTGGTCGGCGTGGAAGGGTTGGATCGAAGGGTCTGTTTCCATGCTGTACATCTCTATGACTCTATGTCTATGAGGATCAGCGGATTAGATAGGGAAGGCAGTGAAAGTCTTTTTCCTAGGATGGTGACGTCAGCTTGTACGAGGGGACATAACTACAAATTGAGGGGGTGCTAGGTTTAAGACAGATGCCAGAGGCAGGTTCTTTATGCAGAGAGTGGTAAGGGCGTGGAATGCCCTACCTGCTAATGGAGTCAACTCAGCCACATTCGGGAGATTTAAACAATCCTTAGATAATCACATGGATGATTTTGGGATAGTGTAGGGGGATGAGCTGAGAATAGTTCACAGATCAGCGCAACATCGAGGGCCGAAAGGCCTGTTGATTGAATCTTGTTGTTTCATTTGGTTTGGTTGGCAGCCCCAAATATGTCAATATGAACACTGGTCCCAATCGGTCCTCCTACTGGGAGATCAATAGAACACCATTAATCAGAAACGTGAGCAAGTATTTTAGTGTTTTGTATAATTAATCAGCTTTAGTGTCATGATGTGGAGGAGCCGGTGTTGGACTGGGGTGGACAAAGTTAAAAATCACACAACACCAGGTTACAGTCTAACAGGTTTATTTGGAAGCACTAGCTTTCGGAGCGACGCTCCTTCATCAGGTGGTTGTACTTAGTGTCAGTACCAGTGTCAGTAAGGGTGGCACGGTGGCTCAGTGGTTAGCACTGCTGTCTCACAGCGTCAGGGACCTGGGTCCGATTCCAGCCTCAAGCAACTGTCTGTGTGGAGTGTTTGCATATTCTCCCTATGTCTGTGTGGTTTACTCCTACAATCCAAAGATGTGCAAGTCAGGTGAGTTGGCCATGCTGAATTGCCCATAGTATTAGGTGCATCAAGTAAAAAGTGAGGTCTGCAGATGCTGGAGATCAGAGCTGAAAATGTGTTGCTGGTTAAAGCACAGCAGGTCAGGCAGCATCCAAGGAACAGGAGATTCGACGTTTCGGGCATAAGCCCTTCATCAGGAATTGAGGAGAGGGTGCCAGGCAGGCTAAGATAAAAGGTAGGGAGGAGGGACTTGGGGGAGGGGCGATGGAGATGTGATAGGTGGAAGGAGGTCAAGGTGAGGGTGATAGGCTGGAGTGAGGTGGGGGTGGAGAGGTCAGGAAGAGGATTGCAGGTTAGGAGGGCGGTGCTGAGTTCAAGGGAATCGACTGAGACAAGGTGGGGGGAGGGAAAATGAGGAAACTGGAGAAATCCGAGTTCATCCCTTGTGGCTGGAGGGTTCCCAGGCGGAAGATGAGGCGCTCTTCCTCCAACTGTCGTGTTGTTATGTTCTGGCGATGGAGGAGTCCAAGGACCTGCATGTCTTCGGTGGAGTGGGAGGGAGAGTTAAAGTGTTGAGCCACGGGGTGGTTGGGTTGGTTGGTTCGGGCGTCCCAGAGGTGTTCCCTGAAGCGTTCTGCAAGTAGACGGCCTGTCTCCCCAATATAGAGGAGGCCACATCGGGTGCAGCGGATGCAATAGATGATGTGTGTGGAGGTGCAGGTGAATTTGTGGCGGATATGGAAGGATCCCTTGGGGCCTTGGAGAGAAGTAAGGGAGGAGGTGTAGGCACAAGTTTTGCATTTCCTGCGGTTGCAGGGGAAGGTGCCGGGAGTGGAGGTTGGTTTGGTGGGGGGTTTGGACCTGACGAGGGAGTCACGAAGGGAGTGGTCTTTGCGGAACGCTGATAGGGGAGGGGAGGGAAATATATCCCTGGTGGTGGGGTCCGTTTGGAGTTGGCAGAAATGACAACGGATGATGCGCTGTATACGGAGGTTGGTGGGGTGGTAGGTGAGAACCAGTGGGGTTCTAGATGGCCTCCTTCTTCAAGGATGACTGATTCCCACAGCTACCTGGACTACACCTCCTCCCACCCTGCCCCCTGTAAAACCTCCATCCCATATTCCCAATTCCTTCGTCTCTGCCACATCTGCTCCCAGGAGGACCAGTTCCAATACCTTACAGCCCAGATGGCCTCCTTCTTCAAGGACCGCAGATTCCCCCCAGACGTGATCGACGATGCCCTCCACCGTATCTCCTCCACTTCCCTCTCCTCTGCCCTTGAGCCCCTCCCCTCCAACCGCCACCAAGACAGAACCCCACTGGTTCTCACCTACCACCCTACCAACCTCTGTATACAGCGTATCATCCGCCAACTCCAAACTGTAGGGATTCTAATCTAACCTTCCAAACCCAGGACCACACCCATTTAGAAGGACAAGGGCAGCAGGTACATAGGAACACCATCCCCTGCAAGTTCTCCCTCAAGACACACCATCCTGACTTGGAAATATATCCTGTTCCTTCACTGTCGCTGGGTCAAAATCCTGGAATTCCCTCCCTAAGGGCATTGTGAGAGAGCCAACATCAAATAAAATGCAGTGATTTGGCAAATCAGTTCGGGATGTACAATAAAGAATGTCCCAGGCAGCAATGCCCACATCCATGAATAAATTAGATCATCTCTCTGGTACAAATGATGTTGACAGTAATCAACAGCAATAAAACGAGTTAACTAGACTCTGATGAGATGGAAGCACTGATTGATTCAGGGGAAGCAGAAGCAAAGGTTTAAACCTGGCATCTTCTCTCATAAATTACAGTGATGAAACATTTATGAAAAAGCCATTAATTTTGTTCCATCATCCAACTCCAAAAAAGTGACTGCAATAAAATCCTGCGTTGTTTGTTAGAGGCAATTGCAACAGTTTGACCACACGTGGTCATCATTCCATTTTGAAGAATGCTTCCCTCAGACTTTGATCATTTGTATTCCCTCATGTCATGTGGGCATTGCTGGCTGTCCAGCATTCATTAGTTTACAAATCAATATGAAGTAATATTGTAACTCAGAAGCATTATTATGAGGAGTACAAGATTCTGAAACAAGGCCTAAACGTGTTTTTAATCCCACGCAGTGACAAGGAAGATTTGAGAACAAAGATTTGAGCTTCTTTTAAATCTGGTGCAACAACTTGTGTTTATATATTTGTGATCTCAATCAGAGAATTTGAACTTTGCTGGCAAAGCCAATATTTACTGCCCATCCCGAGTTACCCTGAAGGGGATGGGGGTGAGCTGCCTTCTCAAACTATTACAGTCCATGCCCCAATACCTGGAAAGTGGCGAGGCTATCTTTCAGTGTTTGAGAGTCTTTGCACTCTTTAACTCTCTCACTTCTACTCAAAAAACGTAAGAAACATTACCAGATAGAAATTCTTGGTATTGAAAACATAAATGGGAAAATTATTAGGTCAGCAGTTGTTGGTTGTCCAATTATTCAAGATGAAATTATTTGCAATGAGATTATTGATGGTGAACGATGGGCTGAATGGAGCTCAGGCTGTGAAGACCTTGCATCAGATCCAGGAGGTGGGAAAAGAGCTACCGATGGTGTACGGAATAACTGCCCAGAGGATGGTAACTCAACACCATGTCACCCTTTGTTTACGTGTGCACAGTGAATGAGCTCTGACCAGCCACTCACTGTCAGTCCCTAGTATGAGGTGACTCCCTAAATCTCCTAGGTAAAAACAATGACTGCAGATGCTGGAAACCAGAGTCTAGATTAGAGTGGTGCTGGAAAAGCACAGCAGTTCAGGCAGCATCCGAGGAGCAGGAAAATCGATGTTTCGGGCAAAAGCTGATTAAGGGCTTTTGCCCGAAACATCGATTTTCCTGCTCCTCGGATGCTGCCTGAACTGCTGTGCTTTTCCAGCACCATTCTAATCTTGTCCCTGAATCTCCTGTTTATATATATTTTTAAACTGAGGAGATTCCAAATTTCCTGGTTATATATTTAATCTCCTGTTATTAATTGGTCAGCCAGGGCTCCCTGATTGGCTCCAGTTAACAATCCCAATCACGAATCTCAGTCAATGAGATCCACTTGGTTCTCGTTCCAATGCCCACAGTGGGATAAATTCAGCCCATCATACTTGTGTGCCATTCTAACTAAATTACTTTGAAGATTCTTGAATATGATGCAGAGTTTCTGAGGTAGTCACACACTTGAATCCCCTCAACAACAATCTCATTTATGAGCAACCTGTTGCTGAACAAAAGCTCTCAGGACAAGCTTGTGCTGTCACATGGTGACATTGAGATTCTCTGTCACCATTTGATTCCTTACTCTGTCTTTTCCCATGTGCCCATTCTTGACTTAGAGTAGCAGATAAACACATACAGAAGTCACACTGAAATTCATATTTCAATCCACTTGCAGTGTCTGACACAGTGATAGCTCCTGGATGTGCAATGAATGCTCTTGCCCAGTTTATGTTTTTGGGAGACCTGGTGTCAGGAGAACATGGGATGGTGGAGTCAGTTTACACTCTCCCTCACTTTCTTCAGTCTGAGGTGCTCACTATTTCCATGGACTGGCAGGTCATGGGTAGACTGGCAGGTCAAAAGAATGGAGCTGAAACCATGACCAGATCAATCAGGGCCTTAATGAATGATGGAGCAGACTTCGGGGCGGGAAGATGTCCATAGTCTCCTTTGCCTCTCATTTCTTATGGTTTTATTCAGCAATTTCTTGGTCCAACTATGGAATATTTATGGGTTTTATTTTCGATATTTTTTGTCCATGTTGCACTGTCAAATGTAATGGCCTCTCCTGTCACAGCTGCTCCCACTCGTTCTGAGCATCTGCAATGTTACTGACAGCTTGGGGGCCTGCAATGGAAACAGACACTGTCACACTCCCTCTCCCTCCCACACTCCAACAGAAGCAAGCCTTACTTAGCTCCATGCATCTACCCTCCACTACCTACCAGTCCCTCATCGTATTGTGCAATTATTCAATATACCTATAATTAATACTACCTATAACTAGAAATTTGTACTTTCCCACTATTCTCATCTACGAACCTGCTTCCTTCCCTAATACCGATTCTGTTTGCCACCTTAATGATTTTGTCCCCCTTATGCATTACTCATTTGAAGCTCAACCCTTCAATTTATTTTTTTTCTTTGCTGGCAGTGCTGGCCCTTTCAGATATGTTAAGTATTTTTCTGAATCATGTGTCTCAGTGGTTAGCACTGCTGCCTCACAGCATCAGGGACCTGGGTTCGATTCCAGCCTCGGGCGACTGTCTGTATGGAGTTTGCATATTCTCCCCGTGTCTGCGTGGCTTTCCTCCGGGTGCTCTGGTTTCCTCCCACAGTCCAAAGCTGTGCAGGTCAGGGTAAATTGGCCATGCTAAATTGCCCATAGTGTTGAGGGATGTGTAAGTTAGGTGCATAAATGTAGAGTAACAGAGTAGGGGAGTGCCATGATAAATTGCCCACAGTGTTCAGGGATGTGTAAGTTAGGTGCATTAGTGTAGAATAACAGGGTAGGGGAATGGTTTGGGTGGATTATTCTTCGGAGGGTCAGTGTGGACTTGTTGGGCCAAATGGCCTGTTTCCACACTGTAGGGATACTATGATTCAATGATTCATTCTACAGCATGTAATGTAGATCCATTCTCCTGTCTAACACCAGGAATTCAAATCCTGCTTTCGATGAATGACCATCATCCTAAAATGTTAAACCTGTGCTTCATTCTCACTAGAGATGACAGGTCTGGCTTCTGAGGAGACATTGAGTTGTTTAGGCCAATACTCTCTAGTGTTTAGAAGAATGAGAGGAAATCTAATTGAGGGATATAAGATGTTAAAGGGGATTGATAAAACAGACGTAGAGAGGATTTGTCCTCATTGTGGGACAATGTGGAACCAAGGGTCATAGTTTAGAAGTCGGGGTGGCAGATTTAAAACAGCGATGTAGAGAAATTACTTCTCAGTGGGCCATGAATCTGTGGAATTCACTCCCCCAGAGAATGGAGGATACTGGGACATTGAGTAAATATAATAAGGAGGTAGTTAGACCGATTTTTAATTAGTAATGTGTCGAAGGGTTATGGAGAGTGAGCAGGAAAGAAGAGTTGAAGCTGTCATCAGCCGTGATCATATTAAATGGTGGAGCAGCCGAGCAGGGCTAAATGAGCTCCTCCTGTTCCTAGTTCTTCTGTTCTTATGTTCTCGCCACAGATTCTGCCCAACTTGAGTGTTTCTAATGTTTGTCTTCTTATTTCAGATTTGCCAATATCTGAAGTCTGTTCCATTTGCCTCTCTGGCTGAATCGCTATGTTGGTTAATTGGTCAGACGTCACATGACATCAGGTTATAGTCCAACAGGTTTATTTGAAATCACAAGCTTTCAAAAGCATTGATCTTTTGACAGGTAAAGTGTCACCTGATGTAGGGAGCAGTGCTCCGAAAGCTTGTGATTTCAGATAAACCTGCTGGGCTATAACCTGGTGTTGTGTGACTTCTGACATGATGCAATTCGAACAACCTCTCTTTTTCTTTTGGCATGAAATGGCTGCCCTCTCAGGAAAATGTGAGGGTGGAAGATTTTAGGGTACAAGTCTGAAATGGAGCAACAGTAGGGGCAGTCTCTTGGTATCTTGGGGTCAATATTTATACTCAATTAACTCCACGATAAAGTCGGATTATTTGGTCATTATTACATTGCCATTTGCAGGAGCGTGCAGAGCACAAATTAGCTACTGCATTTTCTACAATAGTGATTATAATTCCAGGCTACTTTATTGGTTGCAAAACAATTTGGAATGTCTTGCAGTTATGAAAGATCCAATATAAATGCAAATTTTGATTTATCTTCCCTAGTTATGCTGTTTACTTGCAGGCCACAAATTCTTCCAGTTTCATTCAAATCTGCAGAGGAAGGGCATCGCTGCCAAAGGGATATTACACAAGTTATTAAGGCGACAGTGAGGACCGCAGATGCTGGAGATCAGAGCCGAGAGAGTGGTGCTGGAAAAGCACAGCAGGTCAGGCAGCATCCGAGGAGCAGGAGAGTCAACGTTTCGGACAAAAGCCTTTCATTAGGAATGCACAAGTTATTAAACTGAGTCTGTCCTTTGATGCACTTAGTGGGCTGAGCACTGGTTCTGAAGACACATCATTGCTCAGAGTCTGGACTGAACTGACAGTTTGAAAGTGAAAGAATTCAACAGAGACTTTTCCCAGTGAAATGGATGTCACTACGTTCCTGAAGAAAGTAAAATATGAAATAGCACTGATAATTAACTGCTTTTGTTATTCAACGTTTACAATCATAGACAGGTCGACAACCATCCAAAAAATAACTTGCTGAAATACTTCACGTCATCATGACATGTCTCACTCTCTCTGTGCCTTCAATGCGCATGGTCATGATATCATCACTGCATTGTGGTCTGTGAACTGAGACTATAAAGGTCTTTAACTGCATCTTGTTTAGCTCTTGAGAAAGTCACAATTCATGTGATTTGTAGTGATTGTAACGAGGTCAGGCAGATGGACCCCATGGAATATGAGTACCCTGACTGGGGATGTTAACCTGGCCCAATCAGGGAGCCCTGGCTGACATAAAAACATTGAGAGTCAGGGATCCTGACACAGTGGTACCTGAGTCTGTATGAGGCAGTACTATGGTCTAAGACTGTCCATGTGTAAATAAAGGGAGACTCGGTGATGGAACAGACCTCACATGATACAATGAAATCAGCCACCAATCTCCCAGGGAACGGCTGCGAAGTGAGGATAATTCAGTCTGACCACGCAGACTACAAGACATTCTCCTTGATCGACTCATTGGTGCTCTAGATTCTGAAGTTCAAGATGTTCTCAAGGTTGATAGAATCATAGAATCATAGAGATGTACAGCATGGAAACAGACACTTCAGTCCAACTCGTCCATGCTGATCAGATATGCTAATCTAATCTAATCCCAATTGCCAGCACTTGGTCCCTATCCCTCTAAATCCTTCCTACTCATGTACACATCCAGATGCCTTTTAAATTCTGTATTGTACTAGCCTCCACCAGTTTTCTGACAGCTCATTCCATACATACAGCACCCTCTGAGAAAAAGTTAATCTGTTACACCGAAGAGTAAAGCAAAAAACCTTGGATATACAAAATAATAAGTGAAATAGAAAAGAGTCAATAGCCAGAGACTTTTCCCCAAGGCAGGATTGACTGGTATGAGGAGTCATAGTTTGAAGATACTAGGAGGAAGGTATAAAGGAGACATCAGAGGTAGGTTCTTTATGCAGAGAGTTGTGAATGTATGGGATGCATTGCCAGCAGTGGTGGTGGAAACAGAGTCATTGGAGACATGCACATGGATATCAGTGAGTTGAGGGGTGTGTATGTTAAGTTATTATATTTTACATTAGGATTAAGCCACAGCACAACATCATGGGACTAAGGGCCTGTTCTGTGCTGTACTTTTCTATGTTCAACCTTCTATATTAGAAGTCTGAAACAAAAATAGAAATTGCTGAAGAAACTGTAGCATAACCCTCCCCTTTCTTTCTACATGTCCACACAAGTTGCAACACCCACTGAGCTCCTCCAGCAATTTCAGTTTTTGGTCAGCTATATTATGGCCAGAGCAGTTACCATTGATAACTGCCAAAGGTGAGAATCAAAGGGTCTGAAGAAGATCCTTACCCAGGCATAGCATGACAGGATGAGGGAAATACCTGAGGAGATTAATCCATTTGGATGACACAGAGATGAATTGTGTACATTGTGATGAGTCATTTTCAAGAGCAAACTAATCCTGACCAAAAGGATTATAGCTGAAAATGTGTTGCTGGAAAAGCGCAGCAGATCAGGCAGCATCCAAGGAGCAGGAAATTCGACGTTTCGGGCATAAGCCCTTCATCAGCTTATGCCCGAAACGTCGAATTTCCTGTTCCTTGGATGCTGCCTGACCTGCTGCGCTTTTCCAGCAACACATTTTCAGCTCTGATCTCCAGCATCTGCAGTCCTCACTTTCTCCAAAAGGATTATACCAAGATATCATCACACCAGGCACACATGGGTATCGCACATAGAAGGTGGTTCACACAAGATACAATGTGTGTCTGGGATGAATCAGGATGGTCAGAGACTCACAAGGGCATGGGAGGCCTGTCAAACACATCAGCCCCTTTAGCAGAGGGAGCCTTTATGTCCACATGATATTCTATCCACTCCTTGGATTACAATAACAACACAACAGCTCACAGTGCAGCCAGGATTACATCCCTGTAATAGATTGCTGCTCTAAATGTTCCAATGTTCAACAACTTCACAATACAACATCCCAAAGCACTTTACAGCTAATGAAACAACAGTCTAGTCACTGCTGTATTGTAGGTAATGGCATGGTCAACTTTATACATACCAAGCTCCCACAAGCAGCAATGTGATAAACACAAGATATACATTTATTTTAATGATATTGGATGTTGGTTTGATGTTGATCAAAATCTTTGCTTTTAGTGGCATCCTTTCCGTCTACACTCACTCCCTATGCCATCCCAATCCTCTTCCCTCTCAGCTTTCCACAATCACTCCCTATCCCAGTTCTCCTCTTCTGTCAGTTTTCCACAATTACTCACTATCCTAATCCTCTCCTGTCAGCTTTCCACAATCACTCCCTATCCCAATCCTCTTCTCTTGTCAGTTTTCCATTCTTTTTTTTCCTTGTCCTTGAACAACAAGTATTTCTCAATTTGCCATTCACACAGAATCACAGAATTGTTACAGTACAACAGGAGGCCATTCGGTCCATCACGTCATCATCATCTATGGTATGTTCTCTATTCCACGTTTATTATAAATTCTATTATCTACTGACAATCACCTGCTATTTCCCCATATTCCTGCAAACCATTACTATCCAAGAAATCGCCCAATACCTTTTTAAGGCCTCATCGGACCTGCCTCACCACATTCCCAGGCAGTGCATTCTGTACCCACTCTAACCACATCTTTTGTTCTGTTACATGGCTCACCACCACTCCCTTTGGTCCTTCAATATTTAATCTCTGCTGCTATCCTTCCCATTGCAGACCTTCCCTTTTGTTCTTTGTACAACCTCTTCCATTTTCCCTGTTTCAAACCTATCACATTTCTGACTTCTCTCAATCCTTGTGAAAGGTCATCAACTGGAAACCTTTTATACCTCCACAACTGCTGTCTAACCTACCAATTTCTGGATTCCTCCGACCTGATTCCTCAGTCCCAGATTTCCAGCACCCGCACTGTTTTGCTTTTGTGTGGGAATAGCACTACTATACTTCATCAAAATAGTGGACATGGGATCGTTTCCAGTCAGCAGCGGGCAGGGACAGGGATAAGACTTTTCAGTTTAATGTCTCACCACAAGTGATGGCGCCTCTGACAGTGCAGCACTCCAGCAGCATTGCATTGAGACCTTCAGCCAGGACAATATGATCCATTTGCCAACCAGAGGCAAGAGTTCTATCCAATGAACTTTAACTGTTAAAGAAGGAAAGATTTGTACAATAAAAGAATGTGTTGCCACATGTCAACTTTGTGAAACCAAAGCTTTTTAAGGATGTTCATAACTTCTTTATTTTCATCAATGTATTATGAAACACTGAATACGTGTTTTACTTAGAGACACTAACATCTAATAAGCAACTGAACAGTGGAATCCTCCAGAGGGTTTGTGTTACACAGACCATGTGCTATCAGTTAAAGAAATGGCAGAAACAGCACAGGATGGAGGCTTCCCAAACATTAACCCCTCTAAGTAGAGCTGTGACAGCTATAACCTTCAAAGCATAAAATCCAAAAGAGTTGCACATTCCTGGTGTCACAAGGCAAGCTTGTATTTCATTGAACGTTTGCTGAAAGGCTACTCATTCAATCTATTTTACAAACATCAGAGGTATTTCAACTCAGAAAATAAGAACATGGTGTGACACCCATGACCTCTGCTGACCTTTGGGTCATGTGCTGTCAGAGAAATCCCAATTTCATTTTGAAAGGAAAAGTATTCGCAAAGATTCACCTTGGAAAGCACTGGGTCAGTAGGAAATATTATGCACTATTAACACCCACGATAACAGTTTAAGAGAGCAATTAAATCAGGGTCATCATGAGTGGATTCTGCATCCCTGGGTTATGACAGGAAGTGGGGATATAATTGCAGGAGAAAGGCTTCAGGATGAAACCTGGCAAGAGTTCAAATTCTCTGAGTGGCATTGCCCTGTGAAGGAACGGTGTTTACCAAGTGGAGAACATTTTCAGGACAGTGGAAAATGATTTTGACCGAAGGCCATGAGTAAATAGAAACGTACAAATGCATAATATTGATCAGTTGTCTTATTTACATCTCTCCCACAATGAAAATGGGAAGAAATGCAAAGCCAACTATCAGTTCAGTTTGGTCCTTCTACATCTTCATCTGTGTCAATTTCAGCACCTCATGCTCGATAATGTCTTAGCTATGACTCGATGGGTCGCCTGAATAGAAATTAGAAACATCAAAAATAGGAACAAGAGTAGACCTTTTGACCTTTCAAGTTTGCTCCACTATTCAATGCGATCATGGCTGATGGCTGAATAATTCCCAGTCAGAAAGCTGTGTGTAGAAGGCCACGTCAGGACTCCAGGAGCACATGGTCTGTGCTGTATTTATTCCCTGTCTTGTACTGAGGGAGAGCTGCACTCGTGTTCTCATTTCCATTAGCAGCCAAGGTTGTGCGTCACTCTCAGGTGGAAGAAAGATTTATAGGTGCCGGGCAACTCTCACAAACACAGTGCCTCCAAAACTACTTCACAAACCTCTTAAAATATTGGTGTTGTAAAGGGGAAAATGCAGCAGCCAATTCGGATTTTAACAAGTGCTGTTTTGATGACATTTGCAGCATAAACATCAACTGAAAAGTCTGTAATATTCATGCATTGGAAGAATATTAAAATCATGAAGTTCTACCCTGATCTGAATAAACTTTCTTACCTCTAAATATCTTCCTACTGACAAATAACACAAACCACACACACACACAGCTGGTGGCTTAACACTTCATCATCAAAGGTTGCCTCCACGTTCAAATCATTTTTCTAGGCGTCTTGGGGAAACTGTCAGTCACCTCCCAGAGAGGTGTCAATTTTTGTTTGAACACATTAAATCAGTTTAAAGGTCAAGCAATGACTTTGCTGGGAGACATCAATCAGTTTGGGACATTGGGGGAACATCAGGATGTATCAGGTATGAGGTACTGAGTAACTGGAGAAGTGAACAATGAGAAACATCCCGGGCTATCAGACATGTCAATTACTACTGCGGCCTGTTGGGTCATTGGGGCATTTTCTGTTTGCTGTCATCTGTGAACCAATTGGTAGCATCCTCACCTTAAAATCAAGCAGTACCAGGTTTGAGTCCCTGCTCTAGAGTTCATAAACAACAAAACTTGGTTCATTTTCAAGTACCTGCATCTGTGCCATACATCGTGCTCGTATCTGCAGAGGTAGACGTGAAGTCACTTACCAGATCATAGGGTTGTTCTCCAATTAGACAGAGATGACTGGTGGTAGTTTAACCTGAGGGTCACCAGGCCTCTGCTGAGGGGAGGAGGTGAGAACGAGAGACCGCAGGGTAACCTCAGCCAGTGTGGGAATTGAACCAGCCATCCAGCTAACTGAGCTAGCCAATCCCCTTCACTCAGCAGAAAGTGTTCATTGAACTAATGTTTATTAACATTATCCCAGCAGTGAGGGTAGCAGAGTGGACATTACACAACAATCCCTCCTGAATTTAAAAACAGCAGCTTATACTTTACAGAACAAAATTTATGCACTAATTTCTCATCATTTATTTTTTCAGGGGATGGGCTAGCATTTTTGCCCATCCCTAATTGCCCAGAGGCCAGTTAAGAGTCAGCCACTGGGTCTGGAGTCACATATAGTCCAGGCCAGGTAAGGATGGCAGATTTCCTTCACTGAAGGACATTAGTAAAGCAGATGGGTTTTTACAACAATCAGCTGTGATTACACTGACCTTGCTCAATTATCCAGGTTTTTACTGGGTTCAAATTTCGCTCTTTGCCATGGTGAGATTTGAACTCGTGTCCCTAGAACACTATCTGCATGTTCTGGATGACTAGTCTAGAGACATTATCACTACAACTTCAAAGACAAAACAAACATCAACAATATCTGAAATTTAATGGGTTGGATTGCATATTCGATGCCAGCTAATCACCACCCAAAATATGGGCGTTTGGAGTCAGAGTGATTTGCAGTTAAATAAGTCCGTGCTGAAGTTTACCAGAGATCAGAGACCATTCTGCTGAGTTTGACAGAAAGTTTCTCTCCAGGAGCCCTGGTGAGATTTCTAAACACCGCCCCCTCTATTGCCTACGCACCATGTCTCCACGGTGCTCCGTGTTATTATCTTGCCCCTCAACAAAGCCAGAAACACTCCCTGCTGTTAGAGCCTGCAGGATTTACAGCATCAGAGCCATGTTTAAACCTTAGCTGTGCAGCTAGTCAATGCCGACAAATCAGGAGTCACCAATTAGCGTTGGGGGAGAGGTATCCAAAAGAAATATCAGGATCCATAGGTGCCATGGCTGATGCTTCATTGCACATTTGTAAATGCCCTCTGGGTAAGGAGTCACGCTACACAGGCTACCCAGTCTTAGCATCATCCCATCTCAGAAATCTGACCAACTGATCGCCACTCTTCCCCCAAGCCCAGTGTAGCCTGCAGCTTAGTTCATGCCAGCCATCGTGTTGTCCCCCATCAAAGCCAGGCTGGTGCCATTGACAGCACCTCCCCTCAGTAACTCATGTTCTCCAAAGCATTGTTGTCCCCCTGCCCCTTTACATGCCCATTGCAAACCCCCTTCACAATCAATAACCCTCCAAATCCCACAAGTGACTGTCCCAATTTCCTGACCAGGATACTGGCTCCTGATGACAAACCCTTTGACTGTCAGCACACTGCACTGTAGGACTGATTGTGGCCAACCCTCTGACCTAATCAACTTGGATGGACAACCCCGACTGGCTACTGACCAAACTCTTAGGGGTTACGTGCATTGAGAAAAGCCTGGCCTAATTAGGGACAGTCAGAATGCTTTGTGCACGGCAGATCATGTCTTACTTACTTGAATGAATCTTTCAAGGAGGTGATGAAGGTGATCAATGAGGGGAGAACAGTGGATGTTGTCTGCATAGACTTTAGTAAGACTTTCAACAAGGTCCCTCATGGCAGGTTCATCCAGAAGCTTAAGATGCATGGGATCAATGGTGACTTGGTTACATGGATTCAAAATTGACGTACCCATAGAAGACAAAGGGTAGTGATGAAAGCGTGTTTTTCAGTCTGGAGATTCATGACGAGTGGTGTCCAGCGGGGATCTGTACTGGGAACTCTGCTGTTTGTGATGTACATAAATGACTTGGATGAAAATGTGGGTGGTTGGGTTAGTAAGATAGACAGATCAGTGCAGTTGGGGATAGTGTAGAAGGTTGTCAAAGAATACAGAGGGATATAGATCAGGCATGGGCTGAGAAATGGCAGATGGGGTTTAATCTGGGTAAGTGTGAGATGCTGCACTTTGGAGAGATTTAAGGAAAAGTATACAGTTAATGGCAGGACCCTGAACAGCATTGATGTACAGAGGGATCTTGGGGTTCAAGTCCATAGCTCCCTGAAAGTGACCACACAACTACAGAGGATGGTAAAGAAGGTGTGTGGCATGCTTGCCTTGACTGATCGGGGAATTGAGTACAAGAGTCAGGATGTCACGTTGCAGCTTTATAAGATATTGGTTAGGCCACACTTGGGGTACTGTATTCAATTCTGGTCGCCACATTGCAGGAAAGATGTGGAGGCTTTGGAGCAGGTGCAGAAGAGGTTTACCAGGATTAGAGGGTATGAGCTAGAATGTGGCTGTGGATGAATAAAGATAAAACGTTACAGGGATATGAGGAATAGTAGAAGACTGGGCAGCGCAGTAGCACGGTGGTTAGCACTGCTGCCTTACAGTGCCAGAGACGAGGGTTCAATTCCCACCTCAGGCAACTGTCTGTGTGGAGTTTGTACATTCTCCCTGTGTCTGTGTGGGTGCTCTGGTTTCCTCCCACAGTCCAAAGATATGTAGGTTTGGTGAATTGTCCATGCTAAATTGTCCATGGCGTTAGGGAAATGGCTCTGGGTGGGTTGCTCTTCGGAGGGTCGGTGTGGACTTGTTGGGCCGAAGGGCCTGTTTCCACACTGTAAGTAATCGAATCTAAGTTGACAGATTGTTCAAAGAATCAGCTGATGTCATATGCTGGATCCACGCTGTTTGTCTCAGTTATTGGACTGATTGATTTATAAATTGTTCCATTTGTGTTTTCCATTTTGTGTTCTGGCGTTAATTGTTGCTGCTTTTAATTAAATAATTGGAAGATTTCAACTTCCTGGGATGAGTTTGTTTTCCTGAAAACATGATAATAATTATTATCAGCAAAGTAACTAAAACTTGAGCAGTAATTTAACATCTGTACTTCTAATTATGGAGTTTCTGATAGGGCCAGTTGTTAATGCTCATTGAAATGCTCGTACATTTATATCCTTTTATGAAAGCACATATCTTTCACTGTCTGGTCCTTCAGCTAGCCACCTCTTCATCCAATCATATCCTCATTAGGTCATTGCTCAATGTTCATTTAACCTGCCCATTCTGTCACCCCTCTGTCCAAAATCTCCACCATCGTGTTTCCAGAACATATATTTTGTGACATCTCGTTTCCATGACTGTTTGAAAGAAATAGTGAAGATATTAATGTGAGTGTCACTGCTTTTTTTGTTCATTGGCAGGAAGAAAGCATCACTGGCTGAGCCATCCCGAATTACCCAGAGGGCAGTTAAGAGGCAACCTCATTGTTGCTGAACTGGAGTCACATGTAGGCCAGACTGGGTAAGGATGACGATTCCCTTCCCGAAAGGGCATTCATGAACAAGATGGGTTTTTCTGACAATCAGCAATGGTCATTGTCAGACTTTAATTCCAGAATTTAAATTTCACCAGCTGCCCGTGGCAGGATTCAAATCAGGGTTACCAGAACATTACCTGGGTCTTGGGGTTAACGGTCCAGAAATCATATCACGAGGCCATTACTCCACACCAAATGTGCTGAGCATGAGTAGAGAGGAAATTGTGGGATAAGTGGTCCGAATGATCTTAGTTTGGACAGTCTATGAGTTTCTTTGACAACTTCAGGGTACCATGACTTTGATCCATTCTGATTCCATTAGACAAACTCTAGTTATTAAAACACAGGCTACCATACGATTCCAGGGAATGTTTGAACATTTGTTAATGGAATGGAACTGAGACTGACTAGGCCAACACATCACTATCCACTAGGGGGCAGTTAACAGTCAATTACATTGCTTCGATGATTAACAACAGGAAGAACTGGAGAAACTCAGCAGGTCTGGCAGCATCTGTGGAGAGAGAAACAAGTTAATGTTTCAAGTCTAGCATGACTGTTTCTCTGGACAAGTTGGTGAATTACATGGAGGCCAAACCAGGTCAGGAAGCCAGATAGTTTTCTCGAAAGGGCATTAATGAAGTAGATCGGTTTTTCACTAATCCACAGTGGTTACATGGTTAACATTAGGCCAACTTTTTATACCAGATTGTCATTGAACCCTAGCTTCACCATCTGTCATGGCGGGATTTGAACATATACCATCAAAACATCAACTGGGGATTAGTCCTGAGTTACTAGGTCTGATGGCATTACCTGTGCATCACCTCACCAATAAAGTGAGAACTAACCATTTGGATACTGAAGTGGCTGAAAGATGGAAAACAGAGAGGGTGGGTGCTGGATCCACTACTTTTCATCATTTACATAAATGATTTGGATGAGAGCATTGGAGGGACAGTTAGTAAGTTTGCAGATGACTCCAAAATTGGAGGTGCAGTGGACAGCAACGAAGGTTACCTTAGATTACAACGGGATCTTGATCAGATGGGCCAATGGGCTGAGAAGTGGCAGAAGGAATTTAATTCAGATAAATGCGAGGTGCTGCATTTTGGGAAAGCAAATCTGAACAGGACTTATCCACTTAATGGTAAGGTCCTAGGGAGTGTTGCTGAACAAAGAGACCTTGGAGTGCAGGTTCATAGCTCCTTGAAAGTGGAATCGCAGGTAGTTAGGATAGTGTAGAAGGCATTTGGTATGCTTTCCTTTATTGGTCAGGGTATTGAGTACAAGAGTTGGAAAGTCGTGTTACAGCTGTACAGGACATTGGTTAGGCCACTGTTGGAAAATTGCATGCAATTCTGGTCTCCTTCCTATCGGAAAGATGTTGTGAAACTTGAAAGGGTTCAGAAAAGATTTGCAAGGATGTTGCCGGGGTTGGAGGATTTGAGCTATAGGGAGAGGCTGAACAGGCTGGGGCTGTTTTCCCTGGAGCGTCGGAGGCTGAGGGGTGACCTTATAGAGGTTTACAAAATTATGAGGGGCATGGATAGGATAAATAGACAAAATCTTTTACCTGGGGTCGGGAAGTCCTGAACTAGAAGGCATACGTTTAGGGTGAGAGGGGAAAGATATAAAAGAGACCTAAAGGGCAACTTTTTTCCGCAGAGGGTGGTATGTGTATAGAATGAGCTGCCACAGGACGTGGTGGAGACTAGCACAATTGCAACATTTAAAAGGCATCTGGATGGGTAAATGAATAGGAAGGGTATGGAGAGGTATGGGCTGGATACTGGCAGGTGGGACTAGATTGGGTTGGGATATCTGGTCAGCATGGATGGGTTGGACCAAAGGGTCTGTTTCCATGCTGTACATCTCTATGACTCTATAAGTTACCGTGATGAACCATGATCTATCATGGACAAGTTCCAACGCTAATGATAAATGAGTCTAGAAATAGGAGATTCGTTGTCTGTCTGTATTAGTACAGATGAAAGGAAAACAATATTCCTAACACACCCATCATGTTTTGGAAAGTCTCAAAGTATTTTATAAAGACAATGAAATTCTGTTGATGTAGCCACTGTTGTAACAAGAGGAAACACAGCAGATGGTTTAACCATAGCATGCTCTCACAATGTCAAAAGGCATTGATTTGATAAATATTTTGTTGAGGGATAATATTAATTGGGAAACCTAAGCAATCTTGGTTGTTCTAATGGACAGTAATAACCACAAGATATGACAGGTGCACAAAAGACAGCAGACATGGCCTTAACTTAACACCTTATCTGGCAGACTGCATCTCTGACAATGCAGCACTCCCTCAGTACTGCACTGGAATATTAGCCTGAACTCTTGTACCAAAGTCTCTGGTTCGAACCTTCTCTTTTGACTCAGAGGCAAAAAGTGAAAGCCTATAAATCTCTGACTCTATCCTTCGTTTTTAGCAGTTTTTGGAGTCTTGTCAGTCCATTTGTAGGAGGTTTGGAGATTAGTAGTGAGTTCTGAAGGATTTCTCTATACCCTGGAGATTAATTATTCATTTTTATGCAGTCAAATCAATTAAGTTCAATTCCTAACAAGTGAATTAATCTTTCTTAGGGCAGTTATGATGAAAAGACGTCGTTAGCTTTTTTTTGTTTCTGAATTATCAAAGAGACCTCAGGCGATGCAGTTTTGAGACAGTGTTCTTCATTTGTATTGTAAAGCATTGAGAGCTGCTCATTATCCCAGCACACACACACACACACACACACACAGGCCACTGCCCACGTGGCTTCACTCTGTGCCTGTCAAATTGAGCAATAAAAGATGACAGGGCCAATAATTAAAAATGAAATATGTGCTGTATTTCGCAAATGAAGTAGCAAAGTCTGCAAAACTAATACAGGTCTCAGAAAGAACAGCTGAAGATCAAAAGTAAAAAACTAAGATCAAAGGTCAGAAGATAAAGGTATGTCACGTTGCTAAATCAATTCCTGGGAATGTGTGAATGCAGTGGGCATTGAAGAGTACTCCAGACTGCTGGATAGCCTGTCACCTTATTAAAAGTAACTGTATTTATATCTATATAACACCTTTAACATAGTGAAATTTCCCAGGTGCTCCACGAGGATAAGTTCACAGTTTGACTCTAAATCACGTTGGGACATTTTGACCAGGATTACATGGTCACCAAGGAAAGTAATGACATTCTTCTCAAACTTAGAAGAAAGTTCCAGACCAAGATCCTGCCCTCTTTGTGAAGGAGAATCATGATATCCCAAAATCCATCTGAACCTAGCACCAAGTCGAGGGTATTTGTGACATTCAGAAACTTTAATACGACCAACCAGGATAAGCATCCAATCACAGTGAAGTATTCACACAAACTGCAAACCTGAAAGGAAAGCTAATTCATATACTTCCCACTGTGTTGATTGCACACACTGACGTAGAGAGGCACAAGTGTAGTGGCAATGTCACTAAGTCAGATCTCAATGAATTTGCCGCCTATTGTCCTGAGGTCATGGGTTTGAATGGGTTGGTAGAGGTGACGTTTGCGATTAATGAAGTCTGGGGTTAAAAGCTAGCCTATTGTTGACCGTACAGCTACTGCTCATTGTCATTGAAAATCTATTTGGTTCCCTGGAAGGTAATTTACCGTTCCTCCCTGGTCTGACCTAAATGTAACTCCATTCCCTAAAATGTTCTCTGGGCAGTAAACGCTGGCAGTCAGGGACACCCACATTTCATGCAGAAATAAACAAAAAAACTGTTGGAGTATTCATTGAATGGCAGGACAACAGGAAGTTCAGAGGAACACTTGTCCACAGATCCCTGAAGTGGCAGAACAGGGTAAGAGGGCAGGTAGAATCATCATAGAATCCCTCCAGTGTGTGGTACACACTGACCCTCTGAACAATATCCCACCCAAACCTATTCCCCATTACTCTACATTTACCCCTTACTAATGCACCTAACCTACGCATCCCTGAACAGTACGGGCAATCCACTTTACCTGCACACCTTCGGACTGTGGGAGGAAACCAGAACACCCAGAGGAAATCCACACAGACACAGGGAGAATGTGTAAACTCCACACAGACACATCGCCCAAGGCTGGAATTGAACCCAGGGTCCTGGCTCTGTGAGACTGCAGTGCTAACCACTGATCATCACAAGAAGGCATATAGGGCATAAGCCTTTATCAGTCTTAGCATAGATTATAAGAGCAGGGAGGTGATGTCAGAGCTGTACAGAATGTTGTTTAGGTCACAGCTGGAGTACTGTGTGCAGTTCTAGTCCCCACACGATAGGACGGATGTGACTGTACTGGAAGGGGGAATGGGAGATTCACCAGGTTGCTGCCTGGGATGGAGAATTTCGGCGATGAAGAGAGACTGGATAAGCTCAGGTTGTTTTCTTTGGAGCAAATTCTGGCAATAGATTCATACAGTGCAGAAAAGACCCTTCTACCCATCGAGTCTGCAATGACATAACTACAACTAAATGTGTGCTAATCCTAATTCCTTGCACTGGTCCCATATCCTTGGATGTTATAATACTTCAAGTGCTCAACTGAATACTTTTTAAAAGGCTGTTAGGTTTTCCATCTCCAATACCTTCCCAGGCAGTGCATTCCAGATTCCCACCACCCACTGCCTTTTTTCCCAAATCCCCATAAAATCTGCTGG